>NW_026526655.1:96541300-97741300 GCF_024362965.1 Panthera pardus
CTACAAACTGTTAAAACTTTCTTCATTAACAGATTTCTGCTTTGGATTTAATATGCTCAATGGTCTTGTTTAAATTATTAACCTGGAAAAAAATATTATTTAGCTAATCATCTGAAATAAAGTTATACTGTTAGAGAATTAGCAGTTTTAGCTAAGAAAGGATGTGGTGTGCTATCTAGTCTAACTGAAATATTGTAGAAAGGTAAAAAGGGCTACATGAGCAGATCTAGGTCCAGAAACTCAGGAAAGGACTTTTTCCATAATATCAGCTCCCTTCTTACTGTGTAGTTTCTACCCTCCCTCATTATAATGCATATTCTTATAGGAGCAATAGATTATACATAGCACTTAATCAAAACAAATCTATTTCAGAAAGAATCATTATTAATCAAAGTTCTCATTTTATCTCAAATCCATAAGAAACAAAACAGTAACTTTCATGGGTACCTTAACACAGAAATCATTGCATACTCTTCCATAGTATAGATATACTATAAACACAGAGGATTGCAGGCTAGATGTTCAAAGAAAAGTAAAAGAAGTATCAGGTTCAGGATGAAATCAATCATCAGAAATTTTACACATTGTGCTTTGCTTGATAGATGACAAATGAAACTATTGCATATGAACCTCATACTCAGAAATCACTAATTAAAAAATCATTTTAATAACCTTTAAACTTCTATAAATCTCATGTTGTAAGGGAATTCATTATTTTTTCAGAAATGTTTCTTGAAAACATTTTGATTGACAAAAATTGACATATTGAAAAAATATATACCTTGTTTTCATATCTTCTTAGAAGGTAGATTTTTTTTTTTTTCTAGGAGACCAAAGAGGGGGAAAAACCCAAACTAATTAGACTATGTTTTTATATAAAGAGATAAAGGGAAATGGACATGTTTCATCATTGCAAACAGTATGCTCAGTGAATATATAAAGCATTCTATATAGTTCAAAAATAGTGTTTTCAGGGGCACCTGGATGGCTCAGTTGGTTAAGTATCCGTCTCTTGATTTTGACTCAGGTCATGATCTCAGTTTGTGGGATTGAACCCCACAGTGAGGAGCCTGCTTGGGATTCCCTCTGTCCCTCCTCCACTCATGCATGCGCACGCACTCTCTGTCTTTCTCTCACTCTCAATAAATAAATAAATAAATATTTTGGGGTGCCTGGGTGGCTCGGTCAGTTAAGCATCCGACTTTGCCTCAGATCATGATCTCACCATTCATGAGTTTGAGCCCCGCATCGGGCTTTGTCCTGACAGCTGCAGCCTGGAGCCTGCTTCAGATTCAGGGTCTCCCTCTCTCTCTGCCCCTTGCCTCAAATAAATAGACAGTAAAAATAAATAAATACTAAATTTTTTTTAAAGTAGTGTTTTTACTAGGAAGTAATTATAATAAGACCAGTGTAATCAAGACCTGTATTGTCTACTTTATTCTTACTCTTCTAAGGTCAGCAGCATCATTGGCTTACTTATTTTTATATGGTAAAATATGTGTACCATGGTGTAGATGACCATGAAATTTAGCTTTCATCTGTGAATAAGAGGGCTTTTATGCTAACTTTGTAGAAGTCAAATTCTCTGTTTATAGAATGATCCAAATTTATGGAGAAAATATTTATCTGTGAGGAACTCTGCATGTAAGTCACAGATGCATTGACTCCTGGAACTGAGAGGGATCAGGGGTTATTTTGTCAAAAATCTTTTCTGCAAAGAGAAATATAATCCAAATTCCAGTGACTATTGTAATGAGGCTTTATTTGTCTTTGTGTGTCTACATGTGCAGGAATACATGGACTCCAATAAATACATTGAGCATCTTCTAACTCAGCTCGAGGAACAACACAGAAGTCTATGGAGGTGAGTGAAATCCATGCCTTTAACTTATAGCAGGCCTGATAGCTTGGGTGTTGATCACAGAGTCTGGGAGTTGGTAAACTGTTTCTCCTTACACTTGATGTCAAAATCACCTTTGGAAGCAAAAATCACCAGAGGGTCGTTAGAGAATCTTATACCTTTAATGAAAGTAAAGCAATAGTGCCAAAAGTTGTGCTTAAGTCAAGGACCTGCTCAAATCATGACACTTTGTCAAGGTCAGGAAATTAATTTGTCCAAGGCCACACAGCAAACTTACATTGTGGAAACTAGAACCCAAATTCTCTCACCCTTGCCTGCTTAAAGAGTGAGTTTTCCTGTAATTAAAAAGTTGAGTACAGCTGCTTAAAATGTCTGCTCTTCATATGAAAGGAGGATATTTTAAGAATGCTATTCTATAGGCCTCTCATGTTTAGTTTTTTGTTCTTCCTGGTGGGCTCTGATTCTTGATAAAGAAAGTTATGGGAGAACATTGGTATAGGTAATTTGGAAAAAAAAAAAAGTTAATATCATAAAAGGCATATTTTCAAGATACTTGGTCCCTGGGGCCTCTTGGGAATTGAGGCTGATCAAAATGGTTATGATGTTATTTTCTATGTGGTCATGCTCTGCATAGGTGCTCTTATGGAATCTGTGGTTGCTTTTCCTAAATTCCTACGGCTCCTGTTATCTGGAATAAATATGCTAGTGCTGAATCACATGATGCCTCCCATAGTGCCAGAATTGTTTAATGTAATTAGCTTTTTCTCCCCAGGGTCAGTAAGCCCCTGAAGTCCTTTATTTCTTATCTCTTGGCAGCATGGGTGGAGGAGAGTACTCTCTCTGTATACAGAGATGGTGGGTAAATATTTGCTAACCCTGTGGCTTTCTTGTCCAATCTCATCCAAATGTATCATCATTGGTCTCTGTACTAGGCTGTTCTGCCCTTTCTTCACTCATCTTGTAACAAATCCTAATAACCTTGAAATTTGTCTTCTCTGAGGGACTGTAGTTCTTAGGCAAAGTGCCTAATAATTTCATTTGTTCTGTGCTTTATATCAGTTTCCCTGCTTAAGAACAGATCTGTGCTTATAGTAACAGACAGTCTATTTTGGTGCATGGAAAAACTTCTCGTAGGATACAACAAAAGAAAATATTTTTTGAGTCTGCTTGCTGCTAACAGACATACAAGTTAATTTTATATAACTGTGTGATATTTGTTAGATATGTTTTTTAGAGCTATAACCTGGTATCGATAAAGTTTTCTTTTGTTAACCAGTGTATTGTATTAATAAAACTGGCAACAGTGTGTTTATAGTTATGTATCTTTTGGCTTATATTTCCCATAGATCTCTTCCAAGGTGTAAAAGTTATTTAAATGAATTATAAATTTTATTCCAACTATTTATAAAGGATATTTGGTTTTCACTATCTTTTTAAAGAAAAATATATACAAAAAAAGATGAATACCACCTGATGAAACAAATTAGAGTTTAATTTGGTCAGTAAGTGTGTCTTAAATACATCATTGGGAAGGAGTTATGATTTCATGGGTTTTGAACCAAAAAAACCTGCATGGAAAAGAATGTTTTCCTGCTTTGATAAGATAGCTGATAAAAAACCTTTTGGTCTTCTTGGATAGGATTAAATGAAAATCCAATTTCAGGCATAGACTTGACCTAACATAAAGGAAGAGCTCAGAATTTTGTGTGCAATCGCTTCTATTTTCCTTCAGAAATAGAATAATTGCTGCTGGAGAAGTAGAGCCTTATATATAGTGGCAGAGGATCTAATAAAAAGGCTTCATTTGAATAACAATAAAGGGCAATGGCATTTGAATAGTCAGAATAACTACCTGAGAGAAGATGGGAATGGGTAGTATTGAAAAGAAAATGAAAACCAATAATAGCAGATTTATATACTATTTATTGAATCATGAAATTATACTTGGTTATATTTTATAAGCAGATCTTGATTGACTTAAAGTGGTAGGCTTTCTGATGGTTATTACAATATCATAACTGCAACTGTAGCCAAATTGTTTTTCGGTGAGGGATATGCCAGTGACAGTGAACAAGGTGGGAAATTCTTTCTGGTTATGTTTAAATTTTAAAAATACTTTCTTGACTTAGGGTAAAATCGGTGATGTGCAGAATATCATAAGAATAGCATGTCATGTCTCAAGCACACTTAAACAAATGTCCCCATAAGTCAGTATAAACTTTTGCTGATTTTTATTATGCTTTTGATTTGTAACTGCTATAATTTTCATGAAGTGGGCTATTATCATTGCTGCTGATATTAATTGATGGCCTCCCATTTATACTTCAACCTACATATAACATAGACAAATCTTGAATGCTTAGATGTTCTAACAATAATTGTAGTCAGCATTAATTGATAGCTATAGTGTTTGAGTATTGATCAAAAGCATGATAGACACATGACATACTGTTGCTATTTGGCTAATGATAAAAGAATGGGACCCAGTGAAGATTGATACAAGATGGGATACAAAAATTAAGTCTTTGCTTATTTTTATAGAAGGGCCCACTAGTCTTTAATAGATTGCCATTGTTTCTTATAGCATAAAACATCTGCTGTGACACAGATATATTGTCATAATCATACTCTCAAGATAACTAGTTATTTTGGGGGCCCTGTTTAGTATTCTACTGAAATAGACCTATAATCTGTCTCTGGTTTTCAAATTGCAAAGAAATTTGAAGTTTAAATATAGCTGTCTAGCAATGAGCTGTCATTTAGCTCAGAAAAGACATTTTTCGACACTAACAGAAAACTTGTGTGAATTCATCTGACTAGGTAGAGTCAGAATTTAAAATCCAGTGTAAGATTTGACCACAAGTCTGGGTTGACTTAGTTTGCTCTGCACCTCCCTGCTTGATGAAGAAAAATCAACATTCCTGGTGACAACTGGTTTACTAGATGTTGAAGTGGGATGTTAAATTTCTGCATGTTCATTTGTTTTAATGTGGAAGATTAAGAATAGCATAAGAAGGTTCTTTGACAATTAAGTTTTTAATGTTTTTATTTATTTTTGAGACAGAGAGAGACAGAGCATGAGCAGGGGAGGGGCAGAGAGAGGGGGAGACACAGAATCTGAAGCAGGCTCCAGGCTCTGAGCTGTCAGCAGAGAGGCCTATGCGGAGCTTGAACTCACAGACTGTGAGATCATGACCTGAGCTGAAGTCAGACACTTAACGGACTGAGCCACCCAGATGCCCCGTCACTTAATGATTTTTGTATCATCTGCTGCCATTTCTGATTTGGCTAAATATATCTGACTGACAAGAGAGATTATAAGAAAACGACTACTGAGAATGTCTTTCTTGTAACATTTGATAGAAACCTTTATCCATTCGCAGCTTCAAATTAAGAGTTGAGAACAAACACAAACAGTTGGGAGATACAAATTGAATTCATGAATATTTATGGTGTTAATAACTCTTTCATGTCACATATAAAATTAAGTGTGGAAAATGGAAGCAGCATGATTATAGAAAAGGAAAGAGGACCAGAAGTTTTGGAGGCTTGGACTCTAGGCCTGGCCTTCCCAAACTGGCCATGGGGTGTCCTCTCTGGAATAATTTTCCTTTTCTGTAGAAAGAAGCTATCAGTAAAGCTAGTTTTTAAGATTACTGAACACTGAGATTATTTGAAATACATGATGGTTAAAATAATACATTTATGCAATATTTACAGATACATGTTTAACCTTATTTTTCTCTAATTATACAGATGGATCATTTTGTAGCATTTAATACATATATATCATAGAAAGCTTTCAGGAGCATAAGTTAGAAATCAGTAAAATAAAAGAGATACCTAACAGCTTGCTGATAACTTCACCAGATGATATCAAAGTGTTCACTTCAGATTTTCATAGATTGACTTGGAGACAGTGTTATCAGTAGTCTGTACATAAAGAATAAGGTCTGCATGGCCAACATTAAATGACAAGATCTGGTGAATGCAAAGTGCCACCTGCTAGCCTACAGATCCCAGATCAGAATCCCATTTGAACATGCTGTATCTATGCTAGGGAGTCTCAGTCAGTGCACTGTAGACATTTGGGGCCAGACCATTATCTTGGGAGGGGGGTAAAAGTAAGGTTGTCTTGTGCATTATAAGTTATCTAACATCATGTCTTGCTTCTACCTACCACATACCAGTACCTCCCTCTCCCCCCCTGTATTGTGACAGCCAGAAATGTCTCCAGACATTTTCTACATGTTTCCCAGAGGTCAGAATCCTCTTTCCTTCCTGTTGAGAACCTGTGATCTAAATGATCTATGAACATTTTCTTAATCTCATTCCAAGAAAAATGAATACCCCGGGTAATTGTTCAGATTTTTATAAATGGATTCCTCTGTGTCCAAATTTGAAATATATTAGGTAAAACCAAGTTTTAAAATTGTTTGAATTCTAGAATTTCTCAGAGCAATTTAAATGGCTAACATGTGCTATGAGTTTCAAAAATAGAGTATAAAAGAGAACTTTGACTTCTTAAAAAAAATCCTATTTTTCTTGCAGTATTTATTCTGACCAAAATTCCAAGAAACATATTTTGGGAAATAGTGATCTATCCAGTTCAGTCACCAAATATACAGAATATACAGAAATATATTCAGAATATACAGAAATATATACGGAAACATGGTTATAACAATTTCTTCCCTCTTCCTATAATTCACTGCTACTGGGATGGATACTGTAATTAAAGGTCCTCTAATAGTGTGAAGAGTGCAGGTTATTAGTAAGAGGGGAATGTACATGTAGGAAAAATGCAATTTCTAATTCATCATCATTTTCCTGAGGAGCAGCCCAAGCCTCAGCACCAAACTTCAAGAATCTGAACAACTATTGATCATTGGCTGTGTTGGCCCTAGTAAAGCATTTAACTCCTGCTTCCTGAAGGAGGAAATGTGAAATGTAATGGTTTCCTACATCATCAAGGGAAGTAAGATATCTAATTGAAAATGATGTATAGATCCCTGATTGATATAAAAGTCACTGAGACCTGTCCCATCCAATGATAAAATTATAATTTTAGTGTACCCAAACTTGAAAAAAAAATTATTGAAGTATAGTTGACATACAATGTTACTAGTCTCAGGTATACAACATAGTGATCAACATATCTATACATTACAAAATGCTCACCTCCATAGGTATAGTTACATTGGTCCCCATACAACATTATTGTGATGTTACTGACTATAATCCCTATGCTGTACTTGATACCTCCTTGACTTATTTATTTTATAAATGAAGTTTGTACCTCTTGATCCATTTACCTTTAAACTTTCTTGTCTATCTTCCATCCCCTCTGACAACTATCTTCTTGTTCTCTGTATGAGTCTGTTTCTATTTTGTTTCTTTTTTCTTTTCTTTTTTTTTTTTTTAGATTCTACACATGAGTGAAATCATATGGTATTTGTTTTTCTCTGACTTTTCAGTTGGCATAACATTCTCTAAGTCTATCCATGTTGGTACAAATGGGCAAGATTTCATTATTTTTTTGTGGCTGAGTAATATTCCAGTGTGTGTGTGTGTGTGTGTGTGTGTGTGTGTGTGTGTGTGTAAAATCATACATTATTTATCAGTGGCAACTTAAGGTGCTTCCATATCTTCACTCTTGTAGATAATGGTGCAGTAAACATGGAGGTGCATATGCCTTTTTGGATTAGTGTTTTTGTTTTCTTTTGGTAAATACCCAGTAGTAGAATTACTGGACCATAGGGTATTTCCATATTTATTGTTTGGGGGAACCTCTATTCTGTTATCCACAGTGTTTTCACCAATCTACATTCTTACCAACTTCATGAAGGTTCCCTTTTCTTAAGTTCTCACCAAAATGTGTTAGTTCTTTCTGATTTTAGCCATTCTGACATGTATGAGGTGATATCTCATTATGGGTTTGACTTGCATTTCCCTGATGAATAGTGATGTTGAGCATCTTCTCGTGTGTCTCTTGACCATCTGTGTTTCTTCTTTGGAAAAATGTCTCTTCAGGTCTTCTGCTCATGGTTAATTGAATTATTTGTGGTTTTTGATGTTGAGTTATATACATTTTAAAAAATATATTTTGAATATTAACCCATTATCAGATATATCATTTGCAAATATCTTCTCCTGTTCAATAGGTGGCTTTTTTTGTTATGTTTTGTGGGTGGTTTCCTTTGCTATACCACAGCTTTTTACTTTGGTAATCTTAGTAGTTTATTTTTGCTTTTGTTTCCCTTGCATGAAGAGGCATAACCATAAAAATGTTGTAAAGGCTGGTGTCCAAGAGATTACTGCCTGTGTTTTCTTAATAGAGTTTTATGGTTCAGGTCTCAGATTGAGGTCCTTAAACCATTTTGAGTTTATTTTCGTGCACAACATAAGAAAGTGGTCCAGTTTTGTTCTTATGCATGGATGTGTCTAGTTTTCCTAGCACCATTTATTGAAGAGATTGTATATTGCCTCCTTCATCATGGATTAATTGACCACATATTCATGTATTTACTTCTGGGCTCTCTGTCATGGTCCATTGATTTGTGTATCTCTTTTTGTGCCAGAACCATATTGTTTTGGGTACCACAACTCTGTAGTGTATCTTAAAATCTGAGATTGTGGTACCTCTAGGTTTGTTCTTTCTCAAGATGGCTTTGGCTATTCAGGGTCTTTTTTTGTTCCCAAAATTCTTTAAAATAGACTTTTACTTTTGCTTTCTCGCTTATCTGTGATTCTTATGCTAAGTTAAGAGATAAGAAAAAAATGGACAAAAAGTATTTCATTCTCATGTTTCAAAATGTTGCTTATCTAAGTGTGAACACTCAAATGAAATGATCCACATTTCAAACACTCATTGATGGTCTTCCTAATTTCAATGTCTTTATACATTTTTGGGTGGAGATAATTGGCACAAGTACCTGCAATTCATTTCAGCTCTGATCTCAATTTCTGTAAAATGTGAGTGATGTTACAACTGCTTATAGAGAGGCTGCATACTCTTACTCTGTTCCTGAGAAAAGAAAATGCTTTCTTCATGGGTTACCTAGAAATTGACTTATAGTTGTAAACTGGAAGTAAGAAGAAGAAGCAAGCACATATGCCCTGAGAAAAATCCAGCCCAGAGCTCTTGGAGATTTACCTTCTGTGTATCTTGGATTTTAAAATCAAATTATCCAGGTATCTTAAGAATTAGCCCATCTCTACCCTCATGGGGTTAATTTATGTAGACTAAGGAGATGCCGAGTATTAAACAGGTTGCCTTTGCTGTAATCATAGACTTCCACTGGGAGATCTTAATTGGCAACAAGTAAAACTGCTCTGCATGAATTCTTAATGGTGGACACCAAATAAAATAAGAACTGTGATTTGTTTTCTAAATCCCTTCAGGAGAAAAAGAGTCTATCTCTGGGGGATAAAATGTGCAGCAAACAGAGAGAGCTCAGTGCTAATAGCAATAAAAGCTCTGAAAGCAAACCTCATGCTATGCCAACTCAATAAGAGCACATGGTCCCCCAGCTCTGCACCTCTGTCTCACTCTGCCGGGGTCAAAGGAGACCAGGGCTAGCGTGCTTTGCATGATCTTCCCCTCCTCTCAACCCTTGGGCTGGATTTCTAAATCATAGCTGTATTATAGGGCAAGTGTAAGCACAAGGGCCACCCTGGAAACCCATCAATGTCATTTCTCAATTACCCACCAGGGGTTGTTTTAGAGATGCAGACAGTCTCAAACCCCTGCCAAGATAAGAGTATTGCCTCTAAGTCATGCCCTCTGCCCAGCATAAGGGAGAATAAATCAGAGCTCTGGAAATTGGGTATTGCCACATGCTTCACCAGTTATGTCATCCCTAGACAATGTGCAGGGGGCTGGTGGGCTGAACCATATCCCAAAGGATACTTACTATAGCCTGATGGTGCTGCTTTAAAGGGACAAGGAAGCATTTAGGCATCTTCTCACAGCTCTGAAGACCCGGGTGAAGTGGCATTCTTGTCTCTAAGGTGACTTCTGTTCAGTAGCAGAAGGGACTAATAGAACTAAGCCCAGAAATTTAACTGAATTGACTGAACAGGAAGATTACTCAGGTTCATATCTGACCTTGTACTTGAGGATTCATCAACATTATAGTTTATTTAGGTGACCTGTATGTGGTCTACATGTTTAACTACTTAGGGAATTGCCTAGTATTTGAACCGAGGCCTTCTGGGGCAAGGAGACATCAAAAATGCCACAGTGAAACTCTGCATCAACTTTATATACAGGATTTTCCTTCCCCCCACCCCCCTTTTAAATAAAATTTGTCCACCCTTTAAAGGACTGTGCTACTCCAGCACAGAAGGTCTATTTAGGTCCTAGCCTAATAAATAGTTAAAATAGGCTATTTACAACCCTATGGGTTTTATCTCCTTCTCTTCACTCCAAATCTTGTTTGAAAGAAAATTCACTTAAATTTATCAAGGTCACTCAATGGGCCTAGGGGGAAGAATCTGTTAAACAGGTTTTAGGAGACTGTCCTTCAGAAGTCCAGGAGTTTCCCTGAGGAGGGGCTGTTGGATTTGACTCCTGAAGAGGAGCAAATCTGAGGGCATGAGAGCAGAGGGAGAATCAGTTACTGAATAGATGTAGTTTGCACGGCCTTTAAGACTTTTGAATACAACTGTATATAAGATGATGAGAAATTCAGGTCTAGAGCTTTTTATAGTTAATAAAGCACACTATAGATGAAGGCATTAGGTGAACCCATGAAGCTATAAAATTGCCCTTCAAGACAACTGGGGAAGTATCCCCACTTGAAAGATGGGTTTATGGCTGCCATGGGAAGCTTGTGTTGAATCCTTTTATACATGCAGGTCCATAGGTGATTTGAAATTAATTCTACTTCTAGCTTAAACAGGTTTATTTCCTTCAAGAAATACTCTCAAAATCCCCCCAAATATTTCAACATCAATAGGATTCGGGGGCCATCCAGAGAAATTTACCTCTATCTAATCTGAAAACATTTGGCTTAAAACACGTTTATTATCTTTAGGTCCATGCTTATTTTAATATGACGGCCAGGAACCTAATGTGATTTATTTATCCGAAGTTAAAACGAAGAGCGCAAGCAAAAGGCATTTTGTAGATTTATTTAGGGTAATAAAGATACCAAATATTCCCTACTAAGTTGAAAGGAGAAAAACTCCAGCAGGCAGCAATATAAATGACCCACTTGATCTAAATGCGTGTGTTGAGGCTGAAGTACACCCACAGTAAGAAATGATGAAGTGCCTTTTTTTTTGGTGGAAGAAGGAATGAAAGGGGTAATTACCCTAGCTTTCTATTTAATTTTAGTTTTAATGGAACAAAATTACTAACCTGTTAGTGCTTAAGCATACTTGTGATTTTTTTTTAAGGAATTGATTATTAGGCAATAACTACATATCGCTATGTGAGTAACTATGAAGTTAAAAGGAGTAATTTACTTTTGCCTTTTTCTGCTTATCTACCCCCCCCCCCCCCACACACACACCTTCATTCTTTGTGAATCTTTGTACTTAGAGGGCTGGCAGCAAGCAGGGATTTCTAGAACCTCACTTCCACCCTCTTAACTCTGGGGAGAGCTATCTGGCCTCTCTGAAAAGAGGAAATGCAAACTGTAATTTTTTTTCCCCCTCAGGCTTTGACTATATGGCATATTGAATACTTTTGAATTATAAATTAGAACTCATAAATAATCCAACAAAGAGCTGAGGATGGAAGTGTGCCCTCGAATCAAAGAATCAGGAATAGGTTGAAATTGTAAAGTAGTTGGTAAAGGCATACTCTGGGTATCTCAGGGCAGAAAGAACTTCTAAGATAAGAACGTCTGTTGTCAGGTTGGCTGAGGTTGGCAACCTCTGACTGGTTTCATGGCCCAGGAGCCCTCAGGAGATTGCTTTATGGAACCCGGCTGCCTTGATGATCTGGCGTTGCTCTTTACTGAATACTCACTCATGAAGTATCGTACATGTCCTCTCCGTAGAGATAATCATAGGTTTTCGCTATCTGTAACCATCTGCCTAGGAGAGAAAGACCACTCCAGTTCTCAATCCTGCATTACTCCATGAACTCTGTTTTACCAATTGGGGAGATCTCTACTAATTAAGTCCAGTTAAGGAGGACAACACTTCAGCAAGAATACTCCAGACATGTACTGGTGGCTCTGTCCTCACCCTAAATGGCCACTATACCAGGTCCAACCAGGTAGTTCTGAATCATGCTTGTTTTCTGATTTCCTTGTGAGGGCCAGTTGTACCCCTAGGGTCTGCGACCCAAAGAAGCAGATCTTCTCATTACTCTTGTGTCTCATAGCACTTATATTAAGACCTAAAACTTCAAACATGAAACTTTGTTTACCTCAAAACCACAGAGACAACTTGAAGTATTTTAGTCAACTCTGTAACTTACTAATTCACATTTTAGACAACCTAATCACTTTTATAGCCATGGAAGGGAATAATCATGATTCAAGAAGAGAAATTATTAAGGGCTTATATGTTCTTTGGGGATGAGCTGAGCTCATTTGTAGTCCGTGCAAGAAAAAAGTCAAGAAGTCTAGTAAAAAGTCATCTGCCTGTATGGCGTACAAATGCTAAAGGAGGCACACTATTTAAAGACAATTACTCTTAGAAAGTAAAAATGGGGACACTTAATAAAGAGGTGCATGTGTTATTAGTGATAAATATCATGAAGTGTGCTTGCTTTACTAGACTTTTACTTTATGCTTTTTTCAAAAGGCAGTCATACAGTAAGAAGTTTTAAGGTGTGCCATGTCTGCATCATGGGTGCACATCCTGGGTGAGGCTCTAAATTGGTATTTCTGCCCCCAGTGTTTGCTCCCTTTGTTTACCAATTTTGAGCTGCAAAGAACCTTATCAATAGAAGCAATGTAAGAATATCTTAAATTTTGAAAGAAAAGACTTAAGAGACTATGATGGGTTAAAAAAAAATCTATGCTAAAAATCAAAACCTGAAATCACAAGCGTTTATTTCTTTTCCACCTTGTGTAAAAGTGAGTTGCAGAAAAATGTTAGACACGTCAAGTTACTTTTAAAAACAGAATGAAGGCTTGATCTAAAAGGCTAGAAAGGGGTATTTGCAGAGAAGGTTGTAAGAAATTTCATGAAGATGGACATTGACTTTGAAGTCAGAGTGCAGTTGAACCTAATAGCATTGACTTAGGCTACTGAACAGAGCGTGAGTCTTCAGGGGATTAGTGACATGGAAAACAGTGGGGGAAAATAAAGGTGAGTAAAGAGAACAGCCAACAAGTACAAGGAAATTGCCGTTTTATTAGCTAAGTGCTTTAGAGAACGTAATTACAAATAAGGGGCACTCTCTTCTAAAATATTGCTGCTCTCCACTTCAGACTAGTTAGGGCTGGCATTGCTTGGCTCAACAGTATCATCAGTGTCTCTGTTCAGATTGTTTGCTGACTGTGCTGTACTATTACTAAGTTTGTAACAGATCCTTCCTAGTTCGTGGCTTGCAGGTGCTGATGCTGCCACTTGCTGTGGTCTTGGGACAGCCCAAGACCAAGACCGGTCTTGAGACAGGTTTTAGGCATTTGGGGGCTTGGTTTCCCATTGATATAAGAAAGGGGTGAAAAAAGTGTTTACAACAGTCTTTTCTGAGAGTTCACAATCTGTAATTCTTACTGATTACCTTGTAGGACTCCTGAAGGGTTAGGAGGTGAGGTTGGGAGAGAAGCGACAGATACAAGGGATTACTGAGTGGAAGGTGACAGTTTCCCTTCTTGAAAGAAGGCAGAACATTATTTATATGGACCGTGTTTTCTTTACGCTCTAATCCTTGGGCTGTGTTTTGGCATGGAAACTTCCAAAGGTAATAAAACAGCATGCTGGCAGACCCAGGGCACCCGAGCAGGGTCACAGTCTGTGACCACTTTCAAAAGGTTTTTCAGGAAATTGTCCTGTTGAATAATGTTTAAGTTTCCACAGAGGCTGTGAGCACAGCATGGTATAAGAAAAGTCAATTGCACAATATTAAAATTAAAAAAAAAAAGCAACTCTGGGGTTATGGTCCCTATTAAGGGAAATTGAATTGTCTTATGATGGCTCTTCAGTAGTCCCTGGAGATTCACAGACTCGCTGGTTAATTGAAAGCCAGAATGTGTATTTACCTGGATTTATTCATTGTTATTGTCTAATTGATTTTTTTCTTGTATCTTTGCTTTGGAAATGAAGATATAAATGGGGCCAGTTATAGAAGGCCACTCTAAAAGAAATTCTTTGGATGAGATACAAAATTCAGGACTTTGGCCTTTGGGACCATTTGTTACCAAGATGATGTAATTTAAAATGTACCAAAAGTTACATCTATCCAAAAATACTTCTCCCACTGGACTGCCTAGAATTCCCATGCTTGAAATAAAGGAAATTGGGTACCCAGAAAATTACCTCTGAAATCTTTACTTTTGCCACTTGATGAGAGTCCTAACATTACTCTCTTAGTTCTTCGTACTCTTTCACGGATTAGTTTGCCAGATTACATGCCTGTGGAAATCAGAGTCCTGGAAAATTTTTAGCAAAGTCAAGCATATGTATTTACTTACTATTTTTTATTGAGTTATAATTGACATACAACATTATTAGTTTCAGGTGTATAACATGGTGATTTGTTACTAGTATACATTATGAAGGGATCAGAAAGATAGGTCTACTTACTCATATCACCGTACAAAGTTATTACAAGATTATTGACTATATTACCTGCCCTGAATATTACATCCTCATGACTGATTTTATAGCTAGAAGTGTGCAACACTTGCTCCTTTCCACCTATTTCACCTGTTCCTTCTACCCTCACCCCTCTGGAAATCCCATTATGTTCTTTCTACTCGTATGTTTCTGTTTTATCTTGTCTTGTTCTTATTTTAGATTCCACAATAAACCGAATCATATGGTAGGTGTTTTTTTTTTTTTCTGTCTGAGTTATTTCACTTAGCATAATGCCCTTTAGTGCCCCCCACCTCTATGTTGTCACAAATGGCAGGGCCTCACTCTTTTTTTATGGCTGAATAATTTTCCATAGCTAATACTTATAAATATATATCTTATTTATCCATTCATCCATCAATAGATCCTCAGGTTGCTTCCATATCTTGGCTATTTTAACTACATAGGGGTAAACATATCTTTTCAAATTAGTGTTTTCATTTCCTTCAGATAAATACCCAGAAATAGAATACAAGAAAGAAAGTACTATGGGAAATGGTACAGTACAAATCTGAATATTGTTATATCTAGCTACACATGTCCCTACCAACCCTGACCTCCTTTATTACGGATTATTGGTACACACATACTCTCTCTCTTATTGTCCTTGTCTCTATTTCAGACTACTTGTATCATCCTTCAAATTACAGTCTGGGTCTTCCTGATCTATAACTCCTCCCATGGATTCCTCAGCCTGCCTGGGCTCCACTCTTTTTCTGATCTTCCCTTAACTTGGGATTATACTACAAATGTACATGTAATGATTCACATCTTACAAAAACTCCAGAACTGTTCCCATGTACCTTAATTTTAATTGTACAGATATTGACAGCACTTGGCCTTCTGCTATATATTAAATGGTGACTAGCTTAGGTTGAGCATAATAAGTATTCAGCTAACACATATTAACTGATTCTCTCAAACGGGGCAATTAAAAGTCCTATGTGGTATTCTTGCTGGTGACACTGTATCAAGGATATTTATTTCAGATTTCATTTGAGGACATAACAGACCATCAAAAGTCAAGAAGGCCAGTGACTAGAATGGTATGATGTGCAGAATAAATTAATCATGGTGAAAGAAATTAGAGTTATTTAGTTTGACAAATAGAAAACTGAAGGATAGACCTATAATTGTGTGAAAACTCCAGTGAGTTGCCGTGTGGAGAAGGGATTAGCCACATCCTGAGTTACTCATGAAGACAGAACTAGTTAACCAGTTGTGTAAGTTAGAACCTGAGAGTTGGCAACTCAACACTAGGAAGGAATGTTCTGACGCTTCTAGCCTCTAATGTAGAAGAGGGTGTGCTTGAGATAATGAGCTGTGTACCACTGCAAATGTGAGAGTCCAAGCTGAGGGCCCATCTTTCTGATGTTGCATAGAGTGGATTTTGCTACGCTGGACAGGAAGAGGCCAGCCACCCCTTCATGCCAGATGACTAATGATCTGACTCTCACTCTCCAGCCCTAATGTTGCCATCAGTAGCTCTAGTTGTAAGGACTATTTCCTCTTCTGTGTACCATCTCTTTTTTAAATATTTGGAGACCATTTTACATGTTTGGCCTCAGTGCTCATTTTTCCAAAAGGAAACGATGTGGGTTCTTCCATTCCTCCCCACACAACTTACTTTTCAGACCCCAATTAATCATGGCCACCTATTAGATTTATTCTAGTTTGTCAATTCTCCTGTTAACATGCGAGGTTCTAATATAAACACAATATATTTTATTATGACCAGATTACAAGTCTAGTTCCAGTCATCCTTTGAGAGAGGGTTGTTTATTCTAACTTTATGATTTTTCCCCCCAGTGGTACTAATTGTTAATAACCTTTAGGCAAAATACCTAAAATTCCAGCATTGCATCATGCATATCCGCTTAGTCTCTTGTGGACTCAAAGAATATAAATCATTATTTCAAGTAAGGGTAAAGAGTGTTTTAAATTTAGAAAATCCATTCTCTTTTTCTCTAGTGCGCCTTTATTCTCTTATTTTTTAAATTGCCATGTCCTGTTTCACATCTTCTTTTTTCCAAAGCCAGGGCTTTACTTATGGTTACGAGGTCAGAGCACAATTAATAATTACAAGTAAATTAGGCCATTCCTGACCTTGGTGGAACTTTTATTGGCCAATTACTCTTGCCTTCAGGAGGGAGAAGAGAGTGAGTTTCTGATCATCACTGAAGTGAACAATTATTAATTTAACAGTTAAAGTCCCAAAGTCAAAGATTGTCAGGGAGGATAATGCTAGAAGGGAGAAACAAAGCTCATGAGAAAATATTTATATAGAGTGCATCAAAGTGAATGGAACTACCGGATTTTCTGCTGAAGATAGAGATTAAAGTAGAGTGCTGTAGATGTTTCTCATGGTTCATATCTAGATTTTTCCAGTTTCAACTATATTGTGACAGTGATATGCACATTTCACAAAAGAAGACTGTGCTTTTTGAAGATACACTACGTTAAAAGTTTCAGATCATTTATTTTGGAAATTCAATTCCACTGCCTCTTCTTTATGCGCTCCCACCCCCAACCCCCGCCATATTGGACAGATTTATTTCTGGCCCATTTACTATGTTAGTAGGCAAGTTTATTTTTCTGGCTCAATGCTAAAGCATTGTTATAGAAGTTCCATTTCCAAGCAGTTTTAAAGTAGAACCATTATCTTCCTCTTCATAATTTTAATGTTAACATTTGAAAACCATTTTCAAGTTTGGATAACAGTTGAAAAATGATGGTGTGAAGTTCGCATTCATCTTTGTCACAATGGTGAAGATTTTGCAATAAATACCGTGTAGATTATTTTTCCTGTCAGATGGCTGCTAGACATTGGAGTAAATGAATTAGCCCAGACCGTCATCAGATGTGGATATCCTGATATTATCAAGGAGAAGGCATGAGCTGAGATTGGGTGAAAGGCAAAAGCTTATTCACTCATCAACTGGAAACATTTGGGAAGGGTCAGTTAGGGGCAGCTTGGGAAAATCATTTTAAAAACCAGATAGGTATATATGATACTGGGTTCCTACATTTATGAACCAATGAGATCTTTTTCCTAAGGAACGTGCAGTTAAACCCCTTTATAATGGGCTGGAAATGGGAAGTGTTCTAGATACAGGGATAATATACGGCCATGCTATAATGCAGTGAGAAGAGATTTTTGAATTGCTGCATGGAGGTTTGCATGTGTTGATGGGAAAACCACAAAAAGGTCAGAGGTTCAAAATGTCTGGAAGGTTTCCTGCTTCTCATTTGAGCAAACCAGTGAAGAAAGTGTGGATAAATCCTTAGGAAAACTTTCTCATGGGATTTCTAAGACCTGATTCTTCATGTAAAGTTGGAGCGTAAAAATACCCTTTATACTTGTTTGGGAAGCAGACACTTCAGATATAGTTGACTTGCTTCGTATATTGTTACAGATTGGCTTCTTGAATATCCATCTTCAATTCACAAACCTGGCAGTTTCTCATGGCATTCGAAATGCAACATTTGGAGGCTTTCACAAATGGAAGCAAAAATTGTCAAGGAGCATCATGGCCCAGTGCCGTCTCTGTCTTTGGCAAAGTTGGCAAGCAGGGCCTCTTTGATACTAACTTCAAACATTTATAACATGACCCAAACATAGCATTTTTTTTTATTAACTATGATGAGTCTGTCATTAATTTATATAAGCCACTTAAAATCTATTTGTATTTCTAACCTCTCCCACCTCTTGTTGGGTAATAAGTTCCATAAAATTAATCCCTACTTTGTGGAATGCAGCTTCCTCTTATTTGGCTTAAACACATACAAGCTTCAAGTGGTGACCCCTCCATTAGACACATTAGGGTTTAATGAATAATTCGATTTCACTCTATTCATATCATTTATAACCATATAGACGTAAGTCACTTTGCTTCTGATACAGAATGCTCACAGAAAAACCACAAGAGTAGCTTCATAATCATTTTTGTTTTCTTGAATCTTTTATCTTTTAAAGTAACATACACTTTCAGTATTATGGTAGGAATTCTAGTCTTGAGTCTGACACTCTGTAACCATAGGTAAGTCACTTGGGCACTGACTTTGATTTGTAAAGCAGGAATTTGAGCTGAAATTCCTTTTCAGCTCTATGATCTTTTGAATTTGTGACTCTATAGGAAATATATAGGGAAAAAAAGCTCCCTTTTATTTTTTAAACTTATTTATCCTGTACCCACTCCTAATGGTCCAAACGGTCCATACTTTCATGGTTGCTCATGATATTCCATTATTTTGGTATTTATTACATCCTCCAAATTTTTATCCCTCTTCTTTTAAGAATCTCAGTTACATGGGGTACCTGGGTGGCTCAGTCAGTTAAGCATTTGACTTGGGCTCAGGTCATTACCTCAGAGTTTGTGGGTTCGAGCCCCACATTGGGCTCTGTGCTGACACTCAGAGCCTGCAACCTGCTTTAGATTCTATGTCTCTCTCTCTCTCTGCCCCTCCCTCACTTGTGCTCTGTCTCTCTCTCTCTTTAAAAAATAAATAAACATTAAAAAAAAAAACTCAGTTACAAAGCCATCTCCTCCAGAAAGCATTCTCTGACTCCATACTGAAAATGGGCTGCTCCATTTTCTGTACTCCCTCAAAATTGACATGTGACTGCCGCACAGAACTTACTTCATTCTGATTTATGTTATAGGTGGGTTAATAACTCCTCTGGCTCTCTTGTTAACCAGTAAGCTAGTGGAAGAGGGAATAATGTCTGTTCATCTCTTCATCTGGTGCCTAACAGTACAGGATTGTTTGCATGCATATGGATGCATGGTCATCATGGGTTGTCAGGGGTGGACAGTCATGGGTTAGGGATTCAGAGCAAACACACTTGCCAGTGCTGAGGCAACGGGTGTTCTGATAGGAATGAACATTGCCATCAGTCCACCACTTGCTGTGTTTCTATGGCGGAGGAGCTCTCTGACTATATTTCCTGGACACTGATTCTTGGTTTACTTCCTCTTCATTCCCATTTCTCCTCTTTATTTTTGGCTTTGCCCTTGGTAGTTGGAGTCTTGTATTTTGCTCTCAGTTCTAGCCTGATGGAAGTTTTGTAAAGCGCATATTAGGGAGATTCAATTCACATAGTGTATTCCTTAAATATGTATACTGTAGAGTTGCCCTATCCAGCATCCTCTACTAACCATGTCCATGCGTGTTCACATGCTCTATTCACCTTCTGGCCTGCATATTTATTTTTTAAATTTTTTTTTGTTTTTCACATTTATTTATTTTTGAGAAACAGAGTGAGAAAAAGTGTGAGCGGGGGAGGGGCAGAGAGAGAAGGAGACATAGAATCTGAAGCAGGCTCCAGGCTCCAAGCAAGCAGTCAGTACAGAGCCTGATGCAGGGCTCGAACCCATGAACTATGAGGTCATGACCTGAGCCAAAGTTGGACGCTCAACCGACTGAGCCACCCAGACACCCTTGGCCTTCATATTTCTTAAGTCCTGCTATTAGTTTTTGGTGTCTTTATCCCCCTGTTCCTCCAACTTCTGCTAACTAAACCATTACCTCACTAATGACTTGTCTCCTGCTTCCTGGATCAATGTATGTTGAAGGAAGATACAGGGTTTTGATTTATTTCATTTGATCATGTATTTTTTTTGTCCAGAATTCTTTTCCTAGGCATCCCTGCTGGGCCCAAGTCAGCATTTCTAAGACAGCTCTCCTCTGTTGTTGACTCTGAAGAGCAGTGTGGCAAGTGCAAAGGTTGAAATAAAGCACTGATAACACTTTATATCAGTATTCTTTGAAGCACTTTACAATTATTTAATTCATTTAATCCTCACAATTCTATGAGGTTTGGTGTTTGTGTCATTTTACAGATGAAGAATGTGAAGCACAGACAATTAACTAGTTTGGCTCACAGCTTGAGTCCTTAATCATTAAATATTCAATGAGTTATTAATAAATATTTCCAGTTCTATCCCTTATAGGCACATTACAGAATTGCAACTCCTGTTTCCTTGTGGTTGGAGAGGTCATGTGACTCATTCTGGCCAATGAGTGGCTAGCAAAAGTAACATTCCAAGTTGAAGCATTTAATTACAGATATGCAACCCTCCAATGTGCTCTTTTGTTCTGGCATGGCAGCGATCAGTGCTCAGCATGATGGTTTATTATAAAACTGGAGCCATAGAATGACTGAGTACAGGCCCTTCCCAACATGTAGTGTGAAGAAGAAATAAGCTTTCACTTTAATCCAGGGATATCTGGGGATCGTTTGTTACCATAATATAACCTAGTCTATCCTGACTCCATATACAGGCCAAAAATAGTATAAAGACAGAACAGATTCTCTCTGGTGGCCAAATATACTTCCTAAAAATTAATAATTTATGATGGTTCTACTTTATTTCAATCCCTTACATGTCAATTTCAGCTATAGTTCTTCCCTTTATCTTATGCCCCATATATTTCCAGAACATGTCTCAGAATTCTATTTCTTTCATAACACTTCTTCGAATTTACGATTTTGCCCAAACAGTAATTTTGCAATTTAAAAATTGTATAGGCTATTTTAAAAATCTGGTAAATGTTGTATTCTTAATTCAAAAAAAAAATAGATTTTTAAAAATCCATGTTTGGGGTACCTGGGCGCTCAGTTGGTTAAGTGTTATATTCTTGATTTTGGCTCAGGTCATGATCTCATGGTTTGGGAGTTCGAGCCCCATGTTGGGCTCTGCGCTGACAATGCAGAACCTGCTTGGGATTCTCTCTCTTCCTCTTTCTCTGCCCCTACCCTGCTCATGCTCTCTTCCTCTCTCTCTCTCTCTCTAAAACAATAATAAACTTTAAAAAATAAATAGTTAACAATAAAAATCCATGTTTACATTTTGGGAAAGTACAATAATCTTGTATGCACAAAGGACAAAATGAAACTATATAAGCAACTATAATTATCTTTGTAGAGAAAGTTAGAGTGGATCCATTCATTAGGAACATTATAATTTAATTATCTGGAAGTAATCTCAGCTGTAGTTATTACTGACTATAAAAAGTTAATTTAGGTTTAATTTTTAAAAGTTAATTAGCTAAAATGCCTCCTATTCTTATTATTAAAAATGGAATGTCACTAACATTCCATAGGAATGTATATGCTGTAGAACAACTTGTACCAGAAACTTGAGGGCTCATTAGAATTTATAACATGTACTTAATTACCATAGTTATTTCAAAGTGTAACTCAAAATTATAATTGTTAGTAGTGTTTTTTAGAGTGTATTTATTCATGTTTGTAGTGCCTGGTAAGAGGACAATATTATGTAGGGCAGAGGTCCACAAACGTTTTTGTTAAGGGCAAGAAAGTAAATATTTTTGGCTTTACTGGCTGTATCCTTATGGTCCCTGTCACAGCTACCCAACTCTGAAGCTGGAACTCAAAAGCAGCCACAGGAAGTGCATAAGTGAGTGGGTGTGACTGTGTCCCAATAAAACTTTAGGAAAATAGGCAAGATTTTACCGTGGGTGCCAATTCCTGATCTAGAATGAATTTTTATACTTTCTTGTGTTGTTTTACAACCCCATCCATACCAGCTCCTGAATATGTCAAGAAGCATTGCAGGTCGTTCCAAATTTGACTTTGTGTTTCCGTGTCCTTCTCCCCCATGCTTAGAGCTGCTGTGCTGAGCCCCACAGGCACCTCAAGCCCCATCAATCCAGTGGCTAGCAGTCTGGGAAGTGGGTGGGGACACTTTGCAGCCAACTTGTAGTTTTCTCTCTGAATCCCTTGTGTGGTCCTAAATACCACGCAAGCCCAATTTCCCCATCTATAATGCAGGCAGGAATGGTATTAGGTTCTTTTCAGTAAACATATTCTCTCTGTGATTCTATGATGAGAAACATTAAAAAATCTAAACCCCTAACTCATCAAGTAAAAACTGAGAGGATTGATAAGATCCTTGTAAAATTCTTTTATCATCTAGTGAGAAAGATACCACACTATTAATTTTCTGTTAGAGTTCCTCTCAAAAACATGTTTATATTACTTTCATTGGATTACATTGTATAGGTTGTTGGAAAACCACAGGAGCTATCCCCATGCTAGGGTAGAGGAGGAGATAATGAATTTCCTACATGCAAATTTAGTTTAAATATATTCTACTATCCCACTTACACAGTCATTTCACACATGTGTGGATGCTGCTCTGAGCCCTGATTTGGTGGATGTAAGCAAACGAAAATAAGCAAAATAAGCAGATGTGTGAAGGAGGGGAGTCCTCCCCCTAATTTGTGCATATGTTACTACTTTGCTAATAGGCTCCCAATAAAAAGGGAGGTATTCTGATGAAAGTCATGTATGGGATTATAGAGACATACACATGTTATATATATACACATATATAAACATACCAATATGTGTGCATATATATGTACATATATATGTTCATACTAACATAAGTAATACAGGCAGTGATTTTGGGAGACAATGTAAAGACAGGATCTGAATACAAACAAAAAATACACAAAATTAGCTGTTAAAAATTGAAGTTATACACCTTTTCTTTTTTAGCTTGAAAACCATAAACTTGATTTTAAAAATCTGGCGCAGCGTCTGATATAATAACTACTTAATAAATGATGGTTGAATGAGTACCTTTACTAATGTAAAGCCATTCAAGTTTAAAAGTAGAATGATTGATAGAGCATGGGTATGTATTTATTTGTATTGTTACCAAGCCCCAGGAGAGTAACCAGGCACTCCTTAAGTACATTCTATGTACATATTTTATTAATGATGATAATGCTATCCTAGAACAAGGGTCTGCTCAGTTGTCAGTAAAAGAGTGTGGGAAGTCCAGTAGAATCTTGCTTTGAGTAGCTGGGCTCAATTCAGCCCTGGCCACAGAGGTTTAATTATTGAAGAAACCAAAATTATCTGATTAAGACTGGCTGTGATAAAACAGAAACTTAGGCAGTACTTGGGTGGCTCAGGTGGTTGAGTGTCTGACTCCTGATTTCAGCTCAGGTCATGATGCCAGGGTTGTAAGATCAAGATTTGTGGCAGGCTCTGTGCTGAGAATGGAGACTGCTTAAAATTCTCTCTATCTCTCTCTCTGTTCCTCTCCCCCATTCGCACTCTCTCTCTCTCTCTTTCTTTAAAATAAAACCAAAACAAACAAAAAACAAAACGCAGAAACTTAGTAAGAACTAAGTAGAAATTAGTATAATAGATACCAGTCTGGGGCAAATCTAAAATTAATAAGTCATACAGTGTTAGTTTATATGAGAGCTTTATTTCAAAATGAAATTTCTTTCAAAACAATGATTGTCCAACCTTAATAATTTAAAAATCGGGAAACATTGATTCATTGCTACTGTAGAGTGTAGAAACTGCCTGTAAAAGATGACAAAATAGTTTATAATCCACCCTGAAAGATGAGCCATCAAATAAGTGGAAAGAGGAATCTATGAAAGCAATAATAGGTCAGAGACATTTTCAGCAACAACCTAAAATTATGAACAGTGCAGCAATGAATAACCAGGGTACCTATGCATTTTTGTATAGTTAGAAGTGTGTTTTCAGGGGAAACTCCAAAACCTGAGAATGCTCACTCAAATGGTAAATGCAAATGAAGTGTTTTGGATGTTGACAAATTTTCCTTCAGGAAGTTTGTACCAATTTATATTTTCACTAGCGATATATGAGAATGTGTGTTCATGCACAGTTTCACCAACAGAAGAAGTTTTTGAATGTCTCCATTTTCTACCATGGAATAGATGAGAAGCTATAGCTCTGTGTAGTTTTCATTTTCTTTTCTCTAGTGATGAGTAAACTTGAACACTTCATATGCTCAGAGACCAATTTCACATCATGTCAATCGTCCATAACTTTTACTAATTTTTTAAGATTTTCCCCTTCCTTTTAGAGTTCTTTGTATTTGTATATTAGGGATATTAGTCTTTGTTTAAGATTTATAACAGATATTTTCTCCTAGCACATCAGTAGTCTTTTGATTATTTGTGTGTGCGTGTGTGTGTGTGTGTGTGTGTGTGCACGCACGTGCATGTGCGCTCATGTTGCTATGTGTGGTAGAAGGAATAATGGCTCCCAAAGATGTCCATGTTCTAATTCCCAGAATCTGTAAATAGATGATCTTACATGGCAACAGGTACTTTGCAGTTATAATTAAATTAAGTGCCCTCAGATGGAAAGTGTATTCCTGGATTATTCAGGTGGGCCCTTCAAAACTAAGAATCATTCTTGGCTATAGTGAGTGGGAGATATGGCTGGAAAAAAAGGTCATACAGCTGCACAAGTGTGGCTTTGAAGATGGACTAAAGTGCCAGGAGCTAAGGAATGTGGACAGCATCTAAGAAGCTAGAGAAGTTAAGGAAACAGATTCTCCTCTAGAGTCTCTGGAAAGCAGTGCAGCCCTCCCCACACCTTGATTTGAAACCAGTGAGACCTTCAGAATTTTACTGTAAATTATAAGGCAGTAAATTAGTGTTGTTTTAAGCCACTACACTTGTGATCATTTGTTATAACAGCCATTAAAAACAAATATAACATGCTGTCTAAAAAGACACTGAAATTTATTGGTTTTTTCCTGTATCTGCTTTTTGAGTCACTGTTATAGAGAAGTTACCTGTTTCTGTTTTTCTTATATGGCCTCATTTTTTTTTTTTACATTAAAATTCTGAATCTCTTTGCAGTTCGTGCTCTGTATGGTTTACGTGTGAATTTAATGCTCTTTTTGGTCAAATGGCCAGTCATTTGTTCAGCATTCTTCATTTAAAAACCCACTGTTGTCCCTGTGATTGGAAATGCTGTTTTTGGTGGATCATGGATTTCCACGTGTTCCCAGGTCTCTTCCTGGATGTTGTCATCTGTTCCTACCCTATTTGTCTATCCATGCACCAGTGCCTGACTTTTTTTTTATTACAGGAGATTTATAGTTTGTTTGCTCCACAGTAAACTATATTTCTCGTTCCAGCTTTTCTTAATGGCTATTCTTACAAGACTTTTTGTAAGAACTTCAGTAGTAACTTGTCTAGCTCCAAAAAAATCTTGTTGGTATTTTTATTGGAATTATGTTAATTTTATAAATTCAATTAGAGAGAAGTGACATTTTTATAATACTGAGTCATTGTATCATAGCAGAGTGAAGGTCTTCTATTTTTTCAAGTCTGCTTTCATGATTCGTGGCATTTTAAAGCTTTCCTCATGCAGGTTTTATACATTTCTTCTTATGATTTTCCCTCAATATTTTATTGTCTTGGTTGCTAATGTAAATGAGGTTTTCTAGAACAATATACCCCCCAACAGTATATAAGATGGTGATTGATTTATGTATATTAATTTTATTGAACCTGAATTTTTATTGTTTGGATTAATTTTATCATTGATTGGCATTATTTTTTCAGGCGTACTATCATGTCATCTGAAAATATAGTTTGCATTTATTTTTTTCTAATTCTTAGCTCCCATTTGATTTATGTTGTATGACTGCATTGATGACACTAAAATGTTGAATAGTAGTAGGGACAGTGGGCAGCCTTGCCTTGTTCATGATTTTACTAGAAATGCCTCAAGTATTTCTCTAAGATACTGGTGTGAACATTGAGGGCATGTGTGTGTGTGTGTGTGTGTGTGTGTGTGTGTGTGTGTGTGTGTGTATGTGTGTTATGTGAAGAAAATATACATAGAATCCTATATTTTTGGGTTGTTATCAGGGAAGGAGTTAAATTTTGTCAAAGGCTTTAAAAATATCTGTGCAGAGACTCATGCGGTTATTCTCATTAGATTTAGTGATGTGGTATATTAATATTGAGCCAGATGCAAGTGGCTTTTGGTCATGGTATATTTTTTAATGTAGTCTTGCATCATTTTGCTTGTATTTATTTAGCATTTTTTGCATTGATATATAGTGACATTGGGCTATCATACTTTTTAACTGTCTTTAATCAGATTAAATTGTTTTCTTAGTTTTGGCTGCTACAGCAAAATACCATAAACTCGCTAGTTCATCAACAAAAGAAATTCATTTCTCACAGTTATGGAGGCTGAATGTCTGCAATCAGCATGCTGGCATGGTTGACTTCTTGTGAAGGCCCTCTTCTGTGTTGTAGACCACTGACTTCTTGTGTCCTCATCCTCCTGGTATCCTTGCACAGTGGAGAGCTGAGGGAGGAAGTAGGCTGTCTCATGATTCTTATGAGAGCAGTAATCCATTAGTGAGGGCTCATGCTCACAGTCTTATCTAATCCTGACCACCTCCCGAAGGCCCCACCTCCTAATACTGTTATATTGGGAGGTAAGCTCTCTGCATAGGAATTTATTGTGAATAAAAGCATTCAGTCCATAGTAACTGTTAATGATATACTTGCCTTATAAAAATAATTACCAGGTTTTCCTTCATTTTTCATGTTCTGGAAAAACAATATGGAATCTTGGAGTGGTCTAATCTTGAGAGTTAATTGCTTTCTCTATTGCTTTTTTAAAAAAGTTGGTCTGATTAAGTTTTCTATCCTGAATAGAACCAACTTCAGTAAAATCTTTTCCGAAGACTTACTCCATTTTATGTGTATTTTCAAATTTAGTTGCATAGAGATGAGATCTGTTTAGTCCCCTCTTAATTTTTCTTTCTATTTCAGTGGTTATTTCCTATAGTCATATCTTATCTTGCATATTTGTGCTTTCTTTTTGCCTTGACAGCTTTGGATTAAGTTATGTAGTGATCTGTTTAAAAGAAACAAGACGGATTTTGATTTCTTAACTGTATTTATTGCTTTTCTGTTCTCTACTTCAGTACATGTTGCTCTTATCCTTGTCTCCTTCCTGTGCTTTCACTGATTAAGTTTCCCTTTTTGGCCTTTTGAGCTGAGAATTTATTTATATCTTCAAATTTTTATTGTTAACTGTGCTGTTAATTTTTCTGTGATCACTGCTTTAAATGCATCCAGTGGTTTTATCATTATTTTTTTAGAAAAGTTGAAAGTTCAGTTTGAATTATCTCTTTCCTTTGAGATTAGCTTAAAAGTTGGGATAGGATTCATATTAGGATATATATTTTTCAAAAAAGATTATTCTAAACTGTGCCTTGACTTCTTTTTCTTCACGGTAATGTTTTTTTTTTTCCCCACAGAGATTCAATGTACTTCATTTTACTTCCCAACCTGAAGTAGAAAGTCTTAATCCAGAGCATGCTTCAAAAAGTTTTATAGATTGGCTTTTTATATTAAGAGGTTTTTGTTGTTGTTGTTTGTTTGTTTGTTTGTTTTTTTTTTTTCTTTAGACTTTAGTTTTTAAATAGCAGATTTAGGTTTCCAGTGAAACTGAGGGGAATGTATGGAGATTTCCCATATTCCCTCTGTATCAATACATGCACAATCTCCCCCATTATCCACATTAATCCCCAGAGTGGTACATTTTTACCAACAGTGAACCTATATTGACATGTCATAATCAACCCAAGGCCATAGTTTACCTTTGGTTCACTCTTGGTGGTGTTCATTCTGTGGGTTCAGGCAAATGATAATGGCATATCCATCATTATAATATTATGCAGGGTATTTTCACTTCCATCAGATTCCTCCTGTTCATCTCTCTGCCTATTCATCTCTCCCCCTCACCTCACTCCTAGGAGCCACTGACTTTATTTTTAAATTGTTTCCATAGTTTTGGTTTTTCCATAACGTAATATGGTTGGAATTATATAGCATATATTCTTCTCACATTGGGCTCTTCCAGTTAGTAATATACATTTAAGGTATCCCCATGCTATTCATGGCTTGATAGTTCATTGTTTTTTTTTTTCAGTGGTGAGTAATATTCCTTGTCTGGATGTACTATAGTTTATCCATTCATCTGCTAAAGGACATCTTGGTTACTTCCAAGTTTTGGCAGCTATGCATAAAGATGCTGTCAGCATCCATGTGTAGGTTTTTATGTGGACCTAAGTTTTCAGCTCTTCTAGGTAAATACCAAAGAACACAATTACTGGATCAATATGGTAAGAGTATGTTTGGTTTTGTAAGAAACTATCCAACTATTTTCCAAATTGGCTCCACTATTTTATATTCCCACCAACAACCTATGAGAGTTCCTGTTGCTCCACATCCTTGCCCCCAGGGGGTGCTGTCACTGGATTTTGGCCATTTTAGCAGGTATAAAGTGGTATCTCATTATTGTTTTAATTCACATTCCCTCGATGACATGGTGTGGAGCATCTTTTCTTATGATTATTTACCATCTGTGTATCTTTTTTGGTAAAGTATCTTTTAAGGTCTTTGGCCCTTTTTTAAATGGCATTGTTTTCTTATTGTTGAGTTTTAATGGTTTGTATATTTTAGGTAAGTCTTTTATTGGATGTATCTTTCACAAATATTTTCTCCAAATCTGTGACTTGTCTTCTCATTTTCTTGATATTATATTTCACAGAGAAGAAGTTTTTAAATGTAATAAGGTCCATATTTTCAATTATTTCTTTGATAAATTATATCTTTGGTGTTGTATCTAAAAAGTATCACTGTACTGAAGGTCATCCAGGTTTTCCCCTAGGTTATCAGCTAAGAGTTTAATAGTTTAGTATTTTAAATTTAGCCCTGTGATCCATTTCAGTTAATTCTTGTGAAGGGTGTAAAGTCTGTTTCTAGATTAATTGAATGATTAATATCCTGTTCTAACACCGTTTGTTGAAGAGACTATCTCTGCCCCATTGTCTTGCCTTTGCTCTGGTCAAAAATAAGTTGACTTGGGGCGCCTGGGTGGCGCAATCGGTTAAGCGTCCGACTTCAGCCAGGTCACGATCTCGCGGTCTGTGAGTTCGAGCCCCGCGTTGGGCTCTGGGCTGATGGCTCAGAGCCTGGAGCCTGCTTCGGATTCTGTGTCTCCCTCTCTCTCTTCCCCTCCCCCATTCATGCTCTGTCTCTGTCTCAAAAATAAATAAACGTTAAAATAAATAAATAAATAAATAAGTTGGTTAAGTAGCCGACTGGATCGGGTCATGATCTCGCAGTCCGTGAGTTTGAGCCCCACTTCAGGCTCTGTGCTGACAGCTCAGAGCCTGGAACCTGTTTCAGATTCTGTGTCTCCCTCTCTCTGACCCTCCCCCGTTCATGCTCTGTCTCTCTCTGTCTCAAAAATAAATAAATGTTAAAAATTTTTTTTAACTACAATATCATGTTTACCCTTAGCAAAACTGATGAAACTTCTCTTATCTAATACCAGCCTGACTTACATTTGTCTAGTTGTTCCCACAATGTCTTCATAGCTGTTCATTTTGGAGAAAGACCAATCGCATTACTTTCACTTAGTTATGCCCTACCTTGCTTAATCTATTTTAGTCTTCCTACTTTGTTCTGTTCATAGACACTGGCTTTTTGAAAAGTCAGGAGCATCCTTTATCCTGCATATGCCTCATTGTTTCCTTATGGTGTCATTTATCTAATTCTCTAGGTTGCATATTTCATGTAAGCTAAAAATTATGTCAAAAGACTTGCTTGGATTCAGGTTGAACATGTTTCTTTGCAATAAAAACTCCGTAAGCAATGTTTTACGCTCTCATATGGCATCATACAAGGAGGAACATGGCAGGTGATCTCTCCCTTGTATAATATAAATTCTTCCCTTAGCAATTAGCAAACATTAGGGAGTGATATTTGTTAAAATATGAATATTCAGTTTCCTGTTCTTTACCATCTTTCAGTATCTATTGATGATCCTTACTTGAATCAGTTATTTCATTGGGGATTGTGAACTGGTGTTATTTCTGAAGTAAGCTTCCTCTTCTCAAATGGGAAAGCACTAAAATTCCCCTACTAAAATAAAGCAAAAACAAAAAGAAAACAAAAACAAACAAACAAGCAAACCGTACTCACTTTAAATTCTTGATTCTTTAAAATATTTTTTTTTTATTAAGGAGGCACGTGGCTGGCTCACTCAGTGTAGCATGTAACGATCTCAAGATTGCAAGTTCAAGCTCCACATTGGGTGTAGAGATAACTTAAAAACAAAATTTTTTTAAAAATCTTTTTATTAAGTTATAACTTATAACTTATACAATAAAAATCACCGGTTTTTAAGTATATAACTTGATGAGTTTGACAGTTTTGTAAACACCCCCACAATCATGATATAGAATATTTCTGACTACATACTTGCCTTGTGCATCTTTGTAGTCTGTCCCATCTCTATCCCCAGCCTCAGGCAAAAATGGATCTGCTTTTTGTCTCTAGAGTGTTTTAGAATCAAACAGAATAAAGCAGAAGCCAGTCAGAACGTATGATACTCTTTCACTTGGCATAATGCCATGAAGAGATTCATGTATGTTGTTACCTTTTATAGATACAGTTGACCCTTGACAGTTGACAACTTGGGCACTTGACTTGCTTCCATATCTTTTCGTGTAAATAATGCTGCACTAAATCTAGGGGTGCATATCTCTTTTCCTTTGTGATTTTAAGTTGCTTTTATCCAGTGACTAATGATGATGAGCAACTTTTCATGCAATTATTTATTAAAATTATTTATTAAAAATTATTATTTATATATATATGTTTTTTTGCTAAAGTTTATTTCTGAATCTTTTGCTTATTTTAAGTGGGTTGTTGTCTCAAGTTGTAAGGTTACTTACAGAAGTGTATTTTTTCACTTCTGTATGTATGTGAGTTATTTCTTTGTTAATAACTTAAATTTTATCAAATATGGTTGGAGAAAATATTTGATATGAGACTTACGGGCTAGAAGTCTTTGTCTATTGACATTGCTTAATAAATGGGAAACACATCATGTTTCCCAATCTATTCCCTCTTATAAACCTTGTCCTACATCAATATTTCTTGACTTAGAGAACAGAAGACCTCTCCAAAATCATCCTCGGTCCATAATTTGAGAAATACTTTGCAGCATAAGGCATTTAGTCCTTTGGTTGATTCATTACTTAATCCAGCATACACTGAATATTTTTCATGCACCTCATCTTTGCCTGGGTGCTAGGATACCTTGGATGTAGTATTATAAGTAGACATTAGACAAGTTATCCAATAACCTTGATGAATATTCTCATAGTTTTCTTCTATTTTCCTTTGGGTTTTCTTTTTTTTCAATTTTTTTTAACTTCTATTTATTTATTTTTGAGACAGACAGGGCATGAACAGGGGAGGGTCAGAGAGAGAGGGAGACACAGAATCTGAAACAGGTTCCAGGCTCTGAGCTGTCAGCACAGAGCCCGACACGGGGCTCGAACTCAGGCGAGATCATGACCTGATCTGAAGTTGGACGCTTAACCAACTGAGGCACCCAGTCGCCCCTAGGTTTTCTTTCTTTCTTTTTTTTTTTTTTAAGTGTTTATTTATTTTTGAGAGAGAGAAAGAGTGCAAGCCAGGGAGGAGCAGAAAGAGAGAGGGAAAGAATCCCAAGCAGGCTCAATGCTATCAGCACAGAGTAAGATGCAGGGGCTCCAACTCACCAACTGTGAGAACATGACCTGAGCTGAAATCATGAGTCAGTTGAGCCACCCATGTGCCCCTTTCTTTGAGTTTTCTGCAATGCCAATCATATTGGGAGACTGTGGCTCACAGATGACTCCCTCCTTACTGAAATATCTTCTTTACTAGGTTTCTAGAGAAGCCGACACTCCTAGTTTACTTTCTCTCCCAAGCTGCCCCTTAGGATGGTCTCTTCTACTCATTGGTCTTCATCTTCTTGGCTTTTTAAAGTTGGAATGACTCAGGATTCCATTCTCAAATGTCTTCTCTTTTCTAACTATACTCACAGCCTTAATGGCCTACTTGATGTGATGGATTTAACTATGTATATATTACATAGCTTACAAATTCACATCTCCATGTAAGAATTGTCCCCTGAACACAATCCTTGAATGTTTATTCAGATACTTAAATCAATATCTCCTTTTGGTTGGTAAACATCAATAATAACTGTGACACCCAATACAAACTTCACTAACACAAGGTCCACCGCTACAAACATATGGCCTTTACCAAAGTCTAGGAACTATTCTAAGATCTTTAATTATATTTAAAGTTTAATTTCATAAGTATCCCAGTCTTAACAAATCCAAAACTGAATCCCTGTTCCTTCCACCAAAATTTGCTCCTCCCATAGGCTTCCCCATTTCAGTTAATAACAACTCTATGTTTTTTGGTTGCTAAGGCAAAACATTTGGAGTTATTCTTTACTTCTGTTTCTTTTTTTTTCCCAATCCCCTGTCCTGAGCAGATATTATTGGCTCTAAATTCAAAACAATCCTAAATTGCCACCAATTCTCATTATCCATCTTGCCATGGCCCTGTCTATCCTCTCTCACGTTGAGTCTAAGAGTAGCCTAATAACAGGTTTTCCCATGTCCTCCCTCCTTTTCCACCTGTAATTTACAATATAGTAGTCAGAATGGTCCATTAAAACAAAAGTCAGATTGTGAAACTTCTCTCCTCAAAACCCTCTGTGTCCCTGTCCTTCCATATCCCTTAGGGTAGAAGCCAGTCCTTAAATTGGCCCATTAGGTCTCACACAGTGATCTGTCCTTTCAGACCATCTCCATTAACCCTCTGTACTCGCCCTGTTCCATCCCTACTACCCCCCTGCAGTGTCTTCACTGGGCTCAATCCTAAGGGCCACTGTACCAACATCTTATCTCTGACACCTGCATGGCTTCCCTACTCCCTCACCTCTTTTAATCATGCACTTACACTTAGATTCTCAGTGAGACCTTCACTGAGCTCTCTGTTTAAACGTGGATACTGCTCAGCCTTCCTTGCTTTGTCTCCATAGCACTGATTACCTTATAACAGAGAATACGATTTCCTTATGTATTCTTTCCGAATGTCGTTCTTCCCCTCCAGAATGTAAGTTCCATAAAGTCAAAAATATTTGTGTGATTTTTTTTCACTCATATAAGTAATTGAAAGAACTAGACAGGATATATTTTGAAGTTAGAACCAAGGACTTGATGAATTGGAGGTTGGGACCACCCATTATGCCTATGGCCAATTGCTTGGCCCTGATGCAATTGAAACGACCAACTTGAGAGAAGGACATAGCAGAACCCACGATGGTGCCTGCAGCCTGGCGTCTCTCAGCTTAGCTCTTTTCTCCCCTGGGCAACAGCAGTTTCCTGGACACTGTTCTTTAAATTAGTCACCAGCATGAAAGTTGATTCTGATGGAGAGGACTTCTTCAGAAATCCTTATTTCTTGGCACCGTGTTGATGAATCTTTTAATTAAAAGTCTTAATATTAATAACACATTAAACAAATTGACAATGAAAAACTTCAGATGTTTAAATATTGATAAAAATGTCTTAAAATCTGATCAGAAGCTGTACTTGACTTCAGATTATTTACATACTGGGAAAAGTAACACTTGAGCCTCTTTTCCCCTCACCTATCAAGCAAGTCACAGTGATATATATGATTTTAATCCTGACCTGTAAATTAGAATTCCAAACCATCAGCCCATAGCTACATATTGCTATTGTAAGCACCACTGGGCTATAAGAAAAGTAGAAGACACAGTATCTGCCTAGACAAGTGGGCACTTAATGTGGCATGCCCACATTTCTCACCGACAGCACAAAGCAAAAGAATGCTTTTGAGCACCAGTTTCAAACTGTGTTAAATTTTCACAGTATACTTATTTTTGCATAGCTCTTATACCTATCCGAATAAATGGGTTAAAATTTTCCCCTTCAGCTTTTCAACTGGTGATGTGTTTATCCAACCAATTATTCTCCCCAATAACTACCGTCCTTCAGGGCAACTGAACATTTTCTAGCACTTGAGAAGAATGTACAAAACCATACACAATCCTGCTGGTTGTATTCTTGATGCTTTAAGAGTTGTTTATGTATATGTAGGACCACTGTTATTTTCACTGATTTTTAAAAACTTTTGCCTTATTTCTTTGTAAGGGTATAACCAGTAGATCTATGTGTGGTTATACTGAAGTGGCACATTAAAATACTTCAAAGTATAGCACCTTATTTCATCTGTAGAAGAAACTAGTTTGGAAAAATCATTTTTCGAAGTTATCACTTTCTGTTAAAATAGATTTTCTTTAAAAAGCATTTTCACGAGAAAATGGGAAAAAAATTATGAAAATTCTTTAAGCTCTAACCTGGGGCTAAGTTCAGTATTTTCTTGTCCAGAACAAATGTTCCTTTTATCTCCCGAAATGCCAACACGACTGGAAGGGCTGTGCTTCTTTGCCACTGACAGGCCGGTTCTCCCTCTGTAAGCTTTATTTCCAAATGTACTTGAGAATCAACTTCTGACTCCAGACAAATGGCTGTTAGTTCTAGCTCTTACCTGCCAATTACAATACTTTGGGTATCTCTGCCAGTCTGTGGGTCAGCCTGATGATAAGATTACAGGACCTGTTTGTGTAGTTCATTAGCAGAAATTCGTTCCACCCAGACACAGCAGGCAGTGGCTTGGGATGGGGGTGGGGTATGCCAGGGCCTGCCAGGGTGGATTGATTTTTCTTACTAGGAACTGGGAAAGGAAAACAGTATTTCGCTTTGGGGATCCCCATTTCCCATTTCAGTTCCTCTGTTTGGGACAGACAATGGAAGCCTCTAGGCCCCTCTCTCCCAGAGCTCAGCCCCTGTCGCCCCCTCGCCCCTGTGGCCCCCTCCTCCCCTCCCCGCCCCTCGCCCACCGGCTTCCCCAACTCCGGCTCCAGGCGGAGATTTGTCAGAACCGTTCGGTTGAGACTGATTATGATTGCAGCAGATGGGCTGGATTTGACAGCCCGATCCTAAGCAGCTTCTGATGGGGGTGCCGCGGAGGGGCGGGGAGGGGGAGAAGGTGGGGGGCGGGAATCTGCGGGCCGGAGCCGCCCGGTAGGAGCGCACTGCGCAGCCCCGCCAGGCGCTCCAGGGCAGCTCTTTAACGCGCCTCAGGGAGGAAAGTGGCACGCAGACCCGAGGGGCCTCCCGGAACGCGGGCGAAACGTCCCATTGCTGGGAGGGCGCGGAGACACCCAGAGGCAGGCGCGGGGAGACCAGTGGAACACAACAAAGCGGAAGAGCTCCTGGGAGCGCGCGGTGTCCCGGCTGCCGTGGGCTGTGCGGCGTGCGTGGCCCGGGCCACCTCTGCGCGCTCCGGACCTGGCAAGTTTGTCAACTCCGGGTTCTGCGGCCAACGCCTGGCTGCCCCCCGAAGTGACAGCACTGCAGGGTCGGCCCCCAGGGAGGGTGGCACCCACCCCGCCCCCGCCCCGCTGCAAAATGCTCCAGCACAGGCCAGGTAAGGAGACGCTAGCCCTCGCCCCTCGCAGGCGCGCCCCCTGCGCCCGAAGCCCGGGCCTGTCCACTGGCCTTTCAGCTCCGTCCTTCCTATTGGTGCCCAAGGGCTCCCTGCATCCGTGCCCGCTCCTGTGCTCTCATGGGTCTACCTCTGCCCTCCACCTCCCTCTCCGTTGCCCTTCGTTCCCACCTTACCGGATCCCGACGGCAGGGGGAGAAGTTCGGGGAGGTGGCGCGCGGTTCTGGCTCTCTTCCCCAAGTGCCTGAGACCAGACACCCCTGACGCCCTAGGCGGGACGGCGGGTGGGAGCCGCGTGCGTGTGCCTCAGCCATCTCACGGTTCACACGCAGTCCGAGCACCACACACACACACACACACACACACACACGCACGCACAACCTCCTTTCCACCTGTGGGGCCTCGCTTTTGTGCTGGAAGTGCAAACGAAAACACTCACACGTGCAGACATAATTCCACGTTGGCATTCTCCAGAGACTTCTGAAGGGTGGAGGGGTGGCGGGTGAGGGGGTGGATCTTTAGAACCCCAACCCACCCACGAGCAGTACCAGCTTGGCTTCTGCCCTCTCGGCCTTGACTCTCTTGTACAGATGCCAGCAGAGTGAGACATTTCCAGGCTGGACGGCAGGCTGCTGAGGTTGGCAAGGGCATTGCTGTGCCACCAGAAACCCCAAAACTTCCCACCCACACAGGCCAGTGGCTTGGTCCGCTACCTGGGCTGGCCCCTGCAGAGCACGCCCGCCTCTACCTGGTACCCGTCCCCCTCCCACATCACCAGTGGATTCCCGACCCTGTCTGCCAAGCTCACAGCCTCTAGCCTTGACCGCCCCCTCCCTTGCTGCTGCCGCCCCAGCTCACCAGGAGTGAGGAGTGTGTGCCCTGTTGCTACTGGCAACTACCAGTGCCGAAAGCTCAGCCCCCAAAGCAGCTTAATGCTGATTGATGGGCAGAAATACGATATTTTCTGGAGCTTAGCAGCCGCTGATGCAGAGGCCCTCCCTACCGCTGGAGCCCTGCAGACCGCCCAGGTAGCAGGCTCTCTTCCTTCTCTTCTCTAGACCCCACCCGGCCCCTTAGATAAAAAGGGTGTTAGGATATCCTCATCTTCTGGGGTTAAATTCGGTGCCAGCCTTTGCTTTCCTGAGTAATCAGCTGCTACTCCAGAGTTTCCCTTCTTATTTTCAAGGCTTCAGTTGAGTAGGATAAATGAGTCCCCAGTTCCTGGACACTACCATCTTCCTTTCTATTTTCATCCTCCACCTCTTTCCCACACCCTTTCCTGCATACAGGTCCTTAAATAGATCAACCCTTCAATGACCAGAGTGATTAGCACAGATGCATCTAAAAGCATTTTCTAAAATGCTTCTAAAATTCTCCCACAGAGAATTCGGTCATTTCCACCCCTGGAAAGAGCCTGAAAATAAGCCCATTGCTGGGATAGACTTTGCTCCTTTTGTGTTTTGTTCTGTTTTGTTTTTTCCTTTTAACCCCCTCATACTCATTACCCTAGGCTTTTTCTGGGATGGCAGCCTCCTCCTGTAAGCTATCCTGAACTAGGGCAAATTTTCAGGACTAATGGAAATACCTGCCCCAACCTGTACCACCACGCCCTGCCCTCCCCAATACTGATTGCAAAGGGCCAGATTTCATTACTGAAGGAATTATCTTTAGAAGAACTTTTTCTGCAGTATTTCTTTTCAGCACCACAGTATTTTTGCCAAGTATTTTCATTATCTAAATTGTCATGCCTAGCTTCGTTTTGCCTGTGGACATTAATTTGGACAAGTATGTGATGTTTTAGAGTCATTCGTTTATGCATCCAAACAAAACTTTCTTCGAGAGGCTTCCCCTTGCTGGGCACCAGTGTAGGCCCCCGTTGGGAATGCAGCAAAGACAAGACCCAAATGCTTATTATCATTTTAAAGCCTGTGTTACAACTGGATTGGGGTTATTGCTATTATGGCTAATATTATAACAGCACACTACATATGAGCAGGACTTTACAGTTTACAAAAGGCTTTCACAGGCTTTATCTCCTTTAATCTCGGCAGCAGGAATTTTAAATAGCAGTGATTCCACCTAAAGGCCCGGTAATACTCACCAATCCTGCTTAACAAAAAAGAAAAGGAATCTTGCAAATCATCTCAACAGCGGATGGAGCTTTAGAACACAGAATAAACAATTCAGAAGAAGCTTATGAAGCTTAGTTACTGGAATGTAGCTTAGAGAAGATAAGTGGAATGCATGGGACATGCACATTCCCAGGAAGGCATCCTGGGAAGAAAGTCCATCCTGGGACCATGGTGGCTCAGTAAACTGCTGGCTGCTGGAGACGGCGACTTTCCAGGGTTCTGGACTGTTGCCTCATCCTAGGATCTAAAAGGGGTTGGAAGCGTAAGCATGAAGTTGCTGAGAGACTAGCAAATTAAGCCAAATGAGTAGGCAGTGATGTTACTTTCTTTAGCTACAAGGCATTCTTGAGATATCCGCAAGTTTCTAGTATATATTTACTCTAGAAATGAAGCAATTTTCTGTGCTGGGAGCATAAAAAAATGAGTTTATGTACCTTGTCTGAGCCGTATGAAGACAATTAAGGTTTTGATCATTTTCACCCATTATTTTGAGAACTGAGGATATCTCAGGTGGATAAGTGGCAGTGTTGCTTTTTATCATCTGCAGGGAGAATGCGTGTGAAGGCTTCACGTAGATGTGTTCATTTTCTCATCGCCTCCTTAAGCATGGACGGAAGCCTTTTCTCACTTCTGGGCTGTGAATATCATTCATGACTTTTCGCCAAAAATGATTTTTAGGATGCTGGCTGATAGTTATAAAATTTGGTTGGCACTTCAGACATCTTGATAATACTCTTCCTTGTCATTTTGAAACGTTTTCTTCAAAGTTTTGCAAGCAAGGTAGTATATCATTGAGAGCTTATTATGGCCAGAGGCTGGCTGTGGGTACGACCAGATTAACCGATAAGCCAAGGAGGTAATCACAGGGCAAGGTCTGTTACTAGGAAGAAATGGAGATGACCAAAGTAGCTTTTTACTGTTTAGTACCATGTGGCTTTGTGGGAACTTTTAGATGGGTAGGTTTTGTGAGTGTCCTTTTTTTCTCCTTAGGTTTTTTGCTGGAGAATTTGTTTACCAAAGCCCATTACTCTGTATTTGGCATTGCCATATATTATTTTCATTCTTAGAAATTATAACATTTTCGTTTACAGTTTAGTTTAGAACTTGTATGTCAATGAAAAACACATAAAAAATATACGTATATTTGGGAAATTAGATGGACCTAATTGGCACTCCTCTGACAGACTTCAGCAGCTTCAGGTTTCAAAATGATGAAGTCAAGAGGGAGGTGCAGTGGATCCCAACCTGAGGCATACTGCTCACATTTCCCTGTTTAATGTGAGAGATGTAAACGGAACAGAGATTTTGGCATTGTGGTGATGATGGTTAATGTCAGCCTGGTTCAGGGTCATCAGTCTTCCCCACAACTCTCTAATGTAGGGCCCACCATTCATTCATTCATTCATTCATTCATTCATCCAATAGGTATTTCCTGGGGAGCGCTTTTAGAGAATAGGGTCTGTGCTCCAAGCCCCCCTAGTTTTTTGTTTTTTGTTTTGTTTGTTTGTTTGTTTTTCTGCAGAACTGTGCATTTCATGCCTGGCCAACAGGCATCTTCTTTTCAAATATCTGATGCTTTTGTCCTGTGGAGTTCTTGCAGGTATAGTTTGAAGGGCGCAGAATGCGGGTGTTTGAAAGGCCTTCTTGCTGCAGTGAAGTAGTACTGAGGGCTGCTGTCTCTGACTGCAGTTGCTTCCTGGATATTCTATTCTTCCACCTATGTAAACTCTGTTTGCACATGCCCCCTTCTGCTCAGACTTCCCGGTCAGCAGGTTGGCTCTTACAAATTTGTTGCTCTTCTCAGGGCATGGCTGTTTCACACTGCTTTCGAGAATGTAACCTACAAAGTTCATTAAGGAAGATGCCAGTAACTAGATTCTCAGGTAACTCAGGTAGGAGAGTTGAGGAAAAGGGAGGGAAACGAATCAGTTTATGCTGTGTGGGAAGATGTTGGAAAGAAGTCATAGCACTTACTGCTGGAGGTAAGTTTGTGGCTTCTAAATGGATTGTGAACTCAGAGTGTTACTAAAATTGTATGTTTCAGTGGTTAAGGGTTCAAACTTGGGAGTCTTACAGATCTGGGGTCACACTCCCATAGCATTTACTATTGATGTGATTTGGGCCAAAATTATAATCTCTCTAAATGACCTCAGTTTCCTTACCTGTAAAACATGAAAAAAAATATGCATTTGTAAGTTTTTAAGAGTAAAATCTAACATGTATCAAGGACATAGAACTGTCCCTAATGCACAGAAGGTTAACATATGCTATCTGCTAAGGTCTTTTAGTGTTATTTTCATATCGATTGGGACCTAGTCAGACTTTTTCACATTCAGCTCATTTCTGAACTATCTCCCAGAACCTCACAGAGAACAACCATTATAGGGAAGTTATAGTTTAAAGCAATTGCAGCTACTTTCAGGAGGAGCAAGTTCCTTCTACAAGTCTGATGACCAATTTTCTCTTTCAGGCACAAAAAATTTAGTCCATATGGTAACCCTAGAAAGTTTCAGTTAACATTAAGTCATCAAATGCCTGAGAACGGTGCTGTGCTGGGTTGCATGGAATGCAAAAATGAAAACCACAGTCTCGTTTTCTGCTTTCAAGTTCCAAGAGAGCAGGGGTTGATATGATAAATAATAATAATGATAACAGCATAGTAAGAAGGAACAGCATCATAATAAAGACACCTGTCATTTATTAAGCCCTGATGAGTGTCAGACACATTCTTTATTAAAGGAAGCAGTCATGCTGTCTGTGACACAGATGTTATTTTCTCCATTATAAAGATATTATATTATAAGAAACTTAAGTGCCAGAGTGGTGTTATTAACAAAATATTATGGGGTGCAAAGGGGAAAGTTATCCTTACCAGATAAGCCTACTTCAGGTGGTTTTTGCCAATGCTTTGAATGAATTGTTTGGAAATGTGAATGTGATTTATTTAATAACTACATTATCTAGGGTCGTGTTTGGGTTCTGCAGTCTCTTGATCCTCTACATTCTGTTGACAGCATTGTAGAAGTGAAAGAAAGAAAAGATTGGGCTTTGTTAATTAGCCAGTGAGGAATTTATCTCTGTCCTTTTTTTCTGTTCTTTGTTCATGTTCATTGCAAATGCCTTCAGGGAAATATCTTCCTTCTCTTAGAAGGCTTTTCCTTAATCTAAAGACCACATTATCATCAATAATTTTATGATTATTCTTTTAATGGCATGGGATTTAGGCTGCCAAAATGTTCTCTAATTTATACCAAGTTTTATACTCACGCATGTGCTTGTGCTGATTGCTAAGGGTGGCATTGTAAAATGTAAACTTAGTTCAGCTTACTGGCACAATCGACAAACAGTACACAACACACATTTTACCTGATGTACATCATTTTGACTTCTCCCAGATTGTTCCTCTTTTGTTTTTACTTGTAATCACTTCTTGTTTTGTGTTTTTTTAATTACCTAAATGTATTAATATTCTAGTATTGTAGTACCATTTTCCCCACCTTCTTCCAAGTGACAGTTGTCCAAACTCAGCTGTCACTCTTCATTTTTTTTTTTTTTCCTACTAAAACTGTATGAAATAGAATGTCTTCCCAAATTTCTGGAGTGATGGTTTTATCTCAGGAATAGTAAATTTGCCTAAATTACTGTAACATTAACGGGGAATCATGTAGGCTATGTAAATATTTTGTTGTGCATCTGAATTTTAATCTCTCAGAATGGTATTTTTAAAGGAAACTTGTTTAACTCAAGAAGGCATAGATTGTTCTTTACAGCTCACCATCCACTGTGTTCTGGTTTAAAGGACTTACAGCACCAAAATTTTCAGTCAAATGTAGCATTTCTACACATAGCTGGAAGGACTTGTTTCCTGCCTTATTCATTTTCTTGTCCAGTAAGTGACTGATCAGACTGTTGCTAAGTGCCCACCATGTGTCAGGCAACATGTTGGACATAGAGTGACTATGACCAGGGCCCATTATTCTAATATGGAACAGTTAGAGACAGAAAGTTATTAGTTCTCAAAAGAAGCAAATAAACAAAAGAAACATGCAACTTTGAAATGGCATGATTCTGCACACTTCCTGCTTTTGTCAGCTTTAAGATAGTATTTCAGGCTATCTCATCCTTGTTGTCTTATGCACTATTTTAAATTGTACTTGCATTTCACTAAGACTTTCACAAGGTAGGAGCCTTTGTTCTTCTGTACCTCATAGTTCTGATTTTCCCTGAGACATTTCCAGATATTTTTTTTGCTCAGTGCTGAATGCCTAGCAGGTGTTCAATAAATGTGTTGAGTAGAGGGCAGGCGGAAAAGAAAGAAGGAAGGAAACAGGAATTTACTGTATTAGGAATTAGAAAAATATCTGATTTGGGATGTTTTCTCCTCCTCCTGAAAATCATCATGTCTCTTTAAGACCAGATTAGGGAACATATCTTTTGTATAGGACAGTCCCCTTTAGAGTTTGGTGAACATGACCTCAGGTGTGTGGTTTCTCCTTAGACATTTCAGCACTGGTGATGATTTTGTTGAAATTTTGGAATTCTCATGCTGCTTTGTGAATTTCCTTCACCCACTCTGCTAAATTTCAGTCACTCTGAGAGTTTCATTCTGACTTGACATAGTCTCCTTCTTCCTCTTTCTGTACTGAAATATTTGGAGAAATCCACTTTATTTTCATTAACAGATATTTATTCTGGGGCATCTGGGTGGCTCAGTCAGTTAAGCATCTGACTTGGCTCAGGTCATGATCTCACAGTCCATGAGTTCAAGCCCTGCATTGGGCTCTTTGCTCAGCTCTGTGCTGACAGCTCAGAGACTGGATCCTGCCTCGGATTCTGTGTCTCCCTCTCTCTCTCTGCCCCTCCCCCACTCACAATCTGTCTCTGTTTCTCTCAAAAATAAACAAACATTAAAAAAGATATTTATTGATCACTTGCACTGCACAAGATCTTGTCCCAGGTTTTATGGATTCATAGTAAATCATCATAAAATGCAATTAGATATAAGTCAGTTATAGAACTAGTTATAGAGATTCAAATGCCTGCCTGGGGTGCCTGGGTGGCTCAGTTGGTTAAATGTCCCAGCAATTGGTTTTGGCTCAGGTCATGATCTCAGAGTTCCTGGGTTCTAGCGCCACATCGGGTTCTGTGCGGGAGTTGCAGAGCCTGCTTGGGATTCTCTCTCTCCTCTCTCTCCATCTCTCTCCATCTCTCTCCTCTCTCTATGCCCCTCCCCCATGCGTGTTCATACCCATTCTCTCTCTCTCTTTGACAAAATAAATAAATAAACATTAGAAAAAAAAGATACAAATGCCTGCAAGGAGTATACTATCCAGGTGGAGTATGACATATCCTCAAAGGCACCAAACCTCCCCCCACCTCCCCCCTACCCCCCGCTCCCCCGCCATGTGAAATAGAAAAAGGAAATATGTGTAAAAGTAGTTGGAAGATGAAGCAACGAGTGAGGGCAGAGGTGGTTGAGACTTCTAGGACAGAGGCTTCCTGGAGGGAAAGAGAATGTAAGCTGACCCCAGTGGGCTTGGATATGAGGAAACAGGGAGAAAGAGCGAGCCAGGAGGTAGGTGACTTCCACTCAGACTCTCAGGAGGGCACTTGAGCAGCCCCCGAAGACAGGTGGGAGCAGGTGGAGAGGTGCATCAGGAACCCATTAATATGGGTCAGTGCATCCATGGTAAGCAATATCAACTTTATCCTCTGGGCTAACATTTCCCAAAGCCCATCTTCCAAAGATGGTAGTTCTGCTGGATGTAGGTGTGTAAGTCAAAACACAACCCTGTGGTTGAAGGTAGGAAAAGCTGAGAAAAAGTTAAAAAAATTTTCTCTCCTACAGAGTTTCTCAGAGGCTTTAATATGCTAATCTGCATTATTAATCTCTAAGCATTGCCCCAATTTTCTTTTTTCTTTTCTTTTCTTTTCCTCTCTTTCTTTCTTTCTTTCTTTCTCCCTTTCTTTCTTTTTCTTTCTTTCTTTCTTTCTTTCTTTCTTTCTTTCTTTCTTTCTTTCTCCCTTTCTTTCTCTTTCTTTCTTTCTTTCTTTCTTTCTTTCTTTCTCCCTTTCTTTCTCTTTCTTTCTTTCTTTCTTTCTTTCTTTCTTTCTTTCTTTCTTTCTTTCTTTCTTTCTTTCTTTCTTTCTTTCTCCCTCCCCCTTCCTTCCTTCCTTCCTTCCTTCCTTCCTTCCTTCCTTCCTTCCTTCCTGCAGGCTCCACACCTAGCATGGAACCCAGTGCAGGGCTTGAACTCAAGACCCTGAGATCAAGACCTGAGCTAAGATCAAGAGTCAGATGCTTAACTGACTGAGCCATCCAGGTGCCCTTTTCCCCATGAATATTAATCACTTAATTCAGTTGTAATAGAACATCTTGGGAGGGCAGATATCTGTGGATCTTACTTTGGCAAATGCTATTGGAGGCCATTGATAATTTTGAATTACAGGCTATCTGGGTGAAAAGTTAGGAAAATGAGCCTGAAAATGGTGTAAATTGGGATCTGACTGGGGAGCACAGGGCTATTAGGAGAGTGACTGTATCAAGGAATACAGAGGACTGGGTTAGGGGACAACCTGAGAATGGGAAGGAAGGTAGATTTCATGAATTACTGGAGTGTGAGAACCCCTACTCTTTTTTGAATGACCAGAAAAAAAAAAAAAAAGAGCTGCCAAGGTGTGAGAATGAAAAATGGCTCTAAACTTTAAGATTCTTTTGCATTAGGAATCTTATGTAGCAAACTCTCTCTGGATTTCTGAATTTCTAGTATCTTATTTGACACTCAAGAGCAGTGAAGTACTCCAGATGTACTCTGAACTTGATGAGACACACACCTGAACTTACTCTAAACTTTGTAGACATGCACCTTTTTTGGAGGGATGCTCTATAGTCCAAATGTTTCCTCAAGAGAATATGACTAAAGCATGGCCCTGCTATTTTAAGCCTCACATCAGGTGTAATACTGCCATAAATGTCTCCATGCAGTCATCACATCTCCCTCTGGAAGGAAGTGGCTTCTGTGTACCAAGGGGTTGTCTGCAGCACAGGGAAGAGACCCTGCACCCCACTGTTGGGAATCTAGTTCTTTGTCTGGCTCAAGACTACTTTTATTGTTTTTCTTCATCGTGGGGAGCTTTATCAGAAATGACAGTGGACACCACACAGAAGTCATGCAGATTTTGTTGTCAGCTCTCCTGAGTTTATTCATCCCTAGAGATACAGAGATGTCACTGCATGGTGTTGAGTCCCATCATTTGTCTGTTTGGTCTCTGAGGGTTAGTCTTCACATTCTATTTAATCTGTGCACGGGAGTTAGGCTTCTGGCTTTTGGCTGTTCACCTAAGAATACACAAAATAATGATTTTTTCTTTTTCTGTGACTATTTTCTGCCTTTGAGAAATGTTCTTAACACTCCTTTTCCAAAATAGGTAGTAGTATAATGCAGTGGTATTAAATGAGAAGCTTCACTGCTTTTTCTCTAGAATTGATCATCGGAATAATTGGTTATGATAAGTTTCCCAGTTTTCTTACATATTTATGAATATAAATGCATTTAAATGCTTAATAACTCATTTATTCTCTGCATTTACTTATTTCCATTCCTACACCTATTATAACCCTGTTCGTGTGTTTGGAAGCTTGCAAATGATTCAGAGTACTTGCCATTATTAGTGTGAACATTTCTGAGTATTTTTCTCTTTTGTTGTGTGGAATTCCGTAAAGTGTCTGAATCCTTGTGATTCTCCAGTTATATTGCTTATTTGTACTTCTCATGGCCTTGAAAACCCTGAATTGTATTTCTCTCTGCTTCTTCCTGGATGGATCTCTGCCCATTGGTGTCTTATTGTTAAATTAACTTACACTGTGTAGATGCACCAGTGTCATTGAGCGTGGTGACTCCTTGAGGCTAAAGAAGGTCATGTTGGTCCCTGAATTCTTCATTTGGCTGTCTTCATTGGCTAAATTCACTGCATAATTGCAAAAATCTTCTTTTCCTTTCCTGAGTAGTGATTGTATATTCTTCATAAGTGTGTTACAGACTGTTGGCTGTGGAGGAATTATTATGATGTGTCCAGCTATTGTTGTTGTTTGTTTAGTTAGCATAAAATGGCCTGCTATCGCCCTGTGAATCTGAGAGATAAGGTGTGGCAAATGAAGGAAATGGGAGGTGAGGGGCACAGCTTAGAAGGAGTTCCCTGTCTGGGCACAGTTGTCCATGGCCCCTAGTGTGCTAAATTTAGACAGGGATTTTTTTTTTTAAAACAATAGAATGTTTTTATGTTTTTTTCATTAATTGTAGAATGATAATGAATGCAAAACAATGATCTATCTCTAATGGTTCATGTGGCCATATTTATTTTCTAGTTAGAAGTTACCGTACACTCAAGATTTTCGTGTTTTTTTTTTTTTTTTTTCCACAGTTGAATGTGCTTTTAAGAACATTGGCTTTGCAGGGGTGCCTTGGTGGCTCAGTCGGTTAGGAATCCAACTCTTGATTTCCACTCAGGTCATGATCTCATGTTTCATGGGATTGAGCCCCTTGTCTGCTCTGTGCCGACAACGTGCTGGAGCCTGTTTAGGATTCTCTATCTCTTCCTCTCTCTCTGTCCCTCCCCTGCTTGCTTGCTTGTTTTCTCCCTCCCTCCCTCCCTCCCTCCCTCCCTCTCTCTCTCTGTCTCAAAATAAGTGAATAAACATTTTTAAAAAATTTAAAAAAAAGAATGTTGACCTTGTCTTTTGACATATAAATTTAAGAGTATTTTTCAGTGTTATACATGTTACTTGATAAAAATAAAAGCAAACGTGAACAGTGTATTATTAATGTTTATAACAATAAAGCAATTGTAACAGCATTTTAAGAAGGTTGGAACAAAGACATGCCAAATAGACCATAATCACTGTACAATAGTTGTTTTGTGGGCACAACTTTTCCTAATGGGGTTCTTAATTTTAATGAAGGATTTAATTAGCTCCTTCTCACAGTTTCTATTTTTACAAAATTAAGTTTAAGAAGAGTGTGTAAGTTTCCATTTTGTTCAGTGAACAAGAGATAATATCACATAAGTATAAACATACACATGTATCTTACTTATTATGTTAATATACAGATGAGTACCATTTCCCACAAACTAAATCACACATCTAAAACCAAATAGATCAAACTATATTTCTAACTTCACCCTTAGTTTGTTTGAAAGTTTTTAATAGGGCATTAGACTGAATGTTTTATATAGTCTTAATTTACCCATTGTTCCTTCTACTTTTAAATAGAAACCACAATATTTAGTTTATTCATACAATAGAAATGTATATGCTTTGGGGTTTGGGGAAGAATATAATTTTATTTTTATTTTTTTATTAAAAAAATTTTAAATGTTAATTTACTCTTGAAAGAGAGAGAGAGAGAGAGAGAGAGAGAGAGCGCGCGCGCAAGTGGGGGAGGGGCAGAGAGAGAGAGAGAGGGGGACACAGAATCCGAAGCAGGCTCCAGGCTCTGAGCTGTCAGCACAGAGCCCAATGCAGGGCTCAAACCCACAAACTGCGAGATCTTGACCTGTGCCGAAGTCAGATGCTCAACCGACTGAATCTTTAATAAAAATCGTGTTCCTTACCACTGTCATGTTTTACTTAGGAGTTGATACATAAGTTGTTCATTAATACAACTCTTGATTATCTTATTTTGGTATTAGATTTTTCTTCCAATACAAAAAAAAAATGGGTGAGACTACCAGTGACACCATCTGCTTTCCAAAACAAAAGCTCTGGGTACCTGTGTGGCTTAATTAGTTAAACACCCGACTCTTGATTTGGCTTGGGTCATGATCTCACGGTTTGTGAATTTCAGCCTTGCATCTGGCTCTGTGCTGCCCGCATAGCACAGAGCCTGCCTGGGATTCTCTCTCTCTCTCTGCCCCTCCCCCATTCATGTTCTTTCTCTTTCCCTCAAAATAAATAAACTTAAAAAAATGGTAAATGGATAGTTCAAAGGACTCTTAGTGCTCTTGGATGCCACTGACCGCCCAAAGGGCAAAGGGCCTGTTTTTATGAGGATTTTTATATCTCATTTCATTTGACAGAACAGGTAAGTCCAAATATTCACTTTTTGCCAGTCAACATAGCCATGCTATATTTTGTACTAATTTCTGGTATCCAGTATCACTAGACCTTCCTTCACCCTATGTTAGGACTGTGAGTATTCTGGACACACATTCCCTAAAGCCATTGCTTACACCTTCGTTTTCCCTGAGGGACAAAACTCAAATAAATCAATGGATCAAAGGAATGGGGAATATAGCCATTCACTAGAAGCCCAAGGATTTCTGCTTTTTAGCTTTGCTTCTAAAAATGTTAATAAGTAATGTATTAAATAGTTGTCTTTGAGTTTATTTCCCATTTGAAAAAAAAAAAACGATGTGTTTCAAATCTCTGAAAACAGAACAGTATTTATGTGAACATTCATCCCTAAAGAAAGCAAGAAAATACAAATAGTGGAACTGAGAACTTCTGGGATAACTGTGAAGTGCTTGACAGCTCAGGTTAATTCAGCAACAATTCTTCACATTTCTAGAAAACTTTTTTTTTCTTTGCCTAAGTCCCTCATACTCATTATTTCATTTTGATCCCATAGCACCCACAAAAATCTAAGAAAACATTTTATTATTTTCATCTTTTATAAAAGGAAACTTTTTTCGGTAATTGAATTGCTTGTTTAATTTCCCACAGCTAGTGATTTCAAGTTTCCAGACTCCTAGTTGAAAGCGATTTTCCTTGTAACACATGGCTTCCATTTATATTATTTAAAATAGATGTCTAATAATTAACAACCTTTTTTTTTGTTTGTTTGTTTAACCCAATACTCTCCCTCTTTAATAGAGACCAACAATTATGTGACATGTTTAGTGAGAAATGTTAACACAGTTCCTGAGAAAATGGGCTCAGCAATCACAACTGATTTCAAATCCATCTCTACCTGGCCTTGGAGAGTTCAACCTCACCCAATGTCATGTGTAAATTGGTGTCTTAATGCCCTTCTCACACTATGGTAGTGAATATTAATTTAGATGATGTATGTAGAAGGTGAGGCATATAGTGAATGTTCAAATGGTGGCAGCTCTCTCCATCCTCTTCATTGTTACTTTTATCTATTACTCCATAATAAGGAACCTCCAAACTTAGGGTTTAAAACAATTACTATTGTACTCCCTCATACAGGTCTGAAAGTTGATTAGGCTTAGCTGGGTATTTCTTCTGTTCCTCATGTTATTGGCCGGGGCTGTAATCACCTTGAGGCTGGACTGATGATGGCTCACCTGCATGTCTGGTGCTTTGTTGGGGATGACTAGAAGGCTGGGCTCAGCTGGCTTGCAGATATGGCTGGATTGGTCTCATTCCATGTGATTTTTCCATCCCGTCTCTCTAGCAGAACTTCTTATGTGGTGACTCAGGGAAAAAATAAAAACTTCTAGATCTCCATGTGATTCATGTGATTTTTCCATCTCAGCGCTCCAGGAGGATTTCTTATTTACTGACCCAGGGCAAAAATAAGAGCTTCTAGACTTCCTTAAGGCTAAATCCTGGAAGTGGCAGGATATTACTTCTGCCATGTTCTATAGGTTATAGTGATTCACAAGACCAATGTATTTTCAGTGAGAGAGGGGCCTAAACCAGGGCATGAATACCTAGAAGTATGAGTTATTGGTGGACCATTTTTAGAAACCAACTATCAGAGTCCTGCTTGTCATCTAAAAGTTGTAGGGATATCTTTCTCAGGGTTTTGCAGTGGAGCCATGAATATGATAGATGTCTGTCTAGCTCTCTGCCACTCTATGAAATAATGGAATTAATGGTTGCTCTTCTAAAGAACATGCTCAAGTCAAGTATTTTCTGTCACTATGAGGTTCACGTGGTAGAGGAGCTGGTAGAACATGTCTGGGAGGGATTTTGTGATAATATCAAATCACATCTGAATTTATAATCTTAAGCCATTTTTTCATGTATTTTGTCCTTTTTCTCTCACTGTAGTACACATGGATTTGCCCTATATCCTCATTTGATAGATAAAGAAACTGAGACTAGGAACTTATATGACCTTCCCAATGGCACAAAGCTTGAAAACACAGAAATAGAGTTCCAACCCAGGGCTTGTGCACCTCAGACATCACATGTCCATATTGCTTCCACTTGAGGGGTCAGTGTGATGAAAGGGGTGGGGGGTGGCGGTGGTAGGAGGTGTGAGTGTCAAGTGATTCTAATGAGTGCAGGGTATTGAAAAGACAATTAGGGTGCTAGATAGGACATGAGCTCACAGGGTGTTTTGTAATTCTACAACTGTCTGCGTTGTGAGCTCCAGCCCTTCACTTCTCTATTCTACAGATTTCATTTGTTTTATTTGTGGGATATATGTGTATATATATGTATCTATACACACACACACACACACACACACACACACACACACACACACTGTCTATTCCAGGAAAGGTGGAAGAATATACTTGCCTTAACCACTTTGTAGGCTTGTCATCAATGTTAAAAGAAGTAAATTATGTAAAGGTCCAGCAGAGTGCCTGCATATATTAGACATCCCAGATATCTTTGTTCTCTTTTCCTCCTTTCCTGTGTTTCTTTTCCTCCTTTCCTGTGTTTCTTAAGGAATCTGCTTTCTCAGGCCACAGAGCTGAACACAGATTATATTTTGAAATGCATTGAGCAATATCAGTGTACTTTGTGTCATCATAAATGAATGGATAAAGTTGGGGATTGCTTGCTTGATTTTTGCACCAGGAATGATGTTACGGATGCCCACTTCAGAGGCAGCTTTAGATAGATGGCATCTGTACCCTGAAATACAGAATCAGTTATCCTGTCAGAGGACTGGGGATGTGAATGGATCCCTCTGTCCAGAATGCTGCTGGCAAAGTCTTCACCTCACATGTCAACAAAGTTGTAGTCTGCGGATGCACCCCAGGACTGCTATCTGGTTAAGAAGAGTGATAAAGGATTGTGGCTTGCTTTTGTAAATGGCTGCTTCAGAAGATTATTCAGGACATGAACTCTACCAGCAGCAAGTCAATCCCAAATTTAAATTTGTAGGTACCATACACTAGGACTCTAGAAGCCTTCTGGGCTCTCTTTTTGGTTGACATTATTGAAGAGACACTTTTCTCCATTTGGTGGTGCTCCTGGGCAGCCTGACTCTGGCCTCATATACCTCTGGGCCATAAAGGAAATGTTTGCGCTCACTCCGCCAAGAATGCTGGAGAATGTTAGTGTACCCTCCTTTGCCTGAATCAACATCAGGGTAGAAGAAATATATCCTTGGAGTTTAAAAATTGACCATAACATGGCAAGCTTTGCTCACAGACCTCTTATGGTCTGATCTGTTGGTATCTATGCAGAGAGGGGCCGAGCTTCAGCCACTGATGAGATGTCTCTGACCTGGGACATTGTTGGAAGGTTAGGCTTTTGTGTGTCTGCTTGGCTGCAACAAGAAAGAGAGTTGTGTGTTGAGAATGCAAAGCTCAAAGAGTGTCCCCTCTCTTCAATTGCTTCTAGGCATGGGTCCCTCAAAACTGACCTGAACACACACATTTCTTCCTTCTTTTTAAAGATCTCTGGAAAAGTGATTTTAGAACTTTCCTCAGGAATCTTTACTGCCATGAGCTCTCTCCCCATTACTAATAAACATCTCTCCAGCCTGAAAACCAAGCCTCTGTTCTCTTGTTTGTTTAATCAGCAGATGTGGGGATTAGACTGTCATCATCTTGTGAATAATGATGCTTCAGGTATTGGAGGGACATTATTAACTTACTGCAGCTAACTTCCCTTTACATTGTGTACTTCTAATTCTTGAACTCAAGGTCTGTGAGATAATTTTTTTTCTAAAGAAATTAAAATAATATTTTAATGGGTTATGGCCAAGGCCAAATATGAGGAGACTTCCTCCTACTTTTGGGATCTAAGACCTCCATTTCAGAGAACCATTCAAATAAACAAAATGCAGTGGATTATTCACAGAGCAGAAACTCTGCTTTTGTATCATGTCTGATCTCCATTGCTATTAAAAAGAATAAGCTTTTAAAAATAAATGTTAAGAGTTCATGTTTCTTTATATGCGCTGAGTTTATTTGCATTTTCTAAACTTCACATCTAAATTCTTAGTGGGTAGCAAACTTCTGCTTCAGAAGTTGGGTATGGTGCCTTCTGTGCTTTTCCATGCTTTTGGGGGTGGGGGTCATCTTTCATGTACTGGATATTGTGGTTAGTGTTGTTGACCTCCTTAAGATCCCTGAGCCTGCTGAGGTGAGAGCCATGTCACCAAATAAGGACCAACATATTCATGGAAGGCCTGACCTGTCTTTGGGAGCTCAATGGTAGTTTTAGGGTCTGGGTCAAAATACATACATTTGTCTGTCTTCTGTTTGGTTGCTCTATGACTAGCAGCAGATATTTGCTTTCAACTTTAATAAAAATAAATCTGAGAAGATTTGTTTCCCACATGGGGTCTTTTCCACTGGGAAATTAGCAGGCAGCAAAATACCCAGGAGGGCAGAGCTGGCCTCTGGAACAGCCGACCTCATCCTCTGCCCTCCTCGAGGTATCTGGAGGATCGTTTGGTGCTGTTTCTTAGCACTCCTGAAGGGTGGCTTGTACCCAGCTTCATCTCGACTGTGAGACTGAGAATTCAGCCAAGGAAAGCATCACTCCCACTCCCGCAGTGAGTGCCAGGTGAGACAGAAGTCCCAGCCATGCAGGCTTCTGGCCAGCAGTGACCTGTTGAAGTGGCTGAGGTGGGTGGTCCTGCTCTAACCGTCCCCACTCATCTGGGGCCTGGGCTGCTTGCCAGCTGGCCCACCCCAGGTTAAGCTCCTGCTGGGGCTTGGCCTCCCAGGCCCCATCCTGGCTGCATGCTTTCTCCATTCTCCATGGCGTGTTTCTCTCCCCATCCTACTTCCTTAAGGCACTGCTTACTGGTGAGCTCAGCAGGAGAGGAGTTGTTTCTGCTAAGGGTCGATCACATAGCTGCAGATTAATGAGCAGTCCCTTGTAGGAAATATTTACACATTTCATCAAAACCTCAAAGGCTTGAAGCCATTGTTTTCCCTTGTGTTGTAGACTCTATTCTCTGATGTCCTGTCAGGAACCTGATTCTTGCAGATCTCCTGTCATTCCTCTGGTTAAAACCTCCCCACTTAGGTTGAATTAGAACAAAGAAAAATCTCTCTTGCTGAGGCCTCAGCATTGGGCCTCATTGGGCCCTGCCTTCTCCTCTTGCTTTCCTTTGCCCCCATTCTCTTTCCTTAGCTTGTGAAAGCACACTGCTGGCTGCCTGTCTCTCTTCTCTTGTGTAACCCTTATCTTTAGGTCTTAGTTTAAACTTCCTTCCTCCATTGGCTAGGTCAGGGCCCTCCTAGGTCAAGGCACAAGACCATGTGCCTTGTCTTAGTCAGCTTGGGCCACTATAACAAATACTACAGGCTGGGTGGCTTGAGTGACAGACATTTATTTCTCATGGTTCTAGAAGCTGGAAATCCAAAATCAGGGTGCTGACAAACAATTTGGTGTCTGGGGAAGGATGTCTTCCTGGCTGCCTTCTCATTGCGTCTTTCGTAAGGATGCTAATCACATTCATGAAGGGTCCACCTTCATGACTCATTATTGTTTCTCAAAGACCCCACCTCCAGGTACCTTCACATAGGGGATTAGGGCTTCAACATATGAAATTTTGGGGAGCACAAATATTAGATCCATAGCAGACATCACATGCCTCCTCTGGAGCTCTCATAGCATTGACTGGAGTTGATTTGGGGTCAGAGAGTCAGCTTATAAACATAGAGACTGTGTCTGTGTCATTTTTTAATTGAAGGACCAAGAGAACAAAGGAAGAAGCATGCTCAGATCAGGTCAGGCTGGGGATGGTGGTATCCAGAGCAGTCTTAGAGAGTGTATTAGTTTTCTATGGCTGCTGTAACACATTACCACAAATGCAGTGGCTTACAATGGCACTCATGTATTGTCTTATAGTTCTGGAAGTCATTGGTCTGCAATGGATTTTTCAGGTTTAAAATAAAGGTGTTGTCAGGGCTGCATACTTTTTTGAGGCTCTTGAGGAGAATCCATTTGCTTGTCTTTTCCAGCTTCCAGAGGCCACCTGCATTCCTTTGCTCCTGGTCTCCTTCCAGCCGTTAGAGCACTCTGACCTCTGCTTCCATGGTCACACCTCCTCTATGACACTTACCTTCCTGCTTTCCTCTTGTTATAAGGACTCTTGTAATAAAATTTGGGTCACCTGGATGACCCAGGATCACCTCTCCATCTCAAGAGCAATAATTTAATTTTATCTTCAAAGTTCCCTTTTGCCATGTGAGATTTGCACAGGTTTCAGGGACTAGGCTGGGGACATATTGATGGGTGAGGGTCATTATCTGGCCTAGCATAGAGTTTTTGTGACAGAGAGAGGTGGTGTCAGCCAGAGGACACCTAAGCTAGAGCCAGAGGAGTCAGAAATATGCTCTGAGGTGGGACATAGGTTGATGAGAAAAAGCATGAAGAATGCTAAGGAGGAACATCTTTATGATGGGTTTGGCTGCTCTGGGGCTAAAGTAAGAGGTGTGGGTCAGCAGGTCCTTTTAATGTGGGTCCCGTCTAGCAGAGTGTTATGCCAGGCTAAAGACTCCCTGGTGGCATTGCTTCCAAGAGCGAGGAACACAGTACAGCATGCAGAGTCAGTGCTCAGCAAGGGTTTGCCGATGGCCAGCTGGAGTTCAGCTCTGTAGCAAGGCTGGAGACGGACTGGAGTGATCCCCACAGTATGTATGGGGACCTCTGCTTGCATGACACTCGCCTCTGGTCCTCCTGTGTCCTCCCTGACTTAAGAGGACACTTGGGGCAATGGGACATGGGTCCCTCTGGAAATCTATAGAGGATCCTTGGTTGGCCAGGCTGGGTTTACCCAGAAGTTATTTTCCCACTTCAGAAAAATTTACTACCATTGTACCCTCAGCGGTGTGGAATGGGGAAGTGGCTCCCAGGACCAGGACTATGGTGGGCCTGCACACATCATTTAAGGAGGTATCCCTCAGGAACAAACTCACTAAGTCCTTCATCTGTTCATTTGGGACCTTTGTCTGACAGCTATATTTGTAGTTTGGTGATAGATATTTCCTCATTTCTTCCTCTTTTCCTTCCTCATTTCTCTGTATTCCACATGAATATCTGCATCGATGTTTTCTACTCCAGCGTAGATACACAGGCTTTGGATGTATTATTTTTTACATCCGAGCCATAGCTAGAACTGGTAGAGGTACAGGCTGTGATGGGGGATGTGGTTTATCTCTTTTGGGGGGATTCAAAGATAAAAAACTTAATAATTACTATGATATTTTCCTATTGCTGCTATAGCAACTTACTACAAACTTAATGGCTCAAAACAATTCAAATGAATTATCCTACAATTCTGGAGGTCGGAAGTCCTAAAATCAAGTGGTTGGCAGCACTGTGTTCCTTTAAAGGCTCTAGGGGAAGATCCACTCCTTGCCCTTCCATCTTCCACAGGCTGCTCACATTCCTTGGATTATGGCTTCTTCTGGCAGTGGGATCACTCTGATCTCACATCTGTGGAGAAGAGTCACATTTCCTTTTGTGACTCTGACTCTTTCACATCCTTTTTTTTTTTTTTTAACTTTTTTAATGTTTGTTTTTTATTTTTGAGAGACAGAGAGCACTATCCGGGAAGGAGCAGAAGGACAGGGATACACAGAATCCAAAGTAGGCTCCAGGCTCTGAGCTGTCAGCACAGAGCCTGACATGAAGCTGGAACTCATGAACCATGAGATCATGACCTGAGCTGAAGTAGGACGCTCAACCTACTGAGCCACCCAGGTGTCCCTTTTTCACATCCTTTTTAAAATGATACTTGGGGCACCTGGGGTGGCTCAATCTGTCAAGCATCCAACTCTTGATTTCAGCTTGGATCATGATTTCATGGTTTGTGGGATCAAAACTCACTTTCTTTCTCTCTCTCTCAAATAAATAAACTTAAAAAATAAATAAAAGGACATGTTGAGCCCACCCAGATAATCCTCCCTTGGTTACCTATGGTAATCTCCCTTATCTCAAAATGCTTAACTCAATTACACTTGCAAAGTCCTTTATTTCATTTAAGTTAGCAAATCCATAAATTTGATGGTTACAATGTAGACGTCTTTTTTGGGGAGAAGGGTGCATTATTTTTCCAACCACAGCTACCTAAATGGGAATATGAAGGCATTAGGGATTTGATGCACATTGTGAGCTGCAGGGGAAGAGGGTGACTAAATGAAAATCCATAATTCAGGGCAAATGAACTTAGAGGTATCTTCCTTGACAGAACTTAAGGAAAGAAAAACATAAGTAAGATACTGAGTAACATCACTGGGTAGTGCCAAGTCTAAAACTCAGTAGTGAAGAGATTATTCCTGTTGTAAATGAGAAGGTATACATTGGAATTTAGGAAATAGGAAATTGGTTCTTCCAAGGATGAGGGTTGAGTCTGTTGATCTGGTAGAAAAATAAACAGAAAGAGTCAAGGTTTTGATATGTGCCCTGTGCTGAGTCAATCTTAGTAAAGGATGTCATTGCAAATGTGTGAACTATTCAACTAAATATAAAACAGAATTTTGAAGCTGGAGTGCAGTGCAGTTATCTAGTCTCACCCCTGAATTTTATAAAATAGAAAGCTAAAGCATAAAAAGTCCAAATGTGTTGCCCAATGACACATCACTACCTGGTGTCAGAATTTAGACTAGAAACCAGGGCTCTTGGCTCCACTCCTGCCTTTTTTTCCATCATACAACAGTTCCTCCTCTGAAATTGTTTCACGTGTCAGTGTCCCATGTACCTCACTGTAGAGGAAGGCCATGGGAGAGGAGTGTGGGAGTAGGGCACATGCTCACTACCTCTGTCCAGAAACAGTGGGTTGCTTTTGGTTTGGTGGAGCCCTGTGTGGTTTTGTTTAAGGAAGAGGACAAAAAAAAAAAAGAAATCTTAAGGAGCAAATGGCAGAAGGTGGAATATGCATACCCCTGCATGATTGGGTATATATTTAGGAATAGTTCATCTCAAGGAGAAGCAATGCATATCAACTCACCCTCTTAGTGCAGCATTATAATTCTGCCATCTTCTGAAAATGACTTAAAGACGTTAGAAGAAGTTGTGTGACTGACTACCTAATATGAAAGCAACTGTACGTTGACAAGTTCATTACCACTTCCCTTTTAGCATTGAGCATGTTTTCCAACTAGGCAGTAAGATAATAATTTATCTAGAATATCCATGCAGCTTTTGGGAATAAATTCCTAAACTGCTTTGAACACTCCATCAGTAAGTGACGGGCCAATTAGGAAGCAATCAACATATGGCTGGCAGAGGAGCTGCAAAGTCCCTGAAAGAACCTTAAGAGTTTCCATTCATTTTTCCTAATATAGCAACATCTTTGCGAGTATTTTAGAGTAATTCTGGAACAAGTCACAGGAGACAGACATGACTTTAAGTCACCTCAGCAGAAAATAGGATGTGAGGGGGAAAAAATTGCGAAACCATAAGATATGGGGAAAGACAGATTTACGTAGAAGAGGAAGTGAATGTGCACTTGAAGTAGTCCATGCCTGCCTACTTCCAGGTCTCCAGGATTCAGAATGAATTGAAGGTCTTCTCTACTCCCAGTATGAGCTTCTATAAAGAAAACATGCATTTGTATATTTAAGTGGGTCTTTTTTCATGCACATTGTCCCACAATAAATGCTTTGTGTAGCTGATTGGAATGCTATTACTACATGAGACCTTGGGTTCCTAGTGAGTTTTCCTTTTAATTTAAAGTGATGGGGGTGGCTGCATGGGTGGAAGCTGCTTAGGGAATTTTAATTTAATGCTGTAAAATTTGAAGGGGTTGGGAAATTTTTATGTGATTTTAATGGAAGCCTGCAAAATTGTGAGGGGGCAGGAAATTAATACAGAATAAAATTGTTCTATGTAAAAAATATTTTTTTACATTTGTCAGAGTTTTTAATATCCACATCATTAATGGCTCTATCATCAAATAGCCATTAGCCTTCCTGAAGCTAGATTTATAGAGTGAAACTGATGTAGAAACATGACAACTATCAAGATAGTTTAAGGGAAGCCAACTCAGAATCCTTCCCCAAATTGCCAAATACCTGACCCTTCTTAGGGCAGGGCTATGCGTATTAGGTGTTTCCAAATGGAACACAGTTTAAAAATACATACCGACACTACATTAAATAATACATGGGATGTCAATGATTTTGCAAGGTCTCAACATTTGTGATCTAGAGCAGGTGGGAAGCAATGAATGCAGGACATGGTTAAATTCCAAATTCATTTGATGATGTTGAAAGGAGTGCTGGATTGAGGAACTCCTCACTGATATGTTGTGACCCATAATTTGAAAAGTCTCCATAACATTACAATAATTATAGTTGAATGAATAAGTACATTTTTAACAAGATTTTTTTCAAGTCATTATTCCATCAGAAGGTGGACAATGATTTTGCTATTTGTCTCTACCAGAATACAGTTTGTTATTGAGTATTTTCTTCCCTACTGTCTCCTTTTCATCTGCTCCAGGATTCTCCTTCCCTGGAATCATTCCCATTTCTCTTCCAGACTATTAATTCATCACTGCCCTGGTCTGTATTTTACACTTATGGCCACATCTTCCATGAGGCCTTTCTTGGTCATTTCAATCCCAGTCCCTTTCTTTCTTTCCCAGTCCCTGTAGCACAGCCAGGGGAAAGTCTGATAGCTGTGGGCCCCAGCATTATAATCAAGTAGTGTCTCTTGTTATTCTCTATTTTGTTTCTTTATTAAAATTAAATCTTAGTTCTTTTTCTTGACTTATAAACTTTTGGAAAACCAGACATTCCCCCCTATGTTTATAATTTTTTTTCATCATTCCTAAGATACTGGCCAAGAGTATAGGAGCTTGCTGAATATGAGTATAGGAGCAGCACATATTCAGCTGTGCTGTGTTGCTTGAAAAACAGTCTCATGTTTTTCTCTCTGTGCTCTGACTTTAAAATTATGTTTGTTGAAAATGGGAATGGTGCCTTTAATTTTTTGAAAACTTTTTGACCCACAACCACATACACATCAAAAGTATTACCACACTGATTTTTAACAAAGTGGAAACACCAATGTAACTAGTCAAGGAAAATACCCCAAGAAACTACCTCACCATTTCAGTCATGGGTCAATACTATCCTGATTTCTGTAAGCATATATTGGTTTTCCTGCATTTGAACTTCATAAAAATGGAGTCATTCAACATTTAATTCTTGTTTTCTCTTTTTTCATTCAATGTTGTATTTATGATATTTGCCTTTATTGTTGAAAATAGTTGGAAATTGGGGCGCCTGGGTGGCTCAGTCGGTTAAGCGTCTGACTTCGGCTCAGGTCACGATCTCACAGTCCGTGAGTTCGAGCCCCGCGTCTGGCTCTGGCTGATGGCTCAGAGCCTGGAGCCTGCTTCCGATTCTGTGTCTCCCTCTCTCTCTGCCCCTACCCCGTTCATGCTCTGTCTCTCTCTGTCTCAAAAATAAACGTTAAAAAAAAATTAAAAAAAAAAAAAGAAAATAGTTGGAAATTGATCATTCCAATTGGTGTCCAGTGTTCTGCTAACTGAATATACCACAATTTAATTATACAGTTGACTGTTGATGGACACTTTGGTATTTCCTGGGTTGAGGTTTTTCTGAAGAGTATAAACTACTGTGAACACTCTTGTACATGTATTTGGTAAACATGGTTTCATATTTCTAATGATTATATTCTTGAGAATGGAATTGTTGGCTCCCGAGTATATGTGTTCAACTGTAATAGATGCTGCCAGTTCACCCAAATGATTGTGCCAATTTACATTCCCACTACCAGCATACAAGAGTTCTGTATTCTTCACATCTTTGCTGACAGACCCTTAATACTTTCTTTTCTTTTTTTTTTAATCTTAGCCAGTCTGGTGGGTAGTAGCAGTATTGCATTGTGATTTTATTTGCATTTCCCTGATGACTAATGAAGTCGAGGCCCTTTTCATTTGGTTGCTTACCATTTAGTTATTCTTTTTTGTGATATGTCTGTTCAAGTCATTTTCACGGTTTTCTTTTGGGTTATATCTTTTTTTTTCTTGTTAATTTTTAGTAGTTCTTCATATGGTATGGATTCAAGTCCTTAATTGGATATAGGTATTGCAAATATATATATTTAATTTAATATATAATGTATATAATACAATATAATATGTATACATACATATACCCACTCCATGGGTTACCTTTTTTTCTTGAATGTGCCTCTTGAGGAAGAGGTATCCCTACTATTCATAAATCCCCTGTGTCAGTTTCCCTCTTTATGCTTTGTACCTGCTGTGTCTTCCTTAAGAAACCTTTGCCTATTCCCAAATCCTGAAGATACATGTTCTTATGTTTTTGTTTTGTTTGGTTTTGTTTTCATAGAAGCTGTGTTATGTTGCCTTTTAGTTCTATATTTGTAGTCCTTTAGGAATTGATTTTGGTTTGTGATATGGCCAAAGGATAAAAAGTCATTTTTTCCTCCAACTGACCCAAAATCATATAGTGAAAAGATTGTTCTTTCCCAAAACTTTGCTTTGTCGTCTTTGTCATACATCAAGTGACTGTCTATGTGTGAGTCTGTTTCTGACTCCGTTTTGTTCAATGGATCAAATGCTTTAAGCATTTTAACATATATGCTTTAAGCATATAGTCTCAATTTTCTTATTTCATAATCGTTCTTAATGTCGTTTAAATCTTGTACTTCATTGTTCTTCAGGATTATCTTTTGTATCATACACAGCCTATAATGTCTTTTTTTCCCACAGCCTTTAATGTTTTAAGTGTCATGCTAACCGTGCACAAAGTAAGATTCTGTAAACAGGCTGTGATACTTTGATACTTTTTGTGAGATTGTTTGGAGGTTAAAGAGAAAGATGACACTGACCAATTCAATCAGACAAAGTCATGCATGTTTGAAGGTAATAGTTACTCAATTATAATTTTGAAAATTCTTATCAAAGAATTGGGTTCTTTGATAAGAGAAGGTTGTATGCAGAAAAAAGAATAGATTCTGAGGGGATTTGACTGAAGAGAGTAAGACACAATGAAGATGAATTAAGGTGGTATTTAGAGTAGGAAAATGAGCACACAGAATATCCATCTTTATGAAATTGTGTTTCAAAAGAAAAAATGAATATCATTAAGGATATAAAATGGTTAACCTTAAAGAATTAGAGTGAATAAGTCTGGAAATAGATTTCTGAAGAGAGTTCCATTTCAAATAGTTTATGATTAAAATTCATATAGGCAAAAAAGCCAGACCATAGACCTGCTCTCTTTTTTAGCTTGCCTACAATTTTCCTATTGAGGGAGCCACAAAAGAAAAATCTTAAAACAGGAGGAAACTCTTGACCCTGAATTGCCACTCATCACCTATGGTGTATGTACAGCCACAGGAAAGAAAACACTTGGGCTGATGACATGGCAAGTGTTGGGAATTTCCATCCGTTCTTACCTCATAGAAGAAGAAGAGAGAGAGAAATAGAAAGAAGCAAACATTGCATTTCTTGGAGCACATCAAACAGATTTAACAAATGTTTACTTCTCCTCATTTGAGCATTATGACTCCTTGCAGCTTTATCCAGAAACACCTTCATGGGTTTTCTAATTTAAATCCACAGTATCAGTCAAATATGATAGCTTCAACTTGCAAATACCTGAGCTAAAGCTCCAGTTGAGCTTACATAAGTTGAACGTGTTGAAAAATGAAGACTCAAACCATGGAATCCGTGAGGCTAAGACATAGTTTTATTTCATATGGTTTGCAGGGAAGAGCACCAATTGGTCTTTAAAAGATAGTTTCCATAGCTACTGGGCTGAATCAAAAGAAAATGCTGTCACAGCATTTTTTTTTTTTTCTCTTGCTACCTTCACTGCTTTGTGGTAGCTACCAAGGAAGTATTTTTTTTTTCAGTAGCTTAGTTATTCCATTTCATTGCATGAAATGCTATGTAATGCTTCAATCTAGTGTCTGTTAGAAGCAGACTTGCTTTGTTGTGAGAATCTTGTCACATATCCCAGATTCAACAAGAGCTGCCTTTCTGTTCAAAACAGACTTGCAGAAAAGGTTTTCTCCAGGTACAACTTTGTGGACCCGCCCTCTATCAATTGAAACTCTTTTTCATGATTTAAAAAATGGGGCTGCACTTTAATTATAGAAGAATCCATGCTTTATTGCTTCTGACTTTGTTTTTAAGATGGGAATGAAGGGTGATTTCTCAAAGGACCCTAAAAGTGATTGCTTTTGACTTTCTTTATAATAAGGTCAGCCAAAAGCAACATACACTTAAAATCTAAAACAAACATTATTATGACATAGTTTTGTATTTTAGTTTGGGACACAAACTATACACTGAAGAATATCATGTTACTCTATTTTTGTAGTCAGTTGATATTTGTGCCAATGATGCTTTTGTAAAAAGTACTCCATCATATAGGCCTTCTATTAAAACAAAAACCTTCCCAGTAATGACCTGCAAGGTGCTATAAGTAGAAGAATAGACATTCACTTTTGCTTCAATATTTGTGTGTCTCTCAGTTTAGAATTGTGCAGTTTTTGAGTGCCATTATTGTGTCTCAAAGTTTTTTTCCCCATTATTTACAATTATTTTAAAGCTGATAGACGAAAGCTGACTTCTAAGGGTCTGAGTGATAGTGCATACAGTAGCCCTGTTCTTTCCAGGGTTTTTTATTGAAGTGGTTAACTTCATGGCATGTACATTGGCCACCTGCTCTGGCCACTCTTCATAAACCCACGGTCCAATTATTAGTGTGAGTTGCTTTTGCAAATAAAGCTTTAAGACAAATACCCTTTCTCCTCATTCCAACTAGGTTGCTCCTTTGAATCCCCTTCTAGAAATTCTGGAATGATCACTGTTTGTTTCTGGATGTCACCTCCATGCTGGAGCCAGTTCCTTGTTTTTAACTTGTGTTTACTTTTTTTTTGTTTGTTTGTTTGATGGAAGGCCATATCCCTTTCTTTTAGTGGGCTGTGATTCCAGGAACAAGTCAGAGTTGATTTTTCTGAGTGCACTATCAGCTGTTTTTATTGTTACAAAAAAAAAAAAAAAAGAAAAAGAAAATAAAAGAAAACGGTATTTTCCGAGTCGACTCTGACAGCATTGCTATTTTCAGAAATTGGATGAGTAACGCAGAACAGAGATTGAGCTCTTTTGTCTTGATCATGTTTATTTTTATTGTCCTAAATATCTTCATAATCTATATCACTCATCTCATCCTGAAATTCAGTTACATAGCAGACAAGCCTGGGGAAGGGCAATGGACAAAAACACATTCCTGGGGTATCTAAGACAAGGAGGGTCATTAGCCTTCTGCAGATATGGGGGGAGGAACAGAGAGCTATTTGGTAGGGTAGATAAAAGTAGGAGATGAGGAAAAGCCATTTATACCTCAGAAGGAGACAGAAAGGATCACCCTAGGCAAGCATATCTCATTTCTCTGGGAAGTTCTGCCAGTCCCAGGATATGACTTGTTGCATCTGTTGCTGAGTATTAGATAAATGCCTGTATTTATAAATACACATTGTACTTTGCAAACGTGATATAAATAAATCTTCTTGGGAAGATCCGAAAGTCAGATTTCAGGGCTGGAAATCACTGATGATTTTGGCAGTGTTTGTAAAATACTTTGAGCTCCTCAGCCACAGTGTGAAATGTTAATATATATCTACACATGAAATTTTATTTATTACTGATGAGTAGCATTGCCGATTCTGAAAAAAATCCCAAGGAGGGAAGGGAAGAGAGTTCTTTGACATGTGAAAGCAAACAATTTCTGGAATGAAATTCCAGAAAATATCAATAGTTGTTTATAAGCACAGTGTGGAAATGTTGCACAGAAGCAAAACACATGAGCTTTACTAAAACCTCTGACTGGCTCTCTGAAAGCCAGCCTTTCTTTGCCTGCCAGTTCCAGACTTGAAACAGAGGGTGATGCCTATGTTGAGAATTACATTCAAGAGTAAGATAATGGTAAAGTAAGAAAAATTAGAAACTCAAGATTATTTCTAGATATACCAAAATTTTAGTAGTGAGTAATGTTGGGAGGATGGATGTGAGAGCCCAAAATGTCATCAAATGCTTTTATTTGAGATAAGATTAATCTTCTATCCTGAATGAAAATAGAGGCAAACAGCAGCCGTCCAGTGTGGGCTTTGTAAATCACATTATCAGTGCTTGCTTAAAGCATTCACCTAGTATTCTATATGGAGGTGGTTGGTGGGGCCGCCATATGCCGGCTTGGGCCCGAGCCAGGAAAGCACACAGGAAGGCTTTTGCATTCCAGCCATCCACTCCTGCCTGGCGAAAAGCACTTTTTGTATGTGGTATAAGTGGCCAAGTTATTTGTACACAATGGGAAGCTGAAATTTCATTTCCACATGAAATTAGTGAATAATGGCTTTCAAGACTCACTGAATAAGCATGCCCAAGACACAGTTAGCATTTTAAGTCTGTCTACAGGACGCCAACCATCTGGATGGAAAATAAATCAGTTATGCAGCTACTTTGGGGGCGTCAGAGGTGAGGCATGGGGGCGCCAATGTGTATGGATGCTGTACTGAAGCTTTGGCTTTTTACCAGGGTTTGGTGTGGTCAAGGTTTGTCACATCTGTTTTCACAATGTCACTTTTGTACTGGACTGAGTCACAAATGCATATGACTTGATGTCCAGTTGTAATGTATTGTCTACTGTGTTCTGTTTAATGTTTTTAACTTATTATTTTATTAGTTTCTATTTTTTCAAAATATACCTACACATTAAATTTGGATTTTAGGTTCCAAAGGAATAATCTCTCTGCATGGCTGAGTTCATAAGTATAGGATGTGCAGCTCTAGAATTAGTACTTTTGGATGATGATGAAATCTGGATTTTCCCCAAATAGTGATAGGATCTCTTTTTCTGTTAACTTAAAGATTAATTGTTGAAATCTGAATTGAGAAAAACGGAACTCATTTTTGGTAGAGTGTATTTGAAAAAAATCAGGCCCGAGTTATATATTTTTAGGTAGTAAGATATTGGTAATTTATCTATGTATTATAATTTAAAGCTAAAGGAAACCAAAATGAGAGAAGCAGATGGAAACATCCCCTAGGTGAGTGTGAACATTTGTTCTAAAAAATGGAACAAGTGCCAGCAAAGCATGTAATCATTTTCTTTCAATTACACCTGATTTTGATTTAAAAAAAAATGTTGGCAAAGGAGTGTTTCAGTTTTATTTACCTCATTTTTATTTCCTTCAAAACACTTTGGAATGTAGTGCGTGAGCAGGGTATAAATGAAAAGTGGTGGTGTTTGAAGGAAATCAGCTAATGGGCTATACAATAATTCTTTGGCTTGAGAATTTCTGTGGGTAGAAAGAATTGGAATCTAGCAGGTACAATTAAATACTCTGATTTCCTATAGTCTGGTTATATAGTAGAAAATGTTAAGAGTATATAGGAAGAAATAAGTTACAATAGATTTCCTTAATATTCTAGCATTTCATCATACAGTATTTCACAGAATGTACTCAAAATATGCATTAAGAATAGGACTGTTTGTTTCATGTTTCTGTATATTTGTTGATTCACATACTGCTCTAAATAAATGGGTCATCATCTGGAGTTTCACTATCCTTTGCAATTTGAGCTACACTGAAAATGCATTAGTTATAATGGGCTTTGGCTTATAACTTTATAGTGTGAGCTGTATCATTAATTAATTTTGAGGCAGCTGCTCATTAAAAAAATCTTTCTGGTAAACATAATAAGGGAACATATTTTGGAAGATGCCAGCACATGATGTATTAAATGGATTTTGATAAGTGCATTTGACTGATTTGATTGTCAGGTACAAAAAAATCATAGTTATGGGAATCCATCATGATTGACTGTAAAATGGCATTTTAAAACCAGTTTTTACGTTATGGATTTTACGTCTAACATAAGGACCTAATAAAGGAATTGGGGTGGTTATTAGCCTAGAATAGAAGATAAATTGCAAGCTAACACATAGACTGATACAGCTGGAAGAGGTCGTACTGAGCCTCTTATCCATTCCTCTTGCTTTGCCATGAGGAAAGTGAGAACAGAGAGGTTGTGATTTATGTGGAAACATACATTTGGGTGGAGGAAGAACTAGAAGCTGGAGCTCAGTCTCTGCATCTGAAATGCTCTCTTAGCTCTCCTGGTCATCGAACATGTCTTCATGGAACCTCATCTAGGAAAGAAAGAGATGGAGGAGAAGTGACCACAGAGCTGCTTCATTTGAAAATAAGATGAATGTTTTGCCTTTGAGGGTACTCATTTGGGCTGCCTCGTAAGATTTGGGAGTCTTTTCTGGAAGGCACTTAAAGAAAGTTTAGACAAGTGTAAGTACTGAATGGTAGAGACACTAACCTGAGGGAGGGACAACCAGATTTCCTTAGCTGGCTTACCAGAGCTGTGATCTCCAGATTGCTTCCTGTGTTCTAGTTTTTCAGTTAATGTGAGGCTTTCTGTGAAATTATGCATTGAATTCAACCTCCTTCAGTCCTACACTAAAATCATGTTTCCTTGTGCCCATGAGATGCTAGAACCTGCAGACACGCTTCTACATTCCTGTCCTCAGCCTCGAGAAAAGGCACACAATCACAACCTTCCGATAGAATGCTGGAAATGATTAGGTTTTAGTTTTTGATGTCTGTGTGCTCATTATTACACTTAGTGTTTTATTTGTGTTTCTCTGGGGGCTGTGGTATTTGTCTTTGGATTTGGAATAATGGCACTGCAGTCTGCATACATTTTGAAAAGTTAAGATGGTCAGTCAGTTTCTCTCACAGATGCCACGTGCATGCTTAGGCCTCCACCCCTAAAAATGATATTGACAGAAGTCTGCTCAAATAAATGTCCTTCTTTCTGTTGACTCATATGATCACGTCCCCATGCAAAGAGAGAAAGACAGGCAAGCACAGGAATAGAAGGGAGATAGGAAAGATGCATTGGAAACATGTTAGAATTTATGATGTTGTGATAAACTTCTATCTCCTTGTTTGCCAGAAAAGTGAGGGTATAGAGAGGGTAGGTTTGACTGTGATAAAAATAATTCAAATCTCTAGTTGTTTAGCTAATAAATCTCTTTTCTGTTTATATAATACAACTAGATATATGTTCAGATTTAGTGGGGAAAACTTCATCCATGCAGTTGCTCAAGGAACCAGGTTGATGGAAGATCTACTGTGTTCAAACTGTGGTTTCCAAGATTTCTGTAGGTCCCCTCCATCCTCATGTGCCAAAATTGGAAACTGCATTGAACCATCTGTAAAATGTTGTTATGGGTCAAACTTACGGGTAGCACAAATCACTGTGATCAGAGTTCATTGACTGGAATTGTAACTGCAAAAGAGGCAGGGAAATGTTGTTTACCTCTGTGCCTACAAGAACAGGAAATGGATTTGGGTAAATAGCAGTCATATATTTGCACACATATGTGTGTGTATAATATACAGTTGAGTATTAGTATTATATATACACAAATATAGCATTATATATACATAGTGTTATATGTACATAAACACTAAAATTGGTGTGATATATATACATAAATATATGGAGTGCTATATATGTAAATATGCACAAATATATAATATATACATGAAATATGTAAATATACAGATATACATATCTACAAAATACATTAAGTTATATGTACATAAAAAGTGTTATAAATACATAAAAATACATAAATAATTTTGTTTTAAATTTATCTTAGGAGTGAATTGTTTTTTTTTAACATATCAATGCAGTTTATGCAATTTACATTTAAAATATTGGACTTCCTTTCCTCGTTTTTCTGCTCATTCTTTGATATCGTGTTCAAATTAATTTCTCATGTGCCTTATGTCCAGAAATCTTACAGATGTCTGAACCTTTGCCTTCTTTCTGTTTCCCATCGGCGTCTCCCAAGTGCCTGGAGTGGGAGCACTTACCTTCCTTCCAGGAAGGAAGCCTGATGAGGAATGGACTTTGTAGGTCACTTTAAATACAGCCCAGTCAGTCAGGGTGGGTAGAGGTACCTCAGGTTCAGCAGCAAGGCCTCCTTGGCTCTAGGCTCTTGACATTTAGTGTGCAGGCACCTACTTGTGGGGGACTGAGTTCTTTGAACCAATCCTGCTCCTCTCCAGCAGCCTCAGACACATAAACTGTTCAGATCCTAAGCCTGGAAAAGGACAAAAAATCACATACATATTGTTTTAAAAACAGAGGGGTATGAGAAAGGGATAAAGTAGGTGCTCCTAATATTCAAGTGTCATTTTTCACAAGGGGACTAAAGTGGGTAAACTTCCCATCAATTGACTACCCCATGTAACTTCAAGATAACGGAAATCTAATTCTTTCTCGCAGGAGAGACTACATGACAAGTTTTCATTGGAAAGCGTTGGGAGTGCTCTCCTTGCATGGTCTCTGCCAGCCAGAGGCACCATGGGAAGGGTCCAATGCCTTTATCCTCTGGCTTAGTAACTTAGTTACTTGGCTGTGGTTTTGATAGGAAAAGTGACCCAAGAGTGAGAGGGGAGAGGTCCAAACTGGTCTGGGTTAGTGAGGTCTCCCTCCCACCCCTTTGGAATTGCAGCTGTGTTATTTTTCTGGTATTTCTATTCACTAGAGTTAAGTCTATAAAGTGGCCCCTGGAGAAGCCTTACTTTAATGTAAGCTTTAAACTTGAGACACATGTTTAAGAGGTTCTTGTCAAAGTACCAGCCTCAGCCTGGTAACGTTTTTCTTGCTTTGCACTTCCATCTTCAATTGTATTTATCACCTTGCAATGCATTTCTTGACAAGTCTGTCTCACCTACTCGCATCTGAGCTTCAGAAATGCTGTTCTGTGTCTGCCGTGTTCTCTGGGGAATCTCTGATGGCTGGCCCAGAGCAGAACTCAATACATTTGTTGGGGAATTAATGCATATTGGTTGAATAAATAAGTTATATGTAAATAGATGCTTTCATAATCTTGCCAAGTTTTTGTTTTTAATTCTTAATACTGTGCTTTACAAGTTCAGCCTCCTTTAATGTAATTTTATCATTCTTTTATCCTTGTAATTTTGTTAAAATACCTGTTTAGCTCTTGATTCTGAGTTAGTAAAATCTGAATTAAAATGGTCTTACCTCTACTGAGAAAGAGTTTCTTGGTTACACTTTTACACACACATACACATATCTATCAGAATACTAGAATTTCTCAATTAATCAAGGTGCAAACTTTTGTGGGTTTTTTTTTTTTTTGTTTTTGTTTTTTTTTTGGTTTTTTTTTTTTTTTGCTAAGTGATACACTAACATTTTCTAAAGTAAATTCTGTAGTTTCTAATTGGGGTATTTCTTGCTGACAAGATTTTGCACTTATGTGTGCTTTATGTTCAAATCCTGGTTTTTTTACTATCATAACAACTTCATAATTGAAACCCATAGATGTAATAGACTTGTCACTGATATGCTCACATTTGAATTGCCACTTTAATTGGATTAGTTTGAATGGTTTATGCATAAGAGACCATGATTTTATAATTAGCAGAGTTGATACCCTGTTTTCTAACAACATTATCCTGACCAATACCTCAGATGCCTTTTGACTTACTATAAATATCTTCATATTTCTCTCTTCTAATGTATTGACTTTAGTGATACATTTAAATACAGTTTCCTTTTTTATATCCTCTTCAATGGAATATAGTGAATCTGAGTTTGATATTTTCAGTTGTGTTGTTTGCAGATGCCTAAGATGACAATGGTTTTGCTTTTAGGTAGGTAAAAATTCTTTAAGTGCCTCCCTGTGCTGGTTACTTCACCAGATTATTAGCCTACATTTTCCTGGACCTAAAGAAACAAACAAGCACACACACACACACAAAAACTTGTTGGAGAAAGTAGAGTTTATTCTCATCAGTTGTAGTAACTATGTTCTATAAAGTTTCCACAAACACTGGATTAGCGAATGCTGAAGCACTGCTTCTAGGAGAAATACACAAGTTCCTGTGAGTCTCTGGTCATAACAGTTTTATCAACTGATCAGTACATAACTTCATGTGTGTTCTTTTTGTGTTTCTGTTTAAGGACCCTTACTTTATATATTTATTGATTCGTTAACATTAGACTCATAGTAAATGGCACTGTAACTCATAGCCAAATTAAACTAATCTAACACATGATTTTTATCTATAAGACACAACAGTCTGTCTTTGCTTAGGAACAATAAATAGCATTTCATCTCTCCATTTAGGGGCAATTTCAAAAAGCAAAATCACCAACAAAAACCATAAAAGTGCAAAAAATGTGGCACTAAATAAATAATGAAAAGGACACTTGTTTACAGTTATGAAAGCTACAGAGTGTCACCTTGTTCATCCTTATCTGGGACTGTGCAGGTTGGTGATTCTGATTTTTTGTTGGTCAATTCATTTCTGCAAGTGATTGTGAAATGCCTCAAGTATTGATTTTGGGGTTGCAAATAAACTTTATTGAGTAGGCAAATTTGCAAATGTGTAATGTGTGAATAATGAAGAATGAAGATGTTATTACTCAAGTTTGAAGATAATGAATCTGGAAATCAGATATTAAGTAATTTCACTGCAGGCAGCATCTACTAAGGCCTAATGTGCACTGAGCTCTATACTGAGTAAGACGGGGTCCATCTCCCTAAATATATGTCTATATTCATATAAATGTTTACTTAATAATAAATTGCATACTTTATCAAAATATGTTTATCCCTTAGTTCTTCCCTTAATATATTCAATTCTTTGAAAAAGCAAAGACAATCTTTAAAACCATAGATACTTTAAAAGTAAAATTTGATCTCAAGCCTTCTGTTGTCTCTCTGTCTGAAATTTGAATGAATCCGTAAAGTTTAGCTCATCGCCAACAGTTGAGAGTTAAAGTGGAAGATAAGTCAACAAAAGTACAAGCTTAGATTTTGTTCCTAACAGATGTCTCCAGATATGAGCAATGTGTTAAAGAATACACAATAGTCAGTACTGTAATTAATGTTTCTAAAGCTAGCCCATTCCTCATGGAATATCAGTGCTGTAGCTATCTAGACCTGCCATGTTTCAAAACATACCTATCAGAGTCCAGAAAACTAATAGTGCCATAGTTTCAATAGAACAATAGTTAACTGACACTTTTCATTTAAAGACTATGATTTTCTTGAGAAGTAAACTTAAAAGTACCTAGGTGTGTGTTCAAATCATTCTTGTGCTGATTTGCTTCATTCTGTGTGAATATCTTGAAATTCTGCCACATTCTTCAGTTTATCGAAGAGTCTTAGCTATTGGCCATCATACCTTGCAGACATGGGAATTCTGTCCTTGAACCTCACACCCTCAGCTGACCACCAGCTTTTAAATCCCTTTATAGGACCCTGCCTTTCATGACATTCTGGACTTGGAAATCTGGACTTTTACCTGTACCCTGTCAGAATGTGCTCGTGTCGCTTGCATGCCTGAGTTTCCTACATTGAACCCTGATCAGAAGAGCTCCCGACTATCTGCCATATCTTGGGGTGTGGGTCTGCTTAAAGGTCCTAGTCTTGTGGGGCCTATCCTGCCACAGACCTGCTGGGGGATCAGTGCCAGAATTATCCTTGGTTTGATCATGTTTCAAAGGCGGAATAAAACTCCATTTGTAGCCAACAGCGAATTAGGTACCACAGAAATCTGCTCTGAAGGAGTGTAGTGCAGTGGCTTAAAGTATAGGAGCTTCATTCAGAAGGTCTGATTGCTAATGGGTGAAAAGGAGAGATTTGTGAAGATTCAGTAAGATAATGCATGTAGGATCATAACAGAGCAGTAAGTAAGATAATGGCTCAGTAAGTACTGGCCAAATAATTGTATTGTATATTTGTTTGTTCTTTCCCACCTCTAGCAAATTATCAAAATACTCTTTGAAATAACTGATCACCTTGCACTTAGTATATAAAATTGTTGGTATTTAAATGTAGTTATCTGTACATATTGTGTATAAAGTTACAAAACAGGAAACACCCATATTCAACAGACTGTTTATAAACTTGGACTTGTAATTCACTGTTTTGATTTTTTATTTCAATATAATGTGCTGCATCAGCAAAATGATTTTAGTATGAGGGACACTAATACTTGGGGCCAGACTATGAAAATAACTTCACATACACAGTTGAACATTCTATTTATACTTGCAAGAAACAAGCGTTGATAATATCATGGACCCAAAATACTTATTTTGCAAGTTTTCACTTTTGGAGATCAGGAGCCACCGTGTATGTGTGTACTTTTCAAAATCCTGTGTCTTCCATATTGACTTTAAATGCAGTAGGTCAAGGAACATAATGTTGAATGAAGAATTACAAGGAGTTGTATTGTCAGCCTTTGCTCTATTTCTTTCTAAACTTTCTTCTTTTCTTGGACATATTCCTCTCCCCAACCATATACTGATGGTGCTGATTTTTACAACACCACAGGTTTTCCCAGTGAGCGACAGTGATCCATTCTTGGATTCACATAACAGAAAAGCTGGTTGGTTGAATAGATTCATGTGGCTCCCTTCTGCAAGTGCTTATCTTGTTCACTGGTTGCTTTGTAATTGTTATTACTTTGAAAAAGCATTTCTTTTTCATCTGTTCACTCAGATTATATAGGAGACTTTTTTCCTATTGAGGTATATTCTTCTCAGGATGTTTTTCTTCTATTTTATAAATAATAGCATTATGAGACATAGGATGAAGCTCTCTTGTAGTCAGTGCCAAAGGAAATAATACAATAGACATGTGCACTGGGGGTTAGCTAGATAGAGCAGCTATCTTGTTTTCCTTGCTTGCCTTTAATCAATGCATGTATTCTCTTAAAACTTTCTTATCCATCTTTTGTGGGCACTGTTTGTGAATTTCCTTCCTTTCTTCCTTTTCTTTTTGTGACAGTGTTTCTGTTTCTTTAATTTATCAAGGTGTCACATACAACAGTCTTATTGTATTGTACTAAAGACATTCTCCATTTGCAAGAGAGTCTGTTTGTTGCTTGGTTTGCTTTCCTTTTGAGCTAACTAGGACATTGCTAGTTACTTTGCCTTTGATCCCACAAATGTGTTTCAGCTCTGGACTTTGTCTATCAGTAAATTTTTTTAAAAAGGGATTGAGCCCTTCTCCAAAGCAGATGTATTGTCCTGCTCTAGTGGAATTCCCATCTATGACAATCTGTTTTTATTGTGACTTTCAACTATTATAACTTTCTTGTATATGGGTGCCTATAGAATCCCTTTCTCTTTGTTTTGTTTTCTCTTTTGTCTTTTAGCCATGAGAACTTAGCCAGGGAGTGGAAGGAAAAAAGAAAAAAAAAAAAAAAAAGCAAAGCTTTTGTGATCAATAATCTTTTTAGCTATAAATCTCAGTTTTATCATTATCCACTAAAAAAATACATCCTCTCTTTATTTAGTTATATGGGAGATGATTTTGCCAGAAGCCATGCAAAGCTTTAGGGAATGTCTTTCTTCTGGATTTGGGAAAAATGGCTAGAATGAAAGTGAAGAGAGTGAAGCCCTTAGCAATTTACACCTTCTATTTGTTTTCATGTAAATTTATTAATCTCTGATACATTTTTTTTAGAGAAGCAAATTTAGAAATCATTAAAGTGATGAGTGCTAGAAATAACTGAGTTTTATTTGCCTCCAATAACAGCCAAAAGCAGCTATAGCTGCCTTCAGTATTTATTTTCTGAACATTGATCTTGCTATTGCCTGTTTCAGACTTTTTTTGTTGGATATGATAGCCATTCTAATCATTATTATTTTGGGGAAAATAGCTGGTGAGCTATTTATATAGTAAGTAACTGCCAAATAAAGCATTTTGATGTAATGAATTAATTCAGTCTCTGTTTTATATCTCAGTTTAGTTAAGCCCTGATACTGACTCAGTCCTACCAACCTGCTTTACATATCAACTTCATAAAATGGGGCTCTGTTATTGTATCTTTCTCAGTAACCTATTTGGCTTTTGTGAATAGGTCAGATTAAAACCCAGTTAAAATGCTCAGTTACATGGAATGAATGAATTTGTGGACTGAATTTTTAACATATTTTCATTGTATCCAGATACACTCATGTGTCCCAGTGGTTTTCTCTGGAACACAATCAGCCCTGGAAATAGCACTAGCTTGGCTCCTATAGATAATGACTCTGTTCTATCTAGGTTTTGCTCTTCAACTGACTTATTTTTGTCAACAAGATATTCACCTTCTTTGAGTCTCCATTTTCCCATCTTTACAATGAGGGTGATGAGGGGCTCCTGGGTGGCTCATTCAGTTAAGCATCTGACCTGGTCTCAGGTCATGATCTCGCAGTTCGAGAGTTCGAGCCCGTGTCAGGCTCTCAGCTGGCAGCTCAGAGTCTGGAGCCTGCTTAGCATTCTGTCTGTCTGTCTGTCTCTTTCTTTCTCTCTCTCCCCTCCCCTCCCCCACTCACACACTCTCTCTCTGTCTCAAAAATAAACAAACACTAAAAAAAAAAATTAAAATGAGGGTAATGATATCAAAGATCTCTTTGGACCCCACTTAACTGGTCTGATTTCTACAATGGATTAGAAGCAGGCTCACAGTATCTTCCTCTTGGGCATAAGACGTCTCAATATTATTGAGCCTACCTTATTATACTACCTGGAGTGGTCAGCTGAGGTGTCCCCTGAAAGCAAGTTGTGTGAAAAGTTAATTGGCAAGAGTTTTATCATAAAAATTTTCACATTAACAAATGAAAGCCAATCCAAACTCATGAAACAAAGAAACTTGTCAAAGTTATCTAATCCTTTACCCTTAGAAACAGAGGTAACAGCTATTATTATCTCGTTAAAATTGTGTTCCACAGATGGGAAAACTTGTGTTCAACTCTGTTTCCAGAAAGACAGCTGAGGGAAATGGAGGAGGAATATCTTCATGGCCAAAGTAACTGTATTTTGTAGAAGGAAAAGTATCTGGAGCCTGGTCAGCAATATTAAAACCCTGAATTGTCGGGGCGCCTGGGTGGCGCAGTCGGTTAAGCGTCCGACTTCGGCCAGGTCATGATCTCGCGGTCTGTGAGTTCGAGCCCCGCGTCAGGCTCTGGGCTGATGGCTCGGAGCCTGGAGCCTGTTTCCGATTCTGTGTCTCCCTCTCTCTCTGCCCCTCCCCCGTTCATGCTCTGTCTTTCTCTGTCCCAAAAATAAATAAAAAACGTTGAAAAAAAAATTAAAAAAAAAAAAAAAACAAAACCCTGAATTGTCATCTAGTAAATAAGATTCCTGGGTTGATAAGGGAGCATTGAGGAGAAGTTTGCAAAAAGCCTAAAGGGCAACCAGTATGATGTGAGAACTGAGTTTAAAGAATTTGAGAAACAGAAAGGCATTTGATTTGATTAGTATTGGGGATGTTTCCTTTTGGCAGTCTTTTTCTCTGCTTGTATTCTTTTCAGGTTAGTATCTGGCTCACTAATACCTCTCTCCCTCCATTTATAGATAAAAATAATTATAAGGAGTAACACTTCATGTGCCACTGTTCTACATACTTCATAAAAATAATTCCATTAATCCTTGCAACAGCCCTAGAAACAGCTAGGGCATCGAGGAACAGAGAACGTATGAGTGAAGAGAGGCAGTTGGGTCTTAGTAACAAACAGCCCCTGAATCCTAGTGAGTTATAATGATGGCATATTTCTTACTCTTCTAGATGTCTGAGATGCGTCTTTGGCTCTGCTGTGAGGCAACCTCACTTCAGGGCGCAGGCCATCCTCTTTGTCTAACACTGCTGATCATAATGAGAGAAGAGAACATGGTACTCCTTGTCCTGGCTCTTGCCTAGTTGCTTCCTAAAAATTACACATTTTTTCCACACACATTTCTATGACCAAAGCTGATACCAGTGGGGTAGGGAAGTCAGATCCTCCTATAGAAAAGGGGCAGTGCATGGTTGTAAATAATGATGCTCTGTAACAGAAAGGGTAAGTAAATTTCCCTAGGTCATCGAATGGGTAAGTGGGAGACAGGGGATTCAGAGCCCACGCAGCCTGGCTCAAGTCTGTTCTGTGAACCACAACTCTATTCTGCTTCTTTAGTTCCCTGTGTGCCAAGGGGAATTAAGATAGGATTTGAGAGCTTCTTATGAAATACATGAAGATTTTTTTTTTTAGTGTCCACATTCTGAACGACTACATGCAATTTGAAAATTCTAAGTCTGGCTAGAATCACATGGACAGCATAAGAAGTTAAGAAGGGGACTTTGGAGGCAAGAGGTCCTGTGTCCACATCCTGACATCATCAATTACGAGCTTTGTGATCATGGGGAAGATACCTCATCTTTCTGTGCCTTATTTTCATTATGTGTAAACTGGAGATAACAGTGCCCCCCTTGTGGTTAGGGTGAAGATTAAATGAGTTAATAACCATCTGGAAAGTGCTTGGATTATAGTCACTATGAAAGTATTATTGTCATCATTACTCATATTCTCCTTTAGCTTAAAAGTAACCAAAATGTGTGCAGAGAATAGTGCTCACCACTTTAACCATCATCTGCCTTCAGGAATAGTGGGTGTCTATCATCCTTCAGAAAGTGGCTTTTTATTGTCTCTTTGAACCACTTACCACTTGCTTTTCCCCTCTCTTGTTTTAAGAATCAAAATATGCCTTCATTTAAAAATTTTTCTCTTACTATATCAATAAAACATGGTAATTATAAATGCTTAGGTTTCTTTGCATATAAACAGAAAGTTTACAGTAACCTATTTTGACAGAATTTTTCTGCCCGGTAGTTGTGCTATTATTATTCTTCAAAAACATCTGCTTTTGATTGCATACCAGTTGCTTTCCTGTTCTCTAAAAGACTTTTATCTCTGTTGAGAGTATCCTAGATGGTCCTGTATCTGAGAGTATTCTTCCTCCCCATTACGGTCTTACCTGGTATAACATATATTAAATTATTTCACAGATTGGTCGCCATTCATTTTTCATCTCTTAGACATTCAGCTTTATTCTCTTATCTCTATTCTTCCTTCTTCCCTCTAAAGTTTCCAATTTTTTTACTTTTTTTGTTGATTTTTAGCTACTGGTCAGCTCAGACACTAATTGAGTATTACACATATTTGGCCACCATTAGATTATTTATTTACAAAGAATATTGGGAGATAAGAGTTTCTCTTTTATCTTCTAGATTTTCTACACTGACATCCCTTTACACTGAGTCTTTTAAAATCTTTTTGTTGGTAATTTGAACAGTCTTGCTGTTAATGGTGTGAAGGATAGCAATTAGAGTAGGAAGGTATCTCCTGGTTTGTTGTGTCTCCTAAAATTGTACTCTCTAGTTCTGATATTATACATGTTGTGTGAACATGGAGTGTGCTCAATATAAATTAAGTCATGCTGACAGTGGAGACTATAGGACAATATCCAGAAAGCAATATATACACAAATGGCTATTTCTGTATTCTAGAAGAAACAAATGAGGAGTGAGCTCAATATAGATTTTTAAGTCATAGTGATAGTGGGTGGGGCCAAGACAATGTGAAGAAAGCAACATCTAGGCTCAATTCCAGCTAGGTGTTTTAACAGAAAATCTCAAATGGAGTTAGCTTAGTTGGAATGAATATAAAAATTATTACATTAAAAAATACAAGATATCTGAAAGATATCTGATTATTTATTTTTGCTACAGGTCCAAGTAAGTTTTAATTAGGAAATATATAGAAAGCTTTTTCCAAAAAAAAAAAGACAAGACATATATGAAGTGCAGATGACCAAACCATGTGGTAGACACTAAGACTTGTTTACTTCTCTGAGAACAGTCCTGAGTCCATAATGGGCCAGAGCATGTCTAAGATAGTGCTATATGACTCTGACCCCAGGCCAAAAGCTCATCAATCCAGAGTGTATGCCTCACGCAAGCTATGCCAATCAGGATTTTATTCCAGGGAGTTTAAAATGTGAAAGAGATGGGAAATGGAAGCCACAAGTCCCCAGAGCTGAGCCAGGGATTCATGGGAACATCTAATGAGAAGGTGTTTGACTTCTTGCTGCAGATTCCCTTGGAGGTGCCCTCATTCTTGCCCTTCATAGAGTTTGGCCATTCAGTTGCTACTGAAATACCATAATCTTCTCAATAATTATGCTTCATCTTTCTTATTCTTTCTGGAGTTTGTTTCTGTTTCTTGCAGTCAGGAGAAATCAAATTCATACCATCCATATGAAACGATTAGAAAAGAAGAATCTAATCAGGTTACAAAGCTCAACAGGGAAAAGGATTCTGAAAGGAAAGTAGGTGATCTTGGTTCTGCTAGATTACGGACTTATAAAAATGATTTGGCAAATGATCAAAGCATCAAAAAATACTGAACGCTTTGGGGAAGATTATTAAGTTGAATGGTTTATGAAAGTCAGGCAATTTGTAGTTCTCCTAAAGTTTGATAATGGTTTGGTTGGGTAGAGACCTGAGCTGATGAGGGCCTGGTTATGGTTTTGTCTCTAGACAGACCAGTTCCAGTTGCAAAGGTCTCCTAACTCTCAGTCACCTGCAAGTGACTAGTGCATACTCGTGAAATGGGGACGGCAGCCAGAGAGTGAGCTAGTGTATTTGCAAGCCATCCCTGGTCTAGAAAGCCAACCAAGTCAATATTCTTGTAATGGAGCATTGAGACAGCACCTTATCTTATACTGGAAATCACAGTAGAGGGAGTAAAAAGAATAGGAAGATGATATTACTGAAACTCTTTTCTGTTTAAGAGAATGCATACCTGTGGAAGTTCAGGTATGAAGTGTGCCATTTAAATCCTTCATATAGGGAAGGCCACCTGGGTGGCTCAGTAGGTTAAGCTTTAACCACAGAGCCTGCTTTGGATCCTCTGTCCCCCTCTCTCTTCCTCTCCTCTGCTTGCACACTCAGTCTCTTTCAAAACAAATAAATAAACTTAAAAAAATAAACCCTTCATATAGCTGTCTTGAACTCGCTTGAGAAATGGCATGTAAAAGAAGTGAGCTCCTTAGATTAAAAAAAAAAACAAAACAGCTTTGCGGTCAATAGTTTATAGTTTTATAGTCATAAATTCCTATGTTTGGCTTGTGACTTTTTATGGCTTTTAACGTGTGTGAAATGTGACTACCACTTCCTCTATAAAGACTTCCATTTCTTTTTCTGATCAGAAGTAAACAGTCCTGCTGAAAATATATTACTCCTTACTTGGAGCACCATTACATTTTACCGAATTTTGTGTATGCTTGTATATAGAGAGATGCATTGTGTTCAAACATATATGGTTGGTATATTTTATTTTATTTTTTTGCTAGGGCTGCCTTAACAAAGTACTGCAGATTGGGGAACTTAAACAACATAAATGTGTCATCTCACAGTCCTGGGGGCTAGAAGTCTAAGATCAAGGTGTCACAGTGTTGCTTCCTTCTGAGGTCCATAGGGGAGAATCTGTCCAGTCCTCTCTCTGAGCTTCTGGTGGCTTGCTGGCAATCTTTGGCATCCATTGGCTTATAGACACATCATCCCATTCTCTGCCTCCATCACACATAGCATTCTTCCTGTGTGTCTATCTTCAAATCTGTCCCTTTAAGGACCCCAGTTATACTGGATTCGGGTCCTCTCTAATGACTTTATGTTAATTTGTCTACCTCCAAATAAGGTTACATTCTGAGTTACTGGGAGTCAGGACCTCTATAGAGGAGTTTTGGGGGACCTGTAACACGGTATGTAGACACAGAATGCCCTTTGATGGGAACAATTAAGCCTCCTCATCATTGTATCTTCTACTGAGCCTACCAAAGTGCCTCCAACATAGGAGGCGGCATAATATTGGTGGAATGAATTGATGGCATTACCAGTCTATCATAAAAGCCACCCTTTTGTTGAACAGCATTCACCTTGTGTGTCTAACTCATCCCAAAAATGACGGAAGGAGGTTTTAGGTGTAAACTAGGCTGTATCATAGTCCACCAGGGCTTCCTGCATTACCTTTTTGCCTCTTAAGAACCTGTAAGCTTTATTATTCTGAGTCTAGACAGATGCCTTAAATCTAGTCACAGGTAGTATCTTAGGACCTTCATGAAAATGGAGACAGAATGTAATTTCAGGGCCACTGATAATTGAAAGCCATGGAAACAAAATTAATTGTCACATAAGGGCTGTTGTTGGGGACATCGACAGTATGGAATGCTCCCTAGGAGATGGCTAGTACGTGTTTTCTTTTCCTTCGAATTCCCTTTATGTAGGAAACTACATACAGCCCATCACTTTTGAACGTTACCAAAATTGATGGAAGAAAATCAAACGTTATTAATACAATTCTGTTGTTTACCAAGTTTTTCTTAATTGCCAGACATAATACACAGCTAGAATCGTGTCTTATTAGTGGAATTTTAATATTAAGGGAAGGAATATGGGGGAAGTGCATGAAAACATGGGGAATTCCAAGTTTCTTTAAAAAAACATGGAAATATAAGGAATCCTCAGTCTAAAATCTAGGTTTCTCAGAAGCGAAAATTAAGTTTAAGGAGTCAAGTGGCTCTTCAATGGTTCATAAAAGCTGTATCTCGAGGAAATGATTTTTGAGGCCCCTGAACTGACTTTCTGCTCAATAAATAAGTTACTGCAAAAGTTAAGACTAGAAATTCCCATTTAAACTTGGTGGAAGGATAGTTTTTTGCTCTAATAGGTATTTCAGAAACACATTAGGTAGGGGAGCTTTGGGATTTCACTGTGCCCTAACAAAGAGAAGAGAAGATAATGGAGTTTCTTTAACTCAGTATTGCATTAAATAAATCAGTAGAGCCCTTTGTATCAAAAATGTTGTAATTAACATTTAATAACAATTAATGTGTATTACTCACAGTTCCAAATAAAAATAAAAAGGAGAAAACCCAGAAATACAAGTTCATTCTTTCATAGGTGTGTTTATTTATTAACAATATTATTTGGTACATCTAAAATGTGCAAAATGCTTCATATGTGATGATAGCGGTAGGGATTGCAGGTAGCTTGTGTGGTTACATTGGCACACTTCATTAAGCTCTGGGCATGGGACCAACCTCTGGTATCTGTATATGGGTGGAGGCAGCCTGTGATCTTGTCTCAAGTCAGTGAGGCCATCTTTGCTCTGAAGCATGATCCTTGATTCATTGACAGGTATGTGTGTTCCTTGGACACAGGAAGACCGTAAAGTCCCAGTCCTCTGGGTCTTAGAGCACAGTTGGGGAGAAAAAAAGGTAAGCAGGTGATTGCTGTAGGCAGCAGGAGTGACCCTCTAGATGAATCCATGAATCTGTAAATGAAAATGAACGTTCAGTTTGAGACCTCATTTTTGCGAATGGAGGAACATTCAGGGAAGAATGGTTTCAAGAACACTTACATGGTGCAGTATTTGGAATACTCGAAATTTTGAAAAAAAAATTGTAGAAGCTCCAGAAAGCTCGATAAGGAGGACCATGTGGATGAAGGATCATGTGCCTTCAGAAAGGCAGGTAGCTAAAATTAGGGTTTGTTTTTACTGATGATCTCTGTATTCCAGCACACCTCTTTAAAAAGTGTCTGTGTTAATTATTTTTGGGGGGAGAGAGGGGAATTCCTTAATCAGCACAGCATAACATTATTAAGCTGCTCTCTCTCAGAGTCAGTGGGGTGTGCATGTTGGCCATGCTCTGTCCAGCTCTCTGTTAGTAATTACTGCACAAAATCGTATGAAGGTCACCAATTTAGAACATACGCTCAACTTACTGACTTTTATACATTGTGGATGCTAATAAAATCCCTTAAAGTCGGTAATAAAAGTGTAAATTTTTGTGTTTCAAAGTGTTGGGGCCAACGTGGACATTATATATTGGAAAAAGTGCATAAAGAAGTTTGTTTCCTCTGTGTTGTATCTCTAGAAGTTTCTTGAAGTTTTTTTCGCCTTGAATATCTGAGTGGATGAGTAATTAAATGATCTGCTTTGGAAAGGCTAATTAATTTAACTGTTATGCAGGGACGGCTGCCACTGGTCTCCCCATCTGCCTGCTTGACAGGCACACCTGGCACTAGGCATTGTCATGCCTCTGATGCGGGTTACTCCCCAGGACGCTTCTGTGTGCAGAGAATGGTCCTAGGCCTCCTGGGGGAGCTGACCTGCTCTCCTTACAGACATACTAGGTCACTACCATGCTCTTGTTCTTAGGGCATGCTCACAAATGGGGAAGGCTGATGATTAATTGAAACCTTTCCCCAAGATTTTAAGTGTGGCTCTCTGCCCCAAGGTATAAATGACAGTAATCATCTTTCTAATTCCTTTTAGGCATTTGGTGGTATCTTTGCAGGGAAAAATGCCAGGCGTGGGGGAGGGGGTATTATTTGAAACAGAATTCTTGCCTGAGCGTAGGTTTATATTGGGGGTTTGATTAGCATTTTTATTCTATTCTGCCAGAAATGGAGGTTCATAGTACTTGGAATTCAATGCATTCCAGAAAAGTTCTATTAGTGGTTTTCACGTTGATTGGCGTAAAAATGGTTTGGAAATGTGTTTCATCCTTAAAGACTGCAAAATTTTCTTGCATTATTTGTGACTCCTTCTCTAGCAGTAGAGATAATGGTAACAGGTGATAGTAGATACAGAGGCACAAGTTCTAACAAGTGAGATTTTAACTGAGTATGTATTCACTGCTATTTGGCAGGTTTGGAAAAACATGCACGATGGCATTTAAATTTAAGAACAATGGCTTGATGGGCATGTTTTTCAGCCTATTTGAGCCTCAGTTTCCTCATGGAAGGTACATCAATAGTGCTCAAATTGTGAACCACAGGGCAGAAAGGGCCCTATGACCTTTTCAGGGATCTAGAAGTCAAGACGAATTTTATAAGAATACTAAAACGTTATTTTCCTTTTTTCATGGTCCTTCTGTCGTGGGCATATACTGTTTTGCCAGAGGCTACTCATCGTGTGTCATTGCAACATTCTGAGTGTAGAAGGAGATAGGAGAATTCAGATGTAATTTTTATTAGCCAGATCGTAAAGACATTTGCAAATGTATAAAATAGTACCACTCTTACTAAGTTTTATTTTGTTATATTCGTAGTTAGGTGTTGTTTAAATTAACCTGTGATGGAATTATTCTTTCAAATAAATTAATATGTATTTTCAAGGTCTCATTTTAAAATGGAATGTGGTAAATGTTGATAGATACAATCTACAGAAACAAAAGCTCTTTGGAGTCCATGGTAATTGTTTTCAAAAGTGTAAAGAGGCTCTGAATCCAAAAATTTTGAGAATTATTGCTTTATATCCCAGAGATGTTAATTATACCTATGTGGCATTGTTTGACTTTAAATGTTTCATGTAAAGTACTGAGGGTAGTGCTTTACATAGTAATTATTCACTAATGTTAGCTATTACTGTTGCCTTTTTAAATTGGGGATATGGTGGTACAATGCTTTGGAACAGAAGAGGAAGAATAAGTCACTCATGTGTCTCTGAAAGAAGTGACCTGGATAAAACCATGACCCAAAGGGGCAGTAAAGTCTAATACCATTGCATTAAAATGCCTTGAGGCATTTAGGGAATAGCAGCCAAAACATGTTACAGAGATTTTTAATAGTTAAAATATTTGTGGGAAAAACCTGCTTTCTCTATGTGACTTGTTGCTGAAAAGTATGAACTTTAAAAAACAACTTGATTTTAGAAATAGTAGAATGTGCCTTCCCATGTAAAGGAGGTTCAATTTCAATTTTTTGATAAAATTATGACCTCACTTTAGTGTTAAAATCCAGCTTTGAATATATTGTTCTTCTGTTGTGTTTATTACATTCTTGTGACACTGGTGTGCTTAGTTAGGTGTGCTGTCTATTAGACCCTGAGCTCTCTGAAAGTGGACTATATTTCCCGGGACCTACAACTGTGCCAAGCAGAGAGCGAATTCACATTATTTGCTGAATTAATCAGAATTTTCATCATCATTGGATTGTATGGTCACTTAGCAGAATATTCTGAATAAATTAAGAGATTGGTATGTATATCATATTATATATAACTGTTTATATATTTAAATAATTTGAGGGGTGCCTGGGTGGCTCACTTGGTTAAGTCTCCAACTCTTGATTGTGGCTCAGGTCATGATCTTACCCCTCGTCAGTCTCTGTGCTAACAGCATGGAACCTGCTCGGGATTCTCTGTCTCTCTGTCTCTCTCTGTCGCTCTCTCTCTCTCTCTCTCTCTCTCTCTCTCTCTCTGCCCTCTTCCTCTCATGTGCATGCACGTGCACTCTCTCTGTCTCTGTCTCTCTCTCTTGCAAAATAAATAAACTTTAAAAAATAAATAATTTGAAATATTGTGGAAAGTAGGAACTTAACCTAAGAACCAGAACTAACATGAAGTTAGGATATTTTGGGAGCTATTACAGGCTTCTTTAAATACCACAATGTCTTTGGGTTTATAAGATGCCAAAGAATTTTTTTCTTTTTAAATACATATATGAGCATGTCTATCCTTTATTCCTTATATCTGTTTTTGTTATAGTTTATTATAATTTCTGATTATACTTTATTTTATTTCTTGTTACTCTTTATTTTTCTAGGAAAGTCAAGTAGAAATGACACAAATTGTCTGGCAGCTTCATCAAAACACAGAGTATCTAATACACTGACAGCTGCCTTGATGTGCCTTTAGATCTGTACCTTTCAAATGCACTGTTTGTATGGAGTAGTTTGGGGCATTAAGACTGACAATGAGTAGATGTAATTCTTCACACTTAGGCTGTGTGCTGGTGCTGCTCTTCCTTCAGGGCATCCTCAGGGGGTTCCCATCTGCCTAGTGGAGAGCAGGGGCTGCTCACTGGTTTCATTCTCACCCATTCAGGGTGGGTGCTGGGCTGCCTTTAGAGTAGCAATAGAACATTGATTTGTCTCCAGACAGTCCTGTCTTCCGCACTCATGCAACAGATGGCTCAGCAGTGCCCTTCAGTTTGCCGTCTCCACACATCACAAATCGAATATATTCTTTGCAAGCTGCTGTGTTTCCAACCATGCAGACCTTGCAGGTCTTTCCTGGATTTTACAAATGCCACCATCCTGTTGTCTCCATGGAGGACCGTCTTCCCATGGACTTAAATTGCATTCGTATTAGTGGTATTGTGAAGTTCCAAGGTTCACATAAATAATTTTGCTGTTGCCATTATTATCTTTAGTTAAAATTATCTGGGGCTATACTGACAGACTTCAGAAACCTGGTACTAATTCACCTTTTGGGTAAAAAATGGAATAAGTGAAATAGTTCTGTTTCATCTTTTTTGGAGAGAAAAATTCTCTTTGCATTTATCTGAAAGAGATTTTGTTTCATTGTGTGTATATTCTTTATATCCTTCTTTTATCCCTATTCTGTAAAGAAGAATCCACAGCTCTCAATAAAAATATCCCTGGGCATTTGTTTTGCAATCATAAAGTCAATACCCCCTTCATAATGAGCTACTGGCTTTGCTACAAACACAAAACAAAACAGCAATGCATTGCAAAAGCACAGTTGTCTGTTTCCAGCAGATGAGCTAAGGTCCTCAAATAGGAGCAAGAGTGTATGTGTATGTGACTGTGTTTAATATGCCTTGGGTAGCATGCAAGTCAAGGATTCTTTCTTTATTTTTTAAACAAAGCTGTTTTTAAGAACGCTGAATTTGCATGAAAAAGATGCTGGTCCCATTTGGTTTCACACATATATTGGGACCTTGGGGGTTTAAAGATATGGTTTGCCAAGGGACTGCTGAACCCAAGGGCAAATGAGATGGCTGTAAAAAGGCAGACCCATTTATTTTTAATACTTTGACTAAGTTGATAATTTGAGCCCGGAAATGTGAATATATAGAAATGCTGAGAATTTCACCATAGGTGCTTTCACCCATCAATGACTCTATCACTTCCTTAAATTTTATAAAGAATGAAAGCTCCTTCATATGAAAATAAAATATAATCCCTACTAAAAACAAAAACCCTGCCAATACATGAAATACCAAAGATATGAAAGATTTGGGAGATAGAGAGTTCTGAACCTCAAGAAAGTAATCATTGTTTGTTTGTTTTGTGGCCTTGACACTCTATTTTCAAAGGATATAGGGTTCATAAACTTACTACATTAAATAGGTCAAAATGGGGGTGCTTTGCTATAGTGGGACCTAGATGGCACTGTTCTTGTCCACCTACATCATAGAAAACCCTGAGCTGTTACTTGCAAGCCTTAGAGATTCATGTTCCATGACATTATGTGTATTGCATTTCCTGAATCAATGATTTAAACCAGTTACAGAGTATGGTCTTAAAGAGACAGTTGTATTTGCTGTTCCTGAGAATTCTGCTCACTCACTACCTAACGACTTTGAATCAGGGTCTCTCCCAAGTAACTAGACTTACCCAACTTTACAACTTTTAAGTAAAGAGGACTAGCTTGCAGGGCTCAGGTTGGGGATGGTCTTTTCTGTGACTCAGACTACATTGAGATTCTCCATGTTTGCGTCATGCATTTCCATATGCCTGTTGGAAATCGGGGCATCTGTATTCACGTGGTGGTAGGTCAGGCCTAAGCTGATGTTTCCAGGTTCTACATATTTTGCTGTTTCATTGAATTGAATGGCTAACATGCTGCTACTTCAAACGTGAGCCTTTCACATTGATTCACTCACTGTTTATTAAATGACTAAAAATATACCATATGGGCAGAGTATAAAATTCATGGTGTATTAATATTTTCCTTTTTAAAAACTATGTAATGGCTAAAACCACTAAATTTTTCTTACAAATGGAATTTTATAAGATTTGACATGCACCTATACTGTGTGACAATTCCTAATAGTGTTATAAAAGCAAACTCTTTTAAGAATAAAACAGTGATGTTCCTAACTTTTAAACTGTGTGAGAGCTGTTTCATCATTTAGTAGGATGATTGTGCTAAGCTAGACTCTTGCTCTGTTTCTAAGAATGACTTCTTTATGCTAAACTGCTCTTGTAGAAAATTAACATGCTGTTATGTATATTAAATCTTTCACTGAAGATTCAGCAATGAAGAATAAGAATTGGAAAATTTTCCAGGAAATTTTCCAAACCGTTCTTCCATTTCTAATTCTATATATTCTAGATTAAGCTCTTGAAGCATGGTCCAGGGATGCTGAGTGTTTCCAAGACCCTTTCAAGAGATCTGGATCTGCAGAGTGTGCGAGGTGTGTGTGTGTGTGTGTGTGTGTGTGTGTGTGTGGTCTCCTTTAATTGTTCTGAGTTTATTTTTATAGTTTTCACTGTAGTAGTATGACAAATCTTTAGTAGATTTATTCCCTAAGTATTTTGTTTTGATCCTAGTACAAATATTTTTTTAAAATATTTATTCATTTATTTTGAGAGATGGCATGAGCAGGGGAAAGACAGAGAGAGAGGGAGAGAGAGAATCCCAAGCAGGCTCTGCACTGCAGCACAGAACCTGACTAGGGGCTCAGTCTCATGAACTGTGAGATCATGACCTGAGCTGAAATCAAGAGTTGGATACTCAACTGATTGAGCCACCCAGGTGCCCCATAAATGAAAATTTTAAAGTAAATGTTCCACTTGTTTGATGCTAGTATGTAAAAACACAATTGATTTTTGTGTATTCGCTTTTATCCTGTTACTTTGCCAAATTCACTTACTAGTTGTTAGGTTGTTTTGAAAATTCTATAGTATTTTCTACTTAGAAAACTGTCATCTGTGACTAGAGACAGTTTTTTACCTTTTCATTTTTTGACATTCACATCTTTTATTTTTCTGGCCTAATTGGCCTCTCTTTGGACTTTATATAAATGGAATCATAAACTGTATACTTTTCTGTGTTTATTTCTTTCATATGCTTGTGGTATTCCATATGGTATTGTGGTTAGCCTTCTCAGTGCTTTCTGGTATCCCCATATATAATTATGTTGTAGTTTATCCATTCTGTTGTTAATGGGGTATGCATTTTGAGCTTAAGGTGATAACAAATAATGCATTTATGAACATGCTAGTACATGTCTTTTACTGAACATACATATGCATTTCTGTTGGGTTTATATCCCAGGGTGGAATTGCTCAATCCTAGAGTATAGGGTATGTTCTTCTCCAGTTTCTTTGTCTTTATATTTACCATGTGTTTATTTTTCATATTAAACCAGGAGTCAGTCATATTTTTCTTTTTCAGTTCTTTGTTCTTTTCATCTGATCATTAGGACTTGGGTCAGAGAACACATGTATAATCTCTGCCTTGCTTGCCTCCCAAAGAGAGGTGCATAACTTAATCTCTTCTGGGCTTCGTCCTCTTGACTTCGTTGCCCTCTCTCACAGGACCTACGCATGGGTCCTGCCCCAGGCTCCCAAAACTTTGTCCCCTCAGGAGTCTCCTGATTCTAGTTTTATTCCTTCTAATCTGTCTCTGTAGGCACTAATTCAAATAGAACTATCCCTACTAAAAAATGTACTCAACTGTAACCAGAGTAAAGCACATGCCTTGTTGGCACTTCAAAGACCCAAGCGGTTAGGATAGGAGACATTCTCTCACTCAGCTGGGCATCCAGTTGTTCCCTTGCTGTTTTTGCTGTTTGCAAATTGCCAGTCCTGTGATCCTGTGTAGGGGGAAGGTTGAGGGATGAAATATCACACAAGTGTTTTCACATCTTGATAGCAGTAGAAAGATTTCAGGGAAAATCCTTGCTAAAATTAAGATTGGAAGATTACTAGAATGTTCACTTGTCCCTACTTTGTCTATATACTGTTCTTTAAAAATTTATTATTATTTATTTATTTTTTATTTTTTATTTTTTTTAAGAATTGAAAAGCTATCCAAAATTCCTTACAAAGAATTCTTAAAATTTTAGTGAGTATTAATTTTTTTTTTTTTTTGTAAATGAAATCAGGTATTAGATAAACCCCACTGTAAAATAAAGAATGCTAAAAGGTTTTTAAATTTTACAAATTTTCTAGGCTCTGAACAATGATAAGCAAAATTTGTATTTAGGATTTGTGAAATTAAAAAAACAAAACAAAACTAAACTGAAGTTTGATCCTAATACTGATACATACCAGCTGGGAGCTTGATATGTTACTTAGCATGTCTGAGTCTCAGTTTCCAAATACATAAATTGGGATAATAAAGCCTATTATCGGATTGTTGTCAGACTCATGTAAGATCAGGTAAAATACTCAGCATGGTACATTGATGTAGCAAGTCTGTAAAGGATTTTCTATTATTATTTCAAGAATGATACAGATTTATATCTGTTTGCCTTTTAAAATTCACAATCAGGGGTGCCTGGGTGGCTCAGTCGGTTAAATGTCTGACTTCAGCTCAGGTCATGATCTCACGGTTCGTGGGTTTGAGCCCCGCGTTGGGCTCTGTGCTGACAGATCAGAGCCTGGAACCTGCTTTGGATTCTCTGTCTTTCTCTGTCCTTCTCCTTCTCTCTCTCTGTCTCTCTCTCTGTCTCTCTCTCTGTCTCTCTGAAAAATAAGCAAAATTTAAAAACTAAATAAATAAAAACAATAAAATTCATGATCTGCATGAAGCAACAAAAGAAATAAAAATAATTATATACAAGCAAAGTTGATACAGAAAGGACAACTGAAATGTTTTAGCCATGGAAAATTTATTTACAAATTACATATGTTAATGAACTTAAAGGGAAGCTTTTACGCAGCATTCAACATTTATTTGGCTTTTATAAAATCCAAGACAAAAAATCTCTGTCATGACACTCAATGAAAACAATGCACGAACTACTTCAAATATTTATAGAAAGTTTAGTTAAGGAAGTGAGCTAAACCGAGGAAGGAGTTCCTCTGGAGACCTCAAAAGAATGTTTCAAAGCCATGCCAGTGTACCTCTACCCTGAGAAGAATAGTCAACTAACCATGTGCTTTTGTTTCTCCAGGGAGAAGTTGGCCGTGGCCCGACTGCAGCGAGAAGTTGCCCAAAGAAGAAGTGAGGGGGCCATGGTAAGTGCTGGTTGCTTTCTCCTGATTCTGAACCTCCCTGCCAGAGGTTTCTGGCTTGAAAGGCATTTTGTGGCATTAAGGCTATCTAAGAAAAATATTTGCTTGCAGCAGACTTAATGATGTATTGGTAAATAATGTGTTCATAATGCAGTTTGGACAGTTGTGCCATTTACAGAGAATGACAGAGGGAGGGCGGGGGTGGGGAAGGAGGGAGACTGTATTAACTGAGAAAAAGAAATAAGTATTTGGACGTGGAAGAGGATGTTCCAACATTCAGAGGGTTATACGGCTTTATTTCCGGAAGACCCAGGCTTCCAGCTGTGAGCACAGTGTTGGCAAATGAGCAATCTTGGGTTTTCAGATAAGAACAGTTCGACATAATTTAAGCCTCTCAGTTCTTTGAACTTAGAAACAAACAAAAAGAACACTAGGATGTTTGCTAATGTGACTATCATCTGTCCTTTTCCTTCTGTGCGCTACGGTGATATATTTCTCCCTGTCTTTTCCAGTGTGTGCTGTTCAGAGAACTGATGTTTCCTTGTGTTTTGAATTGTACTAAAAAATCAATATGTTGTTTTGGTCCATAGCAACTTCATTTTATAGACTCTCTTTGCCACAGTATCTGCCTGTGTGCCACTCTAACATCAGAGATGACTGTCTGGGGACCCAGAGTATGCACGCGTGTGGATTACCTGCTGTTGCTACCTCTAAGCAAAAACTAGAAGAGCAGATTTTTTTTTTCTCACTTATGACAAAACAATGGCACAGGTGCGGTTTTTCAGCACAAGAATTATCTTTTATAAAAAAGAGAAGTGGTACATTTTTAGACCTTGCAGTCTGTGTCTGTTGGATTTTGAGTGCTAATTGACAATCCATCCACCGAAAAGAATAAGAAATTTGTAAAATCTGCTGGACTCTCTCTTCTGTCAGGGAAGGCAAAGGTCTGGAGCAAGAGGCGGAATGTTGAGTGGATTCTGGAATGGTGCAGTGGCCTTTGAGTGTGCTAAAATCCTTAAGTGATCAACTGTTTGCTCTTCTGGTGATCTTAATGCAAAGAGAATCTTGAATGTCCAAATGATAAGAAACAACTGCTCACAAGCATCTTTGCACAATGAAAAGGAAGTAAACTGGAGAAGGTGAAGGTTTAGTCAAATAGTAAACTGAGAATGTCCAGTCTGGACTTTGGGACTGGACTGTATTGGGAAATGTGTATGGGCTAGGCCATTCTGCAGTGTTTCAGTCTTTTGTTTCAGGCTAGCTCCTGTTGTACATGTCATCAGCTGTGTCCTAACTGAATGGGAAGAAGTGACAACTTTTCTAGCTCTCTGTTTTTTCATCTTCAAAATGAGGAGGTTGGGATTTTATGGTTCCATTAGCTTAGTGGATCATGTTACTGAGTATTTGTTTATGTAAAGTTTTTATGATGAGGAGCTTTTCCTGGTAATAGCTAAATGTTATTTAAGCTCATAAGAACATTCCTCTGAAGAATGTATCTTTCTGATTGCCAGTAAATGAACCTCAGTTGAAATAATCTCCGGCAGATAACTCACTAGTCTTTAAAAAGATAAAAGCCCCTTTTGAAATATTGTACAAGTAATTGTTCAGGGTAGAAAATACCCAGAAAACGCAGGGAGACAAAAAAATTACTCTCATTGCTCAGAAAACAACGTTGGAGATGTTTCTAGTATTTTATTACTCATATTTTAATTATGGTAATGAAAAATCACACTTGGGGCGCCTGGGTGGCTCAGTCGGTTGTGTCTGACTTTGGCTCAGGTCATGATCTCACAGTTCTTGGGTTCGTGCCCCACGTCAGGCTCTGTGCTGACAGCTTAGAGCCTGGAGCCTGCTTTAGATTCTGTCTCCCTCTCTCTCTGCCCCTCCCCAGCTCGCACTCTGTCTCTCTCTCTCTCAAAAATAAATAAACATTAAAAATAAAAAAAATATTTTAAAAAGAAAAATCACACTTATGTGTTGACTGATTTAACACATATTTATTGAGCACTTATTATGTGCCCAGCACTGTTCTAGGCACTGGGGAAACATCAGTGGAAGAAAAAAAACAGGCAAAAATCTGAGAGCTTACATTCTAGGGTTTGTGGAGACAGACATTGAATGTATTTAGAGTGATAGATGGTGGAAGCAGCTATGAGAAAATAAGATGAGGGTAGGAAAGATTGGGAGTTCTAGGAAATCACTATTTTAAATAAAGTTTATAGTAGTGAAGTTAGTTACTACTGAAAAGTTAGTAATTGAGCAAAACTTGAAGGAGACAAAGGAGTGAATGATGGTACTATCTGGGGGAGGATCATTTTATGTTGGGAGATGAACAGGTGCAAAGACTTGGGGTGCCTGAGGAAGAACACGGAGACAGACTATCTGGAGAGGAGTGAGGGAGAGAGTGAATAGTAGAAGATAAAGTCAGAGCTGTGTTTGGGGACAGAATGGTAAGTCATCAGGGTCCCCAGGGTTCTCTGGCTGATGGTCTGAGTTATAGGAGCCATTGGAAGGCTTTGTGTGATGCAGTGACATGATGTGATTTACTACTATTCATATCACTGTTTCCACTCACCTTCTATGATTTATCGCAATCTTAGAGACACCATAAGCCTTGATTTTCATTAGTGTCCTTTATTTTGTTTCTTTTCCCTTTTTCTCAAGGTTTTTCTCAAGTCTGGTTTTCTACTTAATTACATGCTTCAGCTTTTCTCCTCGTAGGATTCATTTATTTCTGAAGTCCTGATTCTTTCAATATTTGACAGCTCCTAAAATCAGGCACTTCTATTCATCCTCTAAATTTAACTCTTGCTGTTACAAGCCCAGAACTTTGTCATGTCTACAGCAAAAGCAGAAGGCAGTTCATCACAACCACATCACTTTATTTAAAGACTACTATTTACAGTATTCTGTATTTTTATCCACATGAAAGGAAAAATGGTATGGAAAAGTTTAGTAAGTATTTTGAAAAAAAAACATATAACTGAGTCAGCTCTTTCTTTTAAATCATCAATGAACTTGTTATAATCAAAGTCTTTAATGCAAAGCATGCCCTTTTAAAAATTTGACTTTATGCAATACATTTCTTTACTTAGAAATTTTAAGATAGTACTCAAGGCACCATTTTTGAGAAACTTATTGTATTATTTTAGCTCACCTATTGTTTTTGAATAATTTTGGACTTAGAAGAAAGTTTCACATCTGTATCCCCTTGATCTGGAGTTATAATGTTAGTGTCTTACAGAACCATGGTATAATTATCAAAACTAAGAAATTGCTGTTGGCATGTTGCTATTAACCAAACTTCATATTTTATTAGAATTTCACCAGTTTTTCCAATAATTTCCATTTTATGATCTAGGATTCAATCCAGAGTACCACACTGTATGTAGAGAGATTGCTTTTTTTTTTTTTTTTTTAATGTTTATTTTTAAGAGAGAGAGAGAGAGGAGGGGAAGCACAACAGAAGGAGACAGAATCCAAAGCAGGCTCCAGGCTCTGAGCACAGAGCCCAACGCTGGGTTCAAACTCACAGACAGTGAGATCATGACCTGAACTGAAGTTGGAGACTTAACCCACTGACATACCAAGGTGCCCCTAGAGAGACTGCTTTGTAATGGCTGGTTGATACATATGTGGAAGTAAGAAGATCATGAGCTTGCCAGTAGTTGCCTATGTACGTTACCAGGTTTCATCAATTCTGCCTGCTCTTTTGTTCTGTTAACCCAAGTATTTATTTGGGTGAGCCTTCTTCCAGCAATTAGATATTTCATACTTGTTTCCTTTGCTCTTAACTCTTTCATGGAATAACTATCAGTATTGTTTTGATACTTACTTTTCATTATTTTTCACAGACTGCTCTAAGACCTTGCTTTTCTTCATTCAAGGAGATTCTGTTTCAGCGTCTACTCCCTAACACTGGCTCAGTTTGCGTAAAATCTATTCTGTCCTTAAGACTTTAATGTCATCTTAAATTTTATTATATGTAGAAAGACCTATTTCACCCCCAAAGTGTACAGATACTCATTATCATTATCTTTTGGAAAGTATATATATTTTTTGCCATAAATCTTTTCATCTTCTGTGGAATTAATTTGGTGTGAGGCAGAGATGAAAAGACATATTTTCCCAAATTGATATTAATTTCCCAACATCATTTATTAAACAGTCTAACCTTTGCTGTCATCTTCACCATATTCCAAATACCCCTATCAATCTACATGAACTCCTGGACTGGTTGTACTTTTTCATTAACGATTGTTGATTCTTACACTATTGTAAATTGTTTTATTTACTAGAAATTGATAGTTTACTTAATACTTTGTAGGCCAGATTCCTTCTAATCATATTTTTTTCTCCAAACTTACAAAGACAATTTTATTTGTGAATGACAATAAGAGTTTGAGTTAAAAAAATATGTATCTACATTAAAAATAATGTTTTTATTTATATTTATAGCACAATAAATTACCACAGAGAGACCATTTCAAAAATGACATGAACAATGGCTTAAGTATATTTGCTATTTTCTTAAATTTAAGTTAAAAAAAGTTTTCGAAGGGTATCATTTCTGCCACTCTTCATCTTTGTTTTGTATCAGAGATATTATTTACAAAGAATGCTATTATTCTACTGAACACAATTTTTGAAATGCTTGGGCTAATTATGCCAAATCTTAGATTCTGTATAGATCCTTTTCATCTCATTGAGTAATTTCTACTTGGGAAAAAGAAAAATATCAATTCTTGATTTCTCATCTCAAGGCACTAAGGACACAAAGAAAGTCCATTTACTTTGTTGTTAAGATTCCATTTTAGGGGCGCCTGGGTGGCTCAGTCGGTTAAGCGTCCGACTTCGGCTCAGGTCACGATCTCACGGTCCATGAGTTCGAGCCCCGCGTCGGGCTCTGTGCTGACAGCTCAGAGCCTGGAGCCTGTTTCAGATTCTGTGTCTCCCTCTCTCTCTGCCCCTCCCCTGTTCATGCTCTGTCTCTCTCTGTCTCAAAAATAAATGAACGTTAAAAAAAAAAAAAAAAAAATTAAAAAAAAAAAAAAAAGATTCCATTTTAACCTGCATGTAGATACTCAGACACTGCCAGGATGGACATGGAGCCATAGTCCCTAAGAATATCAGTTCTCGTTAGTAGTTTTCTTGGGATCAGGATTTGGTTTTGATGTAATTAGAAGTTTGTTGTTTGCAATAGTCCAGTAGGTCATACATCTGATTTTCTATCTAATAGTAGTCAAAGAAGGGGGTTAAGATGTGACCAAGGCAAATTGTTTCCTTTTACCTTTTTTTGGGATACAATTAACATACTATATTAGCTTCAGGAGCACAACACATGATTTGATATAGGTGTATACATAGTGAAATGATTACCACAGTAAGTCTATGGACACCTGGATGACTCAGTTGGTTAAGCATCAAACTCTTGGTTTTGGCTCAGGTAATGATCTCATGGTGGTAAGATCAAGCCCTACATTGGGTGCTGTGCCGGACGTGAAACCTGCTTAAGATTCTCTCTCTCCTCTCTCTGCCCCTCCATGCACATTAAAAAAAAAAAAAAAAAAGGTCTAGGTAACATCTATCACCATACTTAATTTGTTTCTGATGAGAACTTTTACTCATACTTAATTTTTTTTTGATGAGAACTTTTTTTGATGAGAAGATTTATTCTCAGTAACTTTCAAATTTGAAAATACAGCAGTATTATAACTATAGTTACCAAGCTATATGTTATGTTCTCAGGAACTACTTATTTTGTAACTGGAAATTTGTACCTTTTTACCACCTTCATTCACTTCATGCCCCAACCCCCACGCCTGTGGCATTCACTAATCTGTTCTCTGCATGTATAATTTGTTTTTGTTTAAGATTTCACAAATCAGTAAGATCATATGGCATTTGTCTTTCTCAGACTTATTTCAAGGTCCATCCACATTGCCATAAATCTTTTCAATGCTCTCAAGGTCCATCCACATTGTTGCAAATGCAGAAGGCAAGATTAATTTATTTTTATGGCCGAGTTCTTTCTCCATTCATGTTGTTGGACACTTAGGTTGTTTGTATGTCTTGGCTGTTGTAAATAATGCTGCAGTGAAATGGGAGTACAGATAGCTCTTCAAGACTGATTTTATTTCCTTTGATAAATACCCAGAAATGGAGTTGCTGGATCATATGTTATTTCTTTTGTTTAATTTTTGAGGAATCTCCATACTGTTTTCCATAGTAGCTGCACCAATTTATATTCCTACCAATATTGCACAAGGGTTTTCTTTTCTCCACATCCTTGGCAACACTTTTTTTTTTTTTTTGTCTTGTGTGCAATGGTCATTCTAATACTATTGTGTTATTGTGAGGTTATATCTCATTGTGGTTTTGATTTGTATTTCCTGGATAATTGGTATTATTGGAGCACTTTTTAACGTGCCTGTTGGCTATCTTTATATCTTCTTTGGAAAAATACCTATTCAGATTCTCTGCCTATTTTGTAATTAGATTGTTATTGAGTTTTATGAGTTCTGTATATATTTTGGATATTAATCTTTTAATGGATATATAATTTGCAAGTATTTCCTCTTCATTTTGTAGGTGGTTTCCTTTGCAGAAGGTTTTTAGTTTGATATCATCCTGTTTGTTTTATTTTTGCCTTTGCTGCCTTTGCTTTTGGTGTCATATCCAAAAAATTATTGCCAAGAATGTTATGGAGCTTACCCCTATTCTTTCTTCTGGTATTATGATTTCAGGTATTTCATTCAAGTATTTACCCCATTTGAAGTTGATTTTTATGTGTGGTCTAACATAGTGGTCCAGTTTCATTCTTTTGCATGTGACTGTCCAGTTTTTCCAGCACCATTTATTGAAGAGACTGTCATATATATTTTTTACTCCTTTGTTGTAAACAAAGGATTAATTGACCAAATATTCATGCATTTATTTCTGGACTCTTTATTCTGTTTCATTGATCTCTATGTCTGTTTTTATATCAATATCATACTGTTTTGATTATTAAAACTTTGTAATATAATTCTTCTTTCTCAAGATTGCTTTGGCTATTCTGGGTCATTTGTGATTCCATCATAATCTTAAAATTGTCTATTTAGCTTTAAATTTCCTATTTCTATGAGAAATACCATTGGGATTTTAATAGGGATTGTATTCAATCTATGGATTGCTTGGGTAGTATGGACATTTTAATAATATTCTTTCAGTCATTGAGCACAGACTATCTTTTCATTTGTTTGTGTCACCTTTAGTTTCTTTCATGAATGTCTTACAGTTTTCAGCATATAAATCTTTTATCTACTTGGTTAAATTGATTCATAAGTATTTTATTCTTTTTGGTGCACTTGTAAATGTTTTTTTTTTTTTTTAATTTCTCCTTCTGATCACTATTAGTATATGGAAGTTCAACTGATTTTTGAAAAATTGTGTTTTTAACAGTTTGAAAAGCTTGGACTTGTCTCATTGTGTAAATAGGTTGATGTAGAAAGTAGTCAGTATTGTTGACTTCTAAGTATCATCCAAAGAAGAGGAACACTGGGGACAAAACATCGTTCACAGTGTTTATCACTTGCTCAAATATATCCACAATATATACCTGGAGAAAGAGCAGAAATTTATAATTTCCTTATAAAAGCCAACTTAAAAAATCATTTCTATCTACTTGGCTTTTAATTTATGAACATTTGAGAATGGTAGGTTCTAAACTTCAGGACATGTTTCTGTAAATGTGCTGAAGTTTGGAAATAGGCCCTACATATTATTTTGTTCATTTGTTTATTCAACATAGTATCAGCAGAGAATAGAATGAGGTCCTTGCTTTTATGAAATGTAAAATATAAAATACTTATACAAATACATCAGTGTCCTAGTTTTCATGATCCCTTTTTAGTCAGTAGTATTAGAAATCATTAATAGACAGAAATTTTTGAGTAAATCTGAAAATGAAAATATAATATTTTAAGTAACTCATTTTTAAACAAATTATAAGGAACCTTAAAAATATTTAAACTCACTGACAATGGAACCACTAATTTTGAGATGCAATCAAATTAAAATTTAAAGTGAAATGTATAGCTTTAAATTAAATGCACAAAATAGGCAAAAAATAGATTTAAAATTAATCATCCAGTCAAATAGTAATGAAGAATTTAAAAAAACCTAAATAATGAAGAAAGAAATAATGAAATTAAAACCAATGAATTACAAAGTGAAGAAATATCATAAAATTGTCAGCAATTACTAACTTATCAATTTATGCATAAGAATGATAAGGCACTTGGATCATGTGAACTTTGGGTATTTGAGATGAAGAGTTATTAATGTTTAGGTATACTGTGGCTACTATGGTTGTATATTTAAAAAAGAGTCCTTATTGTCTAGAGATACATGCAGTAATATTTACCAGTAAAATTCCTAGGTTTGTCCAGGTTTCTGATGTCTAGGTTTACTTCCAAATATACTGGACAAAGGAATTAGGTGATTTAGAGGAATCAAAATTGGCCATATTTGGTAACTACAGATGCTGAGTATTTTTTGTACTTTTCTTCTTACTTTTATGAATGTTTAAAAATTGTTTTGTGTTAAAAGTTTTTAAAAATCTGCCCCCTAAAAAGCTGCGAGGTTTTGATGATTTTACAGAGTTCAACCAAACCTTTAGTGAAAGAAATGCTGTTTTATACAAATTGGTGCTGAAAAAAGAAACTGAGAGACATATCTCAACTCACTGTTTAAAAATAAACTTTCTTTTTTACTTTACAACATTTAAATATTTACAAAAAAAATTTCACAGATAGTGCAGAGTGTTCCCATATGTCCCATACAGTTTCTCCAATTATTAACATCTTATCTTATTGTGTTACAATTGTCACAATTAATGAATATGGATACATTATTGTTAACTAAAGTCTATGCTTTATTCAGATTTTCATAGTTTTACTGAATGTCCCTTTTTCTTTTTCAGAATCTTATATAGAATACGGATTTCATTCAGATTCACCTCATTATGCATGTCTCCCAAAATTCTTGGTGGTGACAGATTCTCATACTTTCCTTGCCTTTCATGACCTTGGCAGTTTCAAATATTGGTTAGTGAATTTTAGGGATTTATCTCATTGAGATTTGCCTGATGTTTTTTTCATGATTAGATGGGTATATATTTTTAAATGTAGATATCAAATTAAAGTGTTATTTTCATCATTTCATGTGAGGCTTGGATATTATCAATATAATTATGACTGTTGAAGTATACCTGGATCACCTGACTGAGGTGGTGTTTGTCAGGTTCCCCCCGGAAAGGTGCTCTCCACGCCCTTCCATACTGTACTCTCTGGAAGGAAGTCACTGTGCATAGCCCATTATTAAGGGTTGGAGAGTTGTGTTCCACCTCCTTGAGGGTGGAGTATCTACCTAAATTAGTTTGGATTCTTCTGCTTGAGATATTTGTCTCTTCCTCCTATTTATTTTCAATCATTTTTTTTTTACATTATGAATGCATTGATGTTTATATTTAAGATTATCAACCAGTATAAAATCTTTTTTTGCTCAAATTGTTCTAGCTTGGGCCATTAGCAGTCACTTTAGTTGGCTCCTGTGTCCCATTGATATACTACCATTACTGTTTTTGTTGGTTTGTTATTTCCTTGTATCTCTTTTTTTTCTGTCTAGTTTATTGAGATATAATTGACATACAACATTGTATAAGTTTGGGGTATACAGCATAGTGACTTGGCTTAACCTTTACTGTAAAATGATGACCACAGTAAGTTCAGCTAACATCCATCATTACATGCATGTTATAAATATATTTTTCTTTGTGATTAAAACTCTTAGAATCTACTCTTAATGACTTTCATCTATCATAGAGCAGTGGTCACTACAGTTCTCATGTTACACATGATTTCTCTAGCACTTATTTATCTTATAACTGGAAGTTTGTACCTTTTGACCACTTTCATCCAATTGTACCTTTGCCCCCATAATCACAAATCTCATCTTTAATTCAATGAGTTCTTTTTTTAAATTTCAATTCCACATATAAGTGAGATTATATAGTATTTATCTTTCTTTGTTGGACTTAACTTTAATTAGTGTAATGCTCTCAAGGTCCATCCATGTTGCCACAAGTGGTGGGATTTCCTCAATTTTAATAAATTAATATTATTCCATCCTCTATATATCTCTCTATATAGGCATATATATAGTTTTATAGAGATATATATATAATTCTATATAGATACAATTCTATATAGATATATGTTCTATCTCTGTATAGAATATATCTATATAGAATATAGAGAATATTTTCTGTATTCTCTATTTATATTCTCTCTATATATATAACATATATATTCTATATAGATATAGCTATATAAAATTATATCTATCTATATAGAATTATATCTATTATGGAATATGATACATATTCTATATCTATATTCTCACTCCTATCTATATTTATTTAATTATATCTATATAGAATTATATGTATATATTCTCTATATAGTCTCCCTCCATATACATATGCCTCAGTTTCTTTATCAATTCATCCATCACTGATGGACACTTAAGTTGTTTCTATGTCTTAGCTCCTGTCATAGTTTCTGCTATGGACATGGAAGTACAGACACCTATTTGACATAATGATTTCATTTCCTTTGTACATATTCCCAGAAGTGGAATTGCTGGATCATATGATAGTTGTATTTTTAATTTTTGGAGGAAACCCGATACTGTTTTTCATAGTGGCCACACCAGTTTATAATCCCACCGAGAGTACCTGAGATTTCCCTTTCCTCCACACTCTTCACCAGCATTGTTGTCTTTTGTCTTTTGTCTTTTTGATGCTAGCCATTCTAACAGGCATGAGGTGGGATCTTACTGTTTTCATGTGCATATCCCTAATGATTGGTGATGTTGAGCATCTTGTCATGTACCTGTTGAACATTTATATTATTTTCTTTGACAAAATATTCAGGTCCCTTGCTTATTCTTTAAATTTATTTTTACTACTACGACTACTATTGCTGTTGAGTTATAAGAGTTCCCTGTATATGTCGGATACTAACCCCTTATCATATATATGGTTTGCAAATATTTTTAATCATTACATATTGCCTTTTCATTTTGTTGATTGTTTCTTTTGCTATGCAGAAAGTTTTTAGTTTATTGTATTCACTTGTTAATTTTTTTTTTTTTATTTTGTTGTTTGTGCTTTAGGTGTCATGTGCAAAAATTAATTGTCAAGAGCCATATTGAGGAGCTTTGTTATTACATATTCTTTTGAGAGTATCATAGTTTCAGGTCTTATATTTAAGTCTTTGATCCATTTCATGTTAATTTTTGTGAGTGTGGAAGATTGGGGTCTAATTTCATTCTTTTGAGTGTAATGATCCAAGTGACCAGCATCATTATTGAAGAAACTGTCTTTTCTCCACTGAGTATTTTTGGCTTTTTTGTGTCTCAGAATATGAGTCTGGAATTCTCTCTTGTCCATCAAGAGAGTGGATGAAGAATTGAATATAGGAGGGGCTGATGTCCAGGAGGAGACAAGAGCCCCAAACAGGGGTTTTGTCTCCTTATTTATTGAGCTCACAAGATATTACCTACGTGGTGAACATGAAGAAAACAAGATCTTACACATGTGAACATGGAGAAAACAGTCAGACAGTAATCACTAACTTGTGTGTGTAAGAAGCAAAGGGTCTGGGGCTCAAACTCACCACAAGAGCATGACCTGAGCCAAAGTGGGGGTGCTCAACCGACTGAGCCACATAGGCGCCCCTAATTTTAGACATTGTAATTGATACGTGGTGGTGTCTCATTGTGATTTAATTTGCATTTCCTTTATGATGGAAGATGTTGAGCGCTTTTCATCCACCTATTGTCCCTTTATATGTCTGGCAAATTGTGCTTATTTGAGGGAAGTGAAAAGTTTTCTGAGTTTCATAAGTTTCTTATATATTTTGAATACAAGTCTGTTGTCAAAATAAGTGTTGCACATCCTTCCCCATTCTTTGGTTTGCCTCTTCATTTGAAAAAAAATGGTGTCCTTTGATGGCTGAAGCATTTGTTTTAATTAAAAAAAATTAATGTTTATTTGTTTTTGAGAGAAAGAGCTCAAGCAGGGAAGGAACAGAGAGAGAGGGTAGAATCAGAAGCAGGTTCCAGGCTCCAGGCTGTCAGCACAGAGGCCGATGCGGGGCTCAAACTCATGACCTGAGCCAAAGCTGGATGCTTAACCGACTTAGCCACCCAGGAGCCCCAGATGAGCAAAAGCATTTTAACAAAGATAACACTCCATTTATTTATTTAGTCAGTCACAATTAGCGCTTTCTGTAATCAAATAATCTTTCCATACCCTGTATTGACTGAAATACCTTCTTTTTTTTCCTTTAGAAGCTTTATATGTTTGGGTTTATGTTTATATCTTTGATTCATTGGTACTTAATTTTTGTTCAAGGTGTGACGTGAGGCTTGGGGTTCATTTTTAAAAATACTGATACCCACTTATTTTTGTATCATTTTTTGAATTGACCTTGCTTCCTTTAGTGTTGTTTTTGGAAACCATTCCCTCTAGATGTACAAGTCTATATTTGGATTCCGTCTTCTGTTCCCTATATCTGTTTCTCTATCTTTTTCAAATGCTACCTGTCAGTAGTATTTTACAGTTATCAGCGCAGAGCTCTTGAACACCTTATTATTAAATTTAACCCTAATTGTTTTCTGGGTTTTGGTGTTAATGAAATGAATCTTGTTAAAAATTTTATATTCTAAATGTTGGTCATTCTTTCAGAACTTTAAAAATGATGTTATACTTCCTTCTGGCTACCTTGATTTCTTTTTTTTTTATTGTTACTTTTTTTTAATATGACATTTATTGTCAAACTGGTTTCCATACAACACCCAGTGCTTATCCCATCAAGGCTACCTTGATTTCTGATGAGAAATCTGTAGTAATTAGATTTGTTGTTCCTTAATTTTGGTCTCTGGTTGTTTTGTTTGTGTATTTGCTTTGTTTTGTCTTTGGTTTCCCACAGTGTAACTATGTTTTGGAACATAGAATTCTTTGAAATTATCCTGTTGGGGATTCATTGAGCCTCTTGAATTAGTAAGTTTATGTATTTGACCATTTTTTGCACCCCATTTTTTCTCTATCCTTCTGAGACCCCGTTTTTCTCTATCCTTCTCTATCCTTCTGAATCACAGAAATTTTGGTAGTATCACACAGATCTCAGAGTTTATATTCATTTTTATTATCTCTTGACATTTTGGATAATTTCTATTGATGTATCTTCACATTCATAGGTTGTTTCTTGGTTGTCTCCATTCTGCTATTGAGTTAATCCAGTGAATGTTTTATTTTGGTTTTTCTGTCTCTTAGTTTTCAATTTTTTTCCTATGTTTTCTATTTTTTACTTTCAACATTTTCTTTATTTTTATCTTCTATTTCTTTGGTAAGATATTGTTTCCATCTCCCTGCCCCTTTTCAAGGGTTTGCTCTTTTGTTGAAAAGAGTGAAAGGGGCACCTGGGTGGCTCAGTTAAGTGTTCGACTTGATTTTAGCTCAAGTCATGATCTCACAGTCTGTGAGTTCGAGCCCCATGTTGGGCTCTATGCTGACAGCCTAGAGGCTCCTTGGGATTCTCTCCCTCTCCCTCCCTCCACCCCTTCCCTTCACTGACTCTCTCTCTAAAAATGAACAAACAAACAAACATTAAAAAAATAAAAGAATGATATATTTGCTTTTCTAATGCCTTAAAAAAATTCCAACATCTGTAGCAAAGAGGGAGTACTCTTTGCTTTCTAGTCCCACTCTGAGCTTTTCTTTGCCTTAAGGATCACTCTCCACTTTGTTGCCCTGCCTCTAGCAATAGGGGTTGTAGCAGCATATTCAGTGGAGAGCTGGAGTGCCTGTGTCCCTTAGTTCTTTTTTTTACCCACAGCTTTAGGAACTCTCTCTCTGTATATGTCCCTTGGGGTAGTTCTCTCTCAGATCTCTATGATACTCCATCAGCTAACAGCCCATGATGAATATTTACTGAAAGTCAAGTGTATGTCACGGGTTTATTTGCCCTGCCCTTGGCTTTAGTGGTCCTTGATACTCACACACTTTAGGGGGATTCTTTCTCAGCTCTCTTTCTCTGACCCAGTGCTTCCAGGTGAAGGTTCAGTAAAGAGTGGACAAAAATTGGCAGATGGTACAGATTCTTCTTCTTCTTTTTTTTAAGCCATATTCCATTTTATTATTTTTTTTTAAATTTTGTTTAAATCCAAGTTAGTTAACATATAATTTAATAATGGTTTCAGGAGTGATTCATCACTTACATATAACACCCAGTGCTCATCCCAACAAGTGCCCTCCTTAATACCCATCACCCATTTAGCTCATTCCCCCACCCAACACCCCTCCAGCAACCCTCAGTTTGTTCTCTGTATGTATTTAAGTGTCTCTTATAGTTTGCCTCCCTGTCTGTTTTTATCTTATTTTCCCTTCCCTTCCCCTATGTTCATCTGTTTTGTTTCTTAAATTCCACATGTGAGTGAAATAATATGATATTTGTCTTTCTCTGGCTGACTTAGTTCTCTTAGCAGAATACATTTGAGTTCCATTCATGTTGTTGCAAATGGCAAGGTTTTATCCTTTTGATAGATGAGTAATATATCATTGTATCAGTGTGTAATATATCATTGTATGTATATACATACACACATACATACATACATACCACATTTTTATCCATTCGTCAGTTGATGGACAATTGGGCTCTTCCATAATTTGGCTATTGTTTATAGTGTTGCAGTGCATGTGCCCCTTAAAATCAGCATTTTTGTATCCTTTGGATAAATACCTAGTAGTGCAGTTGCTGGGTTGTAGGGTAGCTCTATTTTTAATTTTTTGAAGAGACTCCATTCTGTTCTCCAGAGTGGCTGCACCAGTTTGCATTCCTACCAGCAGGGCAAAAGTGTTGCCCTTTCACATTCTTTTTGTAGCTGTGACTCCTAAGGATTCTAAATAAACATACCAGCACACTCAAACTTAAAACACTTATAAACATTTTATTTGGTTTCTCCCATCAATGACAGACTTCTCATCCATCCATTTTCTTAGGATGAAAGCCACCATGGGTCTCTTGATTCCTTGGAGTGGGGATTCATCAGTTCCTGAGTTTCAGTCCATTCATGTTTCTTAATATCTTTAGTTCTCTAATGAGATTTTAAAATTTATAATCTTGACTCTGTCAGACCTGTTTTCATTTTTATGGTGGAAACAATGTTATTTTGAGATTATATATTCTAATTTTGATTTATTTCTTTTTTTTTTTAGCTCCATTTGTTAAACAGACATACTTTCTGTATCGAATTACTTTAGAAAATTTGTCAAAAATTCTTTGCTAATTGTCATTAAAATTCAGTTTCAAACTTTTTGATCTTCATGATATTCCAAGAGCTCATGAAAGGTGCTGTGATGAAGTCCCCTTTCAAGGGTATTTATCCTGAGTTTCCACATTGGTTAATCCTCACCATTGCTTTCACCATTGTTCTTGGCCCAAACAAGTAAAGTATCTCCTTGAGTATCTATGGAGAATTTTTTTTTTCAAATGTTTTATCTAGTGGTTGCTAGTGGTTCAAATAGAAAGACAAAATAATGTCCCTACCTTATATGTGGAATAAGATGCATTTCAAAGGCTTTGTGGAGGAAGAAGATGTTTACTCAATTATTGGATAAAACATTTTATTAGAACTGCAATATTATATTTGCTGAAAAGCACTTCATTGCTTGATGATGTGTAAACCAAGGCACATAGCCCTAAATGATTGGCTGGTTAATATCAGGTACAGAATAACCACCTGTGAACCCTTGTCAGAGAAAACTGTTGCCCCTTTTATCTCTCATGAGTCTTTTTAAAAAGTCTTAGAAAATAGTCATTATTTATTTATTTATTTTCTTATTTTTTTATTAACTTGTTTTATTTTTTATTATTATTATTTTTTAATTTACATCCAAATCAGTTAGCATATAGTGCAACAATGATTTCAGGAGTAGATTCCTTAGTGCCCCTTACCCGTTTAGCCCATCCCCTCTCCCACAACCCATCCAGCAACCCTCAGTTTGTTCTCCATATTTATGAGTCTCTTCTGTTTTGTCCCCCTCCCTGTTTTTATATTATTTTTGTTTCCCTTCCCTTATGTTCATCTATTTTGTCTCTTAAAGTCCTCATATGAGTGAAGTCATACGATTTTTGTCTTTCTTTGACTAATTTTACTTAGCATAATACCCTCCAGTTTCGTCCATGTAGTTGCAAATGGCAAGATTTCATTCTTTTTGATTGCCGAGTAATAATATGCCATTGTATATATACACCACATCTTCTTTATTCATTCATCCATCGATGGACATTTGGGCTCTTTCCATACTTTGGCTATTGTTGAAATAGTCATTATTTTTAACCTCAGTATGTACTAATAAGAACATTCTGTATGCATGTGTATATAATTGTGCAAATATGTACTAAATTTAAAAGCAGTGAATTAATTTAGTGTCAGGTTACCCTTATCAACTCTAACCCTGATCACCAGTGCTCTTTGTAAGTAGGCAACATTCAGTGTCCTTAATTGTCTACTGAAATATATTGGTATTTTATGGAAACTCTCTTTTTAGATATAATTTGGAATTAGACATTTATTTTTCATATTCAAAAGATAAAATGAAATACCATGTGATTTAGAGACTACAACTAACTGGTTAGCTTTTACTTATTTACTTTCCCTTACAAATTTAATAAAACTAATTGTTAATTACCAAAACACTGATTTTTAAGGTGTTTGGAAAGAAGTGAAAGTGTCTTCATAAAAAAAAATAATCATTTCTCTAGCTTTTTTTAAATTAAGCTTTTTTTGAAAGAGAAATATACATTCATATGAAGTTGTAAGAAATAATGAAGGGACATCATTCATTCATTCATTCATTCATTCATTCATATGAAGTTGTAAGAAATAATGAAGGGTCCCAGTGTACCCTTTATTCAGTTTCTCCCATTGGCAATATCTTGCAAAATAGTAAAAATCATGATATCACTTGGCATTGATAAAGTCAAGATACAAAACATATTTAGCATCATATGGATCTCTCCTATTATGATTTTATGGATTTCCCTCTTACCCACCCCCTTTCCTTAACCACTGGCAGTCACTAGTCTCCATTTTTATAGTGTTGTCAGTTCAAGAGTATTATAAATAAGGAATCATATAGTATATAACCTTTTTCACTCCAGATAGTTCTCTGAAGACTCATCCAGTTAGTTGTATCTAGCAATAGTTGGTTTCGTTTTTTTTTTTTTTTTTTTCAAGTTTATTTTCAGAGAGAGAGAGAACACAAGCAGGAGCAGGTCAGAGAGTGCAAGAATCCCAAGAAGGATCCATGCTCAGTGCTGAGCCTAATGTGGAGCTCTAACTCACAAACCGTAAAATCATGACCTGAGCCAAAATCAAGAGACTGACACTTCACCACCTGAGCCACAGAGGCCCCCTACCCCCCCTTTTACTGATAAATAGTATTCCATGGTATGGATGTGCCATATTTGTTTAATCATTCACTTTGTGAAGGACATCTGGATTGCTTCCCGTTTGGGACTATTGTTAATAAAGTCTATTGTAAACACTCATGTACATGTTTTTGTGTCAACATTTTTTATTTCTTTGGGATAGATACTTCAGAATTGAAATATGCTGGGTTACATGACTATTATTTTACCAAACTGCCCTACTGTTTTTAGAGTAGCTGTACTACTTGATATTCCCACCAGCATTGTGTAAGTAATCCAGTTTCTACACATCCTTGGTATTGTTCGTCCTTTTTACTTTAGCCATTCTCATATATGTGTAGTGATATTTTGTTTGGGTTTTTGTGTTTCTCTAATGGCTAGTAATGTTGAATATCTTTCATGTGCTTAATTGCTTTCTATAAATAAACTTGGAAATCTCTTTGTGTTTTATTGCACATTTTTAAATGTTTATTTTTGAGAGAGAGAGAGAGAGAGACAAAGTACGAGCAAGGAAGGGGCAGAGAGAAGGAGACATAGAATCTGAAGCAGGATCCATGCTCTGAGCTGTCAGCATAGAGCCTGATGTGGGGCTTGCACCCACAGATCGCAAGATCATGACCTGAGACGAAGTTGGACACTTAACTAACTGAGACACCTGGGTGCAGCCCACACATTTTCTGATTGGGTTGTTGAATATTTTTACTCTTGAGTCTTGGAGAGTCCTTTGCATATTCTGTCAAAGGCTATTAGTATATTGTAGTCCTTTGTTGGATTTCTGGTTTGCAAATATTTTCTCCTAGACTGTGGCTTGTCTTTACATCTTCTTAAGGTGAATATCTCATAAAACAGAAGTTTTTAATTTGAATGAATTCCAGTGTTTCCATTTTTCTTCTTATGGATTGTGCTTTTGGCATCAAGTCTAAGACCTGTTTGCTTTGCTTTAGGTCTCAACTATATTCTCCTGTTTTCTAAGTTTTACCATTTTTATACCTACCTTTAAACCTGGGTCCATTTTGAGTTAATTTTTAAATCTGAAAAGAGACTTAGTTTGAAGTTTTGTTTTGTTTTGTTTCTGTTGGTTTGTCTTTTGCCTATGGATGTGCAATGTCTCCAGCACCAGCTGAAGTTTGTTTTATGGCTCAGGATGTGGTCTGTCTTGGCAAATTCTCCATGGAGACCAGAAAGTATTTGTGTATGTTGTGGTGTTGTTGTGTGGGATGTTTTATAAATGCTAATTAGGTCCCTTTGATGGATGGTGCTGTTGAGTTCCTCTCTATCTTTGTTGATACTCTGTATAGTTGGTCTATCAGTTGTTGAGAAAAGTGTTAGACTTCAACTGTAATTGTAAATTTGTATATTTACACTTTCCGTTCTATTAGTTTTTGTTTCACACATTTTCTAGTTGTTTTGTTTGGTGCATGGACACTTAGGACTGCCATGCCTTGTGGGTGAATTGTCCCTTTTATAATCACATGATATACCTCTCTTGTCTCCACTCACTTACTGTACTTTGAAGTCTACTTTATCTGATATTAATATAGCCATTCTAGTTATTTTCTGATGAATATTTGCATAATATATCTTTCTCCATCCTTGTACATTTAACCTGACCATATCATTATAGTATTGTATATTATATATCATTTTTAGTGTAGATGACATATAATTCAGTCATGGTTTTAAATCTACTCTACAATTATCTGTATATTAAATGATCTGTTAAGATCACTTACTTTCAAAGGAATTTTTGATATGCTAAGACCTAAGTCTGTCCTTGTATTTTTTATTTTCTGTTTATTTTCTGTTTATTTTCATTTCTGTCCTTTATTTTTCCTGCCTTCCTGCAGGTTACTTAAACATTTTTTGGAATTGTATTTTGATTTACTTATAATGTTTTTTAGTTATGTGTTGATACAGCTTTCCTAGTGGTTCCCCTAAGTATTACATTATATATACATAGCTTATCAGTCTGCTGGTACTATAATTTTACCAGTGCAAGTCAAGTACAGAAATTTTACCTTGCATTATATTCCTTTATTCTCCCCCATTTAAATATAAATATTATAAATATTTCCTTTGCACATATTTAGAACCACATAACCAGGAGTTTAAATTTTATTTATTTATTTATTTATTTATTTATTTATTTATTTATTTATTTAAATTCAAGTTAGTTGATATACAGTGTAGTATTGGTTTCAGGAGTATAATCCAGTGATTCATCCCATAAATATAACCCCCAGAGTTTTAAATTTTGCTTCAACTTTGCAACAGATTTTAGAAACTTTACTAGGAGAAGGAAAGTCTATTGTATTTATTCATATTTTTATTTATCATATTCATTCTTCCTGATGTTCCAAGGTTCCCTTTTTTTTTTTAATCATTTCTATTTAGATAATTTTTTTTAGATATTCTTTTAGGGTAGATATACTGCAATAGATTCTCTTCTGTTGTCCTTTGTCTGAGAATATCTTAATTTCCCTTTCATTCCAAGGGATATTTTAACTGGCTAGAGTCTCCTGGGTGGACACTTTTTTTCTTTATGCACTTGAAAAATATGCTCTTTTCTTCTGGTGTCCATGTTTTCTGATGAGAAATCTGCAATTCTGTTTGATCTTTTAAGTGTGGTGTAATTTCTTTCTCATGGGTTTCAAGAGGTACCCTTAGACTTATTTTCAGAAGTTTGACTGTGATGTATCTTGGGTTTAACTTTTTTGGATTTATTCAGTTTCTTAAACCTGTAAGTTTATGCTTTTTTGTCAACTTTGTGAAATTTTCACCCACTTTTTTTTCCTTTGAGTGCTTTTTCAGCCCTACCCTTCTATTTCCTCTCTGTCCAGAATTCTGAGGACATGAAAGGTAGATCCTCTTTTAGAGTCCCACACATCATTAAGGCTCTGTTCAATATTGTTTTCAGTCTGATTTCTCTCTGTGGTTCAGAGTGTGTATTTCTTACCACTCTACCTTCAGGTTCTCTGCTGCTTCCCTCTGTACCCCATTCTGCTGTCGAGCCCTTGTTTTTTATATTGTCTATTGAGTTTTTCAGTACTAAAATTCCGATTTATATCTTTAATTTCTTTGCTGAGACCTTCTAGTTTTCATTTGATTCAGAAATGTTCATCACTATTCATCAAAGCGTATTTATCATGGCCAATGTAAAATCTTTGATAATTTTAACATCTCCGTCTTCTTGGAATTAGCATCTATTGATTTTTTTTTTTTTCGTTCTGTTTGGGATCTTGGAGTTTTGGTATGATGAGTGATTTTTTTTTTTTTTTCAATGCAATCTGGACCTTTTTGGGTATTGTGTGCTGTGAGATTCTGGACCTTATTTAAACCTTCTGCTTTTCCTGGCTTCATTGACACTGCCCAGCAGAAGGGGAAGGTTCTTCTTCAGGTTAGGGAAGAAGCCTGGGTTCCCCAGCAGCCTACATTGATACCCAAGGGGGCCCTTCTCATTACTACCAAGCAGGAATGGGAATTCAAACTTTCTAATAGACCTTCAGTGATATGCCCCCAGATGCAGAGGGGTAGGAGTGCCTTGTTATTGTCCCATATGGCCTGCTGTGACATGAGGGGAATTTGGCCTCCTTAACACTGAGTGATGGTGTAAAATGCCGTCTCTTCCCTAGGCCTTCTCTGACACTATCCCACAGAGAGTGGGCAGAGGACTGGAGGTGCCTCCTTAGCCCTGGGTAGAGGTGGAAGTCCAGGTTTCCCAGGTGACCTCCGCCTACATCATGCGGAGCAGGGGATCACTTACCCTCTGGCAAGGGTGCAAGGTCTGGCTCCCGCTATGGCCTTCTTTGACACTAGCTCTGTAAGTTGTGTTAGGTGCCTCATCATAGCCTCACAAGTATGGGAATCTAGACTAGAAAATGCCCAAAATAGAAGCTGGGATCTCAAATAGAGATCACTCTTTCACAATCTATAGAAACTTGTATTAGCCAAAAATTGAGGTGATAGCCTAAGGGAACTATAGGATCAGAGGAAGAGGTTGTTTGTTTTATTTTGTTATTAAAATTTGGCTGGCACAGTGCGTGTTTGCATTCTGAGAACATCTGTATGGTGGAAAAGGGTAAAGTGAGGCTGAGGAAAGGCTTGGGCAGTAAATTCTGGATCCCTACTCCCTGTCATTCACACTTCTCTTTACACTGGGGTGGAGGTAGGGCAGAATAGGTAATGTGATTAAATACCTCTTCTTTGGCATACAATGTTTCCTTTCCTTCCCTTCCCTTCCCTTCCCTTCCCTTTCCCTTTCCCTTTCCCTTTCCCTTTCCCTTTCCCTTTCCCTTTCCCTTTCCCTTTCTTTTCATTAGTTTTCTTTTTTCTTCTCTTTCCTTCCTTCTTTCCTCTTTCTTTCTTTCTTTCTTTCTTTCTTTCTTTCTTTCTTTCTTTCTTCCCTTCCTTCCTTCCTTCCTTCCTTCCTTCCTTCCTTCCTTCCTTCTTTCCTTCTCCTCTCTCTCTCTCTCTCTCTCTCCCTGTCTTTTCACCATGGCAGTAAACTCTGCAGGGCCTACATCATTGTTACCCTAACCAAATGCTGTGATCACGGCTAGATGGAAAACACACACTTTGTGTGGCTTTTTATATCATATGTATAGGGGAAAAAAAATCCTGTGTCACTCACTAAAATTCTTAGTGTTCAATGATTCCCAAACTTTAAAATGAACTGCAACCTGGATTATTTAGCTTAAATCCACAATAGCTTTTTCTATGTTATATTTATACTGAGAATTTTTGGCTTCATATTCTAAAACTATTGATTTCTTAACGCTTTTTGGGGAGGGGGATAAATTTGATATAGTCAAGTTTTCATCTCAAAGAGGAATTAATTATTAAATGTTACTTATATAGATTTTGCTTCCACCATGTGGGATTCAGATCCCTGTGGTTGGGAAAGGGAGTGAAGATTGAACAGCAAGGACAAAGAGATTACAAAGACATGACTGCAAGGGGAACTGTCATAGAGAGTGACAATTTACTATTATAAATCCACATGTAAGCTAGATAGTTTTGTAGACTATAAAAAAGCAGTCCTTTGGGGCCCCTGGGTGGCTCAGTCAGTTAAGTGTCCAACTCTTGATTTCACGGTTCATGAGTTCAAGCCCCGCGTTGTGCTCTGCGTGTGGCCTGCTTGGGATTCTTTCTTTCCCCTTCTCTCTGCTCCTCCCCCTATAAAAAATTTAAAAAATAAATAAAACAGTGTTTTTAAAAATATACATACACTCATGTCTTTCATATTATTGGTAGATGTTTTTGTGTCAAGTGAAATACAAAATTATTCAAAAATGAATCCACGATTGAAAAAAGTCATTTCTCACATACATACACTCATGGTTTTCATGTAGTGCTGGATATTATTGTGACAGATGAAACACAAAATCTTTTAAAAGTGAGTCTGTCATTACTTGCATTCATCAAGTGTTTTTGAATCAAATGATACAAAAAAAAAACAAAACACAACACTGCTATCACTTGGAAATGTATAAGGTTGGGAATCATTGTTAGGCATTTTTAAACTTGATTCGGAAGTACAAGTTTGTGATTAACTAAAGAAATAAGAGTAACATTCTTTTCAAACAACAGATTGTGAGTATAATCCTTAAGGCAAGTGTATTTGGTAAAAGGAGCTAGCAATTTCAAAGGTTCTTGAAGTGATGTTTCCTGCATTAAAAAAAAGGGGGGGTAGAAAAAAAAGTGGTTCCATCTGTTACTTTCTATTCCTAACAAAAGGGGGGGGGAGAAGGAGATCATTTTGATCAATGTCCTTTTAATTCTTGGACTTGGTATAAAATAAATCACAGTGTTATGGCAATTCATTTACAGAGGTTAAAGTGATATGATGTGGCTTTTCATGGTAACATGGGTTTCACTTGCTGAGCGCCTGGGACTTTGATTTGCCATATTACCTGCTGTGGTTTAAGTGATGCAAAATAATTATTGGGACTTCCTTGTCACAGTGGCCTATTCCACACCTGCACCCTTTTGTTGGGAGCCCAACGGGGATGCTGGATTTGAGGTCTCCATTGAATAGACGTTCTCTTCACATAGTCCTCCTACACCGGACTGATTTATGAATGTATCAGGCTCTTTGTTAGCATGTAAACCCCTAATTAATTTAAAGCCCTCTGTAGAGAAATTAAACTCCTAGTTAAGATTTTTAACAGACTCAGATGGCGCTAATAATGGGAAGCAAGTCCTATTAATGGATTTACCATGGTCAGTGGCATTCGTACTTCACAATGAGGGCTGGTATATGGAGCTTAGAGTGTACCCTCCAATAAAGAATGGGCTGTCAGGAAATCATTCCATTGTTGCCCCTAACCCAATTAAGCTTATCATTTGAGTTCTAGCTTCCCATCTGTGAGGTGAGAGTGGGACAGACAGACAGAGGCAGACACTGAGCAGAAGAGACAAGATAAGGAAAGGAGGAAAATGTGGACTGCATAAAGCTTCAGTCTGACGGTCAGATCCAGCTGATTACTCCAAGTTACTTACTGCTGGAGTTAGCTTTGGTCTAAGTCAAAATAGGAAAATCAAGGCAATTCTTAGAATGTTGTGAGAATAAATGGATATGAAGCTTTAAATCAGCACCAAAAAAAATTCTGTGTACTTCAATTGTGACAAACAATGAATTGTAACAATTCAAATGTAACAAATGTAACAGATGAAACTATAATGTAACAGATGAAACTATAAATACTTGAAGAAAACAGACAAATTTCTCTTTAATTTTGGTTTAGGGAAGGGCTTTCTAACTATGATTCAAACTCCAGATGCAAGAAAAGGCTGATAAGTTGAACATGAAAATTAAACGTTTTTGCATGACCCAAAACACTGGAAACAAATCCGAAAGGCAGCTGACAAGCTAGAGCAAAATACTAGCAATGTATATCACAACAAAGGGCTGACATACTTAGCATATTAAAAATCCTTAAAACTGAGGTCAGTGTATCAAAAATCCAACAGAAAAAAAAAAAAGGAAAAGAAACGGGCACATACAATTCACAAAACATATAAAAATGATCCACAGACAAATGAAAAATATGTTCATACTCAGTCATAATTAGAGAAATACAAAATAAAGCAACACTGAGCTATCATTTATCACCTATAAAAATGATAAAGACTACACAATATTATAACACATTCTGTTGTTGAAGCTCTGGAAAAAATACCATCATACACTGCTGGTGGGAACACAAATTGGTGTGGTCTTTCTGAATGGAAATTTGGTACTATCTAACAAAATTGCATATACCCTTGCCTTTAGACCTAGCAATCCTACTTCTAAGAGTCTATCCTTTGATACATCTGTAGCAATGTAAAAGCACACAGGCACAAGGTTATTCACTTCAACACTTTTTAATTGCAAATGCTGGAAACAACCTAAATGCCCATACATAAGAGATGGTTTGAATAAACTGTAGGATATCTATGCAATGGAATAATATGTGAATGTGAAGAAGAAAAACAAAAAAGGAAGATCTCTATGAATTGATGTAGTATGATTCCCAGAGTACATTGTTAAATGAAAAACTAGAGCCCAAGAGAATATCTATAGTATGGTACTCTTCATGTAAGAATGAAGGGCATATAAGGAAATATACACATATCTGCCCATTGGTATAAAAGAAATAAACACGAAGAAGAAATGAGAGAATAAAGTGATTGGTTACCTATAGGTATTGGTTGGATAAGGGGTGGGAAATGTGGGTAATGGGAGCAAGGTAGGGGGGATGAGCAAAAAGTGACACACCGAATCTTTGTACAGCTCTGACTTCTAGAGTCACAGGGTTGTTCCCATACTCTCCACATAGTCCTCAAAAAAGCAATTGATTAAGACCAATCAGGATGTGTGAGGAACCCCCAATGGAATAAAGACAGTAACACATTAACTGTCTATATTCTATATTCTGTCTATATTAACTATATTCTAAAATATTAACAGATAAAGTGAAGGAGGTGAGTGAAGAACCAACCTAAGTAATGGTGAAAAACAGTATTTTGATTGGATACTTATGTGAGGTGAAAGATAAAGAGAATTGTACATAAGTGCTGTCATCTAGTAGGTAAGATGTTTCTCACAGGGTACGGGCTAGAAATTCGTAAACAATTTTGTATACTAGAATTAAGCAAGTAGGTATATTATAGATGATTGCAGATATTTAAAACTGGGTTTTTTATTCTTAGAGAAAGAAGTTATCAAAAAAGAAATGGATAAAGCTAAAATGAACCCGTTGATATTTGGGATTAGAGGTATTAGTAAAAACTCATGGTTGTGTGTGTGTGTGTGTGTGTGTGTGTGTGTGTATTTTTAACATACACACATGGTGTATACTCCACTTACACACACACACACGTTATAGGTACAGAAATGTAGATATACATGTATGCATAATTTATTATAAATACATAGATTTCCTTGCTCTGTCCATTGAAAGGGCTTGAACCATTGGCATTCCAGTCACAGAGTTTAACTCGAGACCATATCTTGGTTTCAAAACACTTAATCTCCAATAAAATAAACTGAGTCTCTAAAGAAGTGATTGATTCCATAGCAGGAGCAGGAAATACAAGATGAACTTGAAATATTTGTTGTGTCAGAAAGTAAGGAAACACCCCCAAATAGATGGGAATTTCTCAAAAAGAACATAGTATTTAACCTGAAGGAAATCTTAATAACCAAAGCTGGAACTATCTGAGTGAGAGAATAATATGAAAGCCTCAGTATTGTAGTTAAACCTGTAGAATAAAATAGATTTCCATGAGTCCATATTGATTGAGGCTAAAAATTAGTGGGCAGAATCTTGAGTATTCAAAGCCTCAAATGATCTCACCCAAGATATATATCAAATACAAAGAGAAGGTAGAAACTTTACAGTAGAGAAATCTGGCAGATAACACCTCAATGAAGTGATCAAGATAATGAAAATCACCAGTATTAAGACATAGTGGCATTATTAACTGCTTGATATGATTCACTGAAAAGAACACAGTGTGTGTGTGTGTGTGTGTGTGTGTGTGTGTGTGTGCGCATGTGTGTGCGCATGTGTGTGTGTATTATATTTGCCCCAAAATATATAAACTTGTTCCAGTAATGAGAAAGCATCAGAGAAATTCAAATTGAGATCTATCTACAAAATAATTGATCAGTACTCTTGATGATTATCAAGGTTATAAAAGTCAAGGAAAGACTGATGAACTCCTAGAAACTGGAAGGACACGACAATAAATGCAATCTGGGATCCTGGAAAAAGGAAAGGATATTAGTAGAAAAATCGATGAAATTTAAATAAGCTTTTTATTTTAGCTAATGCTGTTATACCAATGTTAATTACATGTATTTTTTATCAGTGAAAAAAGTGCATATTTTCTTGTCTTCTCTCCATTCTCTTTATCCCTTTTCCTGGTTTCCAAATTCCTGATAAATCTGTTATATGTGGATATGCATGATACTTGATGTTTCCATATCCATTAGTTTTCTTCCGGCTCCCCCCAGAGTTGCAATACACCTCTTTATACAAAAAGAACAGAGAATGTGACATCTCTCCAAGCTGTCTTGGTAGTATCCTATCCCCAACCTCCTGTCATCCCCACTTCTGAATAGGTTACCTAATCTTCATTGAGGTTGTGAGTGAAGTGTCCTCAGAAACCAAAGAAAATAGCACCTGGGTTTTTTTCTGGGTGCCCCTGGCATGAGAGTGTAGCTCTCTGCCTTCCTGAACTTGAACCTTCTGCATGGGAGCACAATACATTGCATCCAGCCTTGAAACTCTTTCATAAAGACATGATAAATCTGGGCTGTAGCCTCCAGCAAGTGGCAGGGTTTGTGATCCAGAAACATTGGGATCATTCAGGAGTGAATATAATCTAGCAATCACTGAAGTGTTAAGAGACAAAATCTGGGGGTCTAAATGGACTCTTCTATTTGGAGTGCTAGGATTATTCTTTTGTTTTGTCTTGTGTTTAACCATTTCTTAGGCCCCTAGAGTGCTCAGCCTTTTAGGATTTATTTAGGAACTGGCACATGTGTGCATCAGCAATACAAAATTGGTGTTGCTGTTGAAATTCGTGAAAGCATAGGTATATGGTACGCCTCTTACGGTTGTCTACATTTTTGCCTTAATGATAAACAATTATACGGTTGGGGCTCAAGTTTTTATTTCTCGCATGCAAAATGCTCTTTCTCAAACTGTTCCTTCATGAGACCTACTTGTAGGGATGTGATGGAAGATAATTTTAGTGTCACAGTTTTGACCTGATAAAAAATCAAAGTGTCAAATGAGCATTTGGCATATTAACATATGTACTTGGTCACTGTGTGGTTTGTCTTTCAGTCCCTCCATCCATGTGTAACTTTATAGGAATGGCTTCTTTTTTAAGAGACCAAGGGAACATAAGGCAATTTCTTAATATTTAAGGAAAACACTTAGTTATTTTAACCTCAAATGCTATCTTCAAACATAGCCCTTGGAGAATTCTTTCATTAGTGTCTCATTTTTCTCTATTCTGAAGAACGATTTCTGTGCTTTCCTTCCCTTGTTAATGCATTTTACTGTGGATCTCTTTGACACATTAGCATTTGTATCAAAATATAAGAACCACGGAGGGTCTGTCCCTTTGTTTGGAGTATTGTGTTGACAAATATTTCTGGAGCTGGGAGAGAGGTTAATCCCCTGCTCTCCTTTTCAGAGAATTTTATTGATTCTTGCTTTCTACCAGAAGAGGGAGCCACATTCATTTAAAATCCAAGTTGAATTCTTTCTTTCCTCAGCAAGTTCCAGATGGAATGCATGTGGCATGGTACTCTGAGCTTGATGGAACCAGATGTGGCCTTTGGGGTGGGAGGGAGACTGCCTCAGATAACAGGACCGAAGGCTGGTAACATGAGGTTGTTTTCAGCCCTGCAACGAGTAGATAGGTCCTAATGCTTTTCTCTATTAAAACAATATCAGCAAAAACAAAAAAACAACAAAAATTAAAAATATATATACTATATTCTTCAAAGCTCACATTTCTACTCAGTTGGGATCACATCTCTGCTGGATTAAAATGGCTGAATCTTTAATTAAACATGTAATAACCTACATTTCCTTACCATTCCACAAAAGCATCTGTTTCTTCTTTTGTGGGGTTGATGTCACAGTATGAAAGTTAGGTTGTAGCTTATGTATGATAATCTGAGAGATGTCCTCAAAAGCATCCAGCCTCAAAACTCTCCCTTTGTCTACCAACCTGCTCAAACGTCTAAAATTCCAGTGTGAAAAATTACTTGATTATTCCATGTTGCTTCAGAGTCTCAAGATTAAATCATTGCCATGCTGTATATAATTATAATGTGTCAGGATCCATGTGACTATGTATACTAGTTTAGTTTACTAGACTCAGGAAGCTTATTGTCTGAGTGACTACACCAAACCAAGAGATGGTTTTGTGTATGTGTTTATTTTTGTTTTGCTAAGAATACGTAACATGAGATTTACCTTCTTAACAAAATTTGATGTGATAATACAGTACTGTTGACTACAGGCACAGTGTTGTGCAGAAGATCTCTAGAACTTATTTGTCTTAACCAACATTGTATGCCTGTTGATTAGTACCTCCCCATTACCCACCCACCACCTGGAGCCACTCTTTGAGTCTATGAATATGACTCTTTTAGATACCTCATCTAAGTGGAATCACACAATATTTGTCCTTCTGCGACTGGCTTACTTCACTTAGCATAATGTCCTCAAAGTTGATTCATGTTGTAGTTCTTTCTCTTTTAAGTCGGAATAATATTACATTGTATGCATATGCCACATTTTCCTTACCTGTTTATCAGTAGATGGACATTTAGGTTGTTTACACATCTCAGCTATTGTGAATAGTGCAGGAACGAACATGACAGTGCTAAGGAGATGGTTATGTTTTGAAGACAACTGGAGAAAGGTTATTCCTAAGTTGAGAAGAGTCTCAGACCCAAAGCATAAGCAAAACCAAAGTGGGACCTCAACAGAGACAGTATGGAAAGGAAATTTAGAAAAGAAGAGAATACAGATGGCTTCAGATTATTCATCCACTGCACCATTGCCCTGAATGGAGTCTTGTCAGGAGGCTCCACAACATAGGCTGTACGCATTCCCGTTGTTGCCAGGATATGGATAGAATTTCTCATTAGAGTAAGGCATGCACTATTCCTTTTCCATTTTCCCCACCCATTACAATACTATGAACACAGTGCCAAAAGTGGAAGTCATAAAGGTAGGGGTGATACCAGAAGCTATTAGGCAGACTTCCTTGTTACAGCCCCTGCAGAGTCCTTTGAGAACCCACAATGACAGAAACCACAATACACTCAGGATAATGATGACAAGGGCTAATATTTGTGGAACACTTACTCTTCACAGGCTCTGCACAAGCTCTTTACAACAACCCATGTAGGAGGCTCCTGTTATTAATACCCCCATTGTACTAGTTCAGAGTACAGTTCCCACAACTAGGGCATTGCAGAGCTGGCTTGAACTCTGTCTGACCCCAGAGTCCAAGTTGCCAACTCTGTGCCTTACATTTTTACAAGACGCCCCCAAAGGCAATGAAATTATACATTTGTCAATGTTTTCCCATTGGAAATGCCTATCTTTCTAGCCATTTTAAAGAGGATTGCTTCTGCATGAATCTCTGTGACTTATGTAGAATATAATATTATGCTCATATTAAAATTATTTTAAAAAAAGTCATCCAAGGGAAAACATGTTCTAAAAGTCAGTGTCTGGTTATTTCAGCCTCCTTATACTGTGGTTGGGGAATATAGTGCATCTTTTACATCTATTGGTTTGTTTATTGCTTTACAAACAACCCTGAGTTGCACAGTGATACCTTATGCTGGTAACTCTTTTAATACCTTACTTTGGCAGCCACGTCTAGGTATGAGCCATTACTTCTAAACTCTGCCAGGTCCATTTCATATCAGATTAGTTTTTCAACTGCACAGAAGTGATCCTATTTTCTAACTGGAAACAGATTCCCACTGCTCCATGAAGCCCTCTCTTGGTGAGTTATCCTGATGTGCGTGTAGGTGTGGGCTTGCCACACACACACACACACACACACACACACACACACACACACACACACTAATAACTGTGAGTGGGAGCCACTTTAATATAAAAGCGCCAGCCTCAGCAGTCCTGATAAACTCTCATCAGAAGTCCCTGCAGGCGGCGAGCACAGTCTGGATGCTTACAGCAGCAGTCCTCGGTTAATACTGTCACAAAAAGGAAGCTGTGTATCACCACTGATAAAAGATGGCAGAAACGCTCCATAAGAGGAAGAGATAGATGACAAACCATCTAGTTGCTATGTCAGTAAGGCTCCACAATCCCCTGGGTGAGCCTCCTTGAAAGGCAAACAGATATGCTGCTTCATTTGTGCAATTGGACGTAATTGGGAAAGAAAAGATTTCCATCTTGATTAGTGGGAGTGAGATTTACTGTAGCACATCTCATTGGTGGTATCAGGATTAGGGTGGTGGTGGAATTCTAGAGACACAACAGCAGTGAGAAACTTTGATATGTTGCCTTATGGTTTACTTCAGTAAACTTAGGCATTTCAGAGTCAAGGTAGTTAGATGAAATTGGTGAGAGCTGTTCAGAAGTCTTTGTTATAACTTTAGGATGTTTCTTGTATGCATCTACTGCTGCTGACAAATGCTGGTGGACTTTTCTTATATAGTCACCCTTATTATGCTGGGATGCTAGGTCCTGGGCTGTGTTCTACAGCTCTACAAGGAAATTGATGAATAATGGAGAGGAGAACGACTAGCATGGCCCCTTAGTGCCAGGGCTACCAGGAGAGAGGGACATTCTTTCCATTTGCTGGGCTACTTAGAAGATGAGGACACTGTCCATGGTGCAGAGAGGAAGCACTGGGGCTGGGTAAATTCATAGACCACACATTTAGGAACGCTATTTTTATTTGAGGGATAATCTCAGCCTCTTTGCTCTGAAAACTTTACCCCATTAACATAAAAAACAAATGTGACCTTACAAAAATGCAAGAAAATTGCTTTCATTTAATACTGAACATGGATAATAAAACTGTGCATATTTTGTTTTTTTCTTCCTGGAGTTAAAAGTAGAAGGTTTTTTTGTTTTGTTTTGTTTTTGTTTGTTTTTTGTTTTCCCCGTTATGGTTTCTTGTCTCAATGTTTCTCCTAGGAGTGGAAGATTTTATAGCAAATTGAATTAATTGACTTTCTACTGACTCAAAAGAGGAAGGGAGCTCTACAGAAAGTCCAGCAGGTGGAGTAGAGGAAAGGAGCCAAGTATTGTGTAGGACCCATTCTGATGACGTCACACTGTAGTAGATCTCTTTTAGTGGGGCATTGCCCAGGTAATTCCTTTGGTGTCAGGAGTCCCTATAATGAATGGGACCTTATAAACAGTACAGACATCTCTATCAAGAATGTACAAGAATTAATCCATTAGGGAAAATCTGGTTGGGGTCTTTTCACATAGTAGTAGGGTACTATTCTAGATAAGGCAGATTCAGGCAAGATCTGTGGTCAAGAATGTTTATCATGTTTATCAGTTGAAGTTCACTTTTTTTTAATGTTTATTTATTTTTTAGAGAGAGAGAGAGAGAGAGAGAGAGCATGAGCAGGGAGGGGCAGAGAATTAGGGAGACACAGAATCCAAGCAGGCTCCAGGCTCTGAGCTGGCAATACAGAGCCTGACGTGGGGCTCGAAGAGATCATGACCTGAGACAAAGTCAGACGCTGAACCGATGGAGCCACCCAGGCGCCCTAGTTGAAGTTCACTCTTAAAGTCTAGTTTGACAAAATTTTAAGTTAAGGAATGTGGCTTCATAGAATAGAAGTTAGGTGCATGTGCTGTAAGATCATGTTGTTTGACTTTGAATCTTGACTCCAGCTGACCTTGAACACATTATTTTATGTCTCCAGGTCCGAGTTTTCTAATTGTAGGTGGGGATAGTAACTTTACTTAGTTCTAGGGCCATCATGAAGATTAAATGAGTTGTAATATAAAGCACTTAAAATAGTGCCTTCCATATAATAAACACAAAATTAAAAATAGCTATTAATATCTTTTCATCACTGTTACCACTATTATATTATGGCATTGAGGTTCACTTATTGAATCAGATACTATCTACATACTTACCATGGGTAGGAGTATAACTGGATAAGTGGGGAGCAGGAATGTATAGTGGGGAGACACTTTGTTCTCACGTAAATAAGAAAAAAAGGCTGTAACAGAAAATGGAATTTTGATGAGATGGCAACTTAAGAAGATCACAGACTCATCTTCTTCCTTGAACACACTCACACTACAGATACATATGGAATAATTTCCTTAAAAAAACACTAAAGGTAGGCTATATGACAACTACACATTAGACAAGAAGAAAACCATTTCAAAGTGGGTAGGAGAACCTAGGGCACAATCTCCCCATAAACTTCACCTCAGAATGGTGACCCACAACTGGGAGGTAACTCAAAATCCAGATCATCTAACTGAGTAGAGAAGGATTCACATCATGCACCCAGACTTCTAAGATACACATCTGAGAAACAAGCTCCCAAAACATTTAACTGTGAAAACAATGGAGCTGCTGTCCTGAGACCACAAGATAGTAGCAATCTGAGAAACATCTCTTAAAGGCTCATGCACTCAGATCAACCCACACCAGGACCTAGCTCCGAGGCAACCAATCATGTCCAAATTTTTAAATTTTTTAAATATTTATTTATATTTGAGGAGAGTGAAGAGAGAGAGCATGAGACAGAGAGAGAGTGCATGCAAGCAGGGGGAGGGGCAGACAGAGAGGGAGACAGAATCTGAGGCAGGGTCCAGCCTCTGAGCTGTCAGCACAGAACGCAATGTGGGGCTCGAACTCAACAGCTGTGAGACCATATCCTGAGCCAAAGTTAGATGCTTAACCGACTGAGCCACTCAGGTGCCCCCAATCATGTCCAAATTTTAAGTAAAGGAGGCTCACCCACTTGTAGTAAAGCATCGGATTAAGGAGCTGCAGTCTAATTTAACACACACATATAGGAGCCTTTTGGAACATTCTCTGGACATATAGACTGGCAGGTGCCATCGTCATGCTTTCCCTTTGTCATGCTCAAGAGCACCAGGATCTCCCAGGAGGGAGCTTTTACATGCATTTGGTACCCTTCTTTTTGTGACTGTGCCCAGAGGATGCCTCTTGATAGCCCGATTCTGGAGACCAATGGAGCTTGTGATCCTGGTGTTGTGGCATGGTAATAATTGGAGTCACCCAGAAAGGGGCTCATATCCCTGTCTGGCACTCTGATTTTTGTGGCTATTGCCAGGGGCACATCTACTTCACCTGATGCTGGTGGCCATTGGGACTTATATTCATGGATCTCACAGGACTGTAACCAATAAAGAATTCTTAACAGCTACCAGCTCCAGGGCACGGCAAGAGGCAAAGTACCCAGGAGCTTGGCCTTTCTGTGAAGGAGGCCTATTAGCTAATCATCATGACTGCAGCTTGAGAGGATGTCCCTAATTAAACATGCATCTAAGGGATGGCTATAAGTTTTTCCAGAGATGTCCGAAGGTGGGCACTATCTTTGTGCTCACCCTCTACTGTGAGTCTGCTGGGATGAGCTTTACACTTGTATGGTGGCCTTGTTTTTATATCTGGTATTCAGGTTATGGAAGCTGCTGCCAGAGGACATACCTTTATCATGTGGCTCTGCTGGCTAAGGTGGGGAGCTTTCATTCCTGGGTCCCAGGGAACTGTGGCAGTCAGACAGACAGACAGTACTTGGAAGGCTATGACTCCCAGGGCACTGCACAAATAACAGACTGAGGCCTATTCCATACACATCCCCATGCTTTCTGTGAAGGAGGCCTCTTTGCTTGTCATGGAACTTTGGACTGTGGGCAAAGATTCATGTTGAGCACACATTAGTGCACAGTGGAGTTGCTTTCAAGGAATGTAGGATGTGGGTGTTATCTTGGCATTCTGTCTCTGCCTTGCTCCAGCTTGCTGGTATCTCTGAGAAAAGAGCTTATACACTTGTCTGGAGCCCCTATTTTTACAACTGCCACACAGAGGACACCTCCAGATTGTCTGGTTCTAGTGGCCAGCAGGGTTGATACTTTGTGGCCCCATGGGACTGTATATATATATTTGCATACTTTTTAAAAGCTGATGTCTGAGAGTCTGGCGTCCAGTCAGTCTGAATCTAGGTGCTGAGATCCTCCTTTTCAGGACACAGTCTCAACTTCTGGGAGCTATCGAAAATATAATAGGCTGCTTGGACAAGCACAAAGGTTTGAAAGACAATTAAGATCTGGGATAGGGTTGAACAAAAAAAGTTTCCTTCTATACAGTGCCACTCTTTCAAGACTAAGAGAGGTGGTTGTTTTATCTACTGTATAGGAATCAACACAGAAATATACTATATAGAAATCAAGCAAAATGAAGAATAGAGAAATCCATTCCAGATGAAAGAACAAGATAAAACCTCAGAGGGGGAAAAACCTTAATGAAATAGAGATAAATAAATTACCTGATAAAGAGTTCAAAGTAATGATCATAAAGATGCTCACCAAACTGGGAGAAGAATGCATGAACACAGTGGGAAGTTAATCAAAAGGAGATGGAAAGTATAGGCAACTACTAAACAAAAGTCACAAAACTGAAGAACACAATGACTGAATTGAAAAATAAACTAGAGGTGTTCAACAAGGGACTAGATGAAGCAGAAGGAAGAATCAGTTAACTTAAAGACAAAGCAGTGGAATTATTCCAATCAGAATGACAGAAAGAAAAAAGAAAAAAATGAGTAGCTTAAGAGACTTAATAGGACCTCAAATGGACTAACATTCACCTTATAGGACCCCCAGAAGGAGAAGAGAGGGAGAAAGGGGCAGACATCTTATTTGAAGAAATAGCAGCTAAAAATTTTCCTAATCTGGAGAAGGAAACATATATCCAGGTTCAAGAATCCCAGAGAGTTCCAAATAATATGAACCCAAAGAGACACACACTAAGACACATTATAATTAAAAAATGTCAAAAGTTAAAGATAAGGAGAGAATCTTAAAAGCAGCGAGAGAACATGAACAAGGGGCCCTCTTTCCCTCTCAATAAGACTATTAGCATATTTTTTAGCAGAAACGTTGTAGGCCAGAAGGGTGTGGCACACTATGTATTCAAAGTTCTAAAAGAAAAAATGAATAATAATATAAAAAAAAAAAACAACCAGAACAAAAACTTCCAACCCAGGAATACTCTGCATGGCAAAGTTATCATCCAGAATTGAAGGAAAGATAAAGAGATTTCCAGAGAAGCAAAAGTTAAAGGAGTTTATCACCACTAAACTGAATATACAAGAATTGTTAAAGGGACCTCTTTATGCTGAAAAGAGAGGGTACTTATTGCTAATAAGAACACATATGAAAGAATAAATCTCACTGGAACATTAAATCATAAAGTTAGTAGATTAATCATTTATAGATCTAGTATGAAGATTAAAGACAACATAGTAAATATAACTATAATTACAGTTATTAGTTAAGAGGTACACAAGATAAATAGAGGTTACTTACATGTATAAATGTAAATGACTACTTCAAGAAACAAGAAAAGACAAGTGAACAACTTACCTTGATACTTTAAGGAACTAGAAATAATGAAACCCAGTTAGTAGAAGGAGGGAAATATCAAAAATTAGAGCAAAAACATATAAAACAGAGAATAAAAACTATAGACAAGGTTATAAAACTAAGAGCTGGTTCTTTAAACAGGCAAAATTAAACCTTTAACTAGACTTACCAAGAATAAAGAGAGGACTCAAATAAAATCAGAAATGAAAGAGAAGTTACAACTGATACCACAGAAATTACTATACCAAAGGATTGTAAGAGACTACTGTGAAAAATTATGCACCGATAAATTGGCCAGCTTAGAAGAAACAGATACATTTCTAGAAACATACAACCTGCCAAGAATGTTTCATGATGAAATAGAAAATCTGAACAGATTGATGTATAGTAAGAAGATTGAATTAGTAATCAAAAACCTCTCATTGAATAAAAGCTCAGAACCAGATGGCTTCACTGGTAAATTCTATCAAACACTCACAGAAGAATTAATACCAATCTTTCTTAAACTCTTCCAAGAAATAGGAGGAGGGAACTCTTCCAAACTCCTTTTAGGAGACCAACATTACCCTAATACCAAAACTAGACAAGGATGCCACAACAAGAGAAAATTATGGGCCAATATTCCTGATTAGCATAGATGCAAAAATCCTCCACAGAGTATTAGCAAACCAATTTCAATAATCTGTTAAAAAACTTGTACACCATGATCAAGTGGAATTTATTCTAGGGATGCAAGGATGGTTCAACAGCAGCAAATCAGTCAGTGTGACATACAACACTAATAAAATGAAAGATAAAGATCATATTGTCATCTCTATAGATACAGAAGAAGCATTTGACAAAATCTACCATCCTTTGATGAGAGCCATTATTGAGATAAAAAATCTCAATAAAGCAGTTACAATGGAAACATACATCAACATAATAAAGACCATATCTGACAACAATTGAACACTAATAGCACAGCTAACATCATACTCAACTGGTGAGAAGCTGAAAGCTTTTCCTCTACAATCAGGAGCAAGACAAGGATGCCCATTCTCCCTACTTTTATTAAATAGTATTAGACCTAACAGAAGCAATTAGGCAAGAAAAATAAATAAAAGGTATCCAAGTTGGAAAGAAAGAAGTAAAACTGTCATTATTTAAAGATGACCTGATATTATATAGAGAAAACTCTGAAAACTCCATCAAAAAACTGTTAGAATAAATGAATTCAGTAAAGTTGAACGTTAAAAAATCATTGCACAAAAATCTGTTGTGTTTTTATACACTAATAATGAACTAACAGAAAGAGAAGTTCAGAAAACAATCTCATTTATAATTTCATTAAAAATTAAAATACCTAGGAATAAATGTAACGAAGAAGGTGAAAGACCTGTATTGAAAACTATTGTCATGAAATAAGTTGAAGACATAAATAAATGGAAAAATATTCCATGCTAATAGATTGGAAGAGTTAATATTGTTAAAATGTCCATCCACCTAAAGCAATATACAGATTCAGTGCAATCCCCATCAAAATTCCAATGGCATTTTTTAAAGTAATGCAACAAATGATTGTAAGATTTGTATGGAACCACAAAAGATCCTGAATAACTAAAGCAATCTTGAAAAAGAAGATCAAAGCTAGAGGCATTGGGTTCCCTGATTTCCAACTATATTGCAAAGCTATAGTAATTTAAAAAGTATGGTATTGGTATAAAAACAGACACATAGATCAATAGAACAGAATAGAGAGATTAGACATAATCCCATGCATATTTGGTCAGCTAATTCATGACAGAGGGCTCAAGAGTATACACTGTGGCAAGGACAGTCTCTCTGATAATTGGTTTTGGGAAAATTGGACAGCCAAGAATAAAAGTGGACCACTGTCTTACACCACACACAAAGCTCTAACTCAAAATGGATTAAAGACTTGAATATAAGACATGAAGCCGTAAAACTCCTAGAAGAAAAAATACAGGTTAAACTTCTTGACATAGGTCTTGGTGAAGATTTTTTTTTATTTCACACCAAAAAACTAAGACAACAAAATAAAAAATAAACAAATTGGGACTACCTCAAAATAAAAGCTTCTGCACAGCAAAGGAAGCCATCGACAAAATGAAAAGGAATCTTACAGAATGGGAGAAAATAATGCAAATGTCATATCTGATAAAGGGTTAGTATCCAAACTATATGAAAAAAAAAAAAAAAACTTACACAACTCAACACCAAGAAAAAAAAAAAGTTCAATTAAAAAATGGCAAAGAAAGATTCAAATAGACATTTTTCCAAAGAAGATATACAGATGGCCAACAGGTACATGAAAAGGTTCTTAACACCATTAATCATCAGGGAAACGCAAATGAAAACCACAGTAAGATATTACTTCATAACATATTATTAGAGTGACTGTCATCAATAAGACAAGAACTGTTCACAAGGATGTGTAAGAAAGGGAACATTTATGCACTATTTGTACAAATGTAAATTGATGTAGCTACTATAATAGAAAACAATATGGATGTGCCTCAAAAAGTTAAAAATAGAAATACCATACAATCCAGTCATTCCACTACTGGGTATTTATTCAAAGAAAACAAAAACACTAACTCAGAAAGATATATGCATCCACCTGTTTATTACAACATTATTTACAAAAACTAAGATATGGAAAGAACCTAAGTGTTTGTTGATAGATAAATGAATAAGAATCTGTGGTATGTATAACAATGGGATATCATTCATACATACAAAAAATTGAAATCTAGCCATTTGTGACAAAATGAATGGACCTCGAGGGTATTATGCTAAATTAAATAAGTCAGAGAAAGGCAAAAACTGTATTATATTTCTTCTATGTGAAATCCAAAATTAAAAACAAATAAGAAATAGTGAGCTCAAAGATATAGAGAAGAGAGTGGTGGTTGCCCAAGGGAAGGGGTTGGAATTGGGAGAAATGGGTAAACTGTTTGGTTGTTGTTTACTTTAAATAAATTCAATAATTAATAATAAAAAATAATTTTAAAAATGGAATTTTAGGGGCGCATGTATGGCTCAGTCATTTAAACATCTGACTTTAGCTCAGGCCATGATCTCACGGCTCATGAGTTCTAGCTCTGTGTTGGGCTTTATGCTGACAGCTCAGAGCCTGGAGCCTGCTTCAGATTCTGTGTCTCCCTCTCTCTCTGCCCCTCCCCTGCTTACACTATGTCTCTCTCTGTCTCAAACATAAATGAACATTAAAATTTTTATTTAAAATTTTTTTAAATGGAATTTTCAACATTTAGAGGTCATGTGATCAAATTTTTTCACTTTATAAATAAAGAAACTGAGCCCCACAGTTTCTTGACTTGCATAAGGTGATATGACTTATGAATTCATGACAGAGCTGGAACTAGAACCTCATCCCTTTCCAGTATGCTTTCATGTAGGATATCAGGGCACAGAACAGTTGATTTGGAATTAGGAGACCGGAGTTCATTGCCTCACTAATTATATACTATTTCAAGCAGATTTCTTAACTTCTAAAATAATAATTTTCTCATCTCTTAGAAAAACAAAACAAAACAAAACTATTTTCCTGTCCTGCTTTCGCTTCAGGGTGGGAGTTTTAAATATATGCATGTGATGTATCATCTCTGAGCAAATTTGCAAAGGCAGACTTTGATTATTATTGTGCCATTCACCAAGAAGCGGTTTAGAAAGGATTCACACTGGAATTGTCTTCAGTGATGGCAAAGATATTACTTATTCCAGTGGTTTATGTTTAATCAGTCAATGATGGCTAAATCATTGTGCTGCCTTCAACCCCTCTGTGATATTCAGAGCAATGGGCCAAGCAAGTTATGTGACGATTTCTTCAGGTTGTCGTTTATCATCCCAGTACTAAATATCATCACTTACCATTTCTGTTAACACAAAGGACTTGAGTTTCATCATATGACAACTCTATTGCTTTTATGTAAGTGGATTTCTGAGAGAGGCCAGAGTTTGGGGTCAGAAGGAGAGATTCTCACACACCACAACTTGTTAACCTCAAGACCCACAAGGTACTAGACACATGAGAAAGCCTTTGAGCTGAAATTTTGAATTTTATCATGATTCAGTCTAGTGGTACTTAATTCAGAGGTAGTCCCAGGTAATTCTGTCATATAATGTGGCCTGGTGATCAGAAACCATCTCAAAGAGGAAATATGTAAGGTTGACTGCCAGACTACAAAAAGCAAAAACATACGTTAAATCACAAGCTAGAGAAATGTCAGCCTCCTAAAACCAGATTTCCAATTTTAAAGTCTTTGGTAGCTCTAGTTCAGTTCTTTAGTTTATGTATGTGATGAATTTTGAAGAGCATTGGAGACTGTGCCAAAATGAAGGACATTTTATGACTTAGATAATATGAGCTATTCTCTAAACTTAAGGATTTTAAATATAAAAGTGATTAAGATGAATCAGTAATGAAACATTCTCCATTATCCTAGTATAGGTATTGTGTTTAAATGTAAGATAGGGGAAATTGGCATAGGACAATAAAACAAAAGATAGTGAAATCATGTAAATAAAGACCTTCATTTCAGTGCTATTCAGAAGGCAAAAAATTGTAAATAATACAAACACCTGAAAGCCAAGGCAGTGATTAAGTAAAAGGTCATATAGCTGAAGTGTAGAACATCTGTAGAACATGATATTTTTATTAAGATTGTGTGGTTACATGAAAAAAATATTAATAAAATACTGTTAAACAAGACAGCAAATTTGATGTTAGTATGATTACATCTCTGTAAAGTATGAACCAGGCAAAATGACTATCACATTAAATTGCATATGACATTAAAATTACTTTATTTTTTCTCTAAAATTTCAGAGTTCCTTCTCCCTGGAATGTTCCTTTCTCAGTTCTTTGCATAGCTGACTCTTTTCCATATTCTCCTCTCTGTTCCATATTGCCTCCTTGGACAGACCTACCCTGATGCACCCCACCCCATTACTTCTACCACAGTATCCCATTTGATTATTTCCAGAGCACATTCTTCAGTTGGCCTGGCATTCCTGGAGAACAGAGATGACCTCTCTTTGGTCCCCACTGTTTGTACAGCACCAAACACCACATCCCGCATATAGTAGGCACCGGAGCATTTGTTGACTGAAAATGCTGATAGAATTAACCAAAAGATAATATAAATTTCTGTCACAAATTGAGCTGAAAACAATTATGACTACATTGAACTCAGTTTAGTAATTTTTGTAATGGAAAATCTTCTCTTCATGAGAACAAAAGGCTTTTACCTTCCAGGGCTCTGCCTCATGGGCCCCAACATACATAAAGAGCTTATTAATAATCAGAGGGTGACTAGGGGAGTGGAATTTGGGGTCAAGGATGACAAATGATATTGAAGGCATGATCCCTAGATCTGGGTGATGAAAGAGGACATTTTTATTTCACAGCCTAAAGTTTAGATCCCCTGGAATCTAAAGTGTCTCTGTGGTCAGCCATGGACTTCACACTAACTGTGTCTCCACAACTCTCTTCGCTGCAGTTCCCTTCTGCTGGGAGAGTCATTTTGCTTTCTCTTTCTCTCAAGGCATGCATCTTCAATCCACTCATTTGCACTGCTCTGTAGTTTTACATTTGATGGATATACCATAATTGACCTCTTCTACTACTGATAGAAATTTGGGCTTCTTCTACAAACGATACTAAATGTGACTCTTGGAAGAGTTTCTTGAAGGTCTTCTCTACAGAATTGCTGGGCCATTATCATATAGTGCCAAATTGTTTTCCAAGGGGTTGTGCAGTTTGCAATCTCACCAGCAGTGCCTGAGAGTTACTGCAACTTTAGATCAGTTTATCACTCTCAGTACTGTTGACATTTTGGGCCTGATGATTCTCTGTGGGGGTTGTCTGTGGACTGTGGGATGTTTAACAGCACTCCTGGCCTCTCACTATTAGATGTCAGTAGCACCCTGAGCACCCTCAGAACCCTTTTGGAAAACCAAAAGTGTCTCCAGACATGGACAATGTCCCCTGAAGGAAGAGAGGCGAAACCATTGTCCTTTGAGAACCATTCTGCTTAAGAACTGTTCTGTGTATTTGCCAACACTTAGTATTATCTAGTCCTTCTTTGTACCTGTTAAGACCACAAATCCAGGCATGTTGGTACAGATTGATGATGCCTCAGAGGAGGAATCTCTTCAGACACCCAAACACAGCTTATTGCTTTTTGTTAAGGTGTTTTCCAACAACTGTCTTCTAAAACAAGTTATATCCTTTCCAATTTTCAGGGTGTTCCTGGTATACCAGCCCACATGCTGTAAGTTTTAATTTGGGTGGATTCTTGGAAAGAAAAGGTTCCTTGGAGACTACAGGGCAGGGGTTTAGGAATCTGGGCAAACCAGACTTGAGTGTGTCATTTAAATAGGGTGGACATCTGTAAGCCACATTGGAGAACTGCCAAAAATGGGTACTTGATTCACAGTAGGAATGGTAATAGACAAGATGAGGAGCAGAGTCTTACCCAGTCACCAAAACCTCCAGCCTATACTTCATACATTTGTGTTATAAGGTACAACAGTAATAATACATAGTCGTAAGTTAAATATGTTTAGTGCATTATTATTTTATTGAATTCGGCAAAGACAAGGAAAAGGATGCAAAAAGGTACCCAGGGGTAAACGAACTCACTAGGTCTCAGCTGGAAAGAGGCAGAACCTGGATTCATACTCCGCTTTTCCTCCAGAGCCCACTTTTCTAACCTTCTCCTTTCCTCCCTCCTCTTGTGGGTATGAGCCATATTTGAAAATGGAAACACAGCAGCAGGTTGGAAATTTTTACACCATTTGGCACCATAGTTGTTTTCGTGGATGAGCCACCACATACTGTTGAAAGGGATTAATTTATCTGTCATGAAAGAATATTTGCCTGCCTCCACAGGGAGCTTTTCCGTGCTTTGCATCCCCATAAAATGGATCTGTACACGTTGAAGTGTTTGAAATGGGAGTTCTTGCCCATGGGCTTGGAATTGTACTTTCATTGTTTGCGGTGCCTAACTTGCTTTATATCATCTGTTTTCTTAGGCATTACTATGCTTAAAGTAGGTGTTCAGTTGGCACTCTTTTTGTTCAGTTGAGATATGCCCATATTTAAGATATCTAAGTTTTGAGAATACAGACTTATAAAACAGATAAATTATTCAGTCTAAGTATGCAGGAAAATGTTCTTACCCAGTTTATAAGGCTGCCTCTAAATAACAGCGTTCTTTGAATTGGAATTCATCTAATGAAATCACTGCTTGCCAGAGAAACTAAAACTTAAGGTGTTAAGGTACCTGAGAAATCAAAATGAAATTTCTGTTAAAATGAGAGGTCAATGGGAAAATGAAAACTTTAAACAAATAACAATGGCAGCAAAATTAAACTCTATTCCTCATTATACCTTTTCAAGAACACATAGGTAAATATAATTCCAGTCCCTCTGGATTATAAAATTCCTTATGCAGAAGCTTGTGCCTTTTAAAGTTACAGTGCCAAACAGTTTTTATTCTGAGGTTTTAGCGGTAAACCAGCAAAAGTATAAAGCTGGCCTGACTTAGTGTTGACCGACAACTTTCAGTGTTAAGGAAATGTAATAGAAAGGGTTTCCAAAATGTCTGAGAACTTTTGGCAAGTTAAATATTTGTCCCTACTTTCCCATGGGGAAAGTTTATTATTATTATTATTATTTTTTGTTGCCGGTTGTAACTCAGGAACTTTGGAAGGCTTAGATTCCAGTAGCATCGGGCGGTTTCAATCAAGTTAAAGCATGAGAAACAACTGTGATCTGAGAACACCAGTGTAAATGGGGCCTTCAAGGCCAATCATGCAGGCAGACGCCAAGTAGCCCAAATGCTGGGCTTTTGTCACGTGGAGTGATGGTTCTCTAATTCCCCCTGAGGTTTCGGAAGAGCTGTTTGCTGTGTTTTCTTTTTTACTTCTAAGTTCCTTGAAACTTAATTCTCCATCTTTTTTAAACATATAAAGGTAGAACATTTCAGAACATGTTTCGCCTCTGTTGAGATGAAGCATCGTACCTGCGTTTCCTTGGGCTGTTCTCTTTTATATTTCTCCTTTTATGGAAGTGAAAGCATCACCCTAGTTCTCTAGTGCCACCTTTATGTCACTGAGCCTTCACAATAATGCATTTTCTTCCATGGAAAACAATAACATATGGTTGTTTGGGGGATCCTACTCTTGAAAACCACTTGGTTTACAAACACAGTTATTTTAACTGCAGAAAGTAATTTAAGAGGAGTCACAAGTGGCTTGGGAAGCTCTCAATTTTCTGGCTTGTCTTCTTAAAAGACTGTGTGTTGTGAAGATGTAAAGACTTGAGTGGAATATTTCCTAAATTAAAAAAAAAAGTATTGCATCAAGGAAGTCAATTCAGTGTTTCCTTAAGAGTAAAAATGTGGCATCAGGTGTGGAGGTTGAGCAGAGTCACCATCCCAAGGATGTTCAGGAAAGAATTTAGGGCTTCTATAGATCACTTTGATTTTTTCCCCTCATAGTAACACTATATTTACAGGGGTAAATAAGTGCTGCACTTCTTTTTCCAAAAATAAATAAGATGCTGTGGCTTAAAGTATTGTATTTATACTTGTGCTTTCCATAGAGCAATCCCTTTTCAACTTAAGATGCTATAACTCTTGTAAATGTGGGCATGGTACTTTTTAAATTCAACAATGTTTTTCCATGTAGATCTTTAATCTTCAGCACAGTGCTTTCTGCGAATTTTAAATGCAGTAATTAAATGACTTCTTACAAAAAAGATATGTCTCTGCAACACCACTCCTTGGCTGTGATAAAAATTACATAAAACTTTAAAAATTTTTTTCTTGGCCTTTCGCCTACTTCTGTGGAACTTCCTTTCTGAGGAGGTTAGTGGTATGGTGGGGAAAACATAGGCTTTTGAAAGTGGTGAATGCATAATTATAGACTCTACGATCTCTGAGAGGGCACAAAATAAGAACAAGAAAGAGAAGGGCAAATCTGATCCAAATTGTCCTTTGGGAGTGAAGAAATCCTGTAAAGCCTCTTGACTCTAAACCTATATTTCAAGAGTTTTTTATGGGGGTACCTAGGTAGCTCAATCAGTTATGTGTCCAACTCTTGATTTTGGCTCAAGTCATGATCTCACATTCGTGAGTTCAAGCCTCATGTCGGGCTCTGAACTGACAGCATGGAGCCTGCTTGGGATTCTGTCTTCCTCTCATTCTGCCCCACCCATCCTGCCTCTCAGAAATAAATAAATAAACATTTAAATAAAGAGTTGTTAAGGAAATTAAGAACAATCTATACTTTTTACCTTAGCTATAGATCCTTGGTGCTTATAGGCGAAGATGTCTATGCATACACCAATGTTCCTTGTATCTTATTACCTACTCTCATAAAAAAATATAAAGCAAAAACTTCTTAGGACAAGCCTGAGCTTTCTGGGATGTGGTTACTTTTCAAACGTGAGTTTTACTGGAGAGCTTCTAAGATTTAATTTTTACCTGCAGTGTATGCTGGCTGCCAGGGCGACCACCACTGTCCTTTGCTCAGTAGTGTGTTGACATATATGTTGACATTGGAACACTAGGTGGTGCTTTTGAGGTTTTGAGTGGAAGGCTTGAGTCTCAGAACATCAGCAGTAGAGTTTACATGGGTATTATGCAGTATTTGCCAGTCCCAGTGGTTGACACATTGATAGGGGACGTGTATGCTTGAATTAAATATTGGGCTAGAGGTGTATTTCTACAGAACAAAGTTTAGATTAAGCTTTGAATTCACTGTTCTTAGGTATGTAGTGTTTGAATATATTTTTAGGTGGACTAATTTTAGTGAGTGCATAGAACAGGGTTATAGGTACAAGAAGATTCAGATGAGTCATGGGTATTGACTCCAGTCTCATAGAGAATGCCAAGGCAGTGGTTACTAAGCAGTTTATTAACAAGTAAGATAGCTTATTGCTAATATAATACATAAAGCTCAATAATCTCCCTAGAAATAGGTTATCATATGAATTTTTCCTAAAGGAGAAAATTCTGGGACTGAACCTTGGACCTGGGTATAGGAAGTTTTAAGAGAGGAAGGAGGTCGTAGGTAGGGAGAAGAATGAGTAAATTGTGTGGCTTGGGCACGTTGGAAGGTAAGTTATTGTATGAAGGTGTTTCAACCGTGGCCAGAATTGTTTTTTGATACATGTAGTTCTCAAACTTTGTTTTAGCCGTGTAATGGGTTAATTGTGTCTTCCCCCGAATTCATATGTTGATGTCCTAACCCCCAATAACTCAGAACATGACCTTATTTGAAAATAGTCATTGAAGATGTAATTAGTTAAGATGTCCTAATGCAGCAGGGTCAGCCCTGAGTCCAAAGATGCGGGTCGTTATTAAAAAAAAAGGAAAGGGGATTCCTGGGTGGCTCAGTTGGTTAAGCATCCAACTCAGGTCATTATTTCACCATTCCCAAGTTTCAGCCCCGCGTTGTGCTCTGTGCCGACAGCTCAGAGCCTGGAGCCTGTTTCAGATTCTGACTCTCCTTCACTCTCTCTGTCACTCCCCCACTCACACTCTCTCTCTCTCTCTCTCTGAAAAATAAATAAACATTAAAAAAAAGTAAAGGGGAACCTGGGTGGCTTAGTTGGGTAAATGTCCAACTCTTGATTTGGCTTAGGTCATGATCTCACAGTTGTGAGATGGAGCCCTGCAGATGCGTTGAGTGTGGAGTCTGCTTGGGCTTCTCTCTCTTTCTCTCTCTGTGCCCCTCCCTTGCTTACTCTGTCTCTCAAAATAAATAAATAAATAAATTTTTTTTAAAAAAAGGAAATTTTGACCCAGACATGCACACATAGAGAAGGCCATGTAAAGGTTGCAATTATATAGCCATAAGTCGGGGAAGAGACCTGGAACAGACCCTAGCTTAGTGCTTTCAGAGGGAGCATGGCCCTGCTAACACCTGAATTTCGGACTTCTGGCCTTCAGAATTTATGAGAATAAATTTCAGTTGTTCTAAGTCACTTTTTTTGTGGTCCTTTGTTATAGTAGCCTTGGCAAACTGATAGTGCCATGTAATCTTAGTTTAAATGCAGCTCTACCCAGAAATTCAAATATAAAACCTGTCAATGTGGAAAAAGTCTGAATGAAAAAGGGATGGGGAGAGAGGCCCCCATCATGTGCCCAGAGAGCTTCCCTTCCCTTTGCTCCTCTTCCAAACTTTGACCAAGGGTGACCCCTAAGAACAATTGTCAGGCTGCTGTTTAATAAGTAAGCCTTACTCCCCATGCTAACCAACAAGATTGGCCACTTTTGAACTACCCTTCCCATAGTCATCTCAATTTACTTGTTTCTGCCCCTGCCAATTGTTTGACTTTTTAAAAATGATTGCTTCTCTTTATCTAATAGTTTCTTTATTCAACCAGTTCAAATTCTGTTTCCTTCACAAAATCTTCTGTGACTCTTACAAGCCTCATTAACTTTTCTTTCATCCTGGGGCACCTGGGTGGCTCAATTAGTTGAGTGTCCAACTCTTAATTTTAGCTCAGGTCATGATCTCATGGTTCGTGAGTTCAAGCCCCATATCAGGCTCCATGTTGAATGTGGAGCCTGCTTGGGATTCTCTCTCCCTCTCTCTGCCCCTCCCCTGTTTTATCTCTCTCTAAAATAAATAAAATTTAACAAAATTAAAAAAACAAAACAAAACAAAACAAAACAAAACAAAAACGCTTTTCTCTTGTCTGAATCTTTTCAAACCTTGTAGGACTATGCCAGTGGTTCTTACGAGACTCTGCATCTTCTTAATTATGGAATGTGTTGCTTTATAAAGTAGTACTACCCTCATATAGATCACTTATAGGGTCTTTGTATTAGTTCCCTATTGCTTCCATAACAAATTGCATACATTACGCAGCCTAAAGCAACACATACATAATATTTTCTTTAGGTTCTGTAGATCATAAATCTGGGTTGGCTTGATTGGTTTCTCCACTCCTGGTCTCACAAGTCACAAATCAAGTGTTGGTCAGCTGGACTCTTTATTGGGAGGCTCTGGGAAAATCCACTTCCATATTCATTTAGGTTGTTGGCTGAATCTGGTTCCTTGCAGTTGTGGGACTGAGCGCCTCATTTTGCCTGAACCAGGGGCCACTCTTCACTTCCAGAGGCCTCTTTCCAATCCTAGTACGTGGGTCCCTATGTCTCAGAGCTAGTGGTGGTGCCCTGAATCCTCTTGCTTGGAATCTCTCTGACCTCCCACTCCCACTTCTTTCCGCCTCCAGCAAGAGAAACCCTCTGTGAAAGTCTCATGGATTATATTGGGCCCATCTTTATAATCCAAAATAACCTCTGTATTTTAAAATCCATGACCTTAATTACATCTGCCAAATCCCTTTTGTTAAATGACTGGTTCCAGGGTTTAGGATGTGGACATCTTTCCAGTGCTGTCATGCAGCCCACCACAGTCTTTAAGAGCCAAAGTCACGTGTTAAACTTGTTGTTTATTCCCTCTCTCCTTTACCTCTACCCCCAGGGCCTATAACAGCAGTAGGTTCTCAATAACTTTAGTTATTGACTGATTAATTGGACGATTGATAATCCCTGAGACACCATTTTGTGTTATCGAACCAATGGCTAGTGATCTAAATTATATTTGAGAAGGCAGTTCTGTTGCTTGAATATAAAATGGATTGAGACCACAGAATACTGAAGTATGTAGAACAGCAAGTGTCAGAGCTAATGTAGAAATGAGGTAACAGTTTATGTAACTCGGTTGTTGTGGAGAGGGAGAATCCATTTTTCTGGGATGTGAATAGGACACCTGGGTACTACTGTCAGAGTAGGTGGTGCCTTATTTATGTGCCTGGTATAAAATCTCGGTGATATTTTTGAATGAACAAATGAATTAATGTAGCACAATGAATTTTCTTGACTCATAATTCAAAGTGAGTTCAAAAGGTGAAACTGTTATTCTGAAGATTGAAGTGTGTGTCGCTATTCTTGTCTTAAAAATAAATGGAGGAAAATTTGTAATCATCTTGGATTTCCCTTAACAGCCCAGAAAAAAATTATCTGCAGGCAGCAGTTTGTTTTCTTCGTATTTGCCCACATTACCTATTTCTACAGCTGCATCCAATATACTGAGATCAAAGAACACAATGATAGCAAATATACTCAGCACTTGCCTCAAATAGGTTTCAATGAAAACCTCCCTAACCAAGAGCAAACAGAAAGGAGGGATGGAATATTTTAAATTTCCTAAAAGACAGTTGTCTGATTTCTGCTTAGCTTTATATGTATAGAGCAATACTTCCCTCTCTGGCTACCCATACTGTCTTTCATTTAGAAGCACATTCACCCTTTAGTTGAATTGCATAATATGTTTTATATCATATAATATCCATATTACTACCCCTCAGTATTTTATGAGATAAAACATTATCTAGTATACCTTCAGTTATGTGGGGTAAAGATTTGTGAGGCAAATGGAGAATCATTTTCTCATTGAAAAATAATTTATTGGATTACATGAATTTTTAAATGAAAAGATTAAAATTAATTTAATAAGCATTTCAAGTAATAGGACATATTTAATAGTGTTATTTACAATGCTCCATCAATAGCATGAGGTCTTTGTTTCTTTTCTTCTTTTATACATTATTTCAGTGTTTCTCAAAGTGGGAGCCAAATACAAAAAACAAACAAAAAGCACTAGGATTTTAAATACTTAGGGTGCTCATTAATATGGAGATTCCTGGGCTACGTTAAAATCTTCTGAGTTACATTACCTACGAGTACATCTTAAACAAAATAGCACACACACACACACACACTTCTTACTCAAAACGGAAACAAAAACAAAAATAAAAGACTACAAAAAAAAAAAAAACACAGAAATGTGGAAACCATGAATCAAAGCATATAATAGAGTGCTATTTTCACAACACTCAGTAAAACTAGCTAAATATAGAGTCTGCTTCCCCTTTTGAAATTTGTAAACCCCATGCAGATGGGAACACTTTCCTATATGTATTGTTAATCCCCTGAAGTAGGAGCAAAGTAGTGGTTCCTTAGAGGCATACCTTTTCGTAGGCCACAGGTATACACATTGAAGGATGTGTTGAGTACCATGGTTGGGTTATGGCAATGCGTATGATTTAGGCTGGATGGGTACAAAAAGTAGAGCACCATTTGGTAGGTCATTTGGTTACCTACAGTCTATTTTGAGAAATGAGACATGTATATATAGATTATAGATGTGAGGTGAAGGCAATAACGGTTGAAAGTATTTGAGTCAATGAGAAGTCATTGTAGGTTGGCATAGTGGCAACAACAGGACAGGAGCTTGGTTATGACAGATGCATATGAAAATGAGTAGCAAATGGGTTCAAGCAAAGGGATTAGTACGACACAGAGTTGGAGATACTCAGAATGTGTTTAAAGTGAATGCACTTGGACTAGATATTGCATACAAAGAAGTGATAAGATTGATTGAGAATTTAGCTTGAGACCAGCTTCTGAAGACTCTCACAAATAAAAACTAAGAAATGTGGATTATCTTAGTTGGGTAGTAGAATGTCATGACATATGGAGAAAGTCATGGTCAGAGATTTAAGATGCAACTAGATTAAAGGAACAAGAGATTGGAGGCAAGAAAACAGGTTAGAAGGCTAATATAATTATCTGGGTCACAAATAATAGAATCATGAAGCAGAGTTCTGGAAATGGGAATGGAGAATAGATAGAATTATTATTGTTGAAGAAGAACCAACACCCATCATGTTAGTAGTCAGTCTTGCTCATTGGAAGACCTTTGCTTGTTGGGATTTGGAAACAGTGTATATGAAAGCATATTTAATCCATATAAATTTTTAACTTCTTATTTCATTAGCACATAATTTGGGACTGCCTGTAACTAGCACATGCTGTTAGGCTCTGGAGATACAAAGACAAAAAAAAGACATGCACTGTAGTAAGAGACTTCCAGAATTGTAGAGAACCTAGAAAGTTGAACCAACATTTATGAGAAGTCAAAAACTGATGCTAAGCTTACAAGTGTGGGTGCTTGGGAGGAAGCTATTAATCACAAGAGGGAGCACAGCAGGAACAGCAGGCTTAGAATGAAAGAAGGCAGGTTGACTTTTCCGCTCGTTGAATTTAAGATGCATTGTACTAGCTTGGATATCTACAGGAAATAGATGACACATTTGAAATAGGATAATACAAGAAGATTATATTACTTAGGGACTGTTTACAAAAGTGTGGAAATAGGGACACCATAAGACACAGTGCAGATACCAGAGACTTCAAAGCAGTCAAACGGTATCCTCCTATCTGAAGAAAAATGTAGGAAACATGTTTCCTGGAGGGATACTGTCCTTCTATTAGGGTTTTCCAGAGAGCCAAAGCTAACAGGATGTGTGTGTGCATGAATTCGTGTGTGTGTATTCTTTCTTTTATCTATCTGTCTGTATATCTATTGAGAAAATTATTTTAAGAAACTGACTCACATGATTGTGGAAGCTTATCAAGTCCAAAATCGCTGGGATAGGACACCAGGCTGGGAACCCAGAGGAGGGTTGCAGTTCAAATCCACAGGTAGTTCATTGGTGGAATTCCTCCTCCTTCTGGAGAGGTCATTGTTTTTCTATTAAGGCCTTTACTTGCTTGGATGAGGCCTACTCACATTATATAAGGTGATTAGCTTTACTCAAAGTATACTGATTTAAATGTTAATTTTATCAATATTTTCACAGCAGCATCAAGAATAATGTTTGACCAAACATCTGGGTACTATGGCCTCACCAAGTTGATACATGAAGTCGGCCATTGCAATCATATGTGGGGTGGATCACTTTGAGAGGAGCAGTGACTTTGGGTGGAAGGATACTAGTAACTCAGAAGTATCTTTCAGGGAGGGAAATGTGCAAGTGGTTCTCAAAGTGGTGCTCTGATCAGCAGCATCAGCACCACCTGAGACTTTGTTAGAAGTGCAAATGCTCAGGCTTCACCCCAGCATTACAGAAAGAGAAATACTGGGAGTGGTCATAACAATTTGCATGTTAATAAGCCTTCTTCTGTGTGTTTTTGATGTGCTCTAACACACAGCATTGAGAACTAATTGAGTTAGGTAAATAAATACACATTCCTACATCCCCCTCTGATCTCCTCCTGGGGCTGCTTCTGAGCCAGCCCTGACAGGAAGCCAAAGAGCACAAAACCCATGAATGAGGGCCAGTGAGGGCATCCTCCCAGGACAGAGATCAGCATGGAAAATGGTATAGAATTAGTCAGGGAGGCCAAATGGAAGTTATTCTGTCCCTGCATTAAGGGGCACACAGACCGGAGAGTTCCTCACATAGAGATAAATGCTTCAGGTTTCAGAGTAGATAGAATTCCCAAAGCAGACTTTAAGAAGAAAGAAAAGTAGCCCAGGTATAGATTCTTACCCTAGCATGCATGTTTAAATGGTGGGAATGACTTGTGATACTTCCACAATCGCATTTCATCTTGGACTCACACTGCTGAACAGAATTAGCTTTTCACCTGGTCAAGACTGTAAGTCAGAATCCTTAATTTTCCAAACAGAATGCTTGCCTCTGACTTCGACATGTCTAGCATATAAAGCATATATATCTGTCTCTAATCCATCACACATTGACTTTCTACCCTTGTGGTGCTCATCAGATGATTCAGCCATGAATTGGATTGTGGTCTAGCACTTACCAGTGTCTTACTTGAGACATCTGGTCTTTGAGAAAGAGTGTGTCTAATGAACAAGTGATTCCACTGTGACCTTTAAGTGTCATTGCAATGGTAAATTATATAATCAGAATGGCAGCTACCTAGTCCATATTATTTCAGGTCTTCATAGAAATTACGTCATTAACATTGACGTTATACCTTTGTCTCACGTGAGTTGCAATTGTTACTATTAATAGTAATTTAAGGAGCTTCTCTATGTCATTTATTGATGGGTTGTTCAGTAGAATCTTACTGAACAACTACTCTCCACCAGAGAGTGAAAAAATAATTCAGACATGATCCTTGTCCTCAAGTTGTCAAGTTGTTCATACCCAGCAAATAAGGCAGAGACGCGAACAGTAACAATATTAATAGGACAGCATATGATTGGAAGGCAGAAGAAGGAGGTACTCATTTTACTCAAGAGTAGCAAAGAAAACTTCCAGGTGGGGAGCTATTTAAAGTGGGCTTAAGAAAATGAGGAGTTGACAAAATTGACCAAGGATGGAGATTTACTGAGACAGGAAGTATTCTAGGACCAATAAGAATGACAATAGGGAGGTGTGCCAGGAGCACACTGCACCTGAGGAAGTGGCTGGAAATGGGGCTGGACTGAGTGGGCTGGATTACCAACAACTCTGCATTGTATGCCTACAAGTCAACTTTATCCCAAAGATAGAAGGGAGACATTCAGGGTCTATGATCCCTGGAGTAATCTGATTAGATTTGAGTGAAGCCCTTTTAATAGTTTGAAGCTATCAAACCAGTTTGTTTTGTGCCTTTTTAAATAGAGCAGTTCTAGGTTTACAGAGAAATTGAGCAAAAAGTACAGAGTTCCCATATTACCTTCCCCAACTCCCCAGTTTCTCCTTTATTAACATTTAGCATTAGTGTGGTACATTTGGTACAACAATGTAAAATTGTAATAATTGGTAAACCAATATTGCTACATGATTATTGACTAAAGACCACAGCTTGCATTCATGTTCAATTCTGTGGGTTTTGACAAATGCATAATATCGCACATCCCCCATTATAGAATCATGCAGAATAGTTTCACTGCCCTAAGAGTCCCCTTTGTGACACCTATTTATTCATCTGCTCACTCCTGAACCCCTGGCCACCACTGATCTTTTATTAGGTTTTTTTTACAGAATGTCATAAAGTTGGAATTATATAGTTTGCAGCATTTACAATGTTCTTTTTTTTTTTTTTTTACTTGGTAATATGCATTTAATGTTCCTCCATGCCTTTTCATGACTTGGTAGTTCATTTCTTTTTATCACCAAATAATATTCTATTGCAAGGATATACCACAGTCTGTTTATTCACTCATCTATGGAAGGATATTTTGGTAGCTTCCATGTTTATGCAATTATGGATAAAGCTACTATGTACATTCATGTGCAGCTTTTGTGTTTATATAAGGTTTCAACTCATTTGGATAAATACCCAGAATTGGAATTGATGGATTTTTTAGGAAGCCCGTGTTTAGCTTTGTAGGATGCTGCCAAAGTGTCTTACAGACTGGCTGTACTATTTTGCATTTTCACCAACAGTGAATTATAATTCATCTTGCTCCACATCATTACCAGCATTTGGTATTGTCATTGTTTTGGATTTTAATCATTCTGAAAAGTGTATAGTGGTATCTCATTGCCCTTTTAATTTCAAGTTTCCTAATGACATATAATGCTGAGCATCCTTGCATATGCTTTTTTGCCATATGTATAACTTCTCTGGTGAGATGTGCATTCAGATATTTTTAATCAGTTTGTTTGTGACTTATTGTTGAGTCTTAAGAGGTCTTTGAATATTTTGGATACCAGTTCTTTATCAAATAAGTGTTTTGCAAAGATTTTCTCCCAGTTTGACTTATCTTTTCATTCTCTTATCAGAGTCTTTACAGAGAATACGTTTTTTTTTAAATGTTTAGTTATTTTGAGAGAGAGGAAAGAGTGGGGGAGGGGCAGAGAGAGAGGGGGAGAGAATCCAAAGCAGCTGTGGGGCTTGATCCCACAAACCGTGAGATCGTGACCTGAGCCAAAATCACCTGACTAAGCCACCCAAGTGCCCTGAGAATAAGTTTTTAATTTTAATGAAGTCCCAATCATCAGTTTCTTCCTTCACGAATCATGCTCCTGGTGTTGCATCTAAATTACCTAGATTTTCTCTTCTTTAAACTTTTCACTGAAGTATGATGTGCATACAAAAAAGCTGCATAGTGGTAAAGCTCACTGAATTTTCACAAATGCAACCTGTGAGTGAGTGACCAAGTCAACACATAGAATGTTACCAAATGCTCATCCCTCAGTTTGAAAGGAATGTTAATATAGGACAGTTCATTTATACTTTAAAAAACAGATGTACAAATTAAAATGATTTAAAATAAATCTTACTTGAAAGGAATATCACTGATTAGATTTTAAATATCTTCAGGATGGTAGTCTCGTCTTAGTCTGAATTGAATTAGCAATACCTATTAAGTGCCTGGCACAAAATAAAGAATTAATAGTCAATGAATTAATTAATACAAGCAGTATGCTCTGTTCTGGGCTAAGGAAACAAATCACCATTTTAATGGGCAAGATGATTGAGGAACTAATGATGGAGGAAAAAATTGGTGGGGGAGGGGTCATTATAGACCAAAAATTAGAAAAGAATCATTAGTCAAAGATAGGTATTTGTTGACTACATATTACATGTACTTCAGTAAACAAATGGAAGGTTCTCAGAAGAGAAGGGTTGGTGGCATGGGGAGATAGGAGGGATGCACATAGAGCCCTTGTGCATTTATGGGGTGCAGCATAGAGCCCTGGCATTGAGTAAGATCCATCAGTGGTTCTTTGCCTAGTTTGACAGTAATTTAACTCTAGCTACAGTTATTGTATCTGATTTTGATAACCAGTTTTAAAGGGGATGTAAAAGCAACAGAGGAATGTAGCAAAAATGATCAAAAACTTTATGCCATATGTATGAGAGATATACCTCTCATACTTTATACCACTTGTATGAGAGGTAGGGCATCTGTTAATAAAAGGCTAAAGGTTGACCTAATTATTTTCTCCTGGAACAAAGCATTTTTATGAAGAGTTGTGAGACTAATTCTTTCTTAGCTTTGTAGAAGTCTAAATAATAAGACAAAGAATTAAATTAAGGCACACAATATTTAAATCCAACAGAAGGAAAAACTTCTTGACCACCAGACATTTAAACTGCTAAAATAAAGAGAAGGAGAGAAATAAATATAGATGTTGTTTGTTTGTTTGTTTGTTTGTTTTTTAGACTATGAAGAAATGAGGCAGCAGGCAGTGATCAGTTCTGAACTATTAAAGCGCTTCCCTGCCTGTTAACAGAGGCCAGGGTGTCATGGTCACTTTGGCCCCCAAATGCGGTTTTTACTTTAAGAAAAGGCAAAAGTAATGTAAATGTAAAAATTAGACATTAAAAGTATGAAATGCACAAGTTGAACTGAGGACAAGCTGACATTTAATTAAATAACAAACTCCTAAAGGCCCTAACAGAAGAGCTTTAAGGATGTCTGTTACATTTGCATGCGCACTGCGATGTGAAGCCCTGCAATATACTGCCTTTCAGATCGGTTATCAGTCAATAAAAGTTGATATAAAACAGTGAAAATGACTTCCCTATTACCCATCACCCTATAAGCCTTTGGCTCTTGCTAGCAACTGAAGCTTCCCTGCAAATTCCAGAATACCACTTTTAGAGGCAAATTCTATCACCCTGATGGCATTTTCTAGTTTTATTTGATCTTGAAAAACATTTCATTATGTTTAATTTAGGGAAATGAGATTTCTTTAATTACTATCAGTAGCAGCTATTAGAAGCTCAATTACATTTGCAAATTCATTTTTAAAAGCTTTATGGTTTTCAGATAAAAATTTCTAGTTCTAACTGTGCCCATTAAAAGTTACTGTTCCTCCCTTTGGTGCCCATGCTTCCAAGAGAGAAGATAGGTTTTATAGGGCAAAATAAATAATGCTAGAAGTTGAGGATTAGCCTAAATAGGACTTAGAATCACACATGTGAATACATTTGATATTCCATTAAATGAATTGGTTTATCAAATATGTTTGCAGCTTCTCTCCCTTTGGAGTTTCATCTACCCGAAGCTCTACGGTATGAAAGGTCAGGGTGAACCAGTGGGAAGAAAGGCAGCTGAGGAGCTAGGCATGCAGATGCTTTTCATCTGTGCAAGTGCCTAGTCCCGGTTACAGTACTACAGTGAGTGATGACCACCACTATCGTTTCTAGAACAGCATCTCCATGAAGGAGTGTAAAAGTGGGGGGAGGGTCCACATAACCTTCATTTTATTGGTCTCTTGGATGCTATCAGTGGTTTTAAAAATGACTCTAATTTTATGTATTCAGGAGCTTCTTGTTCATATAATTAGATAGTTGTTGACAATAAGAAAGCTTTCCCCAAGCTGAGTGTTGCCCTTGTTCTCAGTACAGTAGCATTAACAGGCTATTGTCTCCCCTTAGAGAGTATACAGAAATAAATAAATGTATACTTTGAGGTCTAGAGAACACTGGCACCATAATAGGGCTTTGGCCTTCTCGCTCGTAATCAGAATGCATCTCATCTGCAGTATCTAAAAGAACACCTTGTGCGTAGTAGGTATTCGGTAAATGCTGGTGGTTATGACTTGTTCAGTTCTCCTAGAGTGGGAAGCAGCCATTTGCTGTACAGCCAGAGCAGTGTTTGTCCGTCCACTTGGTGGCAATTTTGAGCTAAGGCCTAGAAGTGCTATCTTGGAGCAAGAAATAGAAAGCATCTTTTGAAAAACCTTGGAGTTGGATCATTGAATTGCTTCACTGCAATGCAAAACCATCTCTGTTGGCAGGAAATATCAACTGCTGCTAATAAAAATTGTAAATGCCTTTGTTGCTGTTTGTCACGGATAAACACATGCAAGGTTCAAATGATTTAAAGTCCTTGTTCCTTGAGTTCTTTTTTTGGCTAATAAACACGAAGGCAAAGGAATAGCATAACTTACTGAAGGTGTGTGCATTTGAAGGGCTTGTTTTCCTCTTTATTGTATTTGGAAGTGTTTGGTGTTATTCCCCCCAACTTGCTTTAGCTTTCACCCAGACAACTAAATACTTATTGATGGAAAAGAGTGTTATATGCTTTGGGAATTTAGTGTCATAGAGAAAGGTTGTACAGAGTACACGTTATATATGCTGCTGGCTGCCATGCTTCACATCCACTATGGATTCCCACTGGAACTTGTATTAAAGGAGGAAATCATGTGATGAACAAATAACTGGAAGTTACGTGTTCACAAATGCCAGGAACTCACAGCTTAGAGTATGTAAAAAAGTCCCATGTAAAATCATGCTTTGCATTTGGGGTCTAAAATGCAACAACTAATGTAAAAAAAAAAAAAAAAAGTGGTAAAGCCATATAAAACTGTCCTGGGACAGTTGTCTCACAAAACACAAAGTCGTTTACATTTTGTAACCCCATTTTATCTAGAGACTGCTGTTTAACAACTTTGTCACCAGAGAAGATGTAAAAATGAACATGAGCAGTATGGTTGCAATGATTTGAAACAGTAATAAAGGACAAAGATGTATTGTTATTCTCAGAAAGCTCACCATCCAATAGCTTTCTAATTTATGAAGTTTTGTTTTAGTGGAATGATTCAGCTCTAAGAGACTTGTAAACATTGCATAAGCACTGAAGTCAGTGTGTTCTTTTTTTTAATTCTTGGAGGTAGTAGTTTTTCATGCTGTTCATTCTTAGGAAAGCTGTAAGATGGTGTGGAGTTGCTTGTCAAGGCCTGGGTTTATTTTTGTGAGAAACTATTATTCCCAGAATGGAAAACATTTAGTTTAACAGCAATCCATGAATAACAAACAAAAGGATGTGTGAAGTTTTGAAGTCTTTAAAATCTGAACGAAAACCCAATTTGTGGAGTTAAATTATCAGTAAAAGAGGCACAACCCAAGGGCTACACAAGGTATAGATTACAAATTTAAGTCTTTTTCTCCCAGATCAATTCAGATGTCATGAAGACTGAATTAGTGGCTGTGGTAGGGGAGTAATTTATTTAGCACATAGTAAATATAAAAATTTTGGTAGAGAGATGGTGAAATGGTTTTTCTGCTACAGCCTGTCATGTGTATGCTAAAGGGTCTTATTGTGCACTGAATTGATTTTAATGAGTGGTTAGACTTGAAATTTTATTTCAGCATCTGAGAATATATGATTGAAAAGCACTTAAAGTTGTCAGCTCCTATTAAATCTCATAGGCTTTTGAAATGAAAAAATGGGTGCCTGGGTGGCTCCGTTGGTTAAGTAGCCGACTTCAGCTCAGGTCATGATCTCATTGTTTGTGAGTTTGAGCCGTGTGTCACGCTCTGTGCTGACAGCTCGGAGTCTGGAGCCTGCTTCAGATTCTGTGTCTCCCACTCTCTGCCCCTCCCCCCATCCCTCCCTCCCTCCCTCCCTCCCTCCCTCTCTCTCTCTCTTTCTCTCTCTCTCTCAAAAATAAATAAACATTAAAAAATTAAAAGAAAGAAAAAAATATGTTTACCTATATGACTAGTTTATCTGTACTATGTTATGACTAATATTCAGAAGTATCTAATGCTGAGATTAGTTGACATGAAGTAAGTCCCTTATAAATTGTTGAATTAAAGTGATTTGAATAATTTTTTGCATTAAATGACACTGGGAGCAAATGACTATAGACTCTATTCCCTCTCCAAGGGAGTGGGGGAAGTATCTATTCCTGAGAATAAAAATTGACAGTGGCTAATGGCTCACCTCCACACAGTAAAATATAATTCTATGTATAACACAAAATTAGTGCCTTTGTACTGAGATATAATCACACAGAGATAGATAAAATATTTATTCATAGCACACTGACAAGCACAAATATTACATGATTTCTAGAACTGTTAAAAGGTCATCCTTTCTGGAAAAATCCAAACTTAATTTTTCAGATTGTCAACAGTGGCTACATTTTCAGTAAATTTGGGGGATAGTATGTTGATTGTGTATGTTTCTCAACAAAAAGACTGTTCCCCAACTCCATAGCTTTTGAGGACTTTATGAATTTTGGATAAAAGGAATACAACCTCCTGGAAAATAAATGATTAGAATTGATTTATTTTCATGAGATGTCAACTGGTAATCTTGATTAAGGGTCCACAAATTCTATCTGAGCTGCCCCACACCCTACCTCTTTTTATAGTTTTATTGGAATATATCCACACCCACCTGTCAACATATTATCTAAGTCTACAAAGGCAGAAGTGAGTATTGGCAGCTGAGACTATAGGGCCCATGAAGCCTGTATTATTTGCCATCTGGTTCCTGATGGAAAAATTTGACCAGACCTTGCTCTAAATAGTCATGGTTTTTCAGCTAATTGGTATATGATCATCTTGGTCCTACCACATTATCATATTCTTACTGGCAAAGACAATCTCTTTTTAAGACCGTCTCTTAAGTCACTCTTGCATCCCACGTCTAACAGGGTAAGGCTAAAGGTGAGGGGTAAAATTAATGACAGTTGGTTCACCGGTTGAGGTGAAAGTTTACTAGACTGGGAAAGAAACACCTTGGTACTTTTAAGTGGAAGCAGTCAAGCTCTATGACCCTGGAATCAGATCTCCTGAGCTCAAACTCTGGCTTTGATGTTTATTTCCCGTGGCTTTAGCTTCACAATCTTAAAAACAAAAAATTGCTTTGGAAATAGTGCCTCCTATCTAGTGTTGTGAAAATCCAGTGGGTATTAAATTATGTGGAAAGTGCTTAGAACTACCAGTCAGAATTCCACATCAATATCATTCCTATTTGTGATACTAAGAGCATTCCTTTCTTTTTTCTTTACTTTTAATTCTCTTGATTTTTTTCTAGAATTTCCTTTTTAATTTTCCGGAACTAGGTAGGTGCTATTTAAACGTAGGTACATGCTTCCTTGTTTTCACATCAGCGGGGATGCTGGTACAAGCCCCAGTTTGAATTTAATGCCAGTGGCTACAATGTTGTTGAGTAGATGAATCCTTTTTTCATAAAAAAAGTGAAATAAATCCACAGACTCTCTGTGCTGTAGTATGCTTTGTGCATTCAATAATTACTTATAAAATAACATAAGTATACTGAACCCTTTGTAATTTGTGGACTGTGTGTAATTCCTCTCATTCTAAGAGATGATAGCTGCTGTTGTAGGTATTTGGATGTGATGAATGGCATTCCTGTGTAATGGCACATGTGTTTTCCTTGACCATGCTAATTAATGTCTGTTAAAGCTCGCTAATTGGAACCATTTCTTTGTACATGTTGAATCTGTTCCTTTGTTCAAAAATTCTGGTATTTCTAGTCTGTGTAAAAACATACACTTGTAGAGCAATGTACCAATATCCTCTACCAGTAAAAATGAAGGAAACAATTTTTTTAATGTTTATTTATTTGAGAGAGAGAGAGAGAGAGAGCGAGAGAGCGCGCAGGCAGGAAGGGGCAGAGAGGGAGGGGGACAGAGGATCCAAAGTGGACTCTGTGATGACAACAGAGAGCTTGGTATGGAGCTCAAACTCATGAACCTCAACATCATGACTTGAGCTGAAGTCAGACGCTTAAGCAACTGAGCCACCTAGGCGCTCTGATGAAACACATTTTATAGCATTCAAGACCTCATAAGAACACTTAGTTTTCAGTAATGTTAATTCCAGAAAAAGAAGATAAATTGTTCTAGGAGGGCTTTTAAATATACTAATATAATAATGATTAAAATGTTTTGTGATCTTTCTCGCTGGTTGCTTTTCTGTGTTCTTGTAGGGGTTTAATTTTAAGCGTATGTATAAAGGTTTATATTGCAAAGGAAATTAATTTATAAATGTAAATAAAAGTTTTACCTATAATTCCTACTGGTTCAGATGCAAAATTCCAACAAGCTCTTGAAAAATCTGCTCTCAACTACCTGGGAAGGGAGGCTTCACAAAGAAGGTTCAATCTTCTGTGCACAGTGACAAAGGATAGACTAGATTGTTTAGTGTTTAGTACCTTTAGAGCCTCAGTTGTACTTAATAAACTAAAGTGCCTTTCAAGTCTAAAGATTTCCATTTCCCTTAAATTTCAAGACCTACAGAAAGGGAAAGATGTTAATGCATCCACATGAAACCCTAGCTGGACAGTTTGGTTGTACTCATTCAAGTCTGACTACGCTGTCCAAGTGAGACTACTTGTACGTGTGAGAGGTCTGAACGTTCAGCCAGGAGTGTGAAGCTGGAGAGAAGCCAGAAGACTACAAACAGGGCACCTGAGAACACATTACTGTTGTTCACTTAAATTGCACACAAAAGACCTATAACCATGAATTTTGTGTGAGCTTTTTGAGATCCAGCCATGTGACAGACATTGTTTGTGGTAACTGTAGTCTACACTGGTTTTTCATGACTATTATTTGTATAATAGGGGACCATGTTTTCTGTTTGCTACCTCTTTTGATCATCTCCCACCACTTAGAAACTGAGATTATCTACTGAAATCTCCCCCTTTATTTATGTGATTAACCAAGATGTTAGTGTACTTTTAAAAGAGGTGCTCAGATTGCCTTTTAAGAATATACATTTTCCTTTTCTATAGATTAACTATACTCGCTCAACTCATTTATAAGCTTTTAATGATTTCCCCATGAAAAATGATATTTCTTTTAACCTTACCTCCCCAAATAACACACTCTAATTATTCAATATGTAGTATTTTCAATTTCTTCTAAGTTGGTAACTGTGTGAAATGAAATACTAAAGCAGTGAACCAAAACTTGTGATTAGTTCCACATTGATCTTTTAAATATTATAGTTGACCTTTTAATGGAATTATAGAATGTGAAAGTTTGCATTTGCTAACAAGGATAAGGCAGACTTCTAAAAATCATGTTGTTATAAAATTTCAGGTTTCTAATATAATCTAGTATCATAAAATAATAGAAGCTGGCAATGTAAAAACCAATCCAGATATTCTCAGGGCTTTGTTTAAAAAAAATATTGAAGAGACATTTCCACAATGAAATGTGAAATAGGAAGGTATTCTAGTGTGTTTTCCAAGTGAATAAAATGTATTGTGAGAAATTAATATTAATTACTGAGGGGATGGTCCCGTAAGCTATTTCTTGGCAGATTTAAAATGAAAGCTCCAGTAGTACCTTGAACAGTCTGTTGGTGACATTATAATTATTCTCCTATTTTAGAAGAGTGAATAATTATCATAGCAAATACTCTAATTTCCCATACACATAATTACAGCCATTCAGTGAAGAAAGACAGGAATATAAGGATTCTAATCATAGAGAAAAAAAGCCTTCTTTATCTGAATAGGTTTTTTTTTTTTTTCCACCTACAATTCTGTAAAATCTAGTGGGATGAACAATAAGAACAGTAAAATGTGCTATCCCCAAATAATGGAATTAGAAATGCTTTTATAGGAAGTCACTTCAAATCCTCTAAGAAAAGAAATTTTTGACTTACCAGTTAAGGAGAAAGTGACTAAGCAGATAAGGGGTTAGAATATGAAGTTTAGGATTACATTCTCTGGGCTGCTGGGAGAAGGTAAAACATAGGCTGTGTAAAGGACAGGAAATGACACACAGGGTAAACTGTGTCTATGGGGTTTCTAAACAAAAGAAAATCTCATCACACTATCTTCAGAGTGATTAAAGACTAAAAGTTGTCATTGATAGAGTTTTTGCAAACCTAGAGCTGGCTGCCAACTAAGGGAAAGGAGTAGTGTGAGGTCAAGAGGAATCAGTTTACCTCAACAAGAGTATACTGAACACTTTTGACATGTTCAACGATATGCTAATATTCTATGGGGTTTCATTACCAAGGGCAAGGCTCAATACCTGCCTAAAGAAAAACATGTTGCTTGAAGAGATACGAGGTAATGATTACATATGAAATGCTTAGCAAGAAATATGACCTCTAATTTGAAAAAAAAAAGCTAAGTTGAATATTAGAAGCACCAATGTACGGGATAAATTAGATGGGCAGCGAAGAGACATTAGGGTGGAGAAAAGTGGCGCAGGTGTTAACCTGTACACTAAATGTAGCTGAAGTTCAAGATAGGAGTGTAGAATAGAGAACACAAGATCTTGGACCCTCTATAATAAGGAGCAAGGAGAGAAATACAGTGATTTGGATTTTGAAATGGAAGCGAAATCTGCTGAAGCTGCCATTCATTTGCCTACTGGACATTGTGGGATAGACAGAAAAGGAACAGAGTGGGGGTGAACTGGGGAATAAATCTAGGACCATTCTAAAGTCTAAAGATTCATTCAGGGCAGAGAACTGGAAGTAAAAATCCTCAAAGAACTGAGATCCTCCCCATTCTGCATATGAAATATACTGCATCCATAAAACAGAAGAGAATACTTACAATTTCAATCAGGTAGGATGGCACTTAAAAAAAAATGACTTCTGAGAACTCCCAAAGGGATAGAATAATTAATTGCTACTGTTAATTGTGATCAATTAACGTGACAACAGAGAAAGATTTGTGACCAGAGGAAAAGAAGGAACCACTGACTTCTTATAAGAGGACCCAGTGGTAGGGTAAATGAAGCTGTTTTCTAAGTAAAGTTGAAAATTGAACCTTTTGACCACACAAACTCAAGGAAAAATATTGGGGTAAAAGAAAGAATGTGTCTGAATTAGGCAGCTGACCATGGATAACAAGCTTACTAACTCATTTGGTTTATTACTCAATGTTTTGCTCTCCTTGGTCAGCCCCCATAATGATCAGATACTCACAGGGCTTGGGAGGAAATGGCTTTCTGAGAAGCTTGTGGAAGTCAAAGTCAGTGAGCCAGAAAACCCTGTGGAAAGGTTTTTTCCAACTCAAGGAACCATTGCTAATGAATGACAGTAATAAAAAAGAAGCAGTCTATGCTTGTCCCTGTTACAGTAGTCCTTCACTTCTGGAGTCTACCCTGAGGAAGAATTATCTTGCTCAAACATCATTTAGATTCTGTCATTCTTCTCAAGATCTACCGAGACCTACAGTTGTTTGGGAATCAAATTAAATCCAGTGCCTCTGGGGTCTGCATTTTACCACCTCTCTTCCCAGTTGTGTGCTGTCCCATGTTACCTTTTTAACATCGCCTTGCCTGTTTTACACTAGCCCCGGAAACCATGCCCTTAGCCTCTTCAATCCACAGCTTCACCCACCTAGTTATCTGTCAGGGGATGCCAGTCACCTTTATCATTATCAAATGAAATCCACACTATGACTAATCTCCCACATACGTACACCCTCCCCATCTTAGAAACATTAGATTTCATCTCCTTATACTCTTCATATCTTTAGTAATTATGTTTTTCCTTGATGTATTAGGGGAGGAAAGATTCTCTACCTTCTTAAGGTCTCTGACTGGGTCTAAGAATTAAACTGATATGAGACAGACTGTAAGAAAAAAGCTCACAATTTTTTTTTAATTTTTACATATACATGGGGGCCTTTAAAAGAGAATGAAGACCCAAAGCAGGAAGCTTTTATACCTTTTAGGCAAAGAAACAACCAATGTGTGAAGAATTGACAAGACAGATGGATTAGGGCTCGGTGTAGAAGGGTAAAGAAGTAACTAGGAAGATAAGGGTTAGTTTTCCAAGGTTTGATTGTACAGATATTTTGGCCCCCAATTCCCTGTCTCTGGTGATAAGAATGCCTTACTTCCTCATTACTGTAGGAAGGGCACCTCTCGCATGGGGATTTAATGACCTGTTGCAGGGAAGAGGGGAGGTCGGAGTGACCTTTTTGCCTCTGACAGTTTCTCAAACTCTCTAGCTTAAGATATTCAGTATAGCAGGGTGCCATATTTTGGAGTAAGGTGTCCTAAACCCCATCACCATAATTATGACTAAGTTCATGGGTATATAACATGTGGGAGTTGAAAGGGACCATACCATTTTAAAAGGAGTTCCAAAGAGGGTAATTGTATTTCCCAAAGTTGCACAGCCATCTAATAGAAGAACTGAAAAGATAATAACCCAGACTACCAGCCTCATGCTTACTCCACCCACTGGAATCATGATGGTGAAAATCAGGACACTTAAGGTGATAAAAAATGTGGGAAATGGAGCAATGTATAACTTTCCAATTTTTGTCAGCTGTATGATAATATAATCAAAACTGTGTTACATTATATTGTGGATATAGTATTGCTGTTTTATTTTTCACTTATAGCTCCAATTGATAAATAATACAGATCATTGACTATAAGCAAAGGACAGCTTCATTTTCTCTCTTTGTATAGGATACCACAATTTCTTATAATTTGTTCCAACATGCCTTTACAAACCATATCAATATTGAGATGCCAAGCCTTCATTTTATTGTGCTTCTCCGTATAACCCACCCTGGAAATAGTCCTTCCATAAAGCTCACATCTGTATTCCTTTGCTAAGTAAAAAAAAAAAAAAAACATATTCATATGCATAATTTTTGCCTAAGAAAGTTTAATCTTATGGAGTGACTCACCTGTGGCACTTTTCTTTTAGAGCTCCTGTCTAGCTTGAGGACATTTTTAAGATCCTCCTAAGTGCCCATCTGTCTTCTTTACCCTTGAAATTTCCTCCTCTTTCCCCCTACTCTCTTATTCATTTCTCTCACTCACCATTTCTCCCCCTTCTCACTTTTTTTTAAACCAAGCTCTGTATATTTTTTGTTGTTGTTGTTAGAATAAAAGCTTTGTCTCTCTTGGGCGATGTTATCAGCACTGCGGATGTACACTGCACTGCTTCTATCCTAGCATCTCAAAATCTGATTCTGATTCTTCTGTTACAGCCAACAGTGTGGGCTTTAAAAAAAAATCAATTCTTAGGTTCCTTATCTGTTTCTCTGCTTCTGGGATAACTGAATCTTTCATAACTAATGGAGATATCGAATTCAGAGAACCTTATGGGGAAAATATATTGCAATTTGTGTAAAAAGCAAAAATGAGGCTGCAATTAGATGTAATAACTGTAGCTTAATTCAGACCCCATTTTACATTGGCTTGCTAGAAATTGGTTAATATAGAGTTTTTCCCATTAAAAATGAGTTTTCATGTAAATATAACATTTTGATTTTGTTGCTGATATGTGTTTGGTTTATGGACTTGTGAAGATAAAAATCACTTGCCAATTTTAGGTTTTCAATAGGTAGCAAGAGAATTAGAATGGTTATTTGGGGTCTTTGTATAATCTTAAAATGTGTCAGTATACATTAGATGTTAATTGGTGAACACATGGCAGTATCTGTGACTGTCTGGCCACCATTTAATAAGCAAATCTAAGCACATCTTGAAGTTCTGAATTGACTATTGAGTCTTAATACCACACTTTATGTTTGTATTACTGAATCAAATGTACCTATCTTTCCTAATAGTCTAGTTTAAAATCTCCGTTGTGTAACATGTGACTTGTTTGCCAGATTCTGCATTTCTTGAATGAGTTCATATATTTTTTTCATCAATACCCAAGAATATCATAATCCTTATGACCTTCTCTAATGGCCTCTTTTCATTTCTTACTTTAGATCCTTTTATTAGATTATTTTTTAATGTTTTTTTTTTTTTTAATTTTTGAGAGAGAGACAGAGACAGAGTGCGAGCAGAAGAGGGGTAGAGAGAGAGGGAGACAGAGAATCCGAAGCAGGCTCCAGGGTCTGAGCTGTCAGCACAGATCCCGACACAGGGCTCAAACCCACAAACTGTGAAATCATGACCTGAGCCAAAGTCGGATGCTTAACCTACTGAGCCACCTAGGCGCCCCGATCCTTTTGTTATTTAAGAGTAGTAGTATTTTTCCCACGATTCTTTGATCATAAAATGTTTGACAAGAATATTATAACTTGGACACAGTTTAGGAAATCTTTTGAAATGTACACATATAGTGAATACCTTTCTACATATTATTATGTATCTCTTTTAATGTCGTCTACGTAGAATACCTCTGGATGAGTTGATGCCCCATGTCACTCACTATTCAGGACTTACACAGAGTACCTGGAGCATATGTGGGAGACACCTCTCTTGTTAGAGCAGGTGTTTCACCTGACACATGACCATGTATGATGGTGCTAGAATTTTCATAGCAAGTAAAGAAAATTCTTCTTTCTTTTCCAAATTCTTTGAATTTTCTATAACTAACTTTGCTAGTAGCATACTAGCTAGTAGCTAGAATTACCAAATATAATTAGGCCTAAAATAGAGTTATTTATTGACTTTCTATATTTGAAATTCAGTGTTAATATCTCAGTATTAACCCCTGAAGTTTTGGCACCCTACAGATCAAGCCGTCTGTTTAAAATGATACTAGGTAGTGGGATTAAAAAATAATGTTTTTTAGGGATGTCTAAACACAGCATTTTCTGCATTCTAGATGATATCTGTGATTAATCTTTCAGTTCTTACATTAAAATGTATTAAAATTTGATCCACTCAAACACATTTTGAGCATTTTAAAAATAGTCTATAACTACAATATTTATTTAATATGTAGTGATTCTTAAAAACTAAAATTTTTATGAAATTTATCAAAAGTAACTAAACTACAGGGGCACCTGGGTGGCTCAGTCGGTTAAGCGTCCGACTTCAGCTCAGGTCACGATCTCGCGGTCCGTGGGTTCGAGCCCCGCGTCAGGCTCTGGGCTGATGGCTCAGAGCCTGGAGCCTGCTTCCGATTCTGTGTCTCCCTCTCTCTCTGCCCCTCCCCTGTTCATGCTCTGTCTCTCTCTGTCTCAAAAATAAATAAACGTTAAAAAAAATTAAAAAAAAAAAAGTAACTAAACTACATTAGATGAAAAAGTTATATAATTCTAGTTAGTCATATCTTATTTTTATATGAGAGTTTCAAGTTTTTATAGTGCTTTACTGTACATTATTTTGCTCATTCCTCCCAGTGATCCTATGAAATTGGCTTGGACAATTTTACTCTCTCTAGTATGCAGAGGAAACTAGCTTAAAACATTTAACTTTTAAGTGGCTTGTCCAAAACCGTGTGAGTAGCAAATGCAGTCTAAACTAGAAGCTGGTAGCATTCACCATTTTCTATTTAAATATTTTCTCATTCTGTTATTTAGAATTCATTTTTTTGCCACACAGTAGTCAGGTGATAATTGCAAATTCTTTACCAGATCCTATTACTCACTTGATTGCAATGAATTACCGTTTTACTCAGGATGCGATCGTATATCCTTAATACAATCTTCATGGTCCCCCATGGCCCATGCGTTGCTCTCTGTACCTCTATCGTATGCCATTCCCATCCCCTTGCTCAGCAGGCTCCAGGCATACTGGGCTACTCTTCCTTCTTCACATATGTGACTGAAGACCCTTCCCAGGAAGAGTGCTGGTCCCTTCTCTTTACTTGGTGACTCCTAGTCATCACAGAGGTCTCATTTTATTTTTTTATTTTAATTTTTTTAATGTTTATTTATTTTTGAGACAGAGACAGCATGAATGGGGGAGGGTCAGAGAGAGAGGGAGACACAGAATCCAAAACAGGCTCCAGGTTCTGAGCTGTCAGCACAGAGCCCGATGCGGGGCTCGAACTCACAGACTGCGAGATCATGACCTGAGCCGAAGTCGGACGCTGAACCGACTGAGCCACTCAGGCGCCCCAACAGAGGTCTCATTTTAAATGTTAATTCCTCAGAGAAGCCTTCCTGTAAGCCACCAAACACTATCACTTGCTCTTGTCATCTTTCAGCAAACCCTTAATTATCCATCAGTTTATGCTGATAACATTCACCTGTGTGATAATTCATTTAGCACCTGCCCTCTTCACTGTGTGTAAATAGGCTGCTGTCAGGAACCTTTTCTATTCAACTTCTTGCTGGTCTCCTGGTCTGGTCCAGTGTCTGGCACCCTGTAACTTCTCAGTAAACATTTGTGATCTGAGTGGAATGAATAAATCCATGTGGGTTTTGCTCAAATACATGTGGGTACATAGCTCTTTTTTTATGTTTATTAGAATATATAGATTTTTATCCATTTCCTGGGAACATGCAGATAAAAATGGCTTTTCAATACTTGAAACAATTTAAGCAAGTCTAACAAAATTATCAGGAGAGAAGTTTAAGAAAATGGAATGGATTATCTAGGGAAATTGTGGAGTTTTCTTCCCTGGGGGCTTAATCAGAGGATAGTAATTAAGTTTGAGGAAGTTTAAGGTCTCTGTTAAGCCCTTAAATGAAATAGAGACGAGATCTCTACCTCTATGAGCTAGAACAAGATCACTGGTATACATAATACACTTTTCTTTTTGTTTGTATGTTTGATTCTTTGTCAAAGGCCCAACTCTTTGCTTGTGCCCAAATAGGGAAAGGACTTTGGAATTTTGCTTTTGATTCAGATTTATTTTTCTCAACTGTGATACACAGTCAGCTTCATTATAACACAAACCTTGCATTCCTAAAACTCAATGCACATGGCTTGTGGGAAAAATGGAAGTAGGACACAAGAGTCAAAAACTTGGTCAGTAACACATTAAAAAAAAGACAGAAATCTAATAAAAATGACAGCTAAGTTTTACGTGTGTTAAATGGTTAAGAAATACATAAATACTACAATAAATATGCTACTTCACCTTGAAAAAAGACAGGCAGTTGGCTTGTGGAAGGGGTCATTGGAAGGGCAGGCTCCAGCTTGTGAGTTATTGTTAAATGGTGGCAGGAAGGCTGTCTGAAATCAGAGGGCAAGTTGTGCCACCAGATATGGGTGGGGTGGCTCGTAATGGGCACACTAAATGAGGGCCCATCTGTCTTAGATATGTATGATTTGTGTTCTTTCTACACTAGGTTCAGCAGGCTGCAGTTTTCTGTGTTCACTTCATGTTTCTTGTGAATGACATCAGGCATAAGCAAATGTGAGATTTGGGTCATGCTCACATTGTCCCCTAACAGAGCCATTACCTTAAAACACATTTACGCTTTTAAAATAAGTGTTAAGAGGTGGTCCAGATGGTGTTGTAGGAAGATCCTAAACTACCCTCCTCCAACAGATACACTGAATTTACAACTACATATGGAAAAATTCTCTCTGAAAACCATCTGAACATCTCTTTCACATCAGATGGGAAAAGTCCTTTTCTCATTCAGGAGGGTAGGAGAGGCTGAGATCCAGTCTCACTGTAAACCACCCCCAGCTCAGCCACTTGCAGTTGGGAGGGAATTCACAAATCCAGGGCCTCTCCTTAAGGAGTGAAGGGTTTGTAGCTTATATCAGGCACTCTAACTCTTAAGACCAATACTTGAGAGATGAGCCCCCAAAACATCTGCTTTGAAGACTCCTGGGGCTTGCCTCCATGAGACCCAAAGGCTTTATAGTGAACTAAGAAACAGCTCTTAAAAGGCTCATGCACACACTGGCTCACCCCAGGGTCTGGCTCAGGAGTAGCAGTTTGAAAAGCATCCAACTATATGTGAAGGAGTTTCATTTGCTAATCTTAAAGCATCCATTGAAGGGGCACGTGCCTTTTGGCATTCTCTCCAGGGATGGAGGCACAGACAGATGCCATCCTTAGACTCTGCCTCTGCCTCACTAATGCCACTATGCTGCAGTGACATTATCTCCCAAGAGGGAAGCTTTTACACATACCTGCTTTCCTGGTCTTTTACACATATCTGGTTCCCTGGTTTCTTTACATCTGATACCCTGGTGATTGTGGCTGCTACCAGAGGACCCACTGAGCAAATGGATCTGGAGACCAAAGTGGCTTGTGTTCCTGAAAACCATGGGAAACCATTGGAGAGACAGTTCTTGACAAATTACCACCCCCAACCGTCACTGTACATGAACTGAAACACACCAGTCTTTGCAAGGAGGTGTATTTGTGTGTCCGGGAGCTTGGGTCTAAGGTGCAAGCCCCTGGTCTGCCACCCCGCTAGAGGCCTAAAGAAGTGCTCTTAGGGACTACATCCCAAGTTTGGGTGACATGTCCAAAGTAGGGATGCTTAGGGTTAGAAGAGAATAAAACTGGGATCAGAATGCTGGGAAATGTTAACCAGTAAAGACCGGACACAGGAAGAAGAACAGAAAATGAAGCTGAGGGCCCGAAAATGAAATGAGGGCCCAAAGGTACTTAGTCATGATCTTGCATCAAGAAGAATAAAATACTTAGGAATAAATTTAATTAAGGAGGTAGAAAACCTGTCTATCAAAAAGTGTAAGACCTTAATGAAAGAAAGAAGACACAAATAAATGGAAAGATATTCTGTGCTTGTGTATTAGAAGAATTAATATTGTTAAAATGTCCATACTACCCAAAGCAATCTACAGATTTAATGCAATCCCTATCAAAATTCCAGTGACATTTTTTACAGAAATAGAAAAAAACCCTAAAATTTGTCTGGAACCACAAAAGAGCTTGAATAGTGAAAGCAGTCATGAGAAAGAAAAACAAGGCTGGAGACATCAGGCTCCTTGACCTCAAACTATATTACAAAGATATCATAATTAAAACAGTATTGTATTGGCATAAAAACCAAACACAAAAATCATTGGGACAGATCAGAGAGCCAGAAATAAATCCATGATTATACAGTCAATTAATTTACAGCAAAGGGGACAAGAATACACAATATGAAAAGGGCAGTCTCTTCAATAAATGGTGTTGGGAACACTGCCTGACCACCTGCAAAAGAATGAGACTATAATAGTATTTTACACTACATGCAAAATTTAACTTAAAATGGATTAAAAACTTGAATGTAAGACTCAAAACCGTAAAACCCCTGAAAGGAAAACTGGGCAGTAAGCTACTTGACGTAGGTCTTGGTTTTGATTTTTTAGATCTGACTCCAAAAACAAAAGTAAACAAATGAGATCAAACTGAAATAAGCTTCTGTGTAGCAAAGGAAACCACCAATAAAATTAAAAGGCCACCTATTGAATGTGAGAATGTATTTTCAAATCATATATCCCATCAGGGTTAATATTCAAAATACATAAAGAACTATAATAAATAGCAAAAAAATATGATTTAAAAATGGGCAGAGGATCTGAACAGACATTTTTCCAAAGAAGACAAGCAGATGGCCAACAGACACATAATCACCTCACACCTGTTAGATGGTTGTTATCAAAATCAAAGCAAAACAAAAAATAAGAAGCATTGGTGAGGATGTGGAGAAAAGGGAACCCTTGTGCACAGTTGGTGGGAATGTGAATTGGTGCAGCCACTATGGAAAACTGTATGGAAAATCCCGAAACAATTAAAAAGTAGAAGTATCATATGATCCAGCAATCCCAACTTCTGGATATTTATCTGAAGAAAATGAAAACATTAATTAAAAAAATATATGCCCCCTATGTTTGTTGCAGCATTATTTACAATAGCCAAGGTATGAAAACAACCTAAGTGTCCAGGATGGATAGATGAATAAAGAAGATGTGATACATACATACACACACACACACACACACACACACACACACACACACACACACAATGGATTACTACCCAGCCACACACACACAAAAGGATTCTTGCCATTTGCAACAACATGGCTAGACCTTGAAGGCACTAAGCTAAGTAAAATAAGTCAGACTGAGAGAAAAACAAATACCATATATACTCACTCATATACAGAATGTAAAAACAAAACCAACCTCAGCCACAAGGGAAACCAAACTGATAGATTCAGGGAACAGATTGGCAGTTGTCAGAGGGTAGGAGGGATGGGGGTTGGGCAAAAGAGGTGAAGGGTGTCAAAAAGTACAAACTTATAAGTCATGGGGTGTGTAATAGCATAGCAATTATAGTTAATAATACTATATTGCATATTTGAAAGTTGCTAAGTGAATAAATCTTAAATGGCCTCATCACAAGAGAATAAAAAGAAAAACTTTGTAACTATGCATTATGATGGAGGATCACTAGACTTCTTGTGGTGATTATTTTTCAATGTATACAAACATTGAATCATTATGTTGTACATCTGAAACTAATATGTAATATGTCAAATATAAAAATGAATAAAGGATAGGGGCACGTGGGTGGCTCAGTTGGTTAAGCATCTCACTTCACCTCAGGTCATGATCTCACTTTGTGGGTTCGAGCCCCATGATGAGCTCTGTGGTGACAGCTCAGAGCCTGGAGCCTGTTTCAGATTCTGTGTCTCCCGCCCTCTCTGCCCCTCCTCTGCTTGTGCTCTCTCTCTCTCTCTCAAAAATAAATGTTAAAAAAATTTAAAAATAAATAAATAAAGGATTAAAAGATTAAAAAATAAATGTTAGAGCAGAACTGACTATCCCAAGGGGAAAAAAAGTTGGGGTTTGGAGGGAATCTTGTGGTCAGAAAAAAATACTTGGTTCTAGTCCCAGAGCTATCATTTCTAACAGTGGAACCAACCCTGAGCAAGCGCCTTCCATCTCTTTATATCTCTTTAAATGGCATTGATAACTATTGACGTTGTCAAGTTGTCCTGAGGACTAGATGAACCAATGAAGGAGGAAAATTTTGTAAATTGTAAAGTTTTCTCCAAACTCAAAATTTTTCTCATAGAACTTATTTCATAGGTAGAAGCATCAACTAAAGAGGAACATGGAGTTGAAAGTTTACCCACTCAGAGTCAGTTTTTGCTGAGAAAATTATGCAAACCTGCCTTTTTAATGAAAGTAAAGTCCATGACTCTAAACAGAATGAATAATGTATGGCTGGCAAAGTGTCCTGTGAACATATGTGTCACATCACTTAGACTTAGCCCGTGGGCCAGTGTTTGTGTTCCTGTTGTAGCTATTTAGGTACAATGGTAAGAAAAGCCAAGGAGGAGAAAGGGAAGAGGTGAACTTGCTAAATACAACTGGGAGAAATACAAAAGTGATCTTCAGTGAGTTTTGAAAAACACAGAGCTTTTTTTAAGATGGCTTCTTACAGCCAGCCCAGCCCATGGGTTCTATGGAAAGAGAGATGCCATAGAAATTTGGCCGCATCCAATACTGTAACCCAGATTTCTGTGATACTGTTTTTTACTAACTGCTCTTCAGTACCTAGCAGCACCATATAAATAACACTCAACTATTCTGCGTCTCTCACTCCCAAAACTCCCCGCTCTAAAAGATCTAGAGCAAACCTAGGGGAAAATCAAAATTACTTTGGGGACAGATCAGTTTATATCCAGGGTACAACTATTAAAAAAAAATCTGGCCAGTCTGTTGACACATTCTACTGTTATTTTTATCCATGTTTTATAATTTGGGTAAAATTTTTTCCCCTACATTTAGAAAGTAGATGTGGCTTAGAGTCAAGCTTTGATGGTTTAATTGAAATACACACCATTTAAAGGGAATATATTTTAGTAAACAACTTTTGCCTCATTAGTCCTAGAATTCCCTAGAACTTTCACTGTTTTGTAAGGCTATCATTTTCCTTTTATTTGAAAAGCATTAACAAATTGAACAGAAAAAATTATTCATATGGAAAATGCGCTCCCTTTTTAGATTTTGGGGATTCATCAATATGACAATGCATGAATCTATGTAACATTCTTTACTTGTGAAGGAAGAAGGGATACTGTCTTCTCTGCTAAAATTCACCCTTTTTTTTATAGGATGTGCTTTTTAACTATTTAACATACACCATTTGTTTTGTTTTGGGAACCAAAGCACAGTCTTGCAAATTCTATAATATAGGTAACTTATCCATGTTCCTTTTGATCCAGTGAGTTTATACAGAGAGGAGTGTTGATTATGTATAATAACAGAGTAGATTTTATTTTCATATTTTTATTGTGGTGAAATATATGTAATAAAATATAAATATATTTATATTGAGGGCACTTGTTGGATGAGTACTGGGTGTTATATGGAAACCAATTTGACAGTAAATTATATTTTTATTTTTATTTTTATTTATTTTTTAAAATATTTATTTATTTTTGAGAGAGAGGCAGAGTGTGAGTGGGGGAGGAACAGAAAGAGAGGGAGACACAGAATCAGAAGCAGGCTCCAGGCTCCAAGCTGTCAGCACAGAGCCCCACACAGGGCTCGAACTCACAAACCCCGAGATCATGACCTGAGCTGAAGTTGGCTGTTCAACTGACTGAGCCACCCAGGCGTCCCTGACCTGACAGTATATTATATCAAAAAAATAAAATATAAATAAGGAAACAAATAAGAAATAGTGAAATAAATACTAAAATAAATAAATGATAAAATGCATGTAATATAAACTTTGCCATTCTTTTTCTCTATAGGTTTGACTTTAGTTAGCATGTTTTTCTTTTTAAACCATGTTTTTCTCCTTTGCCAAAGATGCAGGAACATGACAGAAAAAAGATTTGAGTTTGATTTTACTTTTTCTGAATCTGACAGAAGTAACTGATTTTGTGGAGATTAAAAATTGACCACCAACGAGATTGAGACAGAAGTTACAGGACTGACTTAGCTAAGCGCCTGTTCAAGAATCAATAAGCAAAACATTTCCAGTGTGCTAAGTACAAAAATACATATGCACATTATATGTAGTCCTAGTCTTAAACGGATGTTTATGTAGGTGGATAATCATGATAAATGCACATGAAAAATAATAATAGAAAAAAGTAAGTAAGAGCGTACAGGGTGGTAAACTGTGTAGGTGGTGTGGAAATCAGGGAAGGGAGAGAGACTTGATGTGGGGAAGTTCCAGAGAGGTGGCTCAAAGCTGAACCTGGAAGCTATCTTAATTTTGAATACAGAGACCTGAAAGGACTTGTTGCCCTCCCAGGAGGAAGGGCGTGGTCAAAAATATACAGGAAAGGGAATGCGCAAATATTTTTAGAAGATCTTGATTTATTTCCAGATCATACTCTAATGCTTCTTTCATGATCCTCAGGAGAACTTTTCCCCCATGAATTAGAGCTAGAGAAAGTCCACCTTTCCTATCACTCCTGGTGAATATGTCTGATACAGTGAATTGCATTTCATCTTGGGTAATCTATAGTTCAGAGTCACCTTGTCCTGTTTGGAGCCTGCAGTCTCTGCTTCCCTTCTCCTCTGAAAGAATGTAGGTCCCTCAAAGTCAGGCATTGAACCGTTCTTTGTTTTTTATCAGAAGATAATCTATTCTGCATGCAAAATACTTAATTTAGTAGAAACCATAGCCATAATAGAATGACATGCTAAAAAAAAAAAAAGTAGTTCTAGTAACAAAACTAAAACAAAAACAAAAAGACATTAGCATGGGTGAATCAGTAACATCAGGAGGATCTGAGTTTGCATACTTTTTACCAGTTCTGTGGCTGTTTTTTTTCTTTCCAATTTTTTATTTAAATTCTAGTTAGTTAACATATAGAATAATATTGATTTCAGTCATACAATTTACTGATTCATCACTTACACATATAACAGCCAGTGCTCATTACAAGTGCCCTCCTTAATGTCCATCACCCATTTAGCCCATTCCCCCACCCACCTCCCTCCATCAACCCTCAGTTTGTTCTTTATCATTAAGTCTCTTGTGGTTTGTTTCCCTCTCTCCTCTTCCCTCCCACTTCCCATATGTTCATCTGTTTTGTTTTTTTTAAATTCCACATATGAGTGAAATCATACAGTATTTGTCTTATGCCGATTGACTTAATTTTGCTTAGCATAATATACTATAGTTCCAACCACATCATTGCAAATGGCAAGATTTCTTTTTTTCGTGAGAGAGTAATATGTCATCGTTTGTGTGTGTGTGTGTGTGTGTGTGTGTGTGTGTGTGTGTGTGTGTGTGTGTAGGTGTGTGTATACACCACATATTCTTTATGCACTCATCAGGGGACACTTGGGCTCTTTCCATCATTTGACTAGTGTTGATAATGCTGCTATAAACATTGGGATGCATGTATCCTTTAAATCTGTAATTTTGTATCCTGTGGGTAAATACCTAGTAGTGAAATTGCTAGGTCATAGGGTAGTTCTACTTTTAAGTTTGTGAGGAACCTCCATACTGTTTTCCAGAGTGTCTGTACCAGTTTGCATTCCCACCAACAGTGTAAGAGGGTTCCCCTTTTCCAGCATCCTCGCCAACATCTGTTGTTTCTTGAGTTGTTAATTTTAGCCATCCTGATAGGTGTGAGGTGGTATCTCATGGTGGTTTTGATCTCAATTTCTCTGATGATGAATGATGTTGAATATCTTTTCAAGTGTCTATTAGCCAGCCAATGTCTTTTCTGGAAAAATGTCTTTTCATGCCTTCTGCCCATTTCTTAACTGGGTTATTTGGTTTTTTTGAGTGTTGAGTTTTAGAAGTTCTTTATATATTTTGCATACTAACCCTCTATCAGATATGTCATTTGCAAATATCTTCTCCCATTCCATAGGCTGCCTTTTAGTTTTATTGATTGTTTCCTTTGTTGTGCAGAAGCTTATCTTGATATATTGCCAATAGTTCATTTTTGTTTTGTTTCCCTTGCCTCTGGGGACCTATCTAGTAAGAAATTGTTCCTGCCAAGGTCAAAGAGGTTGCTGCATATCTTCTCCTCTAGGATTTTGGTGGTTTCCTGTCTCACATTAAGTCTTTCATCCATCTTGAATTTGCTTTTGTGTATGGTATAAGAAAATGGTCTAATTTCATTCTTATGGACAGATCAAAACCACTGTTTCCTGTCCAGTTTTCCCAATGCCATTTGTTGAAGAAAGTGTCTTTTTTCCATTGGATATTCTTTCCTGCTTTGTTAAAGATTAGTTGATCATGTAGTTGTGGGTTCATTTCTGGGTTTTCTATTCTGTTCCATTGATCTAAGTATCTGTTTTTGTGTCAGTACCATACTGTGTTGGTGACAACAGTTTTGTTATATAAGTCCTGAATCATGATGCTTCCAGTTTCACTTCCCCTCCCCCCCCCAGGATTGCTTTTGGCTCTTCAGGTCTTTTGTGGTTCCATACAAATTTTAGAATTGTTTATTCTAGCTCTTGAAAAATGCTGGTGGTATTTTAATAAGAATTGCATTAAATAGGTCTAATGCTTTGGTTAGTATAGAGATTTTAACAACATTTGTTCCTCCAAGCCATCTGCATGGAGTTTTTTCCCATTTCTTTTTGTCCTATTCAATTTCTTTCATAACTATTCTGTTGTGTTCAGAGTATAGATCTTTTACCTCTTTGGTTAGGTTTATTCATAAGTATCTTACTGTTATCGGTGCAATTGTAAATGGGATTGATTCTTTAATTTCTTTTCCTGCCATTTTATTACTGGTGTATAGAAATGTAACAGATTTCTGTGCATTGATTTATATTCTCCAAGTTTGCTAAATTCATGCATCAGTTCTAGCAATTTTTTAGAACCTTTCAGGTTTTCTATTTAGAGTATCATATCATCTACAAATAGTGAAAATTTGACTTCTTCCTTGCTGATTTAGATGACTGTTTATTTCTTTCTGTTGTCTGAGAGCTAAGGCTAAAGCTTCCAGTATTATGTTAAATGGTAATGGTGAGAATGGACATCCCTGTCTTATCCCTCACTATAGAGGAAAAACTCTCAGTTTTTCCCCATTGAGGATGATATTAGTTGTGGGTCTTTTATATATGGCTTTTACAATGTTGAAATATGTTCCATCTATACCTGCTTTGTAGAAGGTTTTTATCAAGAATGGATGCTTTCAAATGCTATCACATGCCTTTTCTTCATCTATTGACAGGATCATATGTTTCTTATCCTTTCTTTTATTAATGTGGTGTATCACATTGATTGATTTGCAAATATTGAACCAGCCCTGCAGCCCATGGATAAATCCTACTTGATGGTGGTGAATAATTCTTTTAATGTTCTGTTGGATTCGATTTGCTAGTATCTTGTTGAGAATTTTTGTATCCATGCTCATTAGGGATATTGGCCTATAATCCTCATTTTTAGTGGGGTCTTTTTATGGTTTTGGAATCAAGGTAATGCTGGCCTCTAAGAATGAGTTTGGAAGTTTACCTTACATTTCTGTTTTTTGGAACATTTGGAGAAGAATAGGTATTAACTCTTCTTTAAATGTCTGGTAGGATTCCCTTGGGAAGCCATCTGGACCTGGACTTCATTGGGAGATTTTTTATTACTGATTCAATTTCTTTGCAGCTTATGGGTCTGTTCAAATTTTCCATTTCTTCCTGTTTCAGTTTGGTAGTTTGTATGTTTTTAGGAATTTTTCCATTTTTCTCAGATTTCCCAGTTTGTTGGCATATAATTTTCCATAGTATTGTCTTATAATTGTTTATATTTCTGTGGTATTGGTTGTGATATCTCCTCCTTCATTCATGATTTTATCTTTTTGGGTCCTTTCTGTTTTCTTTTTGTTAAGTCTGACTAGGCAATTTTATTAATTCTTTTGAAGAACCAGTTCTTAGTTGTTTTTCTTTTCTGTATCATTTTCCCCCCTATATAATTTATTTCTGCTCTAATCTTTGTTATTTGCCTTCTTCGGCTGGCTTTAACGTTTATTTGCTGTTTCTTGTCTAGCTCCTTAAAGTATAAGTTTAAGTTGTATATTTGAGAACTTTTCTTGCTTCTTGATGTAGCCATGTATTGCAGTATACTTCCCTCTTAGGACTGTCTTTGCTGCATCCCAAAGGTTTTTGGACTGTCATGCTTTCATTTTCATTTGCTTCCATGTATTTTTTAAATTTATTCTTTAATTTCCTGGTTAACCTATTCATTCTTTAGTAAGATGTTCTTTAATTTCCATGCATTTGTGGTCTTTCAAAATGTTTTCTTGTGTTTGACTTCAAGTTTCATAATGTTGTGGTCTGAAAACATGCATGGTATGATCTTGATCTTTTTGTACTTGTTGAGGACTGATTTATGACCTGTATGTGATTTATTCTGGAGAATGTTTCATGTGCATTCAAAAAGAATGTTTATTCTGCTGCTTTAGGATCTGTTAAGTCCATCTAGTCCATTGTGTCATTCAAAGCTTTTGTTTACTTGTTGATTTTCTGTTTAGATGAGTGTTCCCCCGTTTTGTCCATCCTTGTAATTGCATCCATTCAGTTTTGCATCTCAGTTATAGCATTTTTTAAATTCAGTGTGACTAGTTTTTCATTCTTCTATCTCTCTATTAAGGGGTTCTCTAGTGTCATCTATGCCTTCCTTAAGCCCAGTTAGTATATTTATGATGATTGTTTTAAATTCTGGTTCAGACATCCTATTTTTTTCTGTATAATTAAATTCCTGACTGTGACCACTTACCATTCTTTCTTTTCAGGTGACTTCCCCCATCTTGTCATTTTGTCCAGGTCACTGTTTTTGAATGTGTGTGATTGTTAGGAAAACCTATTGTATTTATGTTCCTGAACATAATGCCTATATTAAGAAGAGGTACCATATCCAGCCCCCTAAAAAAGGAAACTAGATCCTAGGTGTGTTTTGGTTTGCGGGTTTAAAGAAGCTAGGTCCCAACAAACAAACAAACAAACAAACAAACAAACACACCAGGAAGCTAGATCCTATTTCTCCTAGAGCTGAAGCTTTACAGCTCCCTATGAGCAGTAGACTTGGTGCATGTGAAGGTTTTGTGCTGGTCTAGGGGTGGGGCCTGCTGTACTGATTCTCGGGAAGACTTGAACTAATGGAGATGCCCCTGCCGGGCCCCAGGGGGTGGGGCTTGGTGTAAGTGGTTCCAACCTACAAGGAATGTTGCTGTTTAGCTCACTGAGTTTCATCAGTGCAATGGGCATGGGGCAAAATGGCATCATCCCACTCTGTCATCCCCAGGTGGACAACTGTCCACCACTCTTCAGGAAGCCCCCACAAAAGAGCAAACAGTCAACTCTCTTGTGTCCCTGGCTTCTGCCAGATCCCTGTCTTTGCCCTGTCTGTACCTGAGATGTCTCCTGCCAGGTGTCACAGTACATCTGTGTTTTATCACAGGTGTGTGGTTGGGTTTAAGAACTTCAAGTTTTAGAGATTCCCAGAGTTTGGACCTGCACTGATCCTCTGGGGGAGGGTCTCACTGCACTGTGGCCGGTGCTGGTTTGTCTCAGAAATCGGTTACACGATTGGGTGGTGGTTCAGAGTTTATGGTAAAGTGCAACAAAAAGCTGGCACCAAAGTTTGCAGCTCTCACCCAGTGTCTTTGTTCCTATGCTAGAAAACAGGGCAGCATGTTGGTGCTGTCAATTCTTTTGCTCCCTCAGAGGCCGTGCCTCCATTCCCAAATGTATCCAAGCAGGAGAACTGTTTCTCTGCCTGTGACCCAGGGGAGCCTCAGACCACACTGCCCACTTCTGGGTCTCCACCTTCCTTCCCCACCGGAGTACCACCAAGCCCACCAGGCACAACCCTGGCAATGGTGCAGACCTGCAAATCTGTGCTCCAGATGCTGTGCTCTGCTCCTTATAAAAACTTGTAGTAGTCATCCTCTCTCCTTTTCCTGGCCAGCGGTTTTGAGGAAGAGTTTTTCTTGTGAAGTCCCCTGTGTGTGCTTTCATTCTTTCTCTTTCTCTTTCACTTCTCTCTCTCTCTCTGATCAGTGCTCCCTCCCCATCACAGCACCCACAGTTCTTTTCTCCCCCTAATCAACTCTCTGCAGCTCCTACTTTCCATGATGTGGCCATTTTTCTACCTCTAGTTGTGCAGTTTTGTTTTCTCAGTCCTCAGGTTGATTTTTTGGGTGTTCAAAACGATTTGATATTCATCGAGCTGTGTTCAAGGGTTGAGGCAAGATTAGGGTTCCCCTACTCTTTTGCCAACTTGACTCCTTGTTTTTGGAATGAGTTTTTGCTGGACCATCTATTTTGAGTCATCTAGTCCTTTGAAACCCTGAGTCCCATTTGTGAATGGGCTAGTTTTCTAGGATAATAATAAAGTGAGTGGTTTACCCTATTTTTATCTGTGAAAACCTAATTAGAGAAATAAAAACAAATTATTTAACCTTATTCTCATCAACTCCATGGCCTAATTAAGTTGAAATTGCAGGTCATTGTATAAAAATTAGTTATTTTTCAGGGCGCCTGGGTGGCTCAGTTGCTTTAGCATCCCACTCTTGATTTCAACTCAGGTCATGATCTCACATTTCATGAGTTAGGGCCCACATTGGGCTCCACCCTGTCAGTGTAGAGCCCACTTGTGATTTTCTCTCTCCCCCTCTCTCTGGCACTGCCCCCACCCCCGCTTATTCTCTCTCTCTCTCTCTCTCTCTCTCTGTCTCTCTGTCTCTCTGTCTCTCTCTCTACCTCTCTCCCTCCCTCAAAAATAAATAAATAAACTTAAAAATTTTTTAAATAGTTAAGATGGTAAATTTAAAAAAGTCAGTTATGTTTCTTTAAAAGCATATACCAGACATTGAAGGTATGAAATAATTCTGAACAGCCTACTAATGATCTTACTCATCACTACTTGAATTACAACATATTTGATAGCATTATTGGGTCATAGATCTTCATATCTGCACAAGAAGCCACTTGGTTTAGTGAAAATTATTCAAGCATTAGAGACAAATCAGGCAGGATTGATAACTGTTACCTTCTGGTTTTTATGACAAATTACTTAGATGTCTCTGATCCTTAGTTTTCTTATCTGTAATAGGAGGTTAATAATAGAACCTACTTGATGGGGTTGTAATGAGGATGAAATTAATTTATATATAAAGTCCAACTTAGCAGTTGGTAACTGACAGCTCTTACTAATTATTTTTTTCTCATAGTAATTAAGAAACACCTTCTAAAAAGTCATTCCCTTTGTGCCTTTTATAGCATGAGAAGCTGATGCATGAATTGGAAGAGGAGAGACACTTACGTCTTCAGAGTGAGAAGCGGTTGCAGGAGGTGACACTGGAGTCTGAGCGCAACCGAGTTCAGATGCGTGGTCTGCAGCAACAATTCTCTAGGTACGCCTCTGAACTGAGCCTCTTGATTCTGGAGGTGCATCTCTTCCTGCACCAATAGCACTTGTGCTTGAGTTTTCATTGTGAAAGCTTCTCTTGAATTTGAGAAGCTAATTTCCTAAGAGCTTAGACCTTCTTTTCTGGCCCAGCCATCAGATAGTATTGGAGTTGATTGGCTGAGACTTGATATTTGCACTTCACATAGTCTTGGCTTTATTGGATCTGGTTGTCTTTTCTTCTCTCATGGCTTTCCAAGGGATCTTCCAGGAAGAAGTAGTCGCTGTGTGGCCTGTAGGAATGCCCTGTGAAAGACCAACCAGGAGGATGAAAGTTTACCAGTTATTATAATTCTATTTTAAAGTGGACAGAGAATGTGAATCTAATTGTTCAGGAAGCACTCACTCAGTACTTAAAGGAAACATTTACCAATGGTTAAAAAAATCTAAATCAATGTGTTTCTTTCCTTTAAAAAGACGTAACTTGAATTTGGAAGGAGGCTTCTGATTAGATTTAATTCCTGCACAGTCATAATCTTTCAGCTACCAATTATAGTTACTATGGGACCAGTTGAAGGTTCAATCTATTACTTAAAGTCTGTTCAATTCCATGGAAAAAACACAGACTTGTGCAGTTCCAATCCTGGGACCTGATAAGGGAACTCTGTGAAAGACGATTTACTTTCATTTCTGTATTTCACTTCACCATTTGCAAAATCAGGGAATTAATTTTGCGTTATTTTTTTCTCTTTCTTGAGGTTATCCCAGGCAGAATCAAGTTTGAGAAGTTGCCTTAAATCTTTTCCGATCAATCTATGTGGATCTTCTGTTTAATTTCCTATTGGGATTTGGATGTGATCAGTGATAGATGATTTGGCTTCCTCATTATGAAGCTTTTATAATGATAGCTTAAGCTTTGAATGCATTGCAGGGAGAAACCAAAGTTGAGCCTACAGATGATTTATTTCATTGTGATGAATACCATGAATGTTTGTGACTTTGGTTTAGAGACTTCTTAGGGGAGCAGGTTAGAAAGGATGGGTGACTCCTCTGTATTCCGAGTCATAATTTAACATCCCATTCCACTCTCTGAGCCCATGATAATACACAGGTGCTGTAGAAATGCACCAATCAGTAGTTTAACAAATGCTTGTCCCACCCCTCATAAGCTATTACTTACACAACCTTGTGCTCAATTTTTCATTTGGTTTGATGGCAACTCTCACTTTATGTCTCCCAACTTGAAATAATAGATCCAGCCCCCACTTTTGAAGCAACTCTAAAACAAGCACTGCTTTGTAATACTTGCCATTTTAATGATATAGGAAAGGAGGAGGTAGATTGCCCTACCCTTCTTGCACTGTCTAATTGAGATGTCTCTGTATTCAAGCTATTGATTTACAGAGCCGGAGACATATGACACAGTAAATTATTTTCATATGATACCAGGTCATCTGCTGTAAATCAGATGACACCCATACAGATTTGAGTTGCACCAGAGCCAAGGCTACATCCTAAGCTGAAAGAGAAGATAATTATATGTCGAACAAATAGTGATTGGTTCTACACTCCACATTTTCCACCACTGTATTCAGTTTCCTAATGTAAAGCATCATTGGAACTGAAAAGTTCAAGTCCAATTACAGCCAAAGAACTAATGTAATTCAGCAATAGATGGGGGAAAAAAAGCATATATCGCAGGTAGGATAGTTAGGCAATAATTTAAGTAGAACCACTGAACCATTTTTGATGACCTTTCACATCTTAAACTGTGGTTTATGAGATATTTCTAGTTATGTTTACTTGAACAGTCTTGTTGCTATAACTTAGGTCTTTGTAAAATTCTCTGTATTATAGAACATTTGTATAGCTCATCACCTTTGGATGTGGTCAGCATCTAAATGCCCATATGTATATGGATAATTTTCTCCTTCTTCTCCCTGGGTTAATGAGTTTATTTTGTACATCATGCTGTCTGAGATGTAGATTTACTTTGAGTGTATTTATGGGATGAGTTTATTTTGAAAAATAATGCTAGTAACTCACCTTTTCAAAAGACACAAAGTAGCTTACAGTAAAAGGTAGTTTTACAATAAGACTAATAAAATAATAATAGAAAATAAAAGCTATAAAAGGATAATGTGGCAAGTTATCATTCTTACATGGCCTGACATGTTTTCTGACAGTGAGCATTTGATTTACCTCTAACATTCCTTGTGGACAACATCAAAAGGAATGTATAACAGCATATGTAATCATTATCTCCTAGACAAAGGCTGCCACTCCTCAGGGAGAGAGACATTAGCTCTGGTAACAAACTCATACCAGAACACATCCCTCGGCCCCTTCAGAGATGGCACAGGAGGATATAATAGACAGTGGTCCAAAATGGTTCAGAGTAGGATTAATTCTTAGAAGTACTGCTGCTTCTGTAATCTCACTTATGTCTACAAAGTTAAGGAATTTATGAAGTTCACAGTATGTGAAATAGGAATGCTGGGTTCATATCTAAATGATAATGAGTAAAACAGAACTCCAGTGCTCACGGTTCTCAAGTCAGCCACAGTACTGCAAGTTCACGGCAACATCTAAATATACATGTGTTGTATCTTTTTAGTACCTGTTTTATTAACCTGGAGCACAGAGACATGAGATGCTGAGGACTGGGTGGAGCTACGAGAAGTATTTTCCTGGTATAGTTGATGGTATTGTCACCACGGGGCCATCTGAACAGTAGTAAAGGAGATACTGAGTTTCAGATTCAAGATGAGTTGAGGCATTGGAGAGGAAAGCAGATAGTGAAGTTAGAAGCTGGGACAATTAAGTGTATGTATGAGGTAGAGTTCAGGCATCAGAATGAGCACTGCAGCATAATTAGTCCAGGGCTTGATTTTATGCAGTTTCAGTGAGGTGATATGGTGCCTTAAAGTTACCAGACAAACCTGAACATTGTGATTTTCTGGGGTAATGAGTAAGGGGATCACTTAGGCCATAAACATCTGTAAAAACATTTGCATGAGTAATTCTCTTTTTATGTGGCCACCAAACCTTCACTTATAATCCCCCCCCCCCTTTCCTCTTGACTTCTGATTAGGGTATAATGATCAGCAGTGGTCCAAAATTTGGGTAATAAAAAAAGGGAGAGAGATGTGACCATAGATTACATAATCAGCTCTAAGCTCATAAATCATAAATCACCTGTACTGAGGATGATTCAGGAAGCCATAACAAGCTTGATTCTGACCATTACATTCTTTAATATAAATATGGAGAACAGAAAAGGTGTTTCCAAATTAAACCGTTGCCATAGATGAAGGAACATTTCAATAGGGTGGTGCTTAGAGACAGGTGGCTTCTTTGTCTTGCTATTTGGTGATATAAATCAAAGATGCCTTCCAAATGTCATAATGATTATTTGACCTGTCATCTGTGTGGTATACATGGCTGGGCACATTTTATGTGAGATTAGCTTTGTGCCCACCCTTCTATAATTGGGTAGCTGTCTCTACCCTCCCTTTAACTGTTCTATTGAAGTGTGCATCTCTAGGCAGCTGAGGTAATAATGCTGTGAGTGAGGCTATGTCACTGCCTTCCCTCCTATATAAAGATGATTAGTGTTGGAACCCCCAGCGTCATTACCTTGAGCGAATGAGGTGGTTGTGCATCCCTTAGATTCACCTAGAGAAGCACTTAAGGAACACTCTCTCCAACCAGTGGGTAAAATAACAATGATTTGAAAGAAAACAGATTTGTGGAGAAATCAGCAATACAGAGTACTGATATCATGTCACCCATGCGTGATTTACACCTGTATTTGAGTTGGTTCCTTTGGAAGCAGTACAGTCAATGTGTGGATTATTGCTGAAAGCTGTTGCTCTTATCAGACAATCAACCATTTTTATTGTGTGTACAATAAAATAGAACACAGTATGTATCCTCACAAAATGTAGACTCCACATGGAAAAGACATGTATGTAAATGAACAAAAAAAAACCCCACATATATAGCATAGCTGTAAATAAAGGGAACTTTTATCCAAATTCAAGACAGCCAAACTTGATATTTGTTAATGGCATGTTATCATGCAAAAGCATGAATCAAGCCAGGTGAAATAAATGAGTGATTGCCTAGTGCTACTAGCAATAATAATACACATGGTTATCATATGACAGCTCTGTGCTGCAGTATATTTGAAGCTTTAAATTAGAATCAACCTGGTAGACTCACCACCACGAAGACATATTTCATAAACTATCTACTGTTAGCAACCCATATCGCACTCATAGCATCATTAGGAATTAGTTAGTGCTTTTCCACAGCCTTGAAATATTCCCCGTGCGTGCGTGTGTGTGTGTGTGTGTGTGTGTGTATGCACGCGCAAGTGCTTATATGTGCATATTTACACCATGCAGTGTAAATTTAAGTAAAGGGAACAGTTAAGCTTTGTCACCCATAATAGGCAAGGGTAGTTAAAAATCACCCAAATGGAGTCCAAGCTTTCACTCTCTACCTCCAGGATTTCTTTTCACCTGTTCTGACCTTCTCTCCCTGCACAGTTATCTGCTGCCTTGAAGCTATTTCTTTGCTTACTATAACTGGGATTTCTTCTATCACAGTTGATTGCTATGCTTAAGTGCAGTCGGCTGCATGCTGAACTTGAAGGAGACGTAAATTGAGATGGTTTTACTACTTAACTCGTTCACTGGTTGCTGTTCACATTATCAGCTCTCAGAAACTTTATGGAATTCTAGGGTTCATTTTCTGCTGCCCATTTCGAAGCTGTAGGCACCTGGCATAGAAGTGTGTGTTGAAGAGGATAATATGCCCTTAAATGTTCTACCCACGTATTCCCTTCTGCCTCTGTATCTGTCTGGTGCATTAAAAGAACATTTTCTCTACATCTTTAGAAGGAGTAAAACATAACAAGATGAGAAAAGCTGTCAATTGACCTTAGGACAATCGATAGCACAGAGCTCTTCTGCCCCTTTTCTACATTTGTTCCCATCTCAGACCTTTGTCAACTTTAACCTATCACAGGGGCTCGTTCTCCTGAGCGTCTTGTTCCTCCTGATGAATATAGAGGGAAATTTTCTGTTGATTTGGAGTTGCTATTTCCATGCTATAAGCAATATTTCTAGCTAAGACTTTTCATAAGAATGGAGGTCTCTCATCTCCTTTGAGAAAATTTACCAGAAGTTTAAAATGAGAAGGCAGTGCTGGTTAAATGATAAATTTTCTTCAAATCGCACAGATGGAAGAAAGATTTTTAAATAGCATCTTTTAAAATGCCTCATTCACATAGTATGGATCATGTTTTAATGTAAGAAGTTTATATCATAGTGATCTAGTGTTTAAGCTCTTGCTTGAGCAAAGCAGAGGGAGACTAAAACCAACTATAAGAGAATGGCTGGGGGAGGGGGAATGGGGAAGACCATTTTCAGCTCCCTGAGCAACAGCTAACTTAATAATAAGCATTTCTTAATTCCTTTGTATTTCTGTTTCTGCATAAGGCATGATGACATTGTCAAATGTTTCCTAAATTCTTAATAGAGGTATACGTTGTTGAGTAGAAAACTTAGAAGTTATATTGTGTGTTATTTATCTCTAGTAGTGAAAATAGTATTAACACAGACTATAGTTTCGGTTTTATTTCACAGAGCAACATCTTATTAAATGGGCTTTCTAGGATGTGGTTCTAGCTCCATTTCTTTTTTAAAAAATTTTTAAAAATGTTTATTTATTTTTGAGAGAGACAGAGCACAAATGGGAGAGGGGCAGACAGAGAGGGAGACAGAATCCAAAGCTGACTCCAGGCTCTGAGCTGTCAGCACAGAGCCTGATGGGAGGCTTGAACTCACAATCTGCGAGATCATGACCTGAGCCAAAGTCAGACACTTAATGGACTGAGCCACCCAGGTTCCCCTCTAGCTTCACCTCTAGCTAACTTAATCACTTTGGTTAAGTAATTCAACCTTTTTAGAACTCAGTTTGTTCATTCGTAAAGTGAAAAAGTTGAATTGCTTATAGTTTTATAATGCTTCTTACAGTTTTTAAAAGACAGTGAATTTAAACTATATTTAAACTGAAATGTATTACTTGAGTGAAGTTCTAACCAGACCTTCTTGAAGTTCTAACCACCAGGCTTTTGTGTTGGGAACCTGGAATGAACTATCTTGCTCTCTACAGTATGATCCTTGTGTAACTCGGTGGGGGAGGGGGAGACGGTGGGCTTTCACCATGTCTATTTTGGTTACTTGACTCTGGAGACATCAAGATTAGAAAGCTGCCGTGCCCAGATGAAATATTTCTGTTGAGGACAGACAAAATTGAATACTCAGGAACCTGACTGGCAAAAGGAAGCTACAATCCTCTGCAGTGGACATAACCATTATTGCTCTCGGCTCTGATGTTGTCTGCTTTAGGATTTATTTGAACTGGCTCAGAAAAAGCCTGAACAGAAAGAACTTTATGACACCCAGAATTGTTTTCACTTTTAAACAATTTCTCTGAAGAAATAGCCATCAGTAAAAACGAACAACCAACAAAACAAACAAAAACGGTGATTTAGTCTCTCTTCTAAACTTTTTTTTTTTAATTACCCATCGCACTCTTACTGTGTTACTGTCCCCACCCCAACCTATTTTTTTTTCTTTTAAGAAAATACAGGATATAGAATCCATTTTATTTTAAAACTGTAAACTATGTTCATTCTTACTGTCAATAATAAATACTTTTTTGGTCAGGTCTACAGAAAATCCATTTTGTAGGTGTACAGTTTGATCAGTTTTGACAAACAAACACCATCATATAACTACCGCTGCCATCAAAATACAGCATATTTTCCTGCCCCTGAAAAGTTTCTTTATTTCCCTTTGTTGTCCATTCCGATTCCATACGCCAAATGTATGACCAATGACTGATCTCTCTCCCTATAGTTTTGCCTTTTCCAGGAAATCATACAACTTAATTTATCAAGTATTTAACTTTCTGTGTCTGGTTTCTTTCACCTCGTGTGTCTTTTGATATGCATCCTTGTTGTTGCATGTGTCAGTAGTTCATTCCCTTTTATTGCTTAGTAACATTCCATTGTAAAAAAAGTACCTATTTGTTTATCCATGCAGCTACTCGTGGGTTTCTTCCAGTTTTAGGAGTATAAAGTTGCTATAAACTTGCAACTTTCATGCTCTAGTTTCATTGTTTTCCATTTCTCTTGGGTATGTAACTAAGAATCGGATTACAAACTCATGTAGGAAATATATGTTTAACTTTACAAGAAACAGCCAAACTTTTTCCAAAGTAGCTGTGCAATTTTGCATTCTCACTAGCAAAGATTAGGAGTTATTCCATGTTAACAAATGCATCTGGAAAAGCAAAACCCAGATACAGAAAACCACACAAGAAATACCTGGCTTATTCAATTATTTTAAGGTGAACACTTGTAACCAACATCAAGTCAAGAAAGAAAACTCTGCTAGCCCCCCAGAGGGCCCTAGGGGCCTCTTCCCAGTTTCAACCTTCATCTTCCCCAACTAAATAACTAATATCTTGGTTTTAGAGCAATAACCTCCTGGTGTTTTTAATAGTGCTATCACTTAATGTGCATCCCCAGACACTTTAGTTTAGTCTTGGTTGTTTGTTATAAAACTGGTTATATATTTTAGGTTTCTTTTAATGAATAGCTTGCCTTCCATCACTTGATTTTCTTTCAGATATCTACTGAAGAACCTGGAGCATTTGACCTACAGAGTTTATCAGTTTAAATTAAATTAGTTGTTTTCTATTCTTGGGGCAATTGAACATGTTTCTCTGTCCTCCATATTTTCTGCAAATTGGCATCTGTTTCTATACTTTGCTGCTAGTAATGATCTAAATAAGGAGTTCAGGGTTGTTGCCTAAGGAGTGGAGATCTTTTCTCATATCCCCATATATTTCTTACACTACAACCAATAACCTTTTCCATAATAGGCATTCAATAAACATTTGTTGGTTGAAGAATGAATGAATGAATGAATGAATGAATATAAGAATGAATGAATATCTTCACTTAAACAGAAAGATGCGGCCAGAATTACACTATGTACGACTAAGGTTAACCATGGAAGAATTTTAAAGGTAGTGTGTTTATGATAGAAATTTGCTTCCAAGAGAAGTTGTAGAATGGCCTTCCCTGTGAATCTGTAAAATTTTGATAATAGTCATCATTCTTAGAGTCATAAACCATGATGGCCGGGGAGGATGAAGACCCGATTTTCCATTCCTGAGCTTCTATGATAGAGTACTCACCTATAAAAGATGAGTTGCCTTTTCTCAGAATATTCTTTGCAGAATTCCTGTCTGCAGGGCACTAAATGGAATTTGGTGCATTAAAAGTTTACTTCCCATAGGGCCAAGTTTACTTTCAGAGAGTGTTTTATGACCCTCAGATAACATTTATACGAGTGTTTCTATGGTAGCGTATGGGGCAAATGCAATGGCAGCAATCTGAGGAGTGAGGATTATTTTCTGATTACCTTTTTCGTCCATAAGCAGTGCCTTTAATGAATGGTATCCCCACAGAGTGTGTCTCTGAGTGCTGGCTGTAAGCACTTGGAACTCTTCTTTGGGATCCTTGATATAATTTGTGAAAAATTATTCAGTTAACGTGGTTCTTGTTTATAAATATGTACATCTGCTGTTAACAAAAAGCCTGGAGCTTTTAGGAATGTTCTTCTGAGAATAAAACAGAGAATTAGCTGTGCTGAAGCTGTGGGCTTCTGACAAAAGAAACGTGTTGTGGTTTTCATTAAATTGTGTTTCAGGGGGCGCCTGGGTGGCTCAGTCGGTTAAGCGGCCGACTTCGGCTCAGGTCATGATCTCGCGGTCCATGGGTTCGAGCCCCGCGTTGGGCTCTGTGCTGACAGCTCAGAGCCTGGAGCCTCTTTCAGATTCTGTGTCTCCCTCTCTCTGCCCCTCCCCCATTCATGCTCTGTCTCTCTCTGCCTCAAAAATAAATAAACGTTAAAAAAATTTTAAAAAAAATTGTGTTTCAGAATTCTTTGTATTTTTCTTCTGACTGAAGGTTTTCACCTTTCATTTGGAGTAGTAGCAAGTGACAGGATATATTTTCACAAAGCACAAAGATGAGTTTCTTTTGCCATGTTTAATGTAGTTTTTGCAACATTTCAAACTTCTCTTTTATAATAAGCATTTTTATTATTATTGATAGCAACATGGTCACAAATATCATGTTTTATACTTTTATTTTTCAATGTTTCCAAAACCATTCCTTACATTATTTCATTCAGTTTTCACTTTAACCTTTGGCATTGTAAGCAAAGGCACATTGTGATATCATAATTTTAATAAATAACACTGTCACAACTTTACCAAAATGAAGTGACTTGTCCACAGTCACATGGCTAGGTGGATCTCAGTCTAGACCCCAGGACTTCTGGCATCTGGACAAATATTGTCTATTTCCTCGTTAATTCATTTTGTAGTTTATGATCATTGATAGAAAATGAAGATACTAAAAATATTAGAAACAATTGTGTTTCATGTAGATTTCAGCCTTGATTGTATATGTAGACATTCTGCCACTGACCAGGTTTCTTAGACTTTATCATCAGTTGACTGAGATTGTACCCAAAGAAACTTGGGCCCCAGTGATTAATGAAATTCTATTAAATTAAAAGGAGATCTTGGTAGCCACTGTTTTCCCATTTCAGAGTCCATAAAGAAGTTTCTGTAGTTGTCTCTCTTTAGTGTGTATCCCTTTTATAGCCTCTACTTTCTTAGTATATTTCTGTACAGCATCATTAAACCAGCTGGACTGATGATGAAAATGGTACCTTCAGACATCTAGCCTACCACCAAAATACAATTATATTTATTACATGAACTGTGTAGTCATTGAATTTAGCTGAGATGACCCAGATTTCCCCTTGGCTATGGACTTGGACAGTATATATTTAGCTAATAAAACCCAGTTCCAAATTCACCTTCTCTCTGATGTTTTTTTTTTTTTTTAATTCCACTTTCCTCACTTAATTATTATACATATTGTAAATACATTAAGTATATATTTTTATTTGCTAACGGTTTTGGACCTCAATATAGTTATATTCCCCCAGTAGAATGTAAACCTCTTATAGCTTTTGCCTGATACATAGTAGGTGTTTTATAAATGTTGAAATAAATATTTCCAATTGTCCATATTGCTATATTAAGCTACCATTTATTGAACCCCTACTCTGGATGACATTTGGCTATTCTGTCATATCATATTTACCTAAATCACTTTCAGATTCCTAAATTACTTTATTTTTTTCACTTTAAAATTTTTTCATTCAGATAGTATTGTTGCACAGGCAGTAAGTTTTTACAAGAACTAATGAGACCAAAAAGTATGACAGTTTAAAAAGAAAATGACAAAATTGGTTTGACTGTGCTAAGCAAGGTAGAGGGACACAAAATAAGTCATTTCCCCTCTCTCTAAGGATCTTATGGTAAAGAAAGAGTCACACTTGAAAAAAACTAATGCTAGATGAAATCAAATCTTTACTGCAAGAAAGGGAGAAAAAAAAATGACCTAAGAAAAACTGAGCATGTCAGAAAGGGATTTATTTGAGATGACTATTGAAGGATGTGTAGGTGAGGAGGATTTAATACGGAACTGAAGGAAGGGCATTTTAGGTTAAGAGAACAGAACGCAAAGATAGGTCTAAAGGTGTGAGTATCCGTGATGGGTTTCAGAAGCAGCTAACAGTTGTGTATTGCTCGAGCTTAGTTCTGCTAAGGCCCTTTTTTCACACTAGCTGTTTGAATTTAGGCCTTTGTCATCCCCTTGCATCCTGGGTAGTGAAAGAATGCCTGGCCTACCTTTGCAGGTTGATCTTATGAATATCTCAATCACACAAGTCAGTCTTATTTTGAACCCTTTTCCTGAAGCCCAGCGGTCACCTTTGATGTCAGAAAACACTTAAAGAATTGATTTCTATTCCCTCAGCAATTCACATTATTGTCAAGAGAGTCCCTAGTGAAGTAGTAATATATTTAGTATACTTCCAATATGCATGACACATATAACACTTACAAGTCTATTGCCTTTTCAGAAACAATCACCAAAGCACACGCTATGTTATCAGGAAATACCCTACAGGTCTTTGTAATAGATTTGAATGGTTTCAAGATTCTGCAAACTCGGACTTTATAAGCAGTCTCTCCTGAGTAAAGAATTGAGTGGTAGAGTAGTAAGGCTGTAGTTACTGCCTCAATTCATGGAAAGCCCAGTTCAGGAAAGGCCAGGACCTTAGAGGTTGCAATGACAGTGAGAACATCCATCATTTAATAAAACCTGAATGAAGCACAGAAGGACAGCATCTAAATGCACAAGGAGAGAACTCTCAGATGGAAAAAACAGCAAAGTTGCGCACTGGAAACTTCGACAATGACCCTTTATTTTTTTTAAGTATATTTGTTTATTTTGAGAGAGAGAGAGAGAGAGAGAGAGAGAGAAAGAGAGAGAGAGCATGTGCATGAGTTGGGGAGGGGCAGAGAGAGGAGAGAGAATCCCAAGCAGGCTCTGAGCTGTCAACACAGAGCCTGATGCGGGGCTCAAACTCATGAAACTGTGAACTCATGACCTGAGATGAAACCAAGAATTGAACATTCAACCAACTGATGCTCCAAGGTACCCCTAAAATGACCGTTTAAACATAAGATATATGAGATGTGTATTTAACTCATTAGTTTTTTATTAGCATTTAAAGAGAACTTACCAGATATCAGGTACTATTCTAGGTACCAGGGATATAGCAGTTTGTAATGGAGGAACCATCATATTACTTATAATTTAATTCATTTTTTTCTTATTAAAATTTTTTAATGTTTATTTTTGAGAGAGAGAGAGGGAGAGAAGGAGACAGAGCACGTGTGAGGGAGGGGAAGAGAGGGAGGGAGACACAGAATCCAAAGCAGGCTCCAGGCTCTGATCTGTCAGCACAGAGCCTGACTTGGGGCTCAAACTCATGAACTGTGAGATAACGAACTGGGCCGAAGTCAGACGCTTAACTGACTGAGCCACCCAGATTCCCCACATGTAATTTAATTCTTAAAGCAACTCTCCATGGGAAATATTCCAATTATCTCTCTTTTACAGATGACAAATCTGTGGCCTATGTGGGTTAAATAGTTTACCCGTTGTCATACAGCTTGAATGTATTATAGCTGGGATTTGAACTTAGCCATTACTCTGTGATGTTTCCTGTTTGTTATCCACAAAAGAAAAAAAAATGAGCTAAAGTGTACTGAGTGTTGACCTTTTACCATTTGGGATTTGGGAATGTGCTTTAAACATGTAATCTCTTCGCTGACAAACTCTATGAGGAAGTATTAGCATCCATATTTTATAGAAAAGAGAAATAAAGCCCAGTGAAGTTGAATGATTTGCAAAAGGTCACACAGCCACTAAATAGCTAAGCCAGGATTCCATTCAGGCTCATTTGTCCTTTGACATATATTCCCTTTTTATTGTATACTATGAAATTAATAGATGTTAAGATTCTCAAAGAGGAGGTTTTTACTTCAGTCTTTGTGTTTGGAGAAATTAAAAACAGTGTTTTAGATGTATGCTACTTTCTGAAATGTTTCTTCCAGTGTCTTTGAGGATCCATGTGTATCCATTTATTGCTTGGGGTATGCTCTACATGACTAACAAGTTTCTCTATCATTTAGCACAAGACACAAAATGTGGTTGTAGGCATGTGTTTTCAAACCAACTCACTCTGAAACTTATAAAACTTTGTACTAATTAAATTCATGTATCAGTGTGTCCTTTTCAAGAATTGGTTGATTAATGAACCCTTAACAATTTGAGAAATGGATCTTCAGTTAAATTTGAAATGAATGCTGGATACAAATATGGTGATTTATGGAGCTCACCATCCTCTCCACTGTACTCCTTCTCAAAAACCCTCATCTAGATTTCCTTCTCATTTTCAGTGTTTCAGTCAATATTTTTCTCCTATTTTCATATAAATGTAATCATCAAATTACGTAAAGAAAGAGAAAAATGTGCCAGGTAGAGAAAAGTAGATGCTTAATATACTATAATTAATCTAAGAAGAAAGTGGGATTTGTGTATACATGTGTATGTGGACATGCAAACAAACACATTGAAAGAAATGTATTTAGAAGGACAAAGTAAAACTTTAAAAATAGCTATAGATATTAGAACAGAGAATGCAACAAGAATAGGAGCTAAGTTTCTCTGAATAAACTTTAAGAATTTGACTTTAGAGGGACACGTGAATGGCTCAGTCAGTTGAGCCTCTGACTTTTGTTTTTGGCTCAGGTCATGATCCCAGATTTGTGGGATTGAGCCCCACATCAGGCTCCATGCCAGTAGCTCAGAGCCTGCTTCAGATTCTCTCTCTTCCTCTCTGTCTGCCCCTCCACTTCTCTTGCTCTCTAAATAAACTTTAAAAAATAAAAATAAATTAAATAAATTAAAAAAGAATTTGACTTTACAAATATTAAAATATTTAATATAATTATAACATCTCATTTAAAATTTCACCCATTGAAAACACAACAAAACAAATACATCTAACTGTTGGTGACAAAACTACACATGCACAAAATCATTTGAAATGACTTCCAGGCATAGAATTTTATACATCTATATTAGGATTTATTAATGACAAAAACATACACACCACATAAAAACAAAAAGACACAATGTGTTGTACACCTAAAACTAATTCCATGCTACTATTTGTCAAATAGAAATTAAAATGGAACAAAATATAAATTCAATTATCTGGAAAAAAAACAAGTAATTATTTTTAGTAATCATATTTTTGGAGGCAGTGTTAATGTTGTCATCCTGAGACAGTAGTTAAAAGTTTGCATGATCCAATTTGAAAAGGCTTCTACCAGTCAAAAATGTTTCCATTTGTGCATCAATAAGAGTAATGACTGCAGTGTATTGAAATGCATCATCTATGTTTAAATCCTTTCATTCATAATGGTACAAAACAACCCCAACACAAATTTTCGAGGATGCTAGAGAACCAGCTCATTATTTTATTTTTTTTTATTTTTTTAAATATTTTTATATTTATTTTTTGAGAGACAGAGCACAAGTGGGGAAGGGGCAGAGACCGAATGTGGCACAGAATCTGAAGCAAGGTCCAGGCTCTGGTCAGCACAAAGGCCTGACACAGGGCTCGAACCCGCAAACTGTGAGATCATGACCTGAGCCAAAGTTGGACGCCCAACCGACTGAGCCACCCAGGTGCCCCATCATTATTTTCAAAACTGATAAATAACATTTTCAAGCATTTATCCTGCCTTTCTTTAAGAACTATAACTAAATCACTGTTGGGTGGGAGGGCAAGTTTCTTTTCATAGGATATTTCAGTTAATAAATGAAAAATAGGATTGTATAATTAGAATGTTATTAAGAATGTCATTAGAATTGCAACTCCTAATGAAATAATGGGTCTAGGCAGTGAGCATCATTGGCTGACAACATCACAGAGAGAAACAGTTCCCATTGTGTGTGTATGATAGAAATACCCGGGGTGCCCGGGTGGCTCAGTCGGTTAAGCGTCAGACTTCGGCTCAGGTCATGATCTCATGGCTAGTGAGTTCAAGCCGTGCGTCAGGCTCTGTGCTGACAGCTCAGAGCCTGGAGTGTGCTTCTAATTCTGTGTTTCCCTCTCTCTCTGCCCCTCCCCTGCTCACGCTCTGTCTCTTTCTCCTTCAAAAATAAATAGACATTAAAAAAATACCCAACACCATCTATGAAAACATATTACACAAAAATGAGCTTGAATCTAATCAAGCCTATAGATCTAATGACCAATTTATGGGAAACATCATGAGAATAAGTTGGGAAAAATCCAAACTATGGGGGATTTTACAGGAAGAACAGCCGGGTTTCTTCAACAAATAAACTGCAAAGAAAGAAAAGAGGATGGGAGAAAACCTGTAGATAAAGGGTCTTAAGAGATGTTGTGGGAACATTATTTGGATCCTAATTTGAAGAAATAGTGAAAAGAATTGGTTGGAAGATTCGTATACTTTCTGAACATTTGATACAGTTCATGTTTTTAAGTGTGGTGATATATGGGCACATTTTTTTAAAAAGTGCTTCATGTTCTAAACACACAAATTAACATAAATATGTGATTTGGTTTTAATAACTGTGAGGGAGAATCAGGAGTAAGGATGATGAAGCCTCATTGGCTTTCAGTTTTTTATAGTGAAGCTGTATGTTGAGTAGATGAGAGTTTCTTTTTAAAATTTTTTTTAAATGTTTATTTATTTTTGAGAGAGAGAGACAGAGTGTGAGCCGGGGGAGGGCATAAAGAGAGGGAGACATTTTTGTGAGTTTCTTATATTTTAACTTCTACTTTTGTAGAAGTTTGTAACTTTTCATTAAAAACAAAAAGAACCTCAAAAACATGCAGTTTCTTGTAGATTATTAGCTGTAATCTTAATATTGCTAAAGAAATTAACAGAACTTAATACAATTATTCTTTCATTTATATGCTTGTAATTTTCTAAAGTTAATTTCATTACAGCCTGACCCCTAACATTTACAGAGCCTAGGGCAAGTGTATAAGAAATGTGGCCATATTCCACAGGTCTAAATATGCAAAAATCATAAATCAAGCTAGCAAACTGCCGAATGAAATATGTTCTAGTCTCTTACCTTGATGAATATACCTTCATCAGGTCCTGGAAGACCAAATTCGAGTTTAAAATACTCTCATTCCTTGGTGTTTTTGCTGGCTTGTGGTTGTACCGACAACCAGTTCCAAAGTCCCAGCATGCAGCCCAATCCTTTGGTTATCTATCTGCCTTTCTCTCCCTACCCCAGGCCCCATCATCCCATACCACAAGGGGCCTTAGTGCACCCAGCGGACACCCTAGCTTTTAGGTGTCTACCCTGCCCACACTCCTTCCCTACTGTCACTTCTTGGGACTTAAGAGCACAGAGAGGCCTCGCACTGGTCCTGGCAATAGGCTCAGGGCCATTTGGAAGGAAATTGCTGGTTCACAAGTAAACAGAGCATCATGGGGCAGAGGGGAGGCACATCTTCTTGACTCTAAGGAGTCCTCATCTGATAGAAAAGAGGGGTTACAGAAGCATCAGAGTGGAGTCTCCTAGTGCTCACAGCTCAGACCTTGATATATCATGCCTGGGATAGGACTGTTAGGTTAAATTCTACAACTCATACGAGAAACCTTTAATTTTGCTTTCATGGTTTGATATATTTTATTGCTTTTTACATTTGGCTTTGCAAATATTGATAACAGTTTAAGTGAAATACAAACTGAACATTAATCTTCCTAAAAAATTATTTTTTTGCTCTCAAAGTGTATTTAGCAATTTCAAAGGCTTTAGCTGCCTGTCTACTTTGTAGAATTAACATCGGCTCAAAACATATTCAGGAAAAAAATCCCTAATTTTTCAAACCATCCTTGAAGGAATAGATGTGTCCAAGGTGGGGGCACTGGACTATACTGCCTTAACTCTACAACACAAATACAATTGTGCTCAGCCAGAGAGACACTGCTATGTTAAGTTGGCAGAAAACTTTACTAGAAGAAGGAAGGATATTCTTGGGGAACAGCTGTAAACAGAATTCAGCAAGGACAACTGCTTTGATTGCCCCCTGGCTTATCATTTGGAGACAAGTTTCATACTAAAAATTATTCAAAGTATAAGCCCAGCAATAGACTCCCTGCAAACATCTGGCTCTGGGTCAGCTCTAATAGAACAAGGCAATCATGAGACCGTCCGCTCTACCCTACAAATGTCCAGATGCCACTACATTGGACATTAGACATTGGACACCCAATGTAGTGGCATCTGGACATTTATAGGAGGCAAATTATAGAGTAGCCCTGACAATAATTTTATATTAAACTAAATGGATGCTACTCTTTTGTCTGCACAAAGACTTGGAAGGGATTCTAAGATTTTTATGTCTTACTAAAAATGGCATTACCATTATTGTTGCTAGTATTTCAGCTGAGAGTTTGCATCAGAAGTGTAGCTGGTAATTCTACTGTTCATCTATTCCTTCAGCAGATACTTATGAGTGTTTTTACTGTGTATTATCAGGCTCTGTTATGGATATTCTGTGCGTATATGTGCCTGGGTTTGTGTGTGTTGACTTAATCCTTGCAGTTAACCACTGAAATCTATGGCACCGTATCTATTTAAAAATGAGTAAACTGAGGTTCAGAGAGCTAAGGCCATAAAACAAGTAAGTGCTTCTATATTGTACTTCCAAAGTTTTATGCTCTTTCTATATTTTGTACTGCCCTTGATCTTCCCATTTTTTGTATGGAGAATTTTGCACTTCTATATCTCATCCAGAATTGTTTCATTGTCCTCTCATATACTCCTTTAATTCACTTATAATCTTGGTTTCTATTTTTGGAAGGTTCTACTAATACTCTGCTGTGTCTCTCTTTTCCTAGAATTAAAACATCATGTGTTTTTCCACTGACTTACCCTTTATTCTGTGATCACTATTCTGTATTTTTAAATCTAAGCATCCTGTACACCAAATGTTCACAAGAGTGCAATATGAATGGAGCTCCTGAGTAGAATTGCAACTGGTTACCATGAAAAAGAAACAGTTTCACTTACATTGCTGTTCCTGCACCAAAGGTACCAAGGCCCAGTCTGTTCTGGGACATGCTTTTGTGCTAGGGAACATCCTTGTTTCCATAGAGACCATGGCAGAGACACATGACAGAGTAGTCATCACAGTAGTATTTGTAGTGTATTATTCTACCTGTGCAGATTTCACATGGCTGTCATGAATACTCTGGTTCTCACTGAGTAAATGGAAATAAGCTGATTTATCCACTGGTTGATTCTTATATACACTCATTTCCCCCCAAACCATGTGGATCTTCTTGTATAACCCCTTGGTCTGGGAATAAAATTGGTATCTAATCAGTATTTTCTGGCTGATAAATTGGAAAGTGGCAGTGATTAGGTGTTTTAGTCAAGGTGGCCCATCCCTCAGTGAGGCTCGGCTCAGGATGAATATAGGACAGGTAATTCTATAGTGGCAGTCTGCTTTTAAAGGCTGTTTGTTTCTACCAATAATTCTGAATTCACTTTCATTTACATTGGTCAGAGTAGAGAATATGTGGGGGCAGGCCTCCCTTTCTCTCACATGGTATGTGTGATAGACTGAATTATATCACCCAAAATTCATATGTTAAAGCCCTAATCTCCAATGTAACTGTAAAGCCATGGCACCTCTCAGGTTTGGGGGGGGGGGTGGTAAATAAGGCTAAATTAGGTCATAACGGTGGGGCCCTAATTGGACAGGATTATGATAAGAAGAGGAAGATATATCAGAGCTTGTTCTCTCTCTGTGTGCATACAGAATGTGAGCACACACTGAGAAGGTGGCTCTCTACAAGTCAGGAAGAGAGTCCTCACCAGAAACCAATCCTGATGACCAATTGATCTGGGCTTCTGGTCTTGAAAACTTCAAGAACATAAATTGCTCATTTAAGTTACCCAGTCTGTGGCTTTGTGTTCTGGTAGCCCTAGCCGACGAACACAGTGTAGGAGAGCAAAAGGGCAGAGTTGTAACCCTGCCTTCATATATTTATATGTGGCATAATTCCTTGGGATCACAGATTGGAAAAGCCATGGGTTATGTGTAGCTTCTAGCACGTCACCCCACCTCCTTTCCTCTTCAAGAAAATGCAACTGTAAATATGTGAGTGAGGCCAATTTGCTTAACCAAAATGATATTTCCCTTTATCTCACCCTAATAGGTACATGCACCAGGGTATTAAGATGCCATGATACTTCTCTCCTGGTTGATAAAAGCTTAGGTTTCTCAGGCTTCCCTCTTCTTGGTGCTGTCTGCACTAATACATTCCTTCTCTAGTACCCTGGACCCACCCACCATCCAGCACCTGGGACAGTGGCAGCCCACTCAGGCCTGAGTTCTTTCTGGTCCGTGGATGCCCAGGCCCTATTATTAGTTTTTAATATTTTATTGCCCCTGCTTATTTTAGAAATAAACTCAGTTAGCTTTTTAATGCATGTCATTTGCAAACTTCAATACTTAATTGGTAACAAATAACTAAAGGCACTTTGCAATTGGTTGGAAGTCACAATGCCACCATTCAGAACTGTTGCAGGAGCCTACAAAAGCAAATCAAATCTATGAATGAGATCATTTAAGCATGTAAGAGTCTGGCTCATGAACATCTCCTTCAGTGCTGTGGGGGATGAGGGATGATAGTAAATCCCAGTTACTTCAAGGCTGGCAGACGATGAGTAATGTGCTTTTTTTTTTTTTTTTTTGGCTCTTTGATTGCATTTCTTCTTTTCCTCTGAAGCCTTCTTGTATCAAGTCCAAGGAAATGAGTAATTTGTGTCAGCTAGGAGCAAAATGAGAATAATTTATTTACTTGAATTACCATGTTTCTGCATGTTTCTGTGGCTACTTGGAACAATAATTGAATTTATGTTGCTATTATTTTTTCTTACCTCCTTTTTAGGACTTTCCCTAACATACTTGCATGAAAATGTCTTCCTACTTGGTTTTCTAATTTTTTAAAAGAAAAATCTTGATTCCATTGAAAATGCCTAATGGAATCAGTTCTTGACAAATATTTCTAATATCCTTAATTACTTGAATTTGGAAGAATGCTTCATTTGAAAAAGACCTTCAAAAATACCAAACTTGAAATCATTATAGCTTTTTTTTTTTTTTTTTTATGACATACAGGTATCCTTAAATGAAACAGATTTTCTAAGCCTTTACAAAAAGTATAAATGAAAACTTAAAATTAGAGCAACATCATGAATTTAACACCTTCTAGTGTTCTGCTTTCTATATCCTTGTGTGGTAACTATTTAATAGCTCTGTTTACATTTGCAAGCACACAGGAAACAGAATTCTCTATAGAAAACATTACTGATTTAATGGTTGAGAGTTGCTGATTCCTTGATTTAGTACTGAAGATAATTTACAGTATTTGGGTTTTCAGTAGCACATATTATTTCCAAATTGCTTTGTAGAATTTTGTTTCTATAAATAAACTCATCTGAGTTTAAAGGTCTGACTGTATAGCTCTTAGATACATTACAGCCAAGAAAAGATCTGAATTCTGCAAAGCACTATTATCCTGAGTGCTCAGGGAGCTTATTTTGTTTAAATTAATGTTTGTGTAATTTGAGGCCTTTTCATGTATGATCAGGGACTTTTTATTCAATCTCAGGAAGGGTTTGATGGGATTGCTTCTTTTGCAAATTCTGTGCAAGAGTGAATGGTTAGACCTAAACAAATATGTGGAAGAAGACAAAAGAGAATGACTTTATTAAAGAGACTTGATTAAAAAACAAATTATGGGCCATGACAAATTTCTCTCAAATATTAAAAATATTATATAAGAAGGGTCATTATAGTGAGAGTAGAAACTCCTTGTTTTTTTTATTCATTCATTCATCATTCATTCAAAATGAAAACTTTTATCATGCTGGTGAACTTGTTTGATCCTAGGTTAGGAAGAAGAGTTAAAGAGATAGGTCACTGTTGTTAGTCTCACAAGGGGCTCCCTGGAAGACTGTTGTTAAAAAGAGAGATGCTGTCCTGGAATGTTGACTTGCAAACACAGAGGGGCACTTGGGTGGCTCAGGCATGTGACTCTTAATCTCTGCTCCAGTTGTGATCTCATGGTTTGTGAGGTCAAGCTCCGTGTTGGGCCTCCTTGGATTTGCCTCTGTCCCTCTCTGTGCCCCTCCTCACTTGACACTGTCCCTCTCTCTTTCAAAAAAATAAATAAACTTTAAGAAAAACAAAAGAAAGAAAACACTGTCTTTTGGCATGCCTCAGTCTTAGTGCTGGTGAAATCCTGACTAAAATGTTCATTGTCTTGGCAGATAATTCTGTGTCTGCTGTGTACAATTTTCAGACTTCTGGATTAGGACGGACACGGAGGAGAATTATGTACACTACCTACCTAATTATAAATCAAGACTATGGATCCCAGAAAACAGGAAACTGAGGTAGTCTTCAAGTTAAATTAGTGGAATTATTAAAATCCCATCTTCCCTAAAGAGTCAATAAAAGAAGGGAAGGGAACATGAATTACAGCATGAGGGATTTAAGCTAGAAGTAACATTACTATATACTAATAGGAAAAACAGTGACATATTAGCCTATTGGAAAGAGGCTGATTTCTTTAAATGACAGTAATGGTTAAGTCCTATTCTTGCCTAGGGCCAGGCAGGTGACCTAGATAATGTTGAAAGGTTATTTTCTATCTTAGAGGAATGTGCCTTCTAGAAGGACGGAAATAAAATGATGAAATGAGCCCAACAAAACCTTTTAGTTGAGGCCCTGACTTATTCTTAAGGGTATATTTTCCTTTTAGATTTGAGCTTCCCAAGGCCAAGGGTTCTATCTATCCATGGCTATATCTGCAGAACATAACATAGGACCCACTTCATAGTGGATGATCAATAAACGTCTCACTAGAGGTGCTCATCATGGACAGATTTCTAGCACTGTTGGGGGTTTGGGAGGTTTTTCAAAGGCATTTTCTCCACTCCATGCAGATATGCCACTACTGTACAAGCTCTCCATATGAAAATTCAGCAAATGAACAAATGGATTGACTAATGTTAATGCATGTTATTGACATTTCGTGCAGTTTGTTGCAAATCTCCTTTAAAGATTGAGATGTTCTGCTGCTTTTGAGCTAGAATTCAGATTTCTAAAATGACATTAGTACTATGTCCTACAACTTTGCAGTAATATAGAGTTCATGCAAAGCAAAATGCAAGGGTATGATTTGACTTGCAGACATAGCCATGACCCATAGAACCTGTGGGAGCCCATCATCACCCTTCTAGCCTGTAGTCTGTACTGTTAGGTAATGACACGGAGGCTGTGGGGACTGGCAGTGGGCCCTCCTACCCTTTGGGACTTGACAGAGCAGAGTGGAGAGGGTTTGCTGTAGCTTTACCTGGAAGCAGCAAGAGCATTTAGATGATCCCTTCTGAACCAACGTTTTGGAAGCTTTGGTAATTTAAAAATGACCTTTTCACACTACATTCTTTTGGATTCAGGCAGCAGTGGAATAGGCTAAAAATTTCTCCTGTATAAGGCCAGGTTAACAAAAAGATTGACATTTGAAAAGGGTGAGACAATAGCATGTACTGGGAAACCCACCAGACTGATTTTTGCTTTTACTTCAGCCCTAAGATGCTAAATGACCTTGAGAAATTCCCTTAATATCCTGGGGCCTCAGTTTCCTCATTTCTAACATAAATTCTCGGGTTCTTTCTCACTGTAACATTTTATGAGTCCATAAAAATTTTCACACTTCCAAAGCAGCTGTTTTCACAATTCTGGTCTTTCAATAATCTGGCCTAACCATATTTTTAAAAAGTGCCATTTTTATAGTCACACAAGTTCTGCCTCACCACTTCCAAACAGCGTTTAAGAAAAAGAAGAAAGTCATTACCTAAAAATGACTGAATACAAATATCACTGTTTGTATGTTTTCTGAAACAGGGTGAACTTTTTTGGCATCTGCATAAATGGGAACAAAGCATTTATATTCCCTCTGGAGAGTGGGTAAAAATAGCAGCTGGGCAGATGCCTAATAGGTGTGCCTCAAATAATTGCCACTAAGCAGGCCTTGCTGGCCCTGATGACTTTTAAAAGATGTGGTGAGGTGGCCCCACTTTCTTGATATCTCCTAAAAGTTATCCCCTGGTATGTAGCCCACACTTTGCTTTCCTTTTCCAATACTGTCAGCTTCTTCTTCTTCTTCTTTTTTTTTTTTTTAAGGGAAGACATCTGCCAAGGGAGAGAAGGAATAAAATATAAGGATGGTGGGTAGGTGAGAAGAGCACATATGGTTGTATTTTGGCTTGAGTGATCAGGATTTATGTTTTATTTCCCTGCTTGTGAAAGCTTAATATAAACATGTTGAGAGAGAAAAGGGGAAACACACACATGCACATGCATGCACACACACACATACACACAAAACACTTTTTAGCCAAAAACATAAGCGGGAAGTTTAAATATAGCATTATGAAGGCATTTTTCTAAATAGGTATGGAGATCCTCCCTTCAGACCCTGTTCCCATTTGCTCCTATGCCTGTCAAGTGTATTGAACACCAGTTAAGATTCACTGGATTTTAATCCTGGAACCCAACATTCCCTGTAAGAGTTTGGTGGTACCACTGGTCGGCATGGTGGAATGCTGGTAGGTTGACTGTGCCTGGGTTGCTTGGATGAAGAACCTACTAATTGAAATAAAATGGCTAACGCAGACACAGCCCAATTTTGAGTGGCATAAGAATGAGCAACATAGAGAGTTCTAGAAAGTAGGTGGACAAAAGAAATGCTCCCAAGTAGAGTGATAAAGAGAGTTGGAGAGATTTGAATGAAAATTTTATTTTATCCTCTTATAGATGAGAATAATGAGAATCTCTCAAACTAAAACCAGCAGAAAGGACAGTAATTATGTCTATGTACATATTGTCCTTCTGAACCAGCTGGTAAATAAAAAAGTAATGTCCCTTATCAAATCTAGGATGAAATGATTTTAAGCATCTGTGTTCCCTGGTTGAAGGTTAAAAATAAAGAATCCTATGAGGATATATATATATATATATATATATATATATATATATATATATATATATATATATATATATGTTCGTGTACAATTTTCAATGAGGAAACAAAAAAATTCTAGGTACAATTGGTAGTAGAGTCCAAAGGTATCTGTAAAAATATGAAGGATGAAAGGAATAGAGCAGAAAACACAGGAAGACAATGTGATTTTTTGTTTTAGAAAATGAAGTGAAATGGGGTAATGTGTCCAAAAGACAGAAGATTCTCCCAGAGGAGGCGGCCTGCCACTTATTAGAGGGGTGGGGGGCAGGCACCTGGCAGGAGAGCTGGGAAATCATTGCCAACTCTTCTCTTTAGCCTCCACTATAAAGGTTAATAGTCAAAGGATGCTAATACAGTAACAGTTAATGAGCATCTGGGTGAGTTCTCATCTGGAGCAAGCAGGTTAAGGCACACTTCAATAATTGAATATGTTGAAATCTCTGAGGTTTGATGAAATTCATTTAGGAACCCTAAAGGAAACAGCTGAAGGAGGGCCAGGTTGGGTGACATGATCTTTGAGTATTTAGGAAGGATGCACGTGAATGAAAAAAAGGTAAGTTTGTTTTGTGTAAGAACAACATATAAAAGGCCACAGGAAAGTGCAGACTTAGAACAGTAATATAAAAGATCATGTCCTGAAGGTAATCGAGGAAGAAAAAAACAGAAATGAGATCTAAAGAGAAAGCATGGTCATTCTCACCATCATTCTCTGCAAACCCCTGACACTGGTGTCAGTTTCATGTAGTTTTACACACTCAAGATTCTGAAACCCACCTCTCCATCTGGCTTCACAAATGTGGTTGCTTAGGAGGAAGTGACCAACTTTACATTTTGAGGTTATGAGTGTTTTATCAAGCAATGAACTGTTGGGCTCACCAGTAACACCTCCAGTTTCCTGACAGTGAGGGAGGACATAGTCAAAGATATGTAATTAGGTATTTGGCAGAAATTAGATCTTCAGCAGGTAGAAGTTCTGGTGGATTTGTGGACACATCTCTTTGGTGCTGTGTTCAAAGGTGGCACTACAGCTGGCTCATTTCTCTGTCAATTAAGAAAGAATCACACTTTTGACTTTTATTTATTTATTCTCATTTTGTAAGATCTGTAGTTTTCTCTGTTCTTTAAATGATTTTGTTTCGGGTCAAGAAGGTAGGAGTCCTTTCCCCACTCAGAATGGTTACCTCTTAGCCAGAAACACTGAAAGATTGTTCCTGAGGTCATGGGCTCAGGCAGTTGATACAAGGGCCTAGGGCATGATTAGAAATAGAGTTCACCTTAGTCATGTAGTTAATTATTAAAAAGAAAGTACCATGTCTTCCTAAGTGGATGAACTTATTTCTCTTCAGCTTTGTTTAGTGCTCATTTGGGTAAATTCTGTTGAAAGCACCAGTTTTCTGGGGCATCCTGGAGATGAGGAGGTATCAGAAACTATAAAAACACCCCAAATAATAATTTAAATAGCGTCAGTTATGTGTCTGACCTCCAGTGCATGCTGAAGGTGCATTCTGTCTTATAAGTGTCATAATTAAGAGTTTGCTGCTGTTAAAATGTACTCATTTTATAAATAAGAATACTTACCATTCATCACTTCAAAGGATCATTCCAAAATTTCCCCTCCAGAAAGTGGCTTCAAATACAGGCAGCCTAAATCCAGAGACTTCACTCTCAACCACAACCCTACGTGGATATTAGGAAATAGGATTCAAAAAGTAGCCATGAAAGAAAATAGTGAAAAATGAAGTTGAAGCTTTTGAAGCTGAAGATAACGTATGCTGTTCATTCATGTGTAAAAGTGACGGAAAGAAAACATAATAACCAACAAATATGTAAAAATATGTAATGAGATTGCTAAGAGGAAAGCTAGCAATCATTCTCACTGGGGAAAATGAAGAGAAATGAGCTTTTAGCACTATAGAAATAGGGTGAAGTAGCAGACATGACTCATGGATGATAAAACATACTCATAGCTGAAAGGAATATCCTTGATCCAAGCCCAGCATTTTTCAAATGGGGAGATTGAAGAAGGGTGACATTACCAAAGTCACCCATTGAGCTAAATGCACCGTTGGGACCTGAATCCAGTTCTGCAGGAGCTCAGTCCCAAATTTGTACCCTGTCAGATTCTTATGATTATTAATGGAAAGGACTCATGAGACCAACGTGTTTGTATACATTGGTTTGTATACATGGTGTGTGTGTTTACATGCTTGTCTGACCTATCAATTAAATCTGAAACGGGGAGCCTGGGTGGGTCAGTCAGTTAAGCATCTGACTTCAGCTCAGGTCGTGATCTTGCTGTTCGTGGGTTCGAGCCCCACGTTGAGCTCTGTGCTGACAGCGCAGAGCCTGGAGCCTGCTTTGGATTCTCTCTCTCTCTCTCTCTCTCTCTCTCTCTCTCTCTCTCTCTCTGCCCCTCCTCTGCTCATGCTCTGTCTCTCTGTCTCTCTCTCTCAAAAATAAACATTGAAAAAAATTAAAAAAAAAAACCTGAGCCAATAGCAATGCCAGAGCCATAGGCATATTTTAGGGACAATTGAAGGTGTGAATAAAGTAGAAGATGTATTAGAGCAAAACACGTTTGAACTTGGATTTTGAGATCAAGATCCTGAAGAAACAACTGAATGAGCTTTAGACAAGTAGCAATTAACAAAATATTTGTAGGAAATTGATTAACAAAACAGCTCCTTCCTTCCTTTTTTTCCTTCCTTTGTGCTTTGACCTATGTCCTTTCCCAGAGCTAAGAAATCTATTGATTAAAAAAAAAAAAAAAGGAAGACTAAAGAAGTCAGTTTGGCATGATGCATTCCTAATGACCTCATGCTTTCTCTTACAATCATTGCTTCCTCTGGATCCTGAGAAACTGAACAGAAACCCATGGGGGAGGGGAAGGAAAAAAAAAAAAAAGAGGTTAGAGTGGGAGAGAGCCAAAGCATAAGAGACTGTTAAAAACTGAGAACAAACTGAGGGTTGATGGGGGGGTGGGAGGGAGGGGAGGGTGGGTGATGGGTATTGCGGAGGGCACCTTTTGGGATGAGCACTGGGTGTTGTATGGAAACCAATTTGACAATAAATTTCATATTAAAAAAAAACAATCATTGCTTCCTTTGCTAAGATTTTACAAAATCACTTTTTCTTCTAAGATATACTTTTTCCAGAAACTCCTCTTTCTTCTCCATTTTCAGAACCAAGATGTGCTTTTAGGGGCCTTTCTGATATGTTTTTGAGGACACTAGTGACTGATTTGAATGCCATATGATAAGTTTATCTTTAGCATGTTGTATCTTTCATTGCATTCAGCTATACAGCATCCAAGGGAAGATCCTTACTTCCTAACATTCTTCCCTATTGTGCCAAACATAAACCTCTGAGTGAGACTTGAAGCCCCACTGGAACATTCTTCCACTTACATCCAGAAACAACTTTTGATATTAAGGGTTTGCCTTTCCACATGCCTCAGTGTCTGCTTTTAGCTTTTTGTTGTTGTTGTTGTTGTTGTTGTTGAATTGTAAAGAAAATGTTATTTTTATAAATCATTTATGTATAGTGTCAATATGACAAAAATGTTAAGAATACAAACATAATATTTTAAAAAATGGTAACTTTAATCTCACATCTGTATGGGGAAAATCATTGTAAGGAAGCATTTTGAAATACAACTGTATTTCTCCAAGCCACAGAAGAGAGTTCATTTCAACTGCTTAAATAGAAAGTATTACTCCTAATTTGATCAAAAGAGAAATGACATTTGAGAATATAATTTATATGGAGTTTCAAATAAACAAGATTTTGGGGGAAAGTTTTGCAAGTTTTCTCTAAGCAATAAGAATGCCTGATCCTGTTGCTACTTGACCCCAATATTATGTGTTAAAATTTTGTTCCATTTTATACATGAGTTTCTGAGAAGATGGAGGCAGGGTTCCTAATCACAGTGATAAACCCTGGAGGTGATACATTAACTTTATTCTGAAGAGTTCTACATGTTTTCTCAGTTGTATTTCATGTATCTTTCTTACCTTATTTTTTACTGAGAAACCAGGTCAGAAAAAAAATATTGAACCCGTGTGTGCAGAAAACATATTCCAGAGAGATCATTGGGTAAATTAGACACAAATTCAAAATTTCAGCTCGTGGCTGTTTTTGTACCAGTTCAAAGTTGTTATTTCCATATGTTTAGTCTCTTTAATAGCGTTTGCATTTCTCAGTCATTTACAAAATTACTCTTGGGGCCAAGAATAGCTGGTTCTAAGAACCACAATATCTTGTGTAATTTGATACTTATCTTAGGAAGTAATATTCAGTAATACTAAAGCAGTAGGAAAAACACAAATCACTTTCTATGAATGTTTCTTTAATGTCCATTTTCAGGTGTATGATTACTTTAGTAAGACACTGCCAAGTGTAGGTCTAATGAATTGCCACCAAATTTTCTCCTGAGAATTCTTTGCAATTTATTTATAACCTAAACATATTCCATAAACAATTAAACACCAATTTTTGCTTTTACTCTGTAATTTCTTTTTAAAAAGTTGCCAAAAGACCTTACAATTGAATAACATAAACTTCTTTGAAACTGGTAATGCATTTTTTTTACTTCACCACACATATGTAGCCTGAAGTGCATAAATTATTTAGAAAGAGAATTAATATGAAGATTTTAATTATAGCTGAATACCCTTAATTATATGTCTGTATTATTCAAATATAACTAGGATGTTAAACACATCATTTGCTGTTAGTTATTTAAGGTGGATAGTTCAGCTAAGTGGTTTTTTAAAAAATTTTAATATTTTCTCATTAATAAAGTTGACCTTTTAAGGAATATTTGTCTCTGGATTTATCTCCGTAGCCATTAGCAATAAGTTTAATTTCAAGGTTCTTTTGAAACTACTCTAAAATCATGGAAAAATGTCAACACTTTAGAATAAGTGGCTAATCATTTTAATTCTCTTGGTATTCACTGCAGTATCATTAATCATGACAGAGTCATTCGATCCTAATATGATGCAATATCTAATTCTGCAGAGATTCAGCTGTAATTTAGCAACAATTACTGTCCACTTATTATAAAGTGATGCCAAAACCCTAATGCAATTATTTTATTGCATTTTGGTCACATTATACAATCGTATTCAAGTTTGCAGATGTTGTAAAAACTTGAGATTGATGCATTTGATTAAAAACACATTACCTTGGAAATTTTTTATTTGAGGTATTTACGTTATTTCAGAAGGCATTCCCCACTCTGTTTTTGGAATAGTTCTAATTTATTTGAATGCTTTTCTTGAATTTTTTTTTTCTGCGTATTTGCTTTGGGGGAAGTAAATTGTTTTGTTTTCTAAACATATGCAACTTTCGAAAAGGGTATAATAGATTGCCAAAAGGCCACTGACTTTGCAGGTGACTTACCAAGATGGAGCTTTTTCACTGGGATGAGAGAGTGTCAGTTGCCTTCCTTGGTAACAGCGTTCACCCCAGTGTAGAAAACACATGGGTTACTGATCACACAGGAATACCCAACAACCCTAGCTCTGGCAAGTCCCCTGATAAATTGTGTTAGCTGCCATGTGCTTCACAACATGTGATTTTAATGTTTAGAAAACAAAACAATTTATAGTGAACTGCCAGTCAACTGGGGCCATGTGGGTTCATGATTCTTCCCTGCCTCTGTGCGGTAAAACGTGTGCAGCCATGCTATGAACTAAGCGTCAATTTTTGTTACATCCTCTGGGTGTTTGGCCTCTTTTGTTTTAAAAGGACGTCTCTATACTCATGTAACCACTCACCAAATCTTCCGGGAACTCCCATTTTCCTTCTTTCTCATTGAATCCTGTTCATAGTAAAGGTTCTGATCATCAAGTAAGAGAGGTGGGCAGTGTGACCAGATACCCAGTGAAATTTGTGTGATTACAGAAAAAGAGCAGAACAAGTACACCTTCCACACATAAATGCTATATAAAAAGAGTCTATGCCTCTGCCATGGACAAATGTTTGGTAAGCCACATCTTATAAACATATTCTAAACATTTCTCAAAATTTCACCCTCCCAACCATCATGATACTGGCACATGGATGGATAGCACTGTTATCTGTGGAGCACAGTGTCCTTATGTTTCATCTTCTAGTGTCACTGAAACTGTGTGACCACCTAGGCTGGTGCACTCCTCCACTCCCAGTATAGCTCTACTCCAGTTCCATTCCCAGTGCTTAGGTAAGCTCTACTCATAGACCATAAACACGACTTATATTAGTTTAACTATTGTACAAATAGGAAGGCCTATCTAGTCTCAAATAGTCACCTACCGTAGGCTATTTAAAACTCAAAATGCCTTGTGGATTATCAGGGACTTTATATCAGGTTGCCAGCACTACTTTAGTTTTATATTTGTCCATGTGAAGTAGGCTTCATGTTGAGCCCTATTTTTGTTAAAATGGAATTCTAGGAATATATAGATCAAGGGACATAGGATAACGTTATACATTGGTAATAGGCACATAGATTGATAGTTATTCTAGTGGGCAATTTTACAACATCTGTTAAAATTTAGAATGTGTCTATCATACAACTAAACAGTTCTACTAAGTATTTGCCCTGCAGTGACGTTGTCTTCCATGTGCACAGAGGTACGTGAAGGGATATTTATGACCAGAGTGTTTGTATGATGGAACCTTAAGAAATTGATGACGTTTGAGCAGTTTTGACTTACAGGAATGTCAGTTTCATGTGGTCCACTTTAATATTTAGAAAACACAAAAATGGGGGTGCCTGGGTGGCTCATTCGGTTAAACATCCATCTCTTGATTTTGGCTCAGGTCATGATCTCGCTGTTCATGGGTTGGAGCCCAGCATTGGGCTTCACGCTCCATGCTGATCATGCAGAGCCTGCTTGGGATTCTTTCTGTCCCCCTGTCCCTGCACCCCCCCTCTCTTCCTCTGCCTCTCAAAATTAATAAATAAACTTTTTAAAAAATGTCCGACAGTAGGAGAAATTGATAAGGAAAATATAATGTTCATAATTTATTCATGGTTTATTTATTATAATGTTATCTATTGTGGCATAACCAACTGCCTCAGAATTCAGTGGCTTAAACAGGCAATGATTCAGTATTTGTTCTCATAATTCTTTGTGCTATCTGCACTTAGCTGAGCGGTCTTCTGCTCCACATAGAGACTCCTGAGATTACCACAAGCTTGCCTGGGTCTGTCTAGATCTCTATCTCTCTCCCTCCCAGCCTTCCCTCTCCTTCCTCCTCACTCTTCCCCAGGGTGATCTCTCATCACTCAGTAGTTCACTTCAAGCTTTTATACATGCTACAGGGATCCCAAAATGACAAAATCAGAAGCTTTAAGGTCTCTCAAGATCCAAACTCTGAAGTCCTAGGACATCATTTTCACCAGATTTTAATAGTGAAAACACATCACAAGGCCAGCCCAGATTCAAAGAGAGGGAAATAAGAAAGTGGCAGCTTTGTAAGTGATGGGAGGAATTCTTGGTAACTATCTTTGGGAAAAAAAATTTTTTTTCTACTTATACTGTGGAACAGAAGTAGGTAAAAAGGAATGAATTAATTTGCTTATATTTATAACAAATTCTCAGTAAAAACAAACTGCAGAATGATATGTGGTATCAATTTTCTATTGCTATGTATCAAATTACCACAAAGTTAGTTGCCTAAAACACCCATTTATTATCTCACACTTCCTTTGGTCAGAAGTCTGAGTGGACTCAACTGGGTTCTCTGCATAAAGGTCTCACAAGGCTGACACCTAGGTGTAAGCCAGACTGCTGGGTTCTTACCTGGAGACTCTGGGGGATAATACGCTTCCAAGCTCATTCAAGTTGTTGACAGAATTCACTTCCTTGTGGTTGTTGGACTGACGTCCCATTTCCTTGCTGACTGTCTGGAGGACCACTCTCAGCTTCTGTTGGCCTCCAGCATTCCTTGGCATACGATGCCTTTTATTTTCAAAGCCAGCAATGGTACCTCAAATTCTTTCTGTGGTTTGAGTCTCTCTGACTTCCCCTCTGCTACTACCTAGAGAAAACTGCACTTTTAAAGGGCACATATGATTAGATTAGGCCCACTTGAATAATCTTTCTTTTGATTAACTCAAAGTCAATTCATTAGCAAACTTAATTATATTTGCAAAATTCCTTTTGCCACATGACAACATAATCAGGGTGTGATATCATATTCACCGTTCTGGGGAATAGACAGGAAGTTTGAGGGAAACATTTTAAAATTCTGCTTACCACATATGTAAACACATAGTTAACATCCAACACAATACCAAATGCGTGTGAATACACATACCTGAGATGAGTTTACCAAATTAAGAGTAATTAGCTCTGGGGAATAGATTAAAAATTGGAAGGTAGATGCTATTCAGCCTTAATGGGAATGTTTAATTCTTTAACAAGGATATTTTGTTCTTGAATTAATATAATTAGAAAGTAAGAAAATATGTTAAACTAGAATTTGAGGACTCAGACATTTCACCTTGCTGACTCTTTGTAGAACTGAGTTTGCCTGCACTGAAGCACAGTGGTGCTTTCTTATGTCTCTTCATGGCTCTCTTCTATTATGTGACTGCTCCAGGGTTTGGCTATTATCATTGCGCGAATCCAATTCATCACAGCCTTATCCAGGGTCGATATTTACCAACTGGTGCCTTGATAGACACATATATGCCATAATATTCAAATATTTCCACATTGGTTGGCAAATAGCCACTTCCCAACCCCCCTGAGCATCCTGCAACCAACTGGACTGTCCTCCTGTCCCTAAGACTTGAAACCACATGCCCCTGCCTGAGCTGCTCAGACTTCCTGCAATCTAGCAAGTGAATTGCTCCCACCTGATATTACAGGGCCCCCAGGACGGCTCCCGTGCTCAGACCAATGTCCTTTCTTTCTCATCAGGCAGTGCTCTCCTACCCCCACTGTTTGTCCCATACTGTGAACATTATTCATTGCCTAGTCTGTGTTTTAGAAGAATTAATTCGTAATGTATCACCTTTTTTTTTTTTTTTTTGTATTTTTCAGATAACCTGTGTGTGTTTTATTTTTATTTTGGAGGCTTCTGGATATTTTTTGATTAAGTTTTGAGGGTTTGTGTTGAGAAAACTATAGATTCACATGTAATTGTCAGAAATGATACATAGATATTCATGGACCCATTTCCCAGTTTCCCTCCATGGTAACTTACAGAATGAGAGTACAATATCACAACCAGGATGTTGACATTAATATTATCAAGATAGGAAACACTCAAAAAAATAAAATAATAAAACATTCCATTGCCACTAGGATCTCTCAAGTTGCCCCTTCCGTAGCACTTACATGCATCTGTCTCTTCCTCTTCTATCAAATGGTAAAATGAGCAGGGACCATAGCCATATTCTTTGAAAACCCTAGTAGTAGTTGGTATGTATCCTGCCCACTCTCACCAGCTGTACCAGAAACTGTTGCAGAGATATTTACATATTCTTTCCTTTACTATTTAGAAGGAGGAAAGCAGGCCTTGCATTTCCAGTAGAAATAAAGTTTTTGCACGAGTGAGAAGAGGTCGAACACATCATTAGATGTCATCACGTTTAATTATAAAAACCTTACAGGAGAAGGATTTGTCTCCCAATATCCACAGTGAGTAGCATAATGTTTCCTGACTTTGAGCTTTGTTCAGAAATCATTGCTGGGTGCTAAGCTTACTGTATTGTAAGCTGAGCAAGTTGAGGCAACCATAAGTGGTGTGCAGGTGTTGCTAGTCCAAAATGGAATGGTTTTTACATTTAAAGGCAACTCATGGAATCAAAGTCCTGAGCAATGTATAAGGAAAATAAAGTCCTCCTTACACAGAATAAAAGTATTTAGTTGGTCAGAATTGTATTACAGCAACCACCTGGTTAGTTTTGTTTTATTGGATGAAGTGATGACTTATTTTTAGTCATCACTAAAGCCAGCAATAGTAATAGCTATTATTTATGGAACAGAGTTATCCTGTCCTAGGTAAATATGCTAAGCATTTTACATGGAGCATGAAATCAGTGAGTAAGGGGTTTTATCTCCATTTTACAGATGAGAAAATTAAGGCACAGAGCTCTTATGTAAATTAACCAAGGTCTTGTAACTAGAAAGAGACAGGGATCATGATAAAACCAAGAAGCCCACCTGGCCCCTGAGCCCATCTGTGCAGTACCACTTGCTCAGGTGACAGTGGTTTGCAGTCTTCACCTGGAATTGAGCCCCTGAGTCCCCATCATTCTCTGTTGGCCAGAACTGGCTAATAGAAATGGTGTTACTAAGGTGAGGTGACTCATTATAAGAACCATGGACAAACTGTAAAATATGCCCATGGTTTATTGTCTGTTAGCTTTTAACATGGCCATAACCAAGTACCACAGGTGGGGGGGGGGGCTTAAAACAAAAAAAATTTGTTTTCTTACTGTTTTGGAGATTAAAAGCCCAAAGTCAAGGTGTCAGCAAGGTCATGTTTCCTCTAAAGATTCTAGGGAAGGATTCCTCTTTGTGTTTGTTGTTGTTAGTTTGTTTTTTTCTAATTTTTGTTCTTACGGTGGTTGCTAGCAGTCCTTGATATTCCTTGGTTTGTAGCTGAACTCCTCCAATTTCTGCCTGTGTCATTTGGCCCTCTTCCTTTTGTGTATGTGTCACTTCTGTCTCCATGTATGCAAATCTGTCTTTCTAAGGGCACCAATCATTGGATTTCAGGCCCACCCTAATCCAGTGTGACCTCATTTTAATTTGAACTGCATCTGCAAAGATCCTATTTCCAAATAAGTTCACATCCCCTGAGTTCTGGTTTGGGCATGAACTTGGAGTCAGGGAGGGGGCACAATTCAACCTTCTAAACTGGCCAAGAACTGACCATGATAAACTATTGAATCAGACATTGGGGTGATGAGACCACTGAAACAGAAATTTCAAATACAGTATGTAGAAGAATCTACTCATTAAAACATTGCTTTATTCTGGAAAAACATGCATTGCTGCTGCTACTGTGGTAGCGAATGACAATTGTCTCTTTTTTTGTTTCCTAACCAAAACATCTGTAAATGGTTGTATATACATATTCACTCATAACATATTTATAGATACATGTTTAAATGTGGCTACCATGCCAAGCTGTAGAAAAAACAGTGATGAGATGATACACCCAGAGGTCCTTCTCTCTCTAGGGGCTTGGATTCTTAACCGAGGGAACCACCCAGGTTCCCCTAGGGGCTTGCATTCTTGTAGGGAAACCAGTATTTGCCAAAGAATCACAGGAGTGAATGTTTAGCTTTAAAAGGAGGTGAGAATGGGGCGCCTGGGTGGCTCAGCGGCCGACTTCGGCCCAGGTCATGATCTCGCGGTCCGTGAGTTAGAGCCCCGCTTCAGGCTCTGTGCTGACAGCTCAGAGCCTGGAGCCTGTTTCAGATTCTGTGTCTCCCTCTCTCTGACCCTCCCCCGTTCATGCTCTGTCTCTCTCTGTCTCAAAAATAAATAAACGTTAAAAAAATTGTAAAAAAATAAATAAAAAAATAAAAGGAGGTGAGTGCTTTGAAGAATGGAGGACGATTCTATTCTGGCTTATAAAATGGAATCTCATCACAGAAGAGAAAAAGCTGTTCTATTCTAGTTTGTGTAATGGAGTAATACAGAAGAAAAGCTTGAGATCCATATCCTGCAAAAGGCTGAGTGGGGTGCATGAGAGAGTAAACATGTTTCATTCTGTCTTCCCCACACCCCCCCCCCCCGCCCCCCCGCCAGTGTTCAACCCGGTTTAGGGAATATGAAAGTCTTAGGGGAAGACAAACACATAAACAAAGCATGGTATTAATTTTAATTTTGCCCTGCCAGTGACCAACTTATCTGATCCATTCGTTTCCTTTGTTGCTGTAATAAATTACTACAGACTTGGTGGCTTAAAACAACACATTGGGGCGCCTGGGTGGCGCAGTCGGTTAAGCGTCCGACTTCAGCCAGGTCACGATCTCGCAGTCCGTGAGTTTGAGCCCCGCGTCAGGCTCTGGGCTGATGGCTCGGAGCCTGGAGCCTGTTTCCGATTCTGTGTCTCCCTCTCTCTCTGCCCCTCCCCCGTTCATGCTCTGTCTCTCTCTGTCCCAAAAATAAATAAAAAACGTTGAAAAAAAAAATTAAAAAAAAAAAAAAAAACAACACAGATTTGTTCTTTAATGGTTTTGTAAGCCAGAAATCCAAAATCAAGTGGTCCCATGATTTTGCTCCCTTCTGTTCCATGGGGAACAATCTGTTCTTTGCCTCTTCTAGCTTCTGGTAGCTACCAGCAGTGTTTGGCTTGGGGCCACATCATTCCAGTCTCTGCTTCCATGGTCACATTGCCTCCTCCTCTTCTCTGTGTCCTCTTCTGTTTGTCTCCAATCTACCTTTCTTTCTCTTATAAGGATACTTATCATCAGATTTAGGGCCCACCTGGATAATCCAGGATTATCTACTCATCTCAGGGGCTTTAACATAATCATGGCTGCAAATCTTCTTTTTCCGAGTAAGATAACATTCTTAGGTTCTAGAGATTTGACTTACAAGTCTTTTCAGTAGTCATTTTTCACCCTCATACACCTGGGGTGGTGGATAACAAGGCATATTGAAAAACAGGTTGTAAGATTCAAAGCTATAGGGCAGAACTGGAAGGCAGAATACTATGAGATTTGATTTTGAAAAGGTTTCTAACAAAGCGATGGTCCTAATTAGGAAAGTACTGCCCATTAAGTGATGCTTTGAAATTGTAGGGGCTCTGTTTTTATCTTCCTTCCTATAGATGCACTATTGGCTTTTAGCGTGTCAGAGCCAGGAAAGCTAGATGCCCTTCAATATGTGGTAAAGATTCTGAAACTAAGAATTGCCCCTGCTTCTGCTGGACATTCACATAGGCACAAATAAGTGCCTGGAACCTGACTCCACTTTATGTACACACCCAAAATAGTTTTGGATAGTTTTAATATATGCCGATTTTTTCCCATAAAGCACCTACTTTTCAAAGTGTGGGTACTTTATTTTATAGATCTTAACAAGAGCTTTTCCCACCATTTTGGTAAGCTGTGTCAGCAATTGGATCATAATTTGTACCATCAAGTTAACAAGAACAGACTCCTGTTTTCAAACACCTGTCTACATTTGTAGTTGCCCTCTACAAATATGTAACAGAGATAGGAGATTCTGATTAAAACATTTAAATCAAACATTGTTAAATTACTGAGACAAGTAAAGCTCAATAGACCTCATTGACTTTCATTATTAAAGCTTGCTTTAAAAATATTTCATATTTTTGCTATAATATACATTCATATATATACACATATACATATATACACATATATATGTATATGTGTATATATATATGTATATAGGAACACCATAAGAAACATTAATTATTAAAAATTATTTATTTTATTTTTTCTGCATTTTTTCCATCATATTCTGATTCTGTCCAAAGAGACAGCCACACAAACCTATTTCAGCTTCTTGAATTACTCTTCCACCTTTTCATTCATCCTTTACCTCCCATGGCCTATTTTTAATTAATTTATTCTTTATTTTTTATTTTAAAATTTAAATCCAAGTTAGTTAACATGTAGTGTAATAATGGTTTCAGGCGGAAAGTTTAATGATTCATCACTTACCTCCAACATCCAGTGCTCATCCCAACAAGTGTCCTCCTTAATGCCCATCACCCATTTAGCCCATCCCCCCACCCAACATCCCACCAGCAATCCTCAATTTGTTCTCTGTATTTAAGAGTCTCCTATGGTTTGCCTCCCTCTCTGTTTTTATCTTAATTTTCCTTCCTTTCTCCTATGTTCATCTGTTTTGTTTCTTAAATTCCACATATGAGTGAAATCATATGATATTTATCTTTCTCTAACTGACTTACCTCTCAGGGCTTATTGAAGAGTGTGTCATGCAAAGTGTTTTAAGAACTAAGGTAGAACACACATCTCAGCAGAAGGTGGGATTTTAGGATAATTGATGTTTTCTATGGTAATTATCATGACCCTGTTGCATGTCATAACTCAACGGAAAATGTAGAAGATTCACTTTTAAATACGACTCAGGTCCTTTATGAGAATAGCATACTTCCTCATTTCTCCATTTTGACAGTCTGTAATTTGTCTCGTATGTTCTAATTATGGCTGTCTTCCTCTGTTTCTTATCATATAAAAATAAATCCGATCTGGTATTGTTAACCCAAACTTTTTATTTTAGTGCTAACTTCTACCTCTGTTCTTTTATATTCTGTGCTTCTTGTATGGGACTTAAATTGTTTTATTTCTTTTATTTTTTTTTGAAAATTTGTTTAATGTTTGCTTATTTTTGAGAGAGAGAGAGAGAGACAGAGACAGAGCAAGCATACAAGTGGGGGGAGGGGCAGAGAGAAAGGGACACACAGAATCTGAAGGAGGCTCCAGGCTCTGAGCTGTCAGCCCAGAGCCTGATGTGAGGCTCGAACTCACAGACTGTGAGATCATGACCTGAGCTGAAGTCAGACGCTTACCCGACTGAGCCACCCAGGTGCTCTGTTTTAATTCTTTTAAATTCAAAATTATCCATTATAATTGTATGCAGGTGAATGTTTTTGCTTAATTCATTATGTATTCAAGGATAGCCTTTCTCAGTACATACTATTTTATTACAAACAACTTCCCTTCCCTTTTATTTTGCCTTTGTAATACAGTTAGGGCATCATATTGATTTTTTTTCTTGAAATAATGTTGTAGGTAAGTTATATTATCTGTTAATTTCATTTCAGGATAGTAAAGAGAGTATTACATAACATTTGTTATAAAATGGAACATTGCATCTGATAGGGTTGAAAATCATTACCATAAATAACAGGACAGTTGAAAATGTGAGAGCACCACACGTGTGTTAAACAAAAGCAAAAGGCAGAAGAAGCCTTCTCTCTCTGGGTAGTAAGAGGAGAGGGTAGGGTGGCAAGGCAGGTAACGCTAGAGGTAAGAAAAGGTGGGAGAGCCTTTGCACATGTGCTTAGGAGGGGACAGAAACTTTGAGCGTTATTTAAAAAGAAGAGGTGTGGGGTACCTGGGTGGCTCGGTCGGTTAAGCGTCCAACTTCAACTCAGGTCATGAACTCACATTTCATGAGTTTGAGCCCCACGTCGGGCTCTGTGCTGACAACTCAGAGCCTGGAGCCTGCTTCGGATTCTGTGTCTCCCTCTCTTTCTGCCCCTCCCCTGCTCTCTCTCTCTCTCTCTCTCTCTCAAAAATAAACCAAGATTAAAAAATAAATAAATAAAAAGAAGAGGTGTGAGAAGTCTTGACAGAAAGAGTAAATCTACTCCATGTTTGAGGGAAATGAGGCCAGCCTGGTAAGTAGGAGAATGAGGACTAACTACTGGTGTTCATAGAAATGCTGTAAGATTACTGCAAAGCTGTGAATGAGGGGTGCCTGATAGGCAGGTTGTATTGAATTAATGTCCCCATGAGTCAAAGAGAGGAGACGTCCCTTTTATAAAGTTACAGAAGAAAGTGGCATAGGAATTAACAACAGGCTTTGTTCAGGTCCTGTGCTAACTCTAAAGCATGAACTATAATTATCTTCATTTCAGGCTGTTCATGTGGAATTCTTGGAACCAAAGGCTTAATATTTTCACATCAGATCAAAACTAAAATAATCTACAGCTAACTTTTGAATTGGGAAGAAAAACAAAGAAGTAGCAGAACTTTGGCACAAACTTATGAATAGAACTGGGCTTTTGATAGTGAGACAGGAATGAAGTGTGTTTAAGGAAGGTTATGGTGAGGAAAAGTATAGTCTTTGTAATATTTATGCCAATTTGTAAATATGCATTTGATTGTTTGTTAAACTCAGTGGCCTAATGTTCCCACTGGAATGGCAGCTCCCTGAGAAAAAGAACCTTGTCTGTTTTATTAAAAATATGTACAAATGGGGCTCCTGGGTGGCTCAGTTGGTTGAGCATCCGACTTCGGCTCAGATCATGATCTCGTAGTTCACGAGTCCGAGCCCCACGTCAGACTATGTGCTGACAGCTTAGAGCCTGGAGCCTGCTTTGGATTCTGTGTTTCCTTCTTTCTTTGCCCTTCCCATGCTCAATCAATCAATCTCTCTCTCTCTCTCTCAAAAATAAATTAAAAAAAAAACTTAAAAAAAAACATTTAAAAGTATGTACAAACACCACAGTGCCTGGAACAGAGTAGTTGCTCAATAAATATTTGTTGACAGAAAGAATGACTTGGCTAGGAGCTCTTGAACATCTACATTAAACATCTGTGTATTACCATTCTGGGTTTTGATGATCTTCTGCTTGCTGTAAGAATTATTAATATGGAAAATAATGAGGTTAGCTCCAGTTGTGTGATATTTTCATTGTAAAATGTTTGCAGAGCTATTAACAGCAGAGATGTGCATCAAGCCCCACTGTCAAAATAAATGCCTTGCATACTTTGAGGCATAAATGTTTGGGGGAAATAACCAAGCGAAGTGTTTGTGTAGCAGAGCCTATATCCTGTTAGAATACAGATTAGATCATTAAGAAGCAACACATTTCATCCACTTAGCAGTGTTTGCATACAGTGAAGTCTATTAATTGAATGAGTATGGAGAACATGGATATACCAACTCTATCAGAGGATTACTTCTCTGTCTTTATCAATAAATTCTGCCTTTAATCCTGAGGATTGATCGAAAAAGAGAAACAGCATTTTTTTTAGACTGTTCTTTTTGGTCTTTGGATTACTTTGTTACTGGACTTGCAAATCTCCCCGGTAACTTAGTTTAGTTATAGAATGCCCCAGGGGGGTCACACATTAGGTCTAAACTCATTTACAAGAGTAAATTAAAGTAGATAGGGAAGAAAAGTTCGAGTCAGCCTCCCTTAGTGTCAGAAGGAAAACCAAATGGAACTGGGCATCAGATAAAATAGCAGTTTGTTCATTCGGACTTTTAATTAAACTCAGAGATTAATAGATCCCAGATGAAGTTTTTAACAAATTGTATGGCCAAGAATTCTCCTTGGTTCCACCTTTTACAGTCCTGGCTCTTGAAAAGTAACTTTCTCTCTCTATTTTTTTAGTGTACCCAAGAGATGTCAATGTGATAACATCGTTGTCTGGTAACTAAATTCCTGTATCATAGAAACACAAAACATTCACCTCTAAGATCACCTCAAGGCTCTTTCTTTCTCTCAGTGTTTCTTCACCCCACCATGTATCCAGTCCCCTTTAGTAATTATTGTCCAGGCTGACACACACATAAAAAATCAAATCAGTTAGTATATTCTTCACTCATTATGAAGCAAATATGATCTCTCTCAGTGTTATTTTTGAGAAAATATAAGCAAAACACTATAAACAATTGATCTCAAATTATTTTAATGTGGTATTTCACTTGACTTCAAAAGGAAAATAGACTAGATCTGGCATCAAATAAAAAATAGCAGTTTGTTCAGATTCTTCCTCCACTTGAACGATAGCATCCCAGGAACCAAGAGTTTCTCCTTTCAACACTGGTATGTCCCATGAGTGGGCAGAGGAGACATGTATGGTGTGGCTCAGTAAACGACAAAAAATAATCAAAGAGGATTTCAACAGGTCTTTTAGTTCAGCTTCTACAGCTTGGGGATGCAGACCTTGAGCCAGAGCTGGGAAGCGTCACCTGACAAATAAGCAAGGCTGGGAAATAGGAGAAGGAGGACTAAATGCTGGGGTCCCAAGAAATGGCATAAGGTTGTCACAAAACTGTGAGTAAGGTGTGCCTGATAGGCAGATTATATTGAGTTAATGTCCATGAGTCAAAGAGCGTTGACAGTACTTTTGTAATGTAGAAAAGGTGGTACAGGAAGTAGCGAAAAGCTTTGTCCTATGCTGACTCTAAGGCTTAAACTATATCTTTGCTTCAGACTGTGCATGTAGAATTCTCTAGTTAGACAATTCTCTAACTAGAAACAGAGAAGAAGGTTCTGGTAGCAGGTGTTGATTGTACAATATCTAGGGAGTTTGTGTGCTTGCTGGTTGGCTCTTATCTGTGAAAAATGCAATTGAGTGTATATTGGGGACACTTATTACCAACAGAATACCGTTACTGGCTTCCTTTGCCCTCTAACTACTCCATAGGGAAAGGGGTGACATCTGCTTCTGGCTCTCATTTGTGGTATATTTTAGTCTTTCTTCTGCTATGCAGTAGGGGCCCTGTCCCTATAGTCGTGGAGTGCCAGGGATGGGGCAGTGGATCTAAACAAATAATGAAACAATTAGTGAGCGTCCCTACCCAAAGACCTGAAACATGGGCCTATAACAAAAAGTTCTGGGGCGCCTGGGTGGCTCAGTCGGTTAAGCGTACGACTCGATTTCAGCTCAGGTCATGATCTCGTGGTTCATGAGTTCGAGCCCCACGTCGGGCTCTGTGCTGATGGCTCGGAGCCTGGAGCCTGTTTCGGATTCTGTGCCTCCCTCTCTCTCCGTTCCTCCCCTGCTCATGATCTGTCTCTATCTGTCTCTCAAAAATAAATGCATGTTTAAAAAAATACAAAAAGTTCCCGTTTGATTGTGCATTTACTGGACTTCACACTTTTAGGTGACTCCAAGACTAGACAAGAAGGAATAGGTGGATTTTCTTTTATACCATCTGGCATTCTAGCAAAATGAAAAAAACAAAGACAAAAACAGCTCCCCAAATCTATCCTGTCGCTACTGTTAAAAATCTCATGTATTTTCTTTCACTGTCATTGCGTGTATGTTAGTGTGCCTTTCTGTATCTAATTCAATGTGTTAAAAAGTTGTAGTCGTACTGGTTATAAAGTTTCTCTCTCCGCAAACACAACCTAGAGAGTTACTGCTTTGCAATTCTCTGTTAAATGCTGCATCATCTCTAAATTTGCTGAAAATAGTGGATGCCTGGTGCTTATTTAGTGAGCTTCGCACACTTTTGGAGCTTATAGTAGTGCAACTTATACTCCTTGAAGCAAGTATTGTGAATGCTGCCAGATACTATCACGTTATTGTCCTCACCGAGGGGTTACTGAAACCATAGCCCACAGCCCAAATCTGCCCCCCACCTCCTCTCTTGCCTGTCGTTGTGTGGTCAACTAGCTAAGAACGTATTTTTTTCACATTTTTAAAGAGGTGTTTATAAAAAGAAGAAGAATATGCCACAGAGACCTATGTGACCCAGAAAGCCTAAAATATTTAATATCTGGCTTTTCACAGGAAAACTTTGTCAGCTCCTGTCAAGATTTATATTTAAATTTATTATGAATATGCAAAGTCATGCCTCCACCTACGGGGGAGATGAGGAAGGTCTATGTGAAAAATGCCTTGAGATTTGTGAAGGGCGCATGTGAAAAAGTACCTAAGGGCACCATCTGAGTATGTGGGACACTACATGCTGACGTTAGTGATGCTGAGGTCATGGGTTGTGGCTATAGAGCTCTTGAAAAAGGTGACTTTGGGGAGCGGAAAGCTTCATTCATTTATGTATTTATTTTAGTTGAAGGGCAGGGTGAGATTGGACTTTTGAAATCAAAGATGAGAGACAGACACCATGTAGATGTGTTTCAGGCTGGTAAGGCAAGAGACAAATTCATAGCCTAGTGAAAATACTTGGCTAAGCATTTTCTCATCACATCCCAATTATTCTTGAAATCAACCCCACAAAGTGTGTTTTGCAAATTGGAAATCAAGATTCTGGGATGTTTTAGCAACGTGCTCCGGTCAAAGAGTTAATACCTGCAATACAGATTTGAAAGCAGATCTGACTCTAAATATCCATAATATTTTGTCTCTACCAGGTACATGGTTTCTGCACATAGCATGTGTATTTCTATGATGTCATTACACTAAAGGGTGATGACAGGTTCCCAGGTAAAACTGTGTTACCCATGCATTCCAGATGCACTTAATTCTCTTCAATATGATAGTCAAGGTTGTCCCTTGCAATGTGACTGCTTCTCTTGCCGTTTTCCTCTCCCTCACTTTTTTTTTTCTTACTCGTCCACCCTGACTGGCATACTAGCTTCCTCATGCATTCTGTTCTTCAATCTCCTATGCACTGGTGAATGCAGCTCGCTGTGCCGGGGACGCCTCATCCAGTTTCTGTGCTCAGCAACTCCTATTCATCCTTCAAACGCGACCTCAAAGGTCACGTCCTTTTTGGGGTCATCTTTGACTGCTACAGGCAGTTGCACAAGATCCTCTGAACTTCTTAGGATTGTTCTTTCATATACTTCAGGTAGTCAGAAAGAAGTTCTTTCTCCTTTCTTTGCCAGTTGACTTGAATCCTTAAGAACTGAGATCATAGATGAGTGCTGTGTTCCTAAGCTAGCACTTAGCACGAATCGTGACACATACATAGTGAGATCTCCTTAAATTTTGGCAACTCAGTGAATGGGAAAGAATGAGCAAACAAATGGAGTAATAGAGGAAGGGAAAGAAGGGACAAAAGGAGAGAGGGAGGAAGAGCAGGAGGGAGGTCAGAAGGAGGAGGGAGGATGGAAGAAAAGAGATCAGTCCTTGTTCCTGTAGAGCCTAAGTACATGAACCTCATTGAATACAATTTGATCTCACATCAGGTGTTAACCAAATGTTAAGTTTTAGTGATTATGTAGCTATTTACTGTTGCTTTTATACTTTTCCTTCTCAATCTCCAGCATACTCCTGGTGACTAGTTCCATTGCTACCTGTGGGCTGGATGGGTTTATGCTTGGTAAGACCCTTAGTAGGCCTAACCTTAAAGAACATCCAGGTGGCCTATAAATACTTGCTAATCCACTGCTTTATCCCCAAAGATGTCTAAGGTACTTTTAGCTTGGTATGTATGTGATTTTTGTGTGTCAGTTTGACTGGGTTAAAGGACAGGCAGATAGCTGGTAAAAAGTTGTTCTTGAGAGTGTCTGTGAGTGTGTTTGGGAAGAGATAAGCATTTGAGTAAGTAGACTTAGTAAAGAATATTGATCCAACCTCACCAATATGGGCAGGCATCCCACTGAAGGCCTAATAGAACAAAATCAACTGAGGTTCCAATAGAACAAAAAAACAGAGGAAGGTTGAATTATCTCTCTCTCCTTTTTTTTTTTTAATTTTTTAACGTTTATTCATTTTTGAGACATGGAAAGAGAGCATGAGCGGGGAAGGAGCAGAGAGAGGGAGACACTGAATCCGAAGCAGGCTCCAGGCTCTGAGCTGTCAGCACAGAGCCCGATGCGGGGCTTGAACTCATGAACTGCGAGATCATGACCTGAGCCGAAGTTGGACGCTCAACCGACTGAGCCACCCAGGCGCCCCTCTGTCCTTTTTTTTTTTTTTTAATGTTTATTTATTTATTTTTGAGAGAGACAGAGAAAGAAAGAGAGAGAGTCTCAAGTAGGCTCCAGGCTGTCAGCACAGAGCCTGATGTGGGGCTTGAAATCACGAACTGTGAGATCATAGCCTGAGCTGAAATCAAGAGTTGTATGCTCAGCCAACTGAGCCACCCATGTGTTCCAGAAGTCTCTGTCTTCTTGACCGGGTATGCCTATCTTTTTCTGCTCTTGGGGATAGGAGCTTCTGGTTCTCAGACCTTTGGACTCCCAGACTTACATCAGCAGCTTTTCTCTGCGCCCCGCCCCCCCCCCCCCCCATGCCCACCCTCAAGCCTTTGGACTCAGACTGCATTACACCGCTGGCTTTCTTATTCTCCAGCTTGCAGACAGCAGATGGTGAGTCTTTTTGGCATCTGTAATCATGGGAGCCAATTCCTATAACCGATACCATCTTATATATACCCTATCGGTTTTGTTTCTCTGGAGAATGCTGACTAATACAGTGTGGGCTTTTTTTTTTTTTGTGGTGGGGGGAGCCCTAATATCCAAGTGATGATAAAAAGAAAGTCCTTGCAATCCTCTTATAGAAGAATTTGAGCAACTATCAAATAGTTACTAAAATGCGTTGTTGGCTGGATTTTCTTGACATTATTTACAAATAAGATCACTGAAGCACAGAAACTTAAAGAGTATTGTGAAGCAGAGCACTGAAGATGCTCTCTCTCCAAATCCTCAGTCTCTGTGGCATCTTTCTGGATCCTCATCTACCTTTCTTAGCTTCTGGAGAGGAACAATGGCCACAGAACAGGGCGCATTTACAGGATAACTCAGCGCAGCCCAGCTCATATAAATATTGCATAGCTTTAAATTTTCATAAACTGTAATCCATAATGGCTCCCGAAGCACCAACTGTTTTCTCTCCACTACATATCATGCATTTTTAACTGTCTATAATTACACAATTAAACAGTAGGCCATTGGGGCTCACAGGAGTCATTAACTCAAAATGTTTCGGCTTCCATAACCTGACACCAGGGATAGGTCTTGCCTGAGGAGGTGTTGGATGTGCTTACCTAGATGTCCAAAGGAGAGCTCCCACTCTCAGTCCACTGCTTCTCAAGGGAGTGGGGCTCCTAACTGACCTTGCACACCCAGGAAGGGAGTAAGAAAGATAGGAACTCCATTGGCAACCTGGGTAATGGGGAGGAGGTCCCTGGCCAGGAGGAGATGAATAGAATGAACTGGGTGTCTCTCCTTCATCCCATCAGCCTTCCCAGTGAATATTCATTTAGTGAAAAAGCAGTATGCTATGACTCCTTCCTAACTCTTTCTGTGGAAACAAGCCTTTAGTCTTGCGCCTGTTGCTTCTGTGATTCAAACCTACCTACGTGTGTAACACATCATGTAAGTCAGATGTGTGTTAACACAAGGATAACTGACTGGAGCAGTGATACAGTCCTGAACAGTGTGTGCTGAGAGTAACACTGACAACATTTTATATTGGGATCAAAAATTCTTTGGTGGCATTTTTGATACATTTATTCACTAACCTTTCCTTCACCAAAAACTGCTGTGAAATCTCTCTGAAAAGTTTCTCCCACACACCACATTTTCCTAAAAGGTCATCCCCTTACCCCTGCCCCTTCACATACAAGACGTTGAGAAAGAGAATATATTTAACGTCTTATTCATCTGTGCTTGACGACAGCGTTAAGAAGAGTGTGGTTTGCCATGAAGATTTGTTGAATAATAATGATCACACTGTAAATGTATCTTTCTTTGCATGTTTTAAAAAGCATTTTGAATCTTAAAATTTGTAAACAACAAAAATAAAGACCTTCCTTTTGAAGTGGCATTTGTGTTAGCTTGGATGAAAGGAGCTAGAAAATAAGCATATTGTATTTTTGGCAGATTTAGAAAAATGCGTTGTTAAATGGGGGCTTGGCACATATGAAGAGATGGAGATCCTTTTGCTGGTCCTTCTTTTGTGTTTCTGTGTATTTGTCTTTGGGCCCTATTTTTTCCCTAGGCTTTCTGATCTTTCACTGTAGTTTTTGCATAGGTATTCGTATTTTTGGAGAAAAAAACTCTGAATTAGAATTGGAAGGACATGAAAGTTTGATATTATGAGGTATAGAGGGGGATTGCACGATAAACAATTGCTTCACAGAAGGATTCTTCTATTAAGTAAAAGATGTATCCTGGGCTTCCTTTAAATATAAAATGAATGCTTTCAAAGCACATAGGCACATTGTATTTTTATGCCTTATGTCCTGACATCTTCTTAGGTGCTCTGGTCCACCTGCAGTACACATGTAGCCACATCTTCTGCTTCTGCTGATGCTCCTGATTCTAGAACAATCACCCCCTTCTTCTTTCACAGCCATGCTCTTTTAATGCGTGGCTTAATTCAAGTGCTTTCTTTCTGTCAGTGAAATTTGCTAACTTTTCAATCCCACCTTTTCTCTCCCTCCTTTGAAATGTTTCTGTACTTCCACTCTTCATTCCATGACTGTCTTCCAATGCTGTAATGCTCTTGTTGACTGATTCTTACATGTCTATTTGTCTTGTCTCGACAATTAGAGACATCTCTCAATTTGAGAGTATTAGCATGCCTCACAGCATTCAGTAAATATTGCTATCTGATTCTTATGGGTACACACCATTAGTTAGGTTTAAACACACACACACACACACACACACACACACACACACACACACACACACACACAATACCAAATGTCAATTTAGAGCTTTAAAGAAGGGGTTGACAAACATTTTCTGTAAAGGGTCAAATAGTAGTATTTTAGGCTTTGCAATGGTCTTTGTTGTGACTCCTCTGCTCTGTCATCGTAGCACAAAAGCAGCTGTAGACAACAGGTAAGCCAGTGGGTGTGGCTGTGTTCCAATAAAATTTTACTTACAAAACAGGCAGTAGCTGAGAATTTTGCCAGGCCCCGATTTAAAGCTTAGGAAAACCTCTCTTAGGGAGTGCCCATTGACTTTAGAGGGACTAACTTAGGACAGTGTAAATCGTGTGGGACATGTCACATTTACCAATCCAATATCATGTCTGAGTTTCCCTGACATGTTTCCAGAACATCCCCAGTAGTGTTTTAATGGTTACTCAGAATATAGCAATCAAGTGAATACTTTGGTGGTGGTTGTTTAAGAGTAATATTTATTCTAGGATCCCTCACACAGCGCTGTCAGGAGTATAAATTGTTCCAAAATTTCTGAAAGCACTTTGACATGTCATAAATATATTCATAGTCTTGTATCTATCAATTCTCTTCTGGAAAGTATGCTGAAGAAATCATTATTTACTGAAGATCTCCAGTGTGCCAGGTGCTGTGCTAGATGGGTCACTATGGAAGTAAGCAAAGATTGAATTCTATGAATTGTAGGCTGTCAGTTGCAACATTGTTTATCACAATGAAAAGCAAGTAACAAATCTTGTATTCAACAATGGTATACCATTAAATGGCGCCAGACCTCTTTGACAGAGTATTTTACAACCATTAAGAATAATATTGTAGAATAATTTTAATTACATGAAATTATTGAAATGTAACATTAAATGCAATGTTAAGTAAAATAATAGGTTAAAATGGATTTGGGGAAACTTTTTTAAAAATTAAAATACATATATATGTGTGCGTGTGTGTGTGTGTGTGTGTGTATATATATATATATATATATATATATATACATGCCTAGGTAAAGGAATGTGATAATGGTTCCTACCACATATTAACATATTAACAATGACTTTTCCTTGGTGGTAAAACTCCCAAAGATCTTTTCCATTCTTTTGAGTCTATATTTTACATGTTTCTAAAATAGCCCATATATCATTTATGTAAAAGCAAAAATAAACCTACAATATATTTTTAATTATGCAAAATCACAATAAAGCATAGCCCCCATAAAAAGTTAGTCAACTTTCTGCTGGGCAAAAATGCAAAATCTTGTTCCAGTAAAATTGCTGCTGAGTTGGCTGTAAGATCATAAATGCTCATTTTTTTGCACATTCAAATATCAAAATCTCTCTCTATCAACCAGAATATTGCATAGCATTGAATCTTTTTCATTTCCTTTTGACTCAGTAAGGGTTAACCAGAAAATCCTTTGTTTCAACCCTTCTCAATCTCTAAGTCCCCTTTGCTGCTATGGCACATCTAGTCTTATGAATATAATTGAATCTCCCTTTGATGATTCAGTGTGTTGTAGGACCTTAGGGCTGTAATGCTGGCCATCAATTATCATTGTATAGGACAAAAGATATAGATGTGGAAGATACAGAATATTGAGCTGAATGTGAAATGATTCCAGGATAGCCTCTGGAAATTGCTTTGCTGAATAAATCCCTGATGTCAGTGAGTTTTGTTGTGTGTCCTTTTTCTTCTAAATGCTTGCTTAGTTTAGAGAAAGAAAAAAAAAAGTAGCATAGTAATCTAGTGATTTGAACTTCCTAGTTACTAAATGTGTAGTTGTTCCAGATTATTATTCCATGTATTCCATCTCTTTTGTAACTTCAGTAAAATATGAAAAGCCTGCTGTTTAAATTCTGTCATCTCTGGCCACTGGGTGTTTATCTAATTTTGACTAGGCCAGAGTAGGATTATCTTTTGGGGCAAAAACCAAAAAATTCCATAGTGTTTTCATTGGCCAAAGTCCTTACCAGGTGAAACCAGGTTGAAGAGAACAGCACATAGGTTTATGGGGAAAGGAGGTTCTACAAAGGCAGTCAATGATCAAAATGCAATCTAAATTTGTGCATCATGTTCAAGAGGGATGTTCTTCTATCATTTTCTCCTCTGCCTTTGTCTGGTTTAGGTGGTGGGGCGATGAGATAGGAGTAGGGAAAGTGAGCAGATGAAAGGCTTATCTTCCTTCCTCTGTCTTGGTGAGGTAGGTGCTTTCCTGTCTGCCTCTTACAGTGTTTTGAGTCTCCTCAGTTGTAAGGATTGCCACCTTCATCCCAATTCGCTGTCTGGCAGCAAAGATCTCAGGGAGTTGCCCCACCCAGAGCTGGGTCTTACAAGAACCATAAAGCTGCAGGTTCCAGAGTGGTATCGAATGCACTTAAAGATCTGAGCTGGAGTTTAGGCTCTGGCTTCCCAACTCATGTGTGGCAGCTGAAACTGCAGTCAGTCAAGAGGCACTGACTGCCCCTTGACCCTCAGGGCACCTGCGTGGTTTCACGTTCCCACCTCAAGTGTTCTCTTCCATTTATGCTAGAATACAATGCTCATACCTTCATTTTCTGTGTGTCATGACTTGAGAAGTTGAATGGCACTGATCACATTTCCCAAAAGGTGATCCAAGAACATTTCCTGCTGTAAGATAAAATATCTGATGAAGTTCAGTGTCAAATATATGTGGGGGTCATTTGCTGTCATCAGTCTAGGATTGCCTTCTTGTTTTATAGCTGAGGAGGCTGAGCCTAAGATTGTGTACGTACTTGGTCAGAGAGCTGGAACCAGCATGCTGGCCTTTTGTTTTACTTTTCTGCAATCTTCCCTTGTCTGCACAGAGGTAGAAGAGAGTGGGAGAAACTATGGGCATCTTAGACAAAAAACATACGCTTGGCAAGTGTGCACTGTCTGGAAGTCAGGAGACCTGGGTTCGTGTTCTGTATGTGACTCTTGGACAAGTCACTGTATTCTGGTTTTCATTTTACAGATGAAGATATGAGAATCCTTGTTCAAAACTTGTTGAGAGTGTGCTCGCTTCGGCAGCACATATACAAAGCTTGTTGAGAGTCATAGAAATAACATGCACAAGTTTCAATAGCTGATTAGTGACAGTGCTGAGCCTCCGACGGAGCTGTCTTCCCTCCAGCATCCCCTCCCTCCATGTTTCCTACACCGCTGCTTTTCCAAGGACAAAACTGCATTTGGAGAAAACATTTTGTCCCATCATCAGGACTTGTTTTTGTGTTGGCAGGAAACAAAATGCTAGCAACAGTAAGTAGTGAGAAGTTTCTTTTTCTAGCTTTTACCAGAAAGAGTCACCATCTGTAATGTGTGAAGTCGTGAAATGACCTTTCATCACCACATGCATCCACGCTTCTGGAACAGGGTCAGCCAGCAAAATCTGTGTATGGAGAAGGAAGGAATGACCTAAACACACATGTCTTTCTGAGTCTCTTTTTCTGGTCCATCAAGAAGGAGAAAAAACATGCGTGGTTAATTCCAGTTTGATTTGACTTACTCATATTAATCCTAAAACCCTAAGATAGGATGATTCTATAATTTTGAGGGATGGAGTATCAGTGTATGTTCAAACAACTATGTTGGTAAAAACAGTTGTGTCATACTGCCTTTCCTAAGCATTACAAGTAGGGCTCTACTTTTACAAATATGTGAATGGGATTCACGGTTCTCTGTTTTCCTTTCTTGTTGAATTCCACTGACTTGAATTGCTTTTCTAAAATTGAGTCCCAAACCACTAGTACCAAATTTGTGACTAGTTGTTTAAATACATAAACTGCTATTTGTCTACCCCATAGTTATTCTTCCCTTTCTCCTCTTATTAACAAGATTTCTGTATTGTGGATGATGACCGTGAATGCAGCTTTTAAAACTACATTTTGCAGGGGCGCGTTGGGGGCTCAGTGGGTTAAGCGTCGGACTTTGATTCAAGTCATGATATCCGTGTTCAAAAGTTTCTAGCCCTGAGCTGGGCCCTGCACTGGGCTCTGTGCTGACAGCTCAGAGCCTGGAGCCCTTTTTGGATTCTGCGTCTTCCTCTCTCTCTGCCCTGCCCTACTCACGCTCTGTCTCTCTCTCCTTCAAAAATAAATTAACATTTTTTTTAATTAAAAAAACATACCTTTCCCATGCTCTTTTGCAGAGATAGTGCGATTTATGTAGGATTGGATTTGCTTATGCAGTTTACAGGAACACTGTTTAATGGGGCTGACTCAGCTGACAGCTGCCCTTTTGCTTTCTCCACTTCCTTTGCTCTTCCTGCTTCCTTTTATCTGAACCTGATGGCTATAGCACCAGCAGTCATCATATGACCATGAGTGAACTCAAGGGTGGAAGCAGTTACACTCATAGGATTACAGAGCAGACTAATATGTATTGTAGACTCGAGACACTCTCAGACAAGTAGTTCTGGTAGCTTTGGACTGCCCACTTCTAGTCCTCTTTTTGGTGAGTGTAAAATAATCCCATAATTTGTGTAAACTTGAGTCTGTTAGAAGCAACTGAACACCCTTCCTAACTGGAACAAGAATCTACTTTTTTATATAGAGTTTTATTAGCATTAATAAATACACATAATTATGTAAATACAACAACTGGGAAATTAAAACAAATTCTCTTACCCCAGAAAGTTTCCTTATCCTATTCTTTTGTAGTCATTTCTTTGTGTGGGTCTTTTTTTTTTTTTTTTGGATTTTATTTTCTTTCACTGATCGATATGTCTGTCCTATTGCCAACACCACCCTGTCTTGTTTACTGTAGCATTATGGTATCTCTTAAAATCAGGCAGCTTGATCTATCCAAAGTTATCATTTTAAAAAATTACCTATTCTCATTCTATAATGCATCTTTTGAGATGATCATGTGTTTTTATCTTTTTAGTCTGTTAACACTGAATCACTTTGATAGATTTTTGAATGTTAAACCACACTTACATTCCCATGATGAACTCCACTGTTTGGGATGTACTATCATTTTGATATATTGTTGGAATATATTTGCTAATATTTTGTTGAGAAATTTCACACCTATGTTAAAGTGCATACTGTTTTATAATTTTCTGTCTCTGATTTGGGTGCTAGTGGTAATGTTGGCCTCATAAAATGAGTCAGGAAATGTTTGCTCTTCTTTTATTTTCTGGAAGAGATTGTATAAAAATCAAATGTTCCTTCCCTAGTGTTTGGTTCTCTTCACCAGTGTAACCATTTTAGTCAACAGTTTTCTTTTTTAGAAGGTTTTTAATGACAAATTTAATTTCTTTAATAGAGATGACTAATCTGGTTGTCTGTTATCCTTGAGTGAGTTTCAGCAGTTTGTGTCATTCAAGGAATTGGTTTATTTCATCACAGTGATTGAGTTTATTGGTATAAGGTTGTTTATACTATTTCTTTATAATTTTTAATGTCTTTGAATTCGGTAGGGATACTCACCATTTTGTTACTTATATTGTTAAATTGTATATTCTTTCCTTTTTTTCTTGGACACCAAGAGCAAGAAGATTGATAGATTTCAGAGAATTATTTTCTGATTACTGTGTTTTTCCTTGTACTGTCCTGTTTTCAATTTTGTTGATTTCTGTTCTGTATTATTTAATTCTTTCACTTTGCTTTAAGTGCAGTTTGCTTTTCTTTTTTACTGTCTTACAGTGGAAGCTTACATGATTGATTCAGGACGTTCCTCTTTTCTAATGTAAGTGCATAATGCTGTAAATTTCTCACCAGCAACCTTTATAGCCCTTTCCCACAAAGTTTGATATGTTGTATTTTCATTTTTATTTTGTATAAAATATTTTCTAATGTCCCTTGAGACAGACACCCTCTCTGACCCATGGATTAATTAGAAGTATCTTGTAAATATTTGGAAAATTTTCAGATATTTTTGTTACTGATTTCTACTTTAATTTTGTTACCAGAAAACATTTTTATGATTTTTATTATTTTAAAGTTGTTAAGGATTGCTTTATGACTAAGGATGTGTGCTATCTTGGTGACTGTTCCATGTGTGCTGGTTACAGTGATCTAGATATGCAAGATAGTTCCAGTTGGTTGATAATGTTGTTCATATCTTCTCTTAGTGACTTTCTGGGGGCGCCTGGGTGGCTTGGTTGGTTAAGCGTCCGACTTTGGCTCAGGTCATGATCTCACTCTCCGTGAGTTCAAGCCCTGCGTCAGGCTCTGTGCTGACCGCACAGAACCTGGAGCCTGTTTCAGATTCTGTGTCTCCCTCTCTCTCTGCCCCTCCCCTGTTCATGCTCTGTCTCTCTCTGTCTCAAAAATAAATAAACGTTAAAAAAATTTTTAAAAAAAGTGACTTTCTGTTTTCTTATTTTTTTTTTAATTTGTCTGTTGTTTTTCACATATATTCCTGTATAGATTTTATAGTGATAGCTCTAAGGATCACAATATGCATACCTAATTTTTCATAGTATACTCAGAGTTAATATTTTAACTCCCTAAGTAGAACATAGAAATCTTCAACCCTATAGGTCTCTTTGTATTTTATATTTTCTTGACCTTCTTCTCAATACTTTCTAACTCTCAGTGTGTGCCTTTCCTTGGTTCTGGGCACAAAACTGGATTTTAACCTACTTGCGCTGTTTCATCCTTTCCACAAATGGGTCAGCCTTTGGTACAAAGTAGTAGTTATGTAGTTATTACACGTAGATGTACCTACATTGAAAACCCCAGTAGACAAAGTGGTTTTTTTTCACTTTCAATAGTCATGCATATTTCCAAGAACTTAAGAGGAGAAATAATAATAATATATTTATCCAGATATTTAACATTTCATTTGCTCTTCCTTCTTTCTTGAAATTCCAGATTTCCTTCTGGCATCATCTCCCTTCTTCCTGAAAAAATTCTGTTAGCATCTCTTTTATTTTATTTTTTATTTATTTATTTTTTTAATGAAATTTATTGTCAAATTGGTTTCCATACAACACCTAGTGCTCATCCAAACAGGTACCCTCCTCAATGCCCATCTTTTTTAGAACAGCTATGGTGTCCATGAATTCCCTTTATCTTTCTTAATATGAGAATGCCTTTACTTTACCTTTGTTCCTGAAGGATATTTTCATTATATAAAGAACTCTATGTTGACAGAATTACTTTCTTTCAGTTATTTTCTTTCAGCACTTTAAAAATATAATTCCACTTTTGACCTCCATGATTTCTGATTAGAAATTTTCACTTTATTCCAGTTATTAAATCATTCATATGTATCATGTGGTGTTTTCTTCTGGCTACTTTCAAGATTTCTTCTTTATCATTGTTTTTTTTTAGTGTCTTATTCACTGAGCTTCTTAAACCTTCCAGTTTATGTCTTCTATCAAATTTGGGAAGTTTTCAGCCATTATTTCTTCAAATTTTTTTTCTCTTTCATTTTTTTCTCTTATTTTTCCATGACTTGAATATTAGACATTCAAGTTCAATGTTCAATGACATGAATGTTAGACATTTGGATATGGTTCCTTTGGTCTCTGTGTATATTATTTTTGTCCTTGTTTACTTAAAATACTTTCTATTTATCTTCAAGTTCTCAGATTCCTTCTTCAACTGTCTCTATTCTGCTATTAACCCTGAATAGTGAATTTCAAGTTTAATTTATTAAAATAAATTTAAAATAAATTAAATTTAAATTATTTAATAAAAATAATTTAAAATAAATTCCTTACACCATACACAAAAATAAACTCAAAATGGATGAAAGACCTGAATGTGAGACAGGAAACCATCAAAACCCTAGAGGAGAAAGCTGGCAACAACTTCTTTGATCTCAGCTGCAGCAATTTCTTACTTGACACATCTCTGAAGGCAAGGGAATTAAAAGCAAAAGTGAACTATTGGGATCTCATTAAGATTAAAAAAACAACAACAACAACAACTTCTGCACAGAAAAGGAAACAGTCAACAAAACTAAAAGGCAACCAGTGGAATGGGAAAAGATATTTGCAAATTACATATCAGATAAAGGGCTAGTATCCAAAACCTATAAAGAACTCACCAAACTCCATACCCAAAAGACAAATAATCCAGTGAAGAAATGGGCAGAAGACATGAAAAGACACCACTCCAAAGAAGACATCCAGATGGCCAACATACACATGAAATAATGCTCAACGTCACTCCTCATCAGGGAAATACAAATCAAAACCACATTGAGATACCACCTCACAGCGGTCAGAGTGTCTAAAATGAACAATTCAAGAAACAACAGATGTTGGCAAGGATGTGGAGAAATGGGAACCCTCTTGCACTGTTGGGGGGAATGCAATCTTGTGCTGCTGCTCTGGAAAACAGTGTGGAGGTTCCTCAAAAATTTAAAAACAGGTCTACCCTAACACCCAGCATTAGCACTGCTAGGAATTTACCCAAGGTATACAGGAGTGCTGATGCATAGGGGCACATGTACCCAATTTTTATAGCAGCACTTTCAATAATAGCCAAATTATGGAAAGAGCCTAAATGTCCATCAGCTGATGAGTGGATGTGGTTTATATATGCAATGGAATGCTACTTGGCAATGAGAAAGAATGAAATCATGCCCTTTGCAGCAACGTGGAGGGTGTTATGCTAAGTGAAATAAGTTAGAGAAAGACAGATACCACATGTTGTCACTTATATGTGGATCATGAGAAACTTAACAGAAGACTATGGGAGAAGGGAAGGAGGAAAAAAGGTTACAAACAGAGAGGGAGGGAGGGAGGCAAACCATAAGACACTCTTTTTTAAATTTTGTTAATGTTTTATTTATTTTTGAGACAGAGAGAGACAGAGAATGAGCAGGGGAGGGGCAGAGAGAGAGGGAGACAGAGAATCCAAAGCAGGCTCCAGGCTCTGAGCTATCAGCACAGAACCCAACGTGGGGCTTGAACTCACAAACTGTGAGATCATGCCCTGAGCCGAAGTCAGACGCCCAACTGACTGAGCCACCCAGGCACCCCAATAAGACACTCTTAAGTACAGAGAACAAACTGAGGGTTGATGGCAGGGGGAGAGGGGAAAGTGGGTGATGGGCATTGAGGAGGGCACTCGTTGGAACGAGCACTGGGTATTGTATGGAAGCCAATTTTACAATAAATTATATTAAAAAATAAAATTTAGCTCAAATTATTTCTCATTGGAAAATAAACTAAAATAAAATTTTAATATCTAAATTTCTATTTGTATCACTACATATATTTTTTCTTTTATGAAAATTCTATCTTTTCATTCATCTCAAGAGTGTTTGTCTTTTAAAATTAAAAAAAAAAACTGAATATAAAATTAAGAAGGGAGAAAAGAGAGATGGAACCAAACCACAAGACACTGTTAATTATAGATAACGGACTTAGGGTTGATGGAGGGAGGTGGGTGGGTTGATGGGCTAGATAAGTGATGGGTATTAAGGAGGGCGCTTGTTGTGATGAGCGCTGAGTGTTGCACGTAAATGATGAATCACTGAAATCTACTCCTGAAACCGATATTACACTGTATGTTAAATAACTAAAATTAAAACAAACAAACAAAAAACAAAAGAGTGCTTGTCCCTATTTTGTGGAGCATGATTATAAGAGACGGTTTAAATTCATTGGCTGGAAATTTTAACAGCATAATTTTAGGAATGGTTTCTATCCATTTTTTTCTTCCCCTTGAGAGTTAATTTTTCCTAATTTTTTTGTATGCTAAATTACTTTGGATTAATTTGGGCATTTTGCTTATGATGAGACTTTGTGTTGTGTTGAAGTCTTTTGATGAATGTTGGTTCTTTTTGTTTTAGTAAGCAGTCAGTCTAACTAGGCTTAGATCATGAGCCCCATCTTTCCTTTAGTGAGTTGTGGTTCTAGCAGCCTTCAGAACTTCTGTGGTACTCTTCAGACCTGTCCAGCACATTCACCAAGCTGGCATCCATCTGGGGCTTGGGCAGTAGTCTACATTCTGATTTAGTTATTAGATCTCTTGATGTGCTTTTTTAGGCCAATTCAAAATGCGTATGTTGGGAGTGAGCCAGGGACTTTATACTGGGTATAATAGGTATACATTGTCTTCACCTTCTTCTCTGTGATTTTCTCAATCCTTTCTAGCTCTCAGGGTATCCCTTTCCCTGCCCTAGCCACAAAGCTAGATTTCAACTTATCTGTACTGTTGTATGGCTTCCACAAATGAGTCAACTTTTGTTACAAAATAGGAAGAAAAAAATAATGGGGAATTTCTGTACACTCTTCTGACCATGAAGACCCCCTTTCAGAGGAGCCATAGACATTTTCTTCTAGAGTTTTAAGTATGTGAATGCTTGCTTCCCTGGCATGAGCACATCTTCATCATCAGGGCTCTACTCAGTATATGGCTGGGAAATTAACAGGAAAGGAAAAAAGAGGGAGAGGAGGGGAGAAAAGGAGAGGAGAGTGACTTTTATAGATACTTGTTGACTAATGTCCCCCTTCTTTGTCTTCTGGCCAAAAAGTGATGCTTTCTTTTGGACATTTTTCTGCTCATAGCTGCTCTACAATTTGAGAATTGGGGCTGTCCTCAAGTCTAGACCAAAAATCTAGAAAGAAAAAAGTAACAAGAATTCCATTGCCTAATGAGTGATTCCTTGAGTTCTGACCCACCTGTTCTTTTTTAACTTTTCAGAGTTTTCAAATAGGTATTATATGTATTCTATTCAGTTATCTTTTTTATTGTGATCAGTGGGATAGATAGTATGCTTACTGCATCTTAGAATTGGAAGCCTTAACTGGATTTTAAGTAAATATTTTGAGGATTCTGTCAGTTTTGTAAGGATTCTTTTTTTATTAAAATTTTTTTTAATATGTATTTTTGAGAGACAGAGACAAAGTCCAAGTGGGGGAAGGGCAGAGAAAGAGGGAGACACAGAATCTGAAGCAGGCTCCAGGCTCTGAGCTGTCAGCACAGGGCCCGACACAGGGCTCGAAGTCACAGACTGTGAGATCATGACCTGAGCTGAAGCTGGACACTTAACTGAGCCACCCAGGTGCCTCCCCCTTGTTCTAAAGGTTTTTTTAATGTTTATTTATTTTTGAGAGAGACAGAGTACAAATGGGGGCAGGGCAGAGAGAGAGGGAGTATATGCTTAAAATGCTGTAGACATAGTGGTTCTTGAACATGACTTGATAGTTTAATTTTTAAGCATATTTAATTTTTCACAAGCAAAAATTTGCATTTGAAACACCATTGATTGCCATACTGGCTTGCTATTAGAATGCTTTTAACCATAAACTCTGGGCATGGACATTGTTTAGTTGGCGTCATATCCCATTTTGTAGAGAAGTTCTGGCTGACAGTTGCTCAATAAATATTCACCAGTGAATTAAAAATGACACTTAATGTGCCATAATTAAGAACCTAATGATCTGGAATTGGAATGAGTAAAATGTTGGGATTCTTGAAAAACAAAACTCTATTTTAAAAGTGCCTGTTAATAATAATTAATGGCATCATCTTCTCAAAATAAATTGCATAACACCCCTAATATATTTCATTGTATTTAAGATTTCAGTGGAAAGTTTGGCTATGTTGTTGGCTTATAACTAAGTGGATGAGTTACAGACCTGTATCAACCCGCAAACATCCCGCTTCTACACTGGTTGTGCATATGAAGTAGAGGAGTACCTATCAATGAATGAACATACCTGAAACAGGTGATTTTCAAACTTGAGCATTCAAATCACATGGAAGACCCATTAAATACAGACTGCCAGGGCCTACCCCAGAATTTCTGATTCAGTGGTTCTGGGGTGGTGCCCAATAATTTGCATTTATAACAAGTTCCCAGATTATGCTGATGCTCCTGGTCCAAGAACCACACTTTGAGAAGGCTGTTCTAAAGATGATATTTCGCTGGCACATCTCCCTTAGTGAAACCAGGCTGACAATTTATACCAAACCTGTGTGCTTTGCTTGTCATTTTAGGCACAGATTCACTTTTGTAAACGAGTCTCTCGTTAAATCCATAATGTCACATTCACGTGGAGGGTAGACTCAGGAAAAAGCATGAGCTATGGATTCAGACAGATGTTTTTCATATCCTGGAACCTGCTTTTACTACTAATGTGTTCTTTGGATCTTTACTTCAAACCTCTCAGTCTTGCGTTCCTCATATATTTCAACTGTAAAATGGAAATAGTAGTGTTTCTATTTTGTAGGGCTATCATAGGGATTCAGCAAAGGAACATATTAATCCAGTAAGTGTGGAGTCCTTGTAAATGCCTGGCATTGGGTTGAACCCTGGGGATGGATGTTGTTCTCAAGTTGTCTACAGTTAGACACATGGTGGGAGTTCATGGTGAGATGGGAGTGTGAGGGCTCCTGTTTCAATCTGGAGAGGTCACGCAGTACTTCCTGGAAATGGTGACATGTTGAGAGGGCATAAGAAAGGAAGGCAGGAGGGAGAAAGATGAGGGGAATTAGAAGAATCTAGGGAAACAGAAAAGCACAGCAAATAACTGAAGTAAGAGAGGACATGAACATGTAAGAAAGGATCCAGCACAGAGTAGCAAAACAATAGCTAACTCGTAATGAGCACTTACTATGCTATGCAATGGTATTACTTCATTTGATACATAGAACACTCTATGAATGAACTGGTGTATGGTAGAGGTGAGATCTGAAACCATCAGTCTGGCTCTGAGCCTCTGCTTTTATCCATGGTGCTAGTGTGTCTTTATATAGGAGGCTCTTAGGAAATGTTAATTATCTTCCTGTCTCTCCCTTTCAAAGCATATGATATCCTGGAATGTATTAATATTTTTTTGCTGAATTTCAGAACTCAACGAGTATAGCTTTAAGATCACTTGCAAGAGGGTTGGATTTTATTTGTGCCTAAGAATACTGAGGCTCAGAAGGAATAAGAGGCCTCCCATGGTTCTATACTCAGAGCATCTTAGCAAATCAGAGGACTGCCCAGCCTCATGAATTTTCTCTGATTTCTGTTAAGTAGAATTTAACTGGTAAGGGTAATAGAGTGACATCTTCCTCTACAGGCATTCCACTATTCCTGGTACATGGGGCCACTGTAATCCAATTGTAGGTCTTCCTTCTGTTTAAAAAAAATATTCTAATAGGTTTTTTGAAAATTTAAGTGTAGTTGACATACAATATTATTAACTATATTCGGTATGCTGTACTTTTCTGTGAGGTACTTATTTTGTAACTGGAAGTTTATACCTCTTCATCACTTTCACCTGTTTTGTTTTGTTTTGTTTTGTTTTTCCATCTCCCACCCCTCTTCCCTCTGGAAACCGCCAGTTTGTTCTCTATGTTTATGAATCTGTTTATCTTTTTTTTCTTTTTTTTTGTTTGTTCATTTGCTTTGTTTTTGGATTCGACATATAAGTAAAATCACATGGTATTTGTCTTTATTGGCCAGACTTACTTCACTTAGCATGATACTTCTAGGTCCATCCATGTTGTCACAAATTGCAAGATTTAATCCTTTTTTATGAATGAATAATATGCCAGTGCATGTGTGCATGTGTGTGCACACTGTATACACTATATATTTTCTTATCCATTTATCTATCAATGGACACTGAGGTTGCCTTTATACCTTGGTTATTATAGATAATGCTGCAGTTAACATAACTCTGATAGTGCCTTCTTTTTCTGCAATTCACACCTTTTTAACTCTTCTGTTGCTCCCCACCAATATAATTAGTCTACAGTTAAAACTTTCTGGAAATGAATAGTTATGCTCCTTTTGCTTCTTTAGTGTCATTTTTTGTCTTTCTTATGGCTAAAATTTTATTCCATTAGTTTGTCCCTGAAGTAGTTAATGGATGTGAGAATTATAATTGCTGAGGTGACTTTTCATGTACATTTAAACCACTAAATTGTTAAGATTAGTAAGTAGTCTTGAGGTTGGATACTCACATAATGTCTACAAAAGCAAGATTTTTGAAAACTATACATACATAGTTTTGAAAACTGTATATATCATGGGTACATATTCTAGAAAATAAGCTGCCTTATACAAGTGGATGTGCATGCACGTGCACACACACACGTCTCCAGTAAAACTGTATGGTATAAGAATTTGGCAGTTATTGCATGAATTTTTCTTTGGTTTACTATGCTGAGGCCTCAAGTAGCAGTGACTTGAGAACGAGCCATTCATTCCTTAAGCTATCCAGGTTTCCTGTGGAGTCTAGAATGGCAGCAAGGTGGTGAGCATTTCTAACTCCATGAATTTGTGCAAGAGACTGGCCCTCTTTAGGAAATGGGAACCGAGAAGTTAGTCCTCAGGTACACTGGAGAGAAGATGTGGGAAAAATTTCCTTGCCCTCTTCTCTTGGGTATAGGTAGATTGATGTGAAATTCTCTCTTCTGGGGAGTGGGTACTAAGACTCCCTTCCTGTAACCAGCCCTACCTAAAAATTGATCCAGTTTGGATGAGAAGGATATCTGTTGGCCTAGTGGGCAAGGCGTATTTCATTAGCTATATCATCCTGTTTTAATTTAGTCTTTCTTTAGTTTCCATTCATTATCCTTACATGGTAATTCTCCTTAACAGCCTTGAGTGTGCTAATTGTATCTTTCATTAAGTAAGGAGACAGTGTTCTCATATCACCTTTTACAAAAGGAAATGATAAACACACACTGAAATGTCCTTTTTTTTCTTCCTCATTGACAAACTCAATATGTAAATATCAGTGTCCGAATTTGCCAGGTTGGTTCATCTCTAGTTCTAATAGCCATATATGCAAGGTGATATTAATTACATTGCAAGGGTTTCTCTGTACAAATATGCTTTCTTACATACCTGTCATACTGTTGAAATTTCAGCCACAAATGATCATTTTGGAATACATAATTAAAGGTACCTACTGAACAGCAAATACTAGATTCCAAATAGAGCATATATTTGTGGAATGAATCAATGAAATTTATAAATATTTACTGAGTGACTTCTCTAATTATAAGGTGCTAGACTTTTGTTCCTACCATTACTCTAAACTGTTAATCTATTATTGTCTGTAAATCACGTGTACCTTTTTTCTGCCTTCATTCACGCAGTCACTATCAAGCAACTACCTTGTAAACTATTCCCATTTTACCCAGCCTCAGCAAACCCACTATCTTATGGGGCTGGAAGGAAACTGCAGGCTTTACTGTAATATTATCATTTTTTTCATACTTTGCTGTGCAATAATAGCACTTAAAAGGCTGATGAATAAAACTTCAGTATCTGTCTATATCTGGGGTGGGTGCCCCATTAGGTAACAATGGCTATCATTACCTAGTTTTTATTATTTCATCAATTGCCTAATAGGGAGAAAGTCCTTGGGGGAATGAAATAAAAGATTTTGATTGGAAATGAGAAGAAAAAGTGTGCAGCATGGGAAGGTGACCACATCAGAATGTTATCTCCTTTAGTGGTCATCTCTGGGCAGGTGGGGAACAGAAAGAGTAGATTTGGGATCTGAAAGGGGTCCAAGATATCCCCAAAGAAGGAAATGATTTAGCAAGTGGGCTTAGAAAGGAACTAAAATAAGATGTATAGAATAACAGAATTTTATGTCTCAGTGCTTTACATTTGTAAGTTATTTTCTACTTGGACTGGAAGGGATCTATATAGAAAGATCTCAAGGCATCGAATTTTCAACTTCTCTGTGAATCATGAATACCTCACCATGTAATGTTGGTCCCCGAAATCTGTATTGCTTAGTCCTTGAGGCACAGTTTTGTAACACAGTGTCATAGTTTATGTGTATTATCCGACTGAGTAAGCAGCAGAAAACTATAATCTACAACTGTAGAATTCCTGATTTCAAACTTTGAATTTAATTCATACTTGCATTCATCCCTAACTGGCTTTTAAGGTTCACTCATGTTGTATCTTTGGCTTAGTTACAAATGTGTCAGCTGAACCTTTAGAAAAGAGTATTTCCTGTATATCTATATTCTGAAATCTTTGGCCATTTGTGAAGCCTGTTTCAGACACCTTGGGTGACAGGTAAGTCACTAATGAGCAAGCAGTGTCATGGTACAGACCCCTCTGTGTGGCCCACTATTTCAGTCCTCACCCAGATGCCAGTGACTTGCATGAAGTCAGATAATTCCTCACACAGTGGTTTTAACTTTTCTTAATTTTGTTGTTGGGGGAAGAGTTGGAGTTACTGTTCTAACAGTCCCAACATTGATCAGGGAACCAATCTATGAACTGACGTCCAGAAGGGGGCCCTTGTTACATTTGCCTGGGGTACTGGATTTAAGCAGGATGGCATTGCCCATTGCCATTCACTTCCTTTTCTTCAAACCCCCAACAGTATATTCAGGCGATGGCCATCTTAATACTATTACTGTGACTAGAGCAATGCAGATGACATAAAACAATTGATCATCCAAAGACCAGGAGGATTTATATTTTAAGAAGACAATTTCTCAGTGGCTCTGAAGGGAAGCAGGAAGGACCTGTGTAGCTCTGTCTTGATGGTCCCAAAGTATAGGCTTTGTATATCTGAGTGGCTCTCAGCACTGGTAAGCCTACAAAGATTCAGGTGACCTTAAACCCCACCTTTCCCAGTAGATTTCTACCTCAGCTGCCAGCTGAATACCTGTAGTGACTGCTGAGATGCACTCTCCAGACCCTTCCCCATCAGGACTTCCTAGTCCTTCCTGCAACTACTGGGAGTATGGATGGATCCCTCTCTGGGAATCTCCATCATGTGAAGAAAGACATCCTACCCAAGTTCATGATTCTTCTCAGGGTCGGCCCACATGCAATGACTACTTCACGAGGGACATAAAGGCCTGGTCACATCACTCTAATTGGTGACAATTCTGTGGGATTAGTCTGGCTTTAGAGTTACTTTTACTAAATCCTACTGTTAAGCACTCCCCTCCAATAAGTTTCCTGCATATTAATCTTTGTCTCAAAGTCTGTTTCCTAGGGAAATAATCTTTTAAACTCTTCAGTGAACAGAGCCCAAAATGCTGTCCTATAAAGCAGCCTGGCCTGCTAAGGCCCTTGCAACCTAACTGATCCTACACAGCCTCTACTCAGGTTGAAACTCGCTTTTATACTTCCAGCTGCTGGGAGGCATTCTTCTTTGAATGAGTATGTCACCTCCCATTTGACTTTGAGTATCTCCTGGTGCTTAGACCTCCCATCCACTCTACTGGGTGGAACCAGGTGAAGGGGTGACAGCCCCTTCAAGTACCTGCACACTTGACTCTTGGCTCCTCCTGCTAAGGTTAGCTCTAAAACCTAATCAGCTGTGTCTACTCCCATTTTTACATGATTCTGGATTCCTTTTGTTCATTTTTTAGAGGCTAGACTCCAGCAAACTTCGTGCCTAAGTAATTGTGATTTTGGTTGCCTATTTTCTTGATGGCAGACTGAGAAATATTGTCTCCTGTTTTAAATATACTAAATTTAAGTGACATTAGCTTGTGTTAGAATGTCTTATAAGCTATTGAACATATAGAACTGGAGTTTACATGAAGGATAATAAAATCCCAGAATATGGATGGGAAGCTTCTAACTCTTATAATAAAATGATGTCACACCTTAAAAATCGTATTGAATATTAGCTGCACAAAATGGCATTTGATTCCCTTAATTTTCCCAAATTTGGGTGTTCTTTTCCCCCAGGGACTCAGAAAAATACTTGAATGGAGTAATTCCTAAGTCACAACTTGTTTAAAACTTGCCACTGTTCCACTTAAATTGAGGTAAACACTCTAGAAAAAATAGATTCCACTACAGTGTCCCATACCAATGAAGTTTCTTATAGAGGCTATCTCTGATATTAATATTTCCCTTTTCTTCCCTATCCTCCCCACTCCTACCCCAACCATTTCAACAATTATTGCAGAATGTTTAGTCTAATGTTTCCGAGACCAGAATAAATACACAACAGGATTTTACATGTGAAGGGATGTATGGCATTTCCTTTTAATTGCATGGAAAATGAATTTGTTCTTATTCAGAATAATGAAACGTATAGCATGTGACATTCCAGGTCTGCATTGTTTTCCATCTATGAGCGTATGTGTGTATAAGGGAATGTGTGAGTGGAGGGCAGAAAGAGAGCGGGGAGACAGAGAATGTGTGTAGGATGACTTGGAAACAAATGTACTTTCTCTGCTTTGGTGGATTCTCTTAACTGAGTTCCTTTGGCAGTATCTATTTATGTATCTCATCCAGAGAACTTAGTTTATACTTTCTGTGATGGATTTGAATTTAATTGTGGCACTGGAAGAGGCATTTAAAGGATAAAAAAGAAGACAGTTTTCTGTATGATAAGAAATGGGGACACTTATTGAAAACAAAAGGAAATATGATGACAAGGCTGTTTCAATTGTGAGTTCTTTTAACATGAATCATAATTTTTAAATAGCTTCTACAGTTTGGTAATTAAGACTTTAATTTGTCTTTCACTGTATTGATGCAGTGAAGCTCCAGATTTCTCTTGCTTTATTTGTACTAAATTTTCTAGTTCATCAGTTATGCTTCCTTCAGTTCTAATTATCTAACTGAAGCATATGAGAAAAATACATGTATACGCAAGCATGTGTACATACACCTTCAAACATTTCTTTTATTCAACTACTTGACATTAAGGGTGAGTAGAGCTAGCAGTTCATATTAAGATGAAGGGACAATGAATCAATGATATCTACATGAACTGTAGCAGTATAAACAATTTTCTACCAAACATTCATATTATCTCGTAATGTCACCTGAGTACACATGAGCCACCAAACAAGATTCTCCTACAACTTTCAGGAACGTGACCTCTCAGTGGCTTGGCCAAGGTCATGAGGCCACCTAGTGCACCTAGACAGGTGTCCTGATGCCCAGTCAGTAACCTTTCAACTGTACCATCTTCCCCCCGAAGTACGTTTTTGTATCCCTCCGTATAGTGAACTAACTTATAAGAGAGAACAAATTGTTTCCTTTTTTTTTTTTTTACAAAGAGAGCCTAAATTTATTTTCTTTATTTTTAAGTTTGTTTGTTTGTTTGTTTGTTTTTGTTTGTTTGTTTATGTGGGGGGGGCGGGGGGAGAGGGAGGGAGAAAGAGAGAACGCATTAGTCGGGAAGGATAGAGAGAATCTCAAGCACAGGATCTCACGAACTGTGAGATCGTAACCTGAGCTGAAGCCAAGAGTTGGACACTTAACCGACTGAACCCCCTGGGCACCCCAAGAGGGAACAATTTCAGTTGAAGGAGAAAAAGACACAAAAAGGTTTTTCACAGCTGTTTTTACCATCTGAGCTTTTTAAAAATTACAAGTATGGCGGTTAGAATGTAGATTTATGAGATGTTTCCTTTTTGCTTACTCTGGTGGCTGGAGATGAGAGAACACTCTTCTAATAATTTGGTGGCAATCAACACATTCAGCAAAAGGGTGAGGCTACAGGACTGTTCATTGTCCTCCTCATTTTAATCTAGTTTGGCTGTTGCTGCTCAGTAAAAACATTGGTTGCAAAGCCCCTCGAAGCACCCTGATTTTAGTCACATGCTAAGGAGGTTGATAGTAACACCATGTCCTCAGATGGACCAGTCCATTTACTTCAGTGAACTTTTAAGTTCTGGCAGAATTTGAAATAAAAGAAAATGTCATGGGTGTGGTTACTAAATGGTTCTGTTCAGAGAGATTAGAAGGCGAAGAAACTCATAAACAATGCGGAGTTTGCATTACAATCTTCTCGGTGTTCTTCCTTCTAGCATCTAAGTATCCCTTATGCAAAGCGTATCCTACCCAGAGCAGTGATGGACAGTAACATTTATTTTTATGTGAGTAGTAATTTAAAACTTCCTTATTTACCAAGCCTTCTTCGGCTTTTTACAACATTTGTAATCGTTCCCTGAGTTTATCTTTTCTTTGAAATGGTTTTGCTGCAGTAAAAGAAAAACTCTGTAACAGTTTTTCTTAATCTGTTCTTTCAGTTGTATAATCATGGAAAAGTGGCATTATCTACTTAGAAGCAAATTTGGTTTTCAGTTCAGCATTCTTTCTGGCACATATGTGATTTTTATATTGTTAGAAGACCCCTTTTAGAGAGATTTCTTCTCATAGGCAAAGCTGTAATAAAACAAAAAACGGCACTTAAAATATCAGTGTACTTAAAGCTTTATCTCCCAGTTGTAATTACTATTGTTTGGGGTAGGGGCGTGGGGCAGGGTGGGGGGTAGCTCTGAAGGCAACTTGGTAAAGCATTGCAAATTTGTTTATATCCAGTTCAGTTCCCTGATGGTGTCTCATTTATAGTTTTATAGCTAGCAATGAAAATCCAGGCAAAGACGCAGACTGCATAAGGTAGGGCAGCATAAGTTGATGTCAGCATCTTCCACGTTTCCTCAGCATCTCTGCTAGGAGGGAAATGAAATAGGAATCTTAATTCATGAGTCACTGAGGCTGAGTTTGATTTGGTGGTGCCTGGCACCTAGAAAGTTCTCATTGTTGGCAATGACCGTGGACAGTTCTAAAGGAGCAACAGGTTGGTTAGGTATTCCTTATACTTACTGTCATTTGCCCTGTAGCAGATCTTAAAGGCTTTTTCCTCGTTCTCAAATGTCAGCAGTTTCCCCTCACAAGATATACAAATTAGGTAGTGTGAGTTTTCTTGCAAATTGAAAACATATCTTGGGCAGGAGTCAGAAGTTGGTAGTAGCTCATTCTGCTCAGCTTATATTGGATGTGAGGAGAGCAGTGAGCAGAAAGAAAGTTAAGCGGCGGAGGCCTTCCTGACTCTAAGGGCATATGTGCTTCACAGTGCTGAAAAGAGCCTTCCGATTATGGTTGTGCTTTCTAGAACAAAGAGGCCAGCAATTGATGGGGGTGGGGGGTTGTGATGGGTTTTCTTTTGTGCTAGTCACAGAGCTCCTCAGACTTTCGTCACATAAAAGCTTTAGAGGAAACTCATATTCAGTTATCAGAAATTGCTTCCCCTTGATTTATGATCTGGTCAGGCTCTTTGGTAAGCTATATGAACTCTTCCTAGCAGAAAAAGAGAAACTGCAGATAGATTCGGCACTTATAAATGCATGTTGGCAGCGTATATATATAACTTCAAATAGCTCAGAGATAAGAAATTGAGTTTCCTGTCAATGCCAGCTAAATAAACACATTTGTTGTAAATGATCTGACAATAGAATTATTGATTATAAATCCAAAATGTGACATTCGGAATCACATCTCCATTTCATTCCTAAGGAAGCCAGCGCCTCTTGGTCCATTCTATAGGGGCAACTTAGCAACATCTCTGGCCACTCAGCTTCTTCCTGCTGTGATTAATTAATCTAGAGTCACTCTGATGTCTCTCTTGGGGGAATTGCATTAACCTTGCTTTGCTTGTCTGGAATAATATGTATACTGCTGCCTTTTATAGGAGCTGGGTTTTGCCTGACTGTTCTAGTGCCCCCACTTTGAAGTAGGAAGAGAACACCCAGGGAAAGATTGGACCAATTACAGTGTTTCTAACATATTCAAATCCTTACTCTGTTATTTAGATATAAATATATTGGTAATATAGTCTTGTTTTTTTTTTTCTATGTGAGTCAATTTATGGGTGCTTACTGACTCTTTGGTTTTATAAGGATTTCTTTGTAAACCTTGTAAGCAGTTGAACTATAAAGATTGATTCACCAAGCAAATTATTTCACAGAGCATTTTAGTTAATCCAACGTTGTAGAACATTAATCTCACCAGAAATAAAATTAAATGTGAACTATCTTTTAAATATATTTTTAAACCTGTAGCCCTTCTCTTAAAAACGTATCTCAAGCCATCCACCGGATCCCATACCTCAGTACTTCTGCAAGAAGAAGCAGAATGATTGATGAATTTCTACCTGAAAGGATTGCTTTGTTTTTCACAACTATTGAGTAGCTCATTTGAAGGACACAGAAATGTTTATTTCCTCAAGATGATGCTGAGTCTTCATATCTCAGGTTGTGCATTTATACTTTTCTCTTTGGCATTGTAGTAAAAGTCATTGCCCTATTCTTCTGAAAATTCTGCTTAATATCTCTACTGCAAATCTGCAGATACACTTACCTGACCCAGGTGATGTTGCCAGAGAGCATGGCCTCATCCCTCATTTAACAGAAGTTATAGATACCAACCTTGTAAAGTGATACATTAACTTTTTCCTTGATCTCTATTTCCTCTTTAACCAGAGCTCAAAATAACACCAAATATATGTAATTGGTCCTTTTGTCTTCACTGTGGAGATGGAATTTGAATGTTAAATTTATTTTTAATGGTTTCTCCCTAGCCATTATAATTCCTTACAAAAGCATAGCACCTAGGGTTTGTTTCTAACACTTGGCTTGTTCCATCTCTTTAACTTTTTACATTTCATGTTTAATGCTCATCAGAAGGATTTTAGAGAACAGAAGAACAGCAAGATTTGAATGATATTTTGCATGATAGGCAAGATGTATGTTTTTCTGTGAACTTCCCAAGGAATCAATGTGCATGACACCTAATGGTTGGAGGACAGAGAAAGGTGTTTAGGTGGTATTTGCTTAAAATGGAACAGATCTAGTGGCCCAGAAGCCACCAGGTACTAATAGTAAAGCTTCAGTCCTACAGGAAGAGGACTTTGATCAATTACAAGCCTGATTTCTTTCTTCCTCTGAAAACTCCTCTCTCTTTTTCTACTCCTTAATTTTCATTTTCCCCAACAAATTCAAAGATGAGATTTGGAAGTTCCAGCAGACAATGTGTTTCTCTAATTCTGTCCTCTCTGAGTACTTAAAACCTGAGTTCATGTCTTAGCTCTGCTCTTCATCTGGTTCTGTGACTTGAGCAGGCTGACTCACTTCTCTGAGTGTCAGTTTCTTAACTATGAATGCAGATTAAATCTCTCTTAAGAAGGTTTTGAGGATCATATGAGCTAATATATATTCAAGTACCTCAATGACAGTGCCTGGAACAGCACTCAGATACAGTGGTTGAATTTGAATCTACTCCAGTGTAAAATCCAATTTCTTGACAGTCTTAATAATGCAAAAATTTTTTTCAAACTACTTTTCTCGAATATTTTGGCATTCAAGGACTTGGAAGCTAGTTTTGCTTTTTTCCATCTCCATGGTTGTTACAGATGCAGTGCCTTTATTTAATTGCAGGTTCACAGGTACAGGCAATCCCCATGGTTTTCCGTGGATGGTGGATGGGTTAGTTATCATGATTATAAGCTGCCTCTGAATCTAGCAAGGAGAGGGAAAAGAAGCCTGGATGATGAAGCCCCTGAAAGAAAGAATGTCACAAACGAAATTATAAGATATTTGAAAGACTGCCCGACCTGCTGTCTTCTAATAAATCTTCAGTTCTCTCCAGAAAGAAGAATGATGTCTCTTTATTCTAGTGTATATCTTGGGCAAAGCTTGTATTCCTTACAACTGTGTGTGCATTTATCTTCATAGGTCATAAGAAAGGAAAATTGGTCCATGTTTGAAATCTCCATTCAATTTTACTACTGTAGACTCTTGATGGCTTTTAAATAAAAACGGGGAAGGATTGTAGCTGGCAGCAAAGTAGATTTCAGGGACAGCTAGGAAACGGGAAAGAAGATAGTCTCATATTTAGATCAGTCTAGTCCATGAAAATGTATACAGGAACATGCAACTATAAAATCTAGTGGCACTGGAAACCTTTCCTTCCGTGGTGTTTATATTTGGTGATACCTGGAATTTTGAATAAACTGGGTTTTTGCTCTACAACAACCTGTCATGATAGATATATTCTGTAGGACTTTTTCAGAAAAGCACTTTTCCTTTTGAAATCAACTCTTCCCGGGGTGCCTGGGTGGCTCAGTTGGTCAAGTGTCCAACTTTGGCTCAGGTCATGATCTCGCGGTTTGTGAGTTCAAGCCCCACATTGGGCTCTGTGCTGACAGCTCAGAGCCAGGAGCCTGCTTCAAATTCTGTATCTCCCTCTCTCTCTGTCCCTCCCCTGCTCACACTCTGTCCCTCTTTGTCTCTGAAAAATGAATAAATGTTTAAAAAAATTGAAATCAATCTTCCCAAAAAAGGCCTTCCATGAAAGTTTGATCTTTTCCTTTCCCAGAAGATACCCACCACCTGCTACTGGTTTTTGTATTTGTAGTTACAAAAGAAAAGAACTTGTCATTACATATGTAAGATATTACAATCATATCATAATTTTGATTTTTGAAATTTATGCTGTTAAATGTAATTCTTTATCTTAAGTAGTTTGAAGTTTAGCTCCTGGGATGATTTTCTTAGTCCCACTGAAGAATGAATGTCCTTTTTTAGGCATTTCTTTGGAGTTAACAATTTTGGTATCTCACCATGTCCTGGGAGGGTAGGGTCCTCTGGCTGCAATATATGTCATTTTTCATGGTGATCACTGGATTATCTCAGCTGATTTGGCTGGTGAGGGGACTTTCCCTGTCCTCCTCATCGTCTTATACTCAAGAAGCTGCCAGTTTGAGCAACGTAAAACAACCACCCTGATACTCTTCAGCTTTGTAGCCACAGATTCCTAAACACAATTTGCAAAAAAGTAAAAAATTAAAAAAAAAATTAAACAAAATCGCCTGAAAGTAAGTCTTTCTTCAAAAAAGTTTTGCTGTGGGGGTACCTGGGTGGCTCAGTCGGTTAAGCATCCAACTTCAGCTTCATGATGTCACGGTTTGTGAGTTCAAGCCCCGCGTTGGGGTCTGATCTGCTTTGGATTCTGTGTCTCCCTCTCTCTCTGCCCCTCCTCCACTTATGGTCTGCCTCTCTCTGTCTCTCAAAAATAAATAAATGTAAAAAAAAAGAGTTTTGCTTTTGTCAAATGTGCACATTCATTTTTTGTAAAAAAATCCAAGGGAAAGTTTTTCTGCTTGTCATCAATAGTATGCACTTAAGAAGTGCTTATTGACTTAAAGGATAAAAGATATGCATATAGTCTTTACCCTGGTCATATTTAGTTAGGCACAATTCTCACACCTACTGTTATTTAGCATTTGATATGTAATTATAAGAAATCTTCATTGAAAATGAAACAGAAAGATACTTGAAGGCTTAATATTTAAGAGAAGCAAATCAGGTTATTTACTTAGCCCTTAACTTTTTGAAAAAATGAAATTTTAGGATTTATCTATTAATAAGTACTTTTGAAAGACTGTCAGATACCATTCTGGATGCAATGGAGAGCTATAGAAGAGCATGGAATCACATAGTAGAATAATTTGAAACTAATATATGATAGAGTATAATTGTTACAGTGGGGATAATGAGTGTAGGAAATCAGGGAAGAGACACTGCCTTTCAGGAAGTTTTCATGAAGAGGCCAGAAGTAAGCTGGCCACTGAGGGATAGAGAGATTATGGATAGTCCTAGAAAGGCAAAAAATAAAAATAAAAAATGAAATATTCCAGATGGTAAGATCATAGAGAAAAATGGTGCAGATAAGAGAATCCACATCAGATAGAAGATTCAGTCATGAAATTCTCCTGCCTAGAATATAGTTTAATATTAGGGATTCAAGAATGATCTGATTAACTGGGGAAAATAGGAAAGTAGGTAGAGGGACAGATTGAAGCATGGGTAGCAAGAATAGAATTTATTTACCTATCTGCCTACCTACCTGTCTGTCTCTCTATCTGTCCATCTATCTACATATTGGTTAATAGCATCTTAATAACTTAAGGTGTTGCAAATGATCTTAAGAAGAAAATACTTACTGTTCCTATTATTAAAGCTCACGGAGAAATGAACCACCCCCACCCCCCACCCCATAAGGAAGGCAGGTGAACCTCAAAACCAGACTGGCCAGATGGAAAATTCCATTTGACTCCCTCACTGAAAAAAAAAAAAAAAAAAAAGAAAGAAAGTACCATTGCTGGAAGTCATATTTTCCTGCAGCTCTGCATCTGGCTATTGTGAGACTTGGAGAGAGAGAATAACTGTTGGGTAGATTAAATAATGCAATAAATGCCACACAACATTGTCATTTTATCTTCACTCTGTGTATTTGAGAGCTTAAATCGACTATAACCATGATGTCTTTTATTTTGATATTATTTTTTGTTTGAATTTGTATAAAATGGCATCTTAATTCTTTAATGTTTAAATAAACTGGTATCTGTTAGCATATCCTCCTCTGGCCTTTTCAATATGGCTGATCTACTACATTCCATACCTTAAGATAAAAATGAAGTGCTTCAGGCTGTTTGCTGTTATTTAAAACCTTCTGTTCTTCACTCTTTATATCACCTTTGATATTGTTTTGTACTCTTTTGGTTGGGTGACTCATTCACATTTCCCTTTTGGTTGATTGCGTTATAATTCCCTAGTGACCCTTGGATCTGTATACTCCCTGATTCTTAAATGAGAACTGCCTTCCCCTACCTTGGCCCTTTTTTGATAACCCCACTCCTCACTCCTGAGTCCCTACTTCATTCTCTGAATTATAATGCATTATTTTTAAAATCGACTTTTGGTAGGTAGATCATTAGAAATGATTCAGAGTCATCAAACAAAAAAAGTGTGTCAATTTAAGATATTAGTGGGGATGTTTTATAGGTGTTTTCATCAAGTTTTTATTTTTGTGTGATGAAATGAAAATGCTTACCTGGTGAAAGACCAAAGCTTTAATACATGTCAACACTTAACTCATGATTTTGCTGAATGATGACACACGGCGGTCTCCTGGAGGTCTAATAGATGAGGAAACCCCAAGTTAGATCTGATAAAAGTGGGAATGTGTCATTCTACCTTGTAAAGAATACTTTCTAGTTTTACTATTTTATATTTCCAGCCTTACTAAAAACACCTGAAATTGTACCCATCGCCATTGTATTGAAGTTCAATACTCTAATTCCTTGGCCTGGTTGTGGCTTCAATCTATCCACCTCTTCTAGGACAGTGGGCCAACTTGCCATTACGTCAACACTCGCAAACATACCCAGTGTTGGCGCTCTTGCTTGGAATACGTCTTCTCACAGCCACCATCTTGGCATGGTCCACTGGTAACAGGGCCCAGCACGAATGTCTCTCTTTACATTAGAGCTTATCCCAACACCTCAACCAGCATTAAATTCTTCTCTTATCCATCTGTCATAGCATATTGTGTCTTTCTTTAGCCCTTAACATATGTTTCTTTGTTCTGTGGTTATTTCTGTATAGGTTCTCTTCCTTCTTGGGCAGGGGATGTAACATATCATTTTATTCCTAGTACTTTATTGGACAAGGTATGATCTCAGTCACTGTTTGAGAAAGGAATAATTGAGTTTGTTAGTAAACATTTTGGGACAAAGCATTTTAGATTTAGTATATAACTAAATGCCACCTGTGTTTTCTTACAAGCTTGGATAGTTTTAGCCTTAAATTTTATGCCAGCCTCTGACTTGATTTTGCCATCCTCCTTGATTCTGATAAACAATGCAGGATTATGTTGCATGTACTAACTTTATCTATCATACACTGCCTCTATTCATCTAGTTACCCTGCATGGACTACTTGAATTTGAATTTCGAATGGAAATTAATATGAAATTTTGAAGTTTTATATATATATTATTTTTAAAATTTATTATATTTAAATTATTTTAAATTGTATAGTTTTAAATATATTTCAATTAAAATTATTTATATTTATATATTTATATAGAGAGATTTAAATATATTTAAATTAAAATTATTTATACACACACACACACACGCATATATATATCCGGTTGCAAGCTCTGTGTTCTATGGAATGCTTTCATAGTATTTGCTTTTGCAGTTTGAATGGATTACTTAAGAATTAGGAGAAGGAGGAATTAAAGGATTTATAGTGTAGCTGCTGCAAAGAAGTATTTCCTTAGTAACTAAAACCAAAGTTACATGAAGACACCAGGAACTGGAGCTTCCTTTGAAATCTTACCCCCACCCCCACCCCCCCCGCCCCGTAAGCAACTTAGACTTGAAAAAACAAAATGGAAATCTGCCAAAGAGAGTAGAAATCATAAGGGAAACAGATTAGACTGGTGCTGATTTGCATGGCTGTGCGTGGCACAGTAGGATTTAGACAGTAAAGAAAGTTAACCTTTGAGTTTTTTAAAGGTCACCTTGCAAATTTATATAATTAAAATTTATTTCCATAGCCAAGCTATATTTCAGAAAGGAAAATTTTATTGTAAAATCAAGAGGCTGAAAGGAGAGCTATGAGTGGAATTGTTGGCAAGTGGGTGTCAAGCACCTTCTTAGAATGTGAGTTTGTATTTGCCACTCATGTGGAACATTTGATTTTCCTGAGGATTCTGGGTCACTAGACTACAGATGGCAACCTTCTAGCCATAAGTTATATTACTCAAGTAGACACCATCTTGCTTTCTGGACAGTATCGTTTTGTCCTGAAAATTACAGCTTGGGGAGGAATACATTGTTAGATCTAGCCACTCTAGAATAAAAGCTCTCCTAGGACTGGAGCAGAGACAGAGCCATGAAGAATACTTTGCCAGCTGACCACATGAAGGTGGGACAACAGGGGATTGGCTTATCATTGAAAATTATAGCTCAGGTGAATAGGAACTAAAAATTATCTCAAGACTGTGCTTCCCCCCCTTCCCTTTCTCTTCTACATTTTTGTTCTTTCCTGTTTCTCATTCCTCAACACAGAAAGAATACAGTAGTATTCTTGGGGCACCTGAGTAACTCAGTTGGTTAAGTTTCAGACTCTTGATTTTTGGCTCAGGTCATGATCTCATGGTCTTAGAGTTCAGTTTTTGAGATCAAGCCTGGGCTCTGTGCTGACAGTGTGGAACCTGTTTGGGATTCTCTGTCTCTCTTTGCCCCTCCCCAGCGCGCGCGCTCTCTCTCTCTCTCTCTCTATCTCAATTTAAAAAAAAAAAAAAAAACCTTAAAAAAAGTAGTACTCTTATGATTTTGATTCTGTTTCTCTCTGACATTCTGTTTAATTATTGCCTTCTTGCAACTTTTCTCTTTTTTTCACTCGTTCAAAGAGGCTTATCTTAACGTAATGGTATTGAATGTTTTACATTAAATTGTTCACAAGTTTAAGGAAGAAAACAGATTTTTTTTCTTCAGGTAAAATGTAAATGCTTTTTAACAGCAAAACCTCCATTCTTCATTCCTCTTGCCCACCCAGGCCTCCACCTTCATATCCCTTTCTAGAAAGGTGGAAAACCAACATTTTGTCCTCATAATCATTGCCCACCATTAGCTTTATAGTAAGAATGCTCTAGTAACTGTGGCCTGGCTCCAGATGGAGGGAGGTCCTGGTAAATGATTACTATGTGAAATCCTAATTTGGGCACTGCACAGGATTCAGAGAAATAAGAAGCTGACTTGGTGTAATAATGTTTATTTTGTCATTGATGAAAAGTAAAAACAATGTTTTCAAGCCTCTGACTTGTGAACCTGAAAGTTACTTGCACAGCTGCTGGAAACCAATGATGAATGGGTTGTCTCAAACATTGTAAAGGGATATGCCCATCTGCACAGGAGAAAGGCAGCTTTGATCATCTTTATAGCCCCCAGTTTGCTTGGCATCTAGTAGGTCTTCAGTAAAGATTTATTGAAAAACCTACCTGGGGGCGTGGGTATTTCATTTAAGCTTTCTAGACCTCACCTTTCTCATCTACAGAATGAGGATATGGAATCAGGTTCATAAATGATCTTTTGCTTTTTCATTTATTCATTTATATTCGTCCATGCAATATTCCACAAATACATACTGAAAGCCTACGTTTCTCTAGACCTCATTTTCAGAAAAAATTGATGGTAGCTTAGAGCAGGTACATTTGAATATTTTAAAACAATGAAATCACCTCAGGGGGAGTGGAGGACTTGATTTCTTTAGATATTCACTGTGCATTATAAAATAATGGATTGGCAGTTTCGTCATGGGCTTTAATCCATACATCTGGTCTCTTTTAATTCTTTGAGGTGCTCAGGGTACACGCTGCAGACCTGGTTTGACGTGCTGTGCATGCTGGCAGAACATCCCTCCCAGGTCCTCAGGCCTTGCCGAGCCTGCACCTGTTCGGTTGTGACCACTTCAGTCTTGGAATTGCTCCAGCCCACTTCCCTGTCCCCTTCCCCACTATTGGTTGTATTTGGTAGAACTAAAAGCAGTTTCTTAAGACCCTTTTGGTCATCACTCACCTACCCCATGTTAAATATAAGAAACTTATTCTGATTATAGCGCAGCCAGCTGTCCATAAAGGAAGGTCGTTAGGGCTGCTTAATTAAAAACAAAAAAGGAGTTTAATTAGCTAAAGAGTAAGTTTAACCCCAGATCAGCTATAGTCTCAGAGGACCACACAGAGGGAATAATTAGGAAGCTGGCTTTTATTTCTTGACTCAAGGCGTCAAGTCAGTTTTTTTTCAATAGAGAGGTGGAAAACATCTGATCTTGAACAACCTAGACTCTTGACAAGATTAACCAAGGAAAAAAAATCCATTAATCTGATTACTTTACCTTTGGAGTATTAAAGGATTCAAATTCCCAAGGTTCACTAAATTTTAATGATTCCAATAGCATTTCCATTGGAAAATCTCAGAGAATTTCACAAATGTGTGCAGTCACACATACATTTCAAAGCAACCACTTTTATTCCTCTTTCTTTTTGGTGATAAAATTGAGGCAAAGAATGATTAACAAATATTTTCAACTATCAAAACCTGGTTAGTGATAAATGAAGAATATCAATGATCTTTGGTTCAGTTCTTCATTCAAATAGTTGGTCGACATTTTACAAAACTTACATAGACCAGTTCCCCTGAGAATAAATGCATGAATCTTACAGAACATATTTTAATATAAAAATGTAGAATAGTATTACAGGACTAATGTTTCAGAAAATAAATAGCAGCATAGATAATGTGCTCTGAATTACAATTTTATGTATTATATTCCAGGATGAATTGAGTGAATGCAGGAAAATGTTGTTCCTTCTCCAAGTAGATTTAGTGCAAAGTGTGTTAGCATCTTTTCATGGTTTTCATTTTGGAAATAAGAGAGATTACATTCTATTATCCAGTAAAATGCTGATTTAATTTTTTAAGGTTTTATTTAAATTCTAGTTAGTTAACATATAGTGTGATACTGGTTTCAGGAGTAGAATTTAGTGATTTATCACTTACATACAACATCCTGTGCTCATCACAAGTGCCCTCCTTAATGTTCATCACCCATTTAGCCCATTCCCCCAGCCACCCCGCCTCCAACAACCCTCAGTTTGTTCTCTGTAGTTAAGGGTCTGTGTTACGGTTTGCCTTTCTTTTTTTTTTTTGCCCCCATGTTCGTTCCTTTTGTTTCTTAAATTCCATATATGAGTGAAATCGTATGATATTTGTCTTTCTCTGATGGACTTAGCATAATATACTCCACCTCCATCCACACCATTGCAAATGGCAAGATATCATTCTTTTTGATGGCTGAATAATATCCCATTATATATATATATATATATATATATATATATATATATATATATATATATATATATTTCACAATGCAGAGTTCAAATGGTGCAAAGGTTACACATTTATGTTTTTCCCACCTAAACTCCCCCATATAAAACCATCCCTCTTTTCCCCAAACTAGCTTACCATTACTATGTTTTTCTTTAAAACAAAACCAAAAACAAACAAAAAAACCTTTCTCTTACGTCTTCTTCCTTCTTGCCCGCTGAATCTTCTACACACAATTAACTCATCTCTATTGAGCCCTAATTTTGTAACTATGGAAAGGGCTGAGATATTCACAAGAAAGATGATACCCAATCCCAAAGTGGCAATCTTTCTGCCACTTAACAGCCATGACCACTGATTGTTTGGTGCACTTGTGTAAAATCTGCTCATGCTCAAAATCTACAAATCGTTGTGGAGACAAGCTCAAACAGTGGATCTTAAAATCATTTCAGAAATTTAAAAGCCCTTTGTAAAAGTGAGCAATAAGAGTGATTATTATTAATCTGTTTCTAGCCAAGTCTCTGCAGGAAGTGCCAAAATTTTAATAATAGATGAGAATAGATCTGGTTAAATGTGACAATATGAGTGTTATATCACCAGGTGGGATTTTAATTTGCCTAATAAATATCTTTATTCAAGAATCCTCATATTGTCTAGAAGATGTGTGTTATAGGACAACATTTTATTGTGCAAATTATCCATGTGTGCTTTGTATAACCCACATTCTTTATTCACTAATTATTATAATTCTCATAAGTAAGCTAACCAATGATGGCTTCTGAAAAGTTTAGTCCTTTTTAGTTAAAATATATTCACACACATCATTCACCAGAATGTTAGTAGCTGTTAACTAAGTAACAGAACGCTAACCCTTAGCTTTGCATTTTTAATGTTATAAACTATACATATTGCACATCTTCTATTTATTTGCCAGGCATCTTTAATCCTCCGCAAAACTCTGTGAGGTAGTTACTCGTATTTGGATTATTTTAAGGAGAGGTTCAGAGAGGTTGAAAGATCTAGGCTTCCAACTGAGCTGGGTTTTCCTACACTTAGTACTCAAGCACTCTCTCCCCCTCCTACCCTCCTACAGCAGGGCACTTTAATTCTAAACACAGCTTATGCAAGGGCTTAGGCTCACTCCCCTGATTGACTGTGAGCCTCACATCACAGTGATGTGCTTTCTCTGAGGAAGGTGTGCAGATCGTGTAATCTTAAAGTAAAAAAAGACAAACCTGAATCGATAGGGACTCCAAGACATCAATTTTACACATAGATATTTTAAAATGCATGTATTCTGTGAGAATCTTTCTATTTACCCTCCGGTGTGCTTACAGGCCAAAGTTCTGGCTGTTTTTGAATGTGGGGGTTGCTTTATATATGCAGCTTTGCAAATCATTTTTTAAAAGCTATAACAAGCTTTGCCAGTGCTGTTCACCCCAAGTGAGTATGATTACTAGTTAATCAGAATGGTTAGTGTGAGTTGAATGGATGTTGTAATGTGAATAATTGTAAATGATGACTCCTTGGTCCCTTTTGCAAATGAGCTGGTTCAGCCAGCTTAATGAGGTTTTCCTGGAGTGTTTACAAATTTTAAATAATTAAAATTAAATTGAATTGAAGTCCTTTGTAATTATAACTGCAATTACATCATAATCATCCAGGCAATTGAAGGAAGATGGGGGCAGATGAGTTCTTACATGTTTAAAGTTAAAATAATCATTTTGAAAAATGATAGCAAATATTTTTTAAAGTTTCTCATTCCAGTTATCCATAGGAAAAAAATACTCTGGGAGTTCATAATTCAGCATATTTTTTATTGTATTTTTCAAACATACACAGATTGGACTTACTTCATACGAAGGTTTTTCAGGACGATCACCAATCTTGGCAGTTTTAGTGAATATTGGAAGTTCATGAGAAAGTAGAGGTTTGGGCATGAACAGGTACTAGTTATCCCAGAAGTGAGGTCCAGAGGGTTGCTGAGACTTTGTCTACAGACAGGGTTTTGAAAAGTGCATAACACAGCACTGTTTATAATTTGGTCCTTGCTAAAAGAACTTTGGAGTGGAAAAAACAAAGCATCCCCATCAAGTTCACATTGTGGGGATGAAAATTAGCCAGGAAGATGGGGGCAGGGTATAATTTACAATCATCATGGCCAGCTGAAGTAGCCAGAAAGAAATGTAATTGAATTTACTGAGGACAAGTGCAGACTATTGCACTTTAAGTGGGTCTCTGTTGTTAAAGAGGGGAACAAGGGCAAATCACTGAGAAATATTTTTTTGGCATGAGTTATTTTGATGAGTCAACCTACCAATTTACTTGGATTGTGGAGGTGGAGCCAGCAACAGGATAGGCAGGTAGAGGGATGCTTGTAAAATCAACCCCAACAAAAAGAGCCACGTATTCTCCTGACCCTTCATGTTATTTCCCTTTGGGAGAAAAATCATGCTGATACTTCCATTTTCAGAACTTGTTTCTTGCTTTCTCTGAAATCAAGCAAATGATTTGCAGTACTTTACCAGTTGCCCTCTATGGTTTTTCAGCAATTTCTAAGAGTCTAGGTACCTTCTGTCTTTAATGAAATTTAAAGCTCTATTGGAGGGTTTCTTCTTTTGAAGCATTCACTTGTTCTAAGAATTTACAACTTCTTAAAAGAACTTAAGTCTTAAGAAAAGTTATTTAAGAAAATGTTTAATTTTTTTTCATTTATATATTTTTAAAAATTAAATAATATTTTGTGTCAAAATTTCATAAAGGATAATGTAATAAACACTTCTCAGTACCCAGATTAAAAAATAGAATATTACAATGCAGTGATGGTCATATATTACTTCTTCATCTGATGCTCCTTCTTCCAGTCTTAGAGTTAACCTAATATTAAATTCATTGTCTGTTAATCCCATCCTTAACTTTTTATGGTTGGTACATGTTTATACTATTATTTTCCATTTATTTTTTTCTACATGAAGATAATTATGAAAACACCTAATAAGTACATAAAAATAGAGTTGAACAAATGGAAAAATTAATCTGTTAATTAAAATAATATTTAAGGTTCTCCTTAATTTATAAATTAACACTATCCCAAATTAAAAAAAAATTCAGCAAGCTTTTTATGGGTAGGTATAAAAATATGTATAGGTGTGTGTATATGCATGTGTTATCATTCACATATATGTTTCCTAGCTCTATCTGCAGAAAGGGCCTAGAAACAAGGGTACTCTACAAGCAATGAGCAAACTTATTACCCTATTTTTGTTAAATTGTATTTTTTAGTTTGTAATTGCTAGAAAATTTAAGGAAGAGTTTGGCAATATATAATTTACTCTAAAGCAGCCAAAGTGTGATTATGGGATGGGTAAACAGGAGTATAAATATTCAGCACTGATTAAACTCCAGTTTTTGTTTTTGTTTTTGTTTTTAATCTCTTCTGTTCTATTTCTCTACTAAAACCTAAATTAGTTCCATGGCAAACTGTTCTAACTCTTCTCTACAAGCTAATATGTGACATAAAATGTTAAACCCCAAATAGAAATATCATCAGAGTTCTCTGGGATTCTCTGTCTACTCCCAGTGGACCTCAAATGAGAATCTCTACCCTCTGGAAGGCCAGCCTTTTCATACTGTTAGTATAGAAGCCAATCCCACACTCACTCACAACTTGTCCTGATGCCCACAACATGATCCTGGATCCTACCACTGAAATTCCCAAACATCTTTCTTTGATGTTGGAAGGAGTGTTGTGCCTCTCCTGACAGGTGTGTTCCTCAAATGATATCTTTAATTACCTAATTAATGGTATTGTAGTATGTACCTGACATTTGTTGTAATCAGGTATGGTAAGACACACAGAAACAGAAATAAGTATCACGAAGAAAACATTTTGTACTTACAGATCTACCTGGAAATGGGAGGCATAGCATTCCATCTAGGGTCACTTTGAGACGCACCAGTCTTGGTCAGAAAGCAAAAGCATAGGCAGGAGCCTTTAATATGATTTCCTTAGTAAAGGGAAATCAGTGTAAGCAGGTTTAGAATTGATTTTGAATAATTTCAGTGAGCTCCACTGTAGGTACTTGCTCTAGGTTTCTTTTGCCTGGCCATGGGTGATTATGGCAGAAATACATTACCTCCTGGAATCTAAGAACCAGATAGAAGAGATGTTTTGAAGTTTGGTGTCTGGATTGGTTTGTTTGCATGTGAAAGGTGTGATCTGAAGGAAAGCAGTTTGTTTTCTATAGGCATTAGGTAGCCCCCTCCCCCCCCCCCCAACTAAGAGCAGTCTCTCTGGTCAGCAAGGACTCCTATGCCACAGCTTCAAGAATATAGAAAATAATTCAAAAATAGTTAGTACAAATTGTTGCAGGATTTTTACCACAATACCCAGGATTCATTGTCTTGCTGCTTCAAAGAATGAAGAGGTGGACACAAAATGAGCAGCAGGCAAAAGTTTATTAGAATGTAAAATTAGGAAGAATAGTAAGAAAGCTCTCTTTACAGAGAGTGGACATTTGAAACTGAATGCCCCAGGATTCTTGGCGAGGGTCCTTGTTTTATAAGGTTCTGGTCAGCCCTCCCCCTCCACTTTCCCCCTGTTCTTTCTCAGATTCTACCATTATTGTCTTGATAGCTTTAGGTGCTGGGTTGTCCATTCCTGATTGGCTTGTTTTCATTGTATGAGGAGTGGTCTAGGGCCATACTTAGGTCTTTTGTCAAATTCCTGAGGGGAAACCTGAGGGGGAGTAGGTGGGGTTTGTTACATTCGTAAGAGGAATCTTATGCCTAAGGAGGTGTACTGTGGGCAGACACTCTCAGAATTGTTTCAAAATACATGTTTTTCCCCATCCAGGCACCTCAGGCTCTAATGTTTCCCTCTCTGCTTACTGAATCCTATCTTTTTCTACATAAAATGACTAGAGTCTTATTTTACCGTAATGTATTTTTATTTTTTTATTTTTTGAAAAAAAAACCCTTAAACTTATCAGAAGCATTTCTTTGGAGTTTTTACATATTTGATGATCCTCTAGAATTATTTTATCTGTATAAATTCTAGTGTTTTTCCCATACAAAAGAACAAGTACATTACAAGAATTAGGTAGACCAGGCCACCCTAAAGAAATGGTGATTTTCACTTATCTATTTAATTGTGATTAAATAATGCCAATGGAAAGTCCCTACATGGATAAATCTGTTAGATTCAAGTCTTTAACATTAATCCTTAGTTATAAGAAATTTAAAAAAAAACATACATATGTGTTCTCTCTCATGTACATGCATCTAAACTAGTTTACAGAGTAGTTACACTGTTCCTATTATCAATAAAAATTTAGTATGCTAATAGAAAAGCAATTTTAAAAGAAGCATAAGTTTGTCATGTCCAGTGACCTATCAGATATATTTTAAGTAATGATTATATTTACTTTATGTTTCACTGAATAATTGTTTGGATTCATGTAGGAATTATTTTACTGTCTGCTCATCTTCCGTTTAGAAGAACATCTTAAACATTAACATGGAGGCTAAGAAAGAAATATACCACTTGCCTGTATCACCTCCTCCCACCTCAACCACTTACTTGCCATTATATACCAGCAGCCATTTAGTGAGCACCAAACATTCCAGATGTTTGAACAAGCTCAGGTTCTTTCCTGAAGTGTATATTTTGTGTCATGTAATTTTATAGGAGTTCATTTAACAGATGAAGCAAGACAACCTTTCTTCAAATGGAACTGAGTTAAATGTCAACTCAGATAAAAAAAGAAAAAAAAAAGATAGGGACATCTGGGTGGCTTAGTCCATTAAGTGTCTAACTCTTGATTTCAGCTCAGGTCGTGATCTCATGGTTCCTGAGTTTGAGCCCTGCATCTGGCTCTGAGCTAAGATCGTGGAGCCTGCTTGGGATTCTCTCCCTCCCTCTTTCTATCCCTCCTCTTCTTGTGCTTTCTCTCTACCTTGCTCAGAATAAATAAATAAACTTTATTTAAAAAAAAAAGATAACTTCTGTTCATAGACTTCAGAATAATGACCAGTTCAATGCTATATACACATAACTATTTACATATCAATACTGCATAAACATATGATTTAAATGATTTGCCTAATGAATAGGTATAGATGATGGGGGAAAATTAAGATATAGAATATTGCTAAATTTCATGTAATAAATGAACACTATTTGCAAAATTCTTGCTATCAGTACTATCATCAGAATTGTATCTGAATTTGCCATGGTCCATCCTTGTTTTTATCACAATGGACAGTCATTTCCATTACAGTGATTGGCTTTGTGATTCTTGTTCTACGATTTATTGTAGCAGGGAGGCTTGGTTTTTTTCCAGTTCTAGGCAAAAGTGTGTATAAAAGATGTCTTGCTGAACCCTCAGCACTCCTTACACAGTTTGCCTTTTCTTTCCCCTACTTTATTTCCGGATCAGTTCAGAGAGAGATAGAGTATCTCCTTTTCCAAATTTCATAGTTTTCACATATGTATGGGCATTTGTACCCCACTCAAGAATCTGAAATATGCAAATCTCTTTTGGGTATTTTACCAAATCATCACTATTCTTAGGATGTTGCTCTTGCATAAGTTAACATTTGTCATTGCACTCAGGCCATTCTGAACCTCTTATCTACTCCAAATTTGAATGAATAGCTCAGAAATTATCTAGGAGAAAATTCAGTATCTTTTAATTAAATTTGCATGGCCTGTAGAAATAGAGAAATTATGTGTAACCAGTAATGTTACCGATGTAGCGTGAGTCTCAAAGGTTAGACCAGCCCAACTTTTCACAACCCTCCCACTTCAAATGGATCTAAGTCATTTCTCTTTTGTAAAGGAACTCATCACTGTCTGATTACATCTATATGCCTGAGATTCTTTCAAAATTTGACAGTATCCTGTATACATTTTTATTTTTCCTTCTTTAGAAAACAATTTCTTTCCCGAAACAAATTGGTAGACTTACATAGATTTTTTTAAAAATACACGTATATGCACATAAAATGGAGTATATAATTAAAAAGAACATATTCCATTTCACAACTTAATAAACTTTTATTTATACCAGTCTTGTTCAAGGCAGTGTTTGAGGCCATATACAAGGATGGAGAGTGCCATCGCCCTAATTCCACAGGATGTAGTTTAATGGGGTGGATGACATTCATAGATAAATGTATCATAGTGCAGATGTGAGAAATATTGGGGAATACCAGCATACAAGAACCAACTGGAAGAGGATCAGTAAAGTGTATAGGCTGTTCCTTACCAGATAATTTTTATTAGACAAAAGTTGAGGGTTGAAGAGCATTGTAGCACATTTTCATTAATTATCATTTCTATTAATTAAGATAAGCTAGATGTGCTTTTCAATGAGTAAAAAGGTTTAAATATTTTTTTTTCCTTTGTAAATGTTTAAGATGTTAATCTCCCTGAGTAAAAGGGATATAGGATTTAAAAGCAGTCTTTGGAAGGAGTAAAACCAAATCAAGGATCTGCCAGATTAAGGATATGTTTATGATAGGGGTACCTGGGGGCTCAGTTGGTTAAGCTTCTGAGTTCAGCTCAGGTCATGATCTCACAGTTCATGAGTTCAAGCCCCGTGTTGGGCTCTGTGCTGACAGCCTGGAGCCCACTTCCAGTTCTGTGTCCCCCTCTCTCTCTGTCCCTCCACTCTTTCTCCCTCTCTCCCTCTCTCAAAAATAAATAAACATTAAAAAATTATAAAAAAGGATATGTTTAAAATAAATTAAAAATATGTTGTTTGAAATCCCTGAGCTGACATGTTTGATTAACAACTTCAGTTTATGGTACACTGATATCAGTTATGGTCTTATTATGAATAGATATTTCTCAAATAATTCCTGTTAATTTTTTAGCACCCATTTACCTTAGGAAAGTATTTTTCAAAGTGTGGTTCCTGGACCACCTATAATAGAATTACTTGGGGGGTGCTTGTTGAATCAGATTCAGAAACTCTGGAGTTGAATTCCTGGTATCTGCATTTTGACAATGACCTACCCCAATTTGTGTCTGCTGAGTTTTAACACCATGGTCATTTAAATTGTTCAGAAAAGTAGTAGAATTATATTTATTTCCCTGTATCTCTTAAGACACAGTTTCACAGATGGAGTGGCTTCTTTTTTATTTCCACTTAGAATTTTACTGACATATTCAATTGTTTAAAATTTATACTCAGTAAATGTTGAGTAATTTGTCTAGAAATCATTAAAGAGTTGAAAAAAAAATGTTTCTGTAAAAAATCAAAACAAAGCTGTCCATGAAACAGTTTTTTATCCTGACCCCTCTCTCTGAGGAGTGTGTACACTGAACTTTCTCCTGGTTCTGTGAACTTTCTGGCTGACAGTACCAGTGTTTAGAGCTCACCGGTGGCTGCCTGATACTAAGGAACATGTCATTAGCAACCTCTCTGAAAATTTTGCCTGACTCTGGGCTCAGCACTCCATTGTCCAGACCTGGCCCTGCAGGGGCAGCTCAAAAGTTTAGTGTGTTTATATATAGGTGATGGAATGATGTGTTCCTAATCTCATGGTATCTGAACTCCTAGGTCAGGGCTAACCCTTGCCATACAATGGCATATGCAGAATTGTAGTAGAATTTAGTTATGAGCAATCTTAAGGTAGTTGGACTATTTTCTTAAGTTCAAGATCAGGGGTTCTGGTACTAAGAAAAATAGAACCTTGTGTCTGTATTGATGATGACTGGAAAATCACTTAAATATTCCTTTATTAAATAGCGGGGCACCTGGGTGGCTCAGTCGGTTAAATGTCCAACTTCGGCTCAGGCCATGAACTCGTGGTCTGTGGGTTCGGGCCCTGAGTCAGGCTCTGTGCTGATAGCTTGGAGCCTGGAGCCTGCTTTGGATTCTGCGTCTCCTCTCTCTGCCCCTCCCCTGCTCATGCTCTGTCTCTCAAAAATAAATAAACATTAAAATTGTTTTTAAAGTTAAATAGCTAAGGTAAGTTGGAAGAACTCAACTTGCTCTATAGCATTTCGGCCCCCGATAGTCTATGCAAAGGGGAGCTTGCGAGGTGTATGTTACGTCATTGAATGTGTTTCTCAGCAGTATCAGTTTCAGAGGCATTTGTTCATCTGCCAACTGACAGGTCAGCTAATCTGGAACCTTTCCAAGATGCCTAAAAACCAATGGTCAGACTGAATCTTATCTGTTGTCCTGGGACTTCTCTTACCTTTGGGAATGGAAATAGGCCATGGATAGGACTCCTAAGCCATCAGCTGCCCACACCTTCTCCTCCTGTCAGAGGAGATCCTGTCATGTGGGTTTCCTTGTCACAGTGACCACTTGTTGATCTCATCTACTTGAATTCATTTATTGAAATCCTGTAAGCCCCTTCAGGTTTCCCAGAATTGAGATCTTATGAAGTGCTCTAAATTTCTGGAGACCTTTAATGGTCTCTGCTGCCTGCCTCAATTAGCCACTATAGTGGAATGATTGGTGGTTCCCTAAAAAACATCCATATGCCCTAGCCCCAGAACCTGTAAGCATCACTTTATGTGAAGAAAAAATAATATTTTTTTAATTTTCCTTTCTAGGAAATAACTCCCCTACTCTGTGTTTCTTCCCTGTATTCCTCCTTTATTACTCACACAAAACATTTCACTTCTGACACTTCTGATCACCAAATGTGTCGAGATTTTCCCCACATCAAGCCACTCCCTGTAATACCAGTTGAGTGTCCTATAATCCAACTCAATTTCAACACTCTCTACCTGGAGATAGCATCAGTTCCCACAGGTTAAGGGCTCAGTTCCATAAGATTGCTGCCACTCTACTTCAGATGCATTTGTAAGAAGAAAGTCTCCAGGTTACCCACAATTTCTGTCCAATTTGGCTACATGTTGGAGGTTCCTATGACCTTTCCTCAGGTTTGATTTATTTGCTAGAGTGACCCACAGAACTCAGCAAAACACTTACTTATGTTTACCAGTGTATTAAAGGATATGATAAAGGATACAGATGAACAGCCAGGTGAAGAGATACATAGGACGAGGTCTGGGTTAATCCCAAGTGCAAATGTTTCCATCTCCATGGAGTTGGGGTGCATTACTCGCTGGTATGTGAATGTGTTTACCCACCTGGAAGTTTTCTGAACCCCTTACTACTGGGATTTTATAGAAACTTCTTCATGTAGGCACAATCAGTTATTAACTATTTCTAGCCTCTTTCCCCTCTCTGGAAAATGGAGTGTGGGGTTGAAAATTGCAAGCTTCTAATCATGGTTTAGTCTTTCTGGTAACCAGTCCTAATCCAGGAGCCCATTTATAGTTGCCTCAGCAGAACAAAAGACATTCCTAGTGTTGTTATTGCTTAGAAATTTATAAGGATTTTAGGAGCTCCATGACAGGAGTTAGGGTCAGAGACTAATATATACTTTCTCTTAACTCACACTTTATTTGGCAAAAGAGTGAATATTACTTTACATGGCAAAATACAGGATTAAGTCAAGCATCTTAAGAGAAAGAGCTTATCCTGAATTATCTATGTGGGCCCTTAATGTAATCATGGGTATCCTTGTAAGAAAAATGCACAGAAGTGAAGAGAGAGAACACATTGTGAGGATAGAGCAGAGAGAGCTGTGGTCACAGCCAAGGAATGTTGATGGTCACTGGAAACTGGAGGAGGTAAAGAACAGATTCCTTCCCAGAGCCAAGGGACCATGCTCTGCTGACATGATTTTGGACTGATTTTGGACTTATGGCCTCCACCACTGTGAACAGTTAAATTTCTGGTTTTTTTTTTTAATGTTTATTTATTTGTTTTTGATACACACACACACACACACACACATACATAGAGAGAGAGAGAGAGAGAGAGAGAGAGAGAGAGAGAGAGAGAGAGCACATGAACAGGGGAGGGGCAGAGAGAGAAAGGGAGGGCTTGAAGCCAAAGCAGGCTTCAAGCTCCGAGGTGTCAGCACAGAGCCCGACACGGGGCTCGAACTCACAAACTGTGAGATCATGACCTTAGCTGAAGTTGGATGCTCAACCAACTGTGCCACCCACGCGACCCAAATTTCTGTTGTTTTAAGCTACTTAGTTTATGGTCAAAAATGACCACCAGAAACTAATATTATCTGATTTGTCCACTTTCCCACTGGCCAAGACATTGACCAACACCCCTTAACATTCTCTGAAAAGTGCCACCCACTGAACTAGAGTTGGCCCTGACACTGACTGTAGAGACATGTTGTCCACTCCCACAGGGTATCGGATGTGGTATCTTTATTGAAAGGGATGATAGGAAGCTGCACTTGTGATCCTGTGACATCCAAATGGCCACATCAAAATGTAAAAGCACAATTTGGGGTCTTTCACAGGTAGGTGTGTGTGTGTGTGTGTGTGTGTGTGTGTGTGTGTGTGTGTGTGTGTTTTAGCAAAAATTATGTGTACTGATATCCTTGACTCCTCTTCTATCTCTAAGGCTTACCTTATGCCTGAGTACCTGCTGCACTTATGATTTTATAATAAAAAATAACTGTTTTAATAGCTTAATTTTTCTATCTTATCAAAATTTCCACGTGTTAATAACCAGGCTTCATCCAACTTGCCAGTCAGAATATCCTGTACTTATCTGGAGTTACCTGCCTGTTCTCTGGGTCAGAGATGATACTGGCAGCCTGGGAGGGGAGGGGGGTGTTGGTCCCCTCTCTGATTTCAAAATATGTAGATAGCTATAAAATCTGGATTTCTATCTTCTCTTGAGAATTGCATGATCTCTTGACACAGGATCAACTCTGTATAGCAGGCCTGATCAGATAGAAGTGAGGCTGGATTGCTCCCCTGGCCAGCCCCTTGATTTGCTTTGCCTGCCTGGCCCCTAAAGACACTGAATATGAGACCCTGGTTGGGGAATCTGGTGTCTGGCTGCTCATCCATCATCCCAGGAATAGGCACTACCACTACTGTTCCATTATTAGCCATCCCACTATAACCTCCAAGGTCATTCCTGTCTCAAAATCAATGCTCTGATTATGTGATTTGATGAGAAAATTTGTCAGTGATAGAAGTTCTTATCTTCTTCACTGAAACCTAATCTGTACCACAGAGCACATTTCTCTGTGTATACCACAGAACGCATTTCTGAAACACTTTCTGTGCAGGAGGGGGATTTGGCTAACAGCTTCTGCAAAGTACCTGTTTGCATTGACAGCTGCGTACATAACTAAGAGGATTTTCTTGATTTGGGCAGCCAATCTCACCAGACCCTCAGGGATATTTTGTTTTCTAATGGGGTTAGCTATATAACCAGAAAAATCCTTGTTAACATTTCTTTTTTGTCCAGTAGGTTTCCAAAGTCGATTATGGCTTATTTGAAGGAGGAGAACAAACAGGAATGGACATTCAGTGAGCATTTTCCGGCTGTGCTCATTGCCCCATTGTCTCTTTCTGCTTCCCGTTGAGAAGCCTGATATGTCCTGAGGGCAATTGTTAGCCTGCACCCTTAGATGGGGCAGGCACCACTCATTTCAAGGCCCTGAGAAGCTATTTATTATTGAAATCCACAAGGTAGATACTCAGTAAATATTGACTGATTCAGCCTTCTTAGTGTTAGCTCATACTACACCAGGTATCATTTCTACTTTTAGATATGGACCATTTTTGAAGGCCCTTTTCTACAGACTGAGTGTTTGTGTTATCCCAAAATTCAGTGTTGAAACCGAATCTCTACTGTGATGGTGTTTGGAGGTGGGGCCTTTGGGGTGTAACTAGGTCATGAGCAGTGAGCCCTTGAGAATGGCATTGGTGCTGTCATAGAAAAGGCCCTAGAGAGCTCCTTGCCTCCTTCTGCCATATAGTACACAGTGGAAAGATGGCCACCTGTGAACGAGGAAGACAGTCCTCACTAGACTCCATATCTGTTGACACCTTGATATTGCTCTTTCCAGCCTCCAGAACTCTGAGAAATAAATGTTTGTTGTTTATAAGTTACCCTGTGGTATTTTGGACATAACTGGACATAACTAAGACAGCCTATAAAAGCTGAATTGGATCCACAGTTATGTTTCTATCCAGTGATAAATTCTTCCCTGAATAAACTTCTTCCTTCTCTCCACACAATTAGGATAATGATTAGTGTTACTCTTGGTCATACAGACCTGGGTTTGAATTCTTTCCCCACCACATTCTAACTGTCTGAGTCAACTTACTTTACCTCTGTAACCTTTATATGATAGTATTCAAATATGGACAATAATGCCCACTTCAGAAAGTTGTGGAAAATGAAAATGTCATAATGCATGTGACAATCTTAGCACCACAGCTGATGTAAAAATACACATCCATGTCATTACTATAGTTAATGCTACAGCTACTGATAAGGCTATTAAATGTGTATGAAATTCAGTGATGGGATGAGTTCAGCTTCCTAGGACACAGCTGGGAATATAAAAAAAAAACGACTCAAAATGTTTTGTGGAAGTGAAAACAAATGGTTTGTGATTTGTATACTAAATGCACTTGCTCTGTTTTTTTGGAGAGAACTTCACTTCTCACTCATAATTATTTTGCTTCTATTTTAGACACATTGTTAATCAGCTGGGTTATAAAGTTTCTAAGTTCATAGAAATCCAGTAAGGGAGATCTTGTATATATATAAATAACTGTTAGAAGCAAGTATGGTGTTAACAGTGTCAGACAAATAACAAATTAGAAAAAGGATAGGAAAATTATATATACTCAGCAATTGATAGTTATAATGACTGTCCTAAATGGCCGTGGAAAGGTTAAATTATGTTCAGATCATACCAATGAAACTTAAAAGTATGTGGCCCATTTTAGGAAAAAAAGTTACCAGAAGATTTTTTTAGTTTGTTTGATTTAATAGGTAGTTAATAGTTATCTGGCAAAAAACAAACAAACAAACAAACAAAAACACAACTTATTGAGATATTTTGTTTTTGTTCTTATAGGAATAGAAATATTAGTAATTATAGTAATTTATATTATTAAATTTTCTGAGTCCATGAGAAAATATATTCTGAGGAATGTCAAATAATTCCCTCTATGAATTTTATCCTAAGATCAATAAATTTAAAATACAAGTACAGACTCAATGTAATACAATGCATATAGTATTTTATAAGCAAATATAGAACTGAAAATTTTGAATAACTAAGCAATTAAGCAACAAATAATAATGGAGTATTTTTTAAACAAATTATAATTATTATGTTTATAAATTGTACTTTAACATATAATATACATTTTTGGGAAAGACCATTTATTTAAGCAAAAACAAAAGCAAAACTGTTCTTAGAACCACAAAAATTTCAGCCTGGAAGAATTCAAAGTGTTTTAGTCCAGCCCTCCTTTTAAGATAAGAGTCCCCTCCCTGTACAAGTTCCCTATATAGCTGGCAGGGACATGAAGCAGGTTGGATACCGGATACTAGAGCCAAACTGTCTCATTGCATATTCCACTGTACCACTTACAGTCTGTGTGACCTTGAGATAGTCACGTAACTTGTCTCTCTCATTTGCTTCATCTAAGTTAAGAGGGGTAGGTGAGTGAGTGATAATGATAATAGCTACTCATAGAGATTATTATCTTGAAAATGGTATGAGTTAACACATACAAAGCACTTACAACCATGTCTAGAATATAAGTGCCAGTAAATTGTTGTGTTTAGTGCCTTATAATCTATAATCTTTTAGGAGTTGCAGTGAGTGAAATAGAAACTCAAGGGTGTTTGCAGTGTGGTTTGTGGGTATTACATACTGGGTGATGTGTGTGAACTGATGTGAGTAGAACCATCATCTCTCAATGCTTGGGGTAGTTTTGATGTCACAAGTCATTTTCATGGTTACCAGCTCAAGGGAGAAATAGACATAGGGGCTTATTGTCTCTTGAGAGGAGAGCTGCATTCACTGTTCCTGAATGTCTTGCACTCCTAAGTGCATTTAGGTCCAAGGCAGTGTGTCTCTTACCCCCATTCAATAGCACAATTCACAGCTACCTGTCGTGCTGACTGGAGTGAACTCTTATGGTAGCTACCTAATGAATTAGGCAGGAATAGAGGAGGGCAGAAGAGACAGGGTTGATAGAGGTCTGGATAGATCCTTGTTTGGTTAAACTATTTGTCAGATGAGCAGTGTATCTCAAAAGAGCACCCTGGACTGGAGTGAGGGGGACTTTGTCTATGAAAAGATTAGCATCAAAATCTTAGCAAGGGAAGTATTGGCAGAAAGCATGTGAAGTCAGCACCAAGGATAGTTCTCTGGGAGCCTTAGCACTGGTCTTCCCAAAGCTGTGTGAGCCTCCCAGACAAACCCTCGTTTGATTAAAAATGTGTGGGCCTAAACATGAAATCTAATAAGGCAAGTTTAAATGCCTTTAAAGAAAGTTGCATCTTTTTCCTCTGAAGGAGTTTTCTTTTCTTTTCTTCCTTTTTTTTTTTTTTTTTTTTTTTTGGTCAAAATAGCAAAATACCCTTCAGGTTGAGAGACAGTTGTTTTTCTGAATTCTTGAACTCTTTGTCATCCTTACCTTTTTCTTTTTTTTTTTTTTAATTTTTTTTTTCAACGTTTTTTATTTATTTTTGGGACAGAGAGAGACAGAGCATGAACGGGGGAGGGGCAGAGAGAGAGGGAGACACAGAATCGGAAACAGGCTCCAGGCTCCGAGCCATCAGCCCAGAGCCTGACGCGGGGCTCGAACTCACGGACCGCGAGATCGTGACCTGGCTGAAGTCGGACGCTTAACCGACTGCGCCACCCAGGCGCCCCCTTAACTTTTTCTTTAATGCCTCCTCTTATTCCCAAGGCAAGGGGAGTTTATGGAAATTGATTTCACAATGACCCCTGATTGTGTTCTTTAACAGAAATTAGGACAGATGTAGTTGACTGTGGTTTTAGATGGCCATGATGAGAAAATATGCTATCATCACTGGACAGACCCCAATGACTGTCATCCCTGGAGTTCAAGAATGAACTTGGGCCTATAGTGACTCCACTGGAAATATCCCAAATAGACTGTGTTATAAAATCCTCTGTTACCTTAATTCTGGGCTGTAGTTACTCAGAAAGTCTGCATTCACTCTTCTTGGTCTTATCTTTTTTAGTCCTACTGCTTGCTAACAGATAGTGGAGTGTTGATGCCATAATTAAAAAGTGATGGGTTCTTCTTTAAAACTCACCTCTATGCACAACACTCAGCACAGTCTAGTGACAGTATATTGTACCTCTTACAGACATTTAACCACTTAGAAATTTGAAGTAATACCTTGTTTACACCTCTACACATACTCTTTCTAACATATAGTATTTCATTGAATGACAGGATCTTAGTTTTCTGGTTCTGGAAACATACAAAGTATGAGTCTTTACACTCTCAAAAATCATCATTAGCCTCAAAAGGAAACAAAGGAAAATAAACATAGATCAAATAGATGATATGCTGACTTATTAATAGTTTTAAGCTATAGATAGCTAACATTTAGTTATTTTTAGAGATACAGCACTAAGAAACATTTTACTCTATGTAGGAAAATGTTTCGGATATTTGCCTGTTTTTAAGTCTTTTGGCTGCATCATACTTCCACCACAAAAGGCAGTGGGAGGAATAAGTTTGAGAAAATTGGATAGTAATAAGGATGGTAAAGTGAAGGGAGAAAACTCCTTTTCTTTGTCCCTTTCTCTAGGGGGGTAATTGGACTAATTCACCTGGTATTTTCATTCTTTGCAAAACACCTAAAAGCATAGTCAGAAATAGGCAAGTAGAAGACTTGCTTATCTTTTCAAACTCATCCTCATCTTTTCTGTGGCACATAGTCAAATGCATTATCACTCCAGGAAGATGTGCACTAGATCTCTTTGTCACAGGGTAGGTGGGGCTAGGCAAACATACTAAACAGCTGTACCTGGCAATGGGTAATGAGTTCCAAAATACAAGGAAACATATCATAAAATGTTCTCTCATAAATGAACAAAACTGTTTTAAAGCACAGTTGATGCATGAGAAGACTGAGAAAACAGGGTTTTTTGTTTTGTTTTGTCTTTTATGAGCACAAGCAAGAAAGCCACTCAGTTTTGTTACTGTATTTCTAAATAGCATATAATGATAGAATGATTATATAGTAAATCATGTTAATTACTTTCTTCCACAGCTGTTGTTTTCAATATTGGGAAATTATAATTGTTTAAAATAAGTGTGTAACTTTCTTCCACATTTTCTGTGCTAAATACAAGTAAATGAGTTTTCAACATCTCTAAAAAATGTTTTGTTTATCCTTCGTAAGAGATAAGTTAACTCTAAATTTTTAGAATTAAATAAAATGCCATAGTTTGTATTTGCTTATTAAGGTCTATTATTTTATTGCATAATGAGCACTATATTTGTAGATAGCCCTGTGATGCAAAAGTGTAACTTCCCTTTGAATTATTTTGTTTTGATACCTTATGTGGGTCCAGTGGTTAGCATCTTTGGCTTATATTCTACTGAAAAATATATAAAGAGAAAGTACGTTTTTGTATAACTTATTTCAAATTTGTGTAGTAAGTGAGGACATTCACTAATTTCTCCTTTTGTGACTTATTTTCAAGAGTCCTATGAACTTCCTATGAAATATCTTGTACTATATTTGCAAAATTAATCCCAAGTATGCATGGCAGAGCTATGGAATACTTGTACTATATCTGCAAAATTAATTCCAAATATGCATTGAAGATCTATGAAGTACAAGCAATTCTGTTTGGGTCATAGATCTTTACACTGTGTGATTAGATATCCTTCATGCTCTCATGTAGTTTACAGTCATGTCAGTGAGAAGCAATTAATACATCCATACATGTCTCAAATATAAAGAATGTACATTGAATATATCAAAGAGAGCTAGTCCTCGATATAAGACCTGCACTGGCAAGAAGTTCCTTGCTGATTATAAAGAAGATGGTAGGTTCACAACTAAGCTTTATAATTAAAGGAGAAACAAAGCAACAGGGAAATAGGATGAAGAAATGTAAATAAATTACAATAGAATACATATAAAAACATATGAGAGAAAATTAACCATGCGTTTAGGAGACTCTTGCTAGTCAGAGTCAATATTGAGGGAAACTTTACAGTTTTCCTTGTTTGAATAAAGAGGATATATTTTAACACTTGGCCATTATGCTGGTAATCTATTGCCCTGTAACAGACTACCTCAAAACTGTAGCTTAGAACCTCACACACATTCATTCCTTCACAGTTTCTGTGCGTCTGGAATCTGAGCATGGCTTAGCTGCATTCTGTGCTGCAGGGTCTTTCAAAGACTGCATTGAAGGTGTCTGCTGGGGCTGTCAGCACCTCCAGAGTCCACTGGGGATAGACTGTCTTCCAAGAGCACATGGCATTGATAGGATTCACTTTCTTTCTGCAACTTGGCCACTGGCAGTTCTCAGTTCCTTTCCACATGAACCTTTCCAACATGGCAGCTTGCTTCATAGAAGCATGCAAGCAGAGAAAGCAATACAGAGAGTTTGCCAATAAGGGGGAAGTCACAAACTTTTGTAACATAATCACAGACGTGACATCCCGTTAAACTGGCTGTATGTTGTTGGTTAGAAGCATGTCAGTAATTCCAGCCTATCCTCAAGGGAAATCGACCTCACACTCATAAATGACAGGAAGCAGAGATCATTGGGAGTCATCTCAAAAGTATGAATACCATTGCCCTTTATTGTGCTCAAGAACAGAAATTTGCATAATAGCAAATATAATTCATGGATTAAGTATCCTGTGCATGTGTGTATGTACATATACATAACACTCATATGTTTAGATATACATACATACACATATGTGTGCATATATATATATATATACACACATTCATAAATAGAAATATATTAAACAAATTTTTCATCAAGGCTTTAGAAATAAACATTCTAGCATATATTCATTGTTCATTTCTGAGCTTTTCCTGCCTTCAGGCCCACTGAAACCAATTTCGTCCTGCTGTTCCCCAGATTCACTCCCTGCAAGGGAACCCAGATTTCTAGGCACCAAATATGTCCATACTTCTTTCCAATAAAATCTCTGCATCTTGTGACCTATTTCTCCTTTAAGGGTGTTACTTTCTGAAATACTACAATGCATAATGCATCAAAAATATTTGCCCTGTCATAGCTGGCTGATCTGATTTCCTTCAAAAGTAGCGGAAGGCTAGTCTGAACTGTTTATTTCACAAGGACTTCCTTAAGGGAGTGTGTTGGATGGAGATTTAGTGTGTGCTCCAAGGTGGATGGGGAGGTTATTTTGGCATTTGCACCATTACCAAGAGTAGGCAGCCATTGACATTGCTCATCTGGGTGCAATTGGGATGGTTTTTTGACATCATGGCTCTACCGTTTTCCACCCTTGCATCCTTGTACCTTCTGCTCTCTCTCCTTGGAATAGCCTTCCTCCACTTCTCTGTTTGGTGAATGCCTCTCCACCTTTCATGATCCCACTCAGATTTTGCCTTTTGTTGGGAAGATACCCTGGACCCCTTGAGGCAGGCTAGTTCATACATACTTGCCTTCTGCTTGACCTCTGCTTTGTGCAAAATTGCATGCAGCTCACTACATTGTATTTGAAACCAGTTATATTGTCCCTAGATTTTGTTTTTTATGGGAAGAATTCTTTTAATAAAATAAAATAAAAGTAATAAACAAACTCATACTGACCTAGGCCCCAACTAGCTTCCCTTAAAATTCTTCTGTGGGAAGAATGCACACAAAATTCTTCTGTGGGAAGAATGCACACAACTACATACAGTCCCTTCTGGCTTTCCTTCAGCTTTACTCATTTATGTAGTTATTTCTGAGTCCTGTTGACTCCTGAAAGTGTCTCTTTTATGCATTTCTTTATTTATTTTCTGTTTCCTACTGTAATCTCCACCCACCTCATCCGCTGTCTGGACCAAGTGGCCCTCGGTCTCTAGCTGACCACCAAAGGACTCAGGGTCCACAGACATCTCTTTTGTTAAGTAATTTTCTTCTCTAAAAGACCCATTGTTTCTAATCTGCTGTGGAATCAAAGCCAAACTCTATGGCTTATCACTGAATATTCTTTACACTATGTTCCTAGCAACCTTCCTACCTTCAACTGAACAAAGATGGACCCACTCAAAGTCTTCTTTGATTGCCCCAATGTCTAAATATGTGGTAAATGGCTAATAAATATTTGAATTGAGAAATAATTTCAGTTATAATTAGGATGTAACATTTATTGAGCAGCTATTTTATGGTAGGCAGATTTTACCCATGAGGAAACAGAAACACGTCACTCACCCAAGGCCACATGACTGGTCAGTGGCAGAGCCTGGAAAAGAAAGCAGGCAGTGACACCTAGCACATCTCCCTTAGCAGTGTGCAGGGTCTGACCCAGGCAGACATTTTCAACTTCACTAAAAATAAGGGTAAACCAGAAGATGTAAGTGGAGGATTTGTTTTTTATAGTCATTATCACACATTTCAGAGATGATTATGTTTTTATCTTTATTCCATTGTGATTTTACCTATAATTATCTGTGTTTTCAGACGATAAGCTTCCTTCTTTTAGGGGTTATTGGTTTAGGCAGCTTTCCCAACTTCTTGAGTATGATTAGGTACGCCCACTGCACACTGGAGTTGAGTCCAGCGTTCCTGTTACTCTGTGGGGATGACCCAGGTGCCTCCAGCTCAGTCTTGTGTGGCCTCGTTACTCTTTTCTGGGGCTGCAAAGTCAGGGAATAATCAGAGTCAAGGGCTGAGTTTTTGAAGGACTTTTTCCAGAACTTAATTAAGAAACTTTAATTAAGGTGTAAAACAGTGTGAAGGGAGAAACAAAGTCACACACAGGTCAGGCCCTGGCTTTCAGAGCAGGGGAAGCTCTAGTGTCTTCTGCTTATACTGGCCTCTTGCTGCCTTGATTCTCTGCACCTTTGCTAGTGCCCTCCCCTTTTCTTTTCTGTCTCCTCTATCAAATTATCTTATATGAGAGGAGAAATAACTTTCCCTCTACCTTTCTTTAATAAAGTTATTGCAATAAAAAATTAATAAGAAAAAATGAATGGGAGTTTATTAACATGTACACCTTGTATCTACATGGGAGATATCCAGGGAAAATGAGTAACTTGAAGAGATAGCTTTAGAATTCAGGATTGAATGTCATTCCACTAGGGAAAAGGCAGGAGAGATGTCGGGGTCTTAGGGGAGGGCAAATGGTTTTTAGGAAGTGAAGGGACACTTAGAAGAATAGACAGGAGGTATGATAGTGTGACAAAATTGGTCTAGGGGTGGTGTGGACTTCTAGTCTCCTACCCTTCAATGAGAGTCCTTCTCTGGCTGATGAGATTCACACACAGGGAACTGATGGCAGTTGAGTTGCTTCTGGAAGATCTGTCTTTAGGCAGATAAGGGGAGTTCACAGAAAACCTCTTCCTAAATTTGCCACTTTTCAGGTGCCTATAGCTGAGAATAATCAATATGCCAAAGTGGTGTATTTTGGGGTGGTACACCTGAGTTCCTACACTTATATATTGCAATGGTGCATTCTCCTACCTTTTACTATCAATGAATGTTTGCTTCAGAATAATCTGGTAAACTACTCACAGTGAGTTGAAATAATAAAAATAAATGAGAGCTGCAACATATTGAGTGCCTTCTGTATAACAGGCATTCAACTATGTGATTTCCTTATATGATTTCCACTCTAAATTGCCAGTCAATGAGGTATCCCTATTTTGTACTTGATAAAAAGGAGGTTAAGCAGATTCCATAAAATTATACTGTACAGTAGAAAAGTAGAAGAAATAAGATCACACCTACGGTTTATCTTCATTCCTATGGCTAGGCCTTTTTCCTTCATTAATATGTTTTCCTTCCAAGAGTCTTTGCATTTTAATAGACAATAATTCAAGGTAAATAAATAAACTTTTCATGGGTGACTTTTAAAAATCAACCAGGCTAGAGGGTTGGAAGCATTTGAGGCACGCTCCACTCCTCACAATTTGCAGGCTCACTCTTTGGCATTGCATAATGCCAACCATGAGCTTGTTTCTTTTGAAAATAAAATTTCCCTTCAGTTTCTATAGATGAAGATTTGTGTTCTTCCTGACTCTGAATACCCACAGCAAAAACAAACTGGAAAAGAGCCTTGAGTCTGTCTTTCAGGGGCTGTTGCTAATTGTTCTCAATCCCAGAGCAAATGATAACACACGCCCATTGAGAACGTGAGCAAGAGGAGCACTTGTGTACAGTTTTCAATGCTTGCAATTCTTTAAAACTCTTGTCATCTTCACATCCTGTATAAGAGGTGAGGATACCGAGACACTGAGGTATTACATCTAGTAGAAGTAAAACCTTGGCTTTCTGGAACCAGGGATAGTAACACTAACCATTTTGCTCTTTGGCCTCTTCCTTGTGATCCTTATGCAAATAATGTGTTGTCTCTTGAGGAAGTTAACACCTTAATAGCCAGCATGCAGACAGTCTGATGATGCTTGACTCAAAAACAAGACTAAAACAGGACAGCATGCCCACAAGACCTCAGGCTTCTTCTATGTGGTTTCCTAAGGCAACTAGATTGGTAAGCCATTGCACGAGTGGGGGTACCCTGTGCTCTCCCAGGTGACATGGGTGGGATGAAGAGTCAGATGGCCACGTTCTACCTTGCCTGGGATATCATCAGGACACACACCTAGACCGCTGCAGGGAACACTGGAAGACAAGATATGAGTGATGGAATAGTGAATAGTGTTACTGACAACAACTGCTTGAGGAATTGTTGGTTGAAAAACCAGCAAGATCTGAGAGGTCAAAGAGAGAATCCTAGGAAGTTTGGACTTGAGTCAGAGGACTCAGAAAGGTTTGAAAAGACTCTCCCTTACCCTTTCTCACCTGCCATTAAGAGCTTAGATTTGCTGCTCTTTCATTTTTTACCATCTTGGATGAGCCCAAGAAATTAAATGGTAGGTGAGAAGTAGTACCCATCATAAAGCATGATTTTGATTGTAAAGCTGAAGCTTCATAGTTGTGGAGCCTCCACTGCAGTCCATGAAGCCTTTTTCAGTGTTACTGCTCCCATGTGTGGAGAAGAAGGCAGGAAGGAGGGAGAAACTTGTCCCCAAAAAAGTCCTGGAGCATAAGGATTTGTCAGTGAAATGAGTCTATGGTCTAGTAAAATGAAGAAGATTTGAACTGTTAGAAAAGATTTTTCTTCAGAATCTGCAGGCAAGAATGCTATGGCTTTCTCTGTTCATTACTAATTGGGCACCTTCAGCTATGTTTCCATTCCAAAAAAAGGGGGTGGGGGCATTACTGGGGTTTTAATAATGGTAATCGTGGCATATTTCACATTTTGAAGTTTGAATAATTCACCTGAACTTAACTGCAAAATGAAATACTGTATTTGTGCATCGCCCTCTGGTTCTACATTAGGAAAAGAAAGGTATATGACACTTCCAAATCCTCACCCTGCTTTGGTTTTAGGAATTTCCATAATGAATCTGAATACCCAGAGGTTTCCCAAAGAATGTGAAATGCCAGAAGAATGCTCAAATGCCTTGAAGGTGGTGAGGATTAATTTAATGGGAAATGATTGCCTTCGGAAAACATGGGGAGGAAAAAAATAATATAAATAGGTGTTGACATCAGACATTAGCAAATGGTTTTATATAGGCAGAGCAGTATTGTCTTAGCACTTTGTTAATAAAAATTCTCCAGACATTGTTCATATTATGTTTGTCAGGAAATGATCATATAAATAAAAATAGAAGATTGGTGTGGAAAGAATATAAATATTGAATACATTTCACACTGCATATCAATCAGTTAACAATGGGATAGTTTCCTTGCCCTTTGTCATTATTCAATGCAAATTTATGAAATGGAAAAGACATTATAAATTTGTTATGTCATTCGATTACATATTAAAAGGTGTTTTCATTTGAGTTGCAATCCATAAATATTGCATTACTGTATCTTCTAGTCTTCTGTCAAAATACATTTTCCTCGTTAGGCAAGCAGATGCCTTGTCTGTGAAGTTAATCACCTTGGATATGGTCATCAGTTCTGTTCTTTTGTCCAGATTCAGCTCTCTTTTCCTGAACCTTTCAGACACATACTTCTAAAAAATATAATAAAATCCTTTCTTATACTGAGTGTTGTTAGCAACATGTCCAGACTTGGAAAACCTCCTCTTATTATGATTCATTTTGGATAGCAATTAGACCACATTTTATTATATAGCATTAAGACTATTTAATTAAAGATTCCTAAAGACTAGTTTCTTTGTATTATATTATACTTAGACAAAGAACATGCCAAACCTCCAGGGAAGGCTGATAAATTATTTCTTAATACAGAAGGCCTGTAAAGATTTGTTTTCATCAGATTTTTGGTGAAATGCACCATCTGTTCAGCTAAAGAGCTTCAATTACCAGAGCAGGTAGAAATAGGACCTTCTTTGTTTTCATCAGCTTTTTGTGTCCATCTGACTATATTTCCAACTTTCCCAAATCTATTATAAATCATCAAATTTCATGTGATAGTGACTCTCTTACATCCCACATACCAAGCTCTCTTGTATATGGGCCTGGGCTTGAGGTAATTGACATCAGTCTGGTCACTGGACAGTTGCTTTGAGTTTATCTGGTTTTATTGTTTGGCATGGGGCCACTGCTTTCCTCTCATGTGGATTTTTCTAAATTCAAGAGAAAATTTTGTTCTCTTCCTTTTTCCTTTCTTTCACCTAACTCTCTTCCCCATTTCCTTTGTTTGGTCCTGTCGCTGAGCCAAACCAAACACTTACAGTGACCCAAATATTCCAGGCTCTTTTGCGCCTTTGTATACACTGTTCCCTCTTTTTGGGTATGCTTTCCTCAAGGTTTTCCATTGGCTAATCCTCCTTTACCTTTTAGGCTTCACCCAAACTGTATCAGTTTTTTTTAAAATTTCTCTCTGAAGTAACTAACTCACACAGCAGTAAGTAATTGCTGGTGGCTCCCCTCTTTATATTCTGCTCTCTGAAGGTATGCTACCTGTGCCATTGTTTATGTTGACACACTCTGTGTGCCCCTGTGGAACAGTAGTAAGTTCCTTTTGAGTAGAGACTGAGTCTTTTATCTTGTTGTTTGTACTCTGCAATGTTAAGGCCCAGTAATTAATTACAGGAAGGAAGGAAGGAAGGAAGGAAGGAAGGAAGGAAGGAAGGAAAGAAGGAAGGGAAGAAGGAAGGAAAGAAGGAAGGAAGGAAGGAAGGAAGAAAGAGAAAGAAAGAAAGAAAGAAAGAAAGAAAGAAAGAAAGAAAGAAAGAGAGAGAAAGGAAGGAAGGAAGGAAGGAAGGAAGGAAGGAAGGGGAAAGGAAGGAAGGGAGGAAGGAAGGAAGGATAGAAGGAAGGAAGGGAGGAAGGAAAGAAGGAAGGGAAGAAGGAAGGAAGGAAGGAAGGAAGGAAGGAAGGGAGGGAGGAAGGATAGAAGGAAGGGGGGGGAAGGATAGAAGGAAGGGAGGGAGGGGGGAAGGATAGAAGGAAGGAAGAAGGAAGGGAGGAAGGAAGGAAGGATAGAAGGAAGGAAGGAAGGAAGGAAGGGAAGAAGGAAGGAAGGAAGGGAGGAAAGAAGGAAGGAAGGAAGACAAAAGGAAGGAAGACAGAAGGAAGGAAGGAAGAGAAAGAAAGAGTGAAAGAAAGAAAGAAAGAAAGAAAGAAAGAAAGAAAGAAAGAGGGAAGGAAGGAAGGAAGGAAGGAAGGAAGGAAGAGAGGAAGGAAAGAAGGAAGGGAAGAAGGAAGGAAAGAAGGAAGGAAGGGAGGAAGGACTGTGTTTGGATGGAAATAAAAGAGAGCTCCTTGCTCTTGGAGATGAAGTATATTAGACATGCTTACTGTCCTATCAGAACTTTACAATTTTATTCGGAAGTTTAAACATGTATGTGGAGTTATGGGAGGAAGCAATATATGCTAAGTCCAACATAGAAGGGAAAAAAGATAAATGGCTATAGAGAAATACAATAAACAGATCAAAGCCCCAGTAGACAAGGAATGGTTTTAAGAGGAGGTGACATTTTAATTCTTTCTTGAGTTTCATTTCTCTTCATTCTTTTTCCTAGTATCACCAGGAGGGCAAAAGAGACAAAAATCCCTCTGGAGAAAAAATAGTTAACTTTTTAATATTGTCAAAAGTAGCAACTCTAGAATAATCTTCCCTATTTCAAATTCTTCCACTGTTTAGTAGCTATATGACTTTGGGCAAGTTACTTAGGCACTTCAAACAGCAGTTTTTTATTTCATCAAATGGTGATTAAAACTGAGTTATCATAAGAAATTAGAGAAAGAAAGAGAGAGAGAGAGAGAGAGAGAGAGAGAGAGAAATAATTTAGGTAACATTCTTACCATGATGGATGGTATATGGTAAGTGCTCAATACGTATTTGCTATTATTATTGCTGTCATTATTAAAGCCCTTTCCCATGAGATGTATCTATTTTTAAGTACATTTGTTTATTGTGCCTTACTACATAAAGCAAACCCGGTTGTGAAAGTAACTATGCAACAAAATCCTTTTAATGTATTTATTAGATTGAACCATATAAAACTCATAGACGAAAAATGGTTAAATATCAGCAGTTTCATACGGTTCAAATTAATATATATGTATTTACACATTTAGAATCTTAGTTCTTGTCTATAAAGCAGAAAGTCTTGAAATGGAAAAATTATACATGAGAAAGTTTATATTCTCATGATCCACTAATTTCAAGCAATACTCAGAATGAAACTATAGTTTGGCAAAGAGATTTGTGAGGTTCACTGGATACAACATTAACTATTGAATAGGTAAGGCTTCAAATGTGGTAAGACCTTCATGCCCAGATCTTATTTTCTAGTCTGGATCACAAACATGGTAAATGAACTGAGTCTCATGTTTTCTTGGTTTTCACAATTGTCCAAACCAGAGATTTAAGCCCAGTGTAGAGAACATAGTTCAAATAAAAGTTATGTGGCACCCATAATATGCCACAGAGACAGCACACCTGTTGAGATGCAAAAATTGGAATGGTCTCATGAGCTATATAGGTTAGGTTCAGTATGTTGCAGGAATACATTTGGATATGGGGATTTTCAGTGATATTTGAACTGATTTTTAATAAGGATTTGAAGAGCTTCACTAGGGGTAGTGGGAAATTGCATTCTAGAAGGGAATATGATAAGAAGTAGGTTCAGAGGCTGGAAAGCAAAGAGTATACTGCAAGCATAATTCCACGTAGCCATGAATGACTGTGCATATGGAATATGAGGAGGAAAAGGGGGAAATAAGGCCATGGGAAGAAGGAAATATTGCAGATGCCTTGGTTCATGTTCACTCATTGTGCTGTAGGCAGCAAGGATGAGTCTTAGTAAGGTTTTCAACTAAATTCTTGAAACAGTAAGAATGATTGTTTGAAGAAGATTGACCTAATGCAGGTGGGAACCGTGAAGTAACTAACTAGGTAGGAGAACTAGGTAGACCACTTATAGAGAAGTTTAAGAAAAGGAAATGGAGCCTGGTCTAGGTAGGGACAGGACATGGGCCAAGAGAAGAGGAGGGCATCGAAGGGGAGGAATTGGGAACCCTTGGGAAGTGGTAGGAAGGAGGAGACAGTTGAAAAGAGGCTGCAAACCTTTCATTCCAAGTGACGGGTGATGATGATGAGTATCAGTCAGGAAAAGAGACATGACGGTCTGCTTGCAGCACAGAGGGACTTAACCCACATAAGCACATACCTGCAAAACAAATGCACATTTCAAGGAGCAGAAGTTGGGGGGCCTCTACGAGCGGCCAAAGTCAAGTTGGGCTTGTGGTCCAGTGTTGGGAGGTTGCTGCTGCTGCCCAAGGTGGAGAAAGACTGTGAGCTGCTGCCAGTGGTGCAGCAGCTGTGCGGCCATGAGAAAGGTGACAGTCAGGGAGTACGGAGTCCCGCCACCTGGGGCAAACTCACAGGGTCTGCACCAGTGTTGGCAGGGGAGAAAAAGCATATGCCTCCTTTTAGCTTCCAGAATGTCATGAGTGCACCTCATTCACAAAACCTGAAAGCTGGCAGTAGAGTCTGAGAAGATGCAGCTCCCAGACTTCATGCTTAACCAGCAGGGAAAGCATAAGAGAGGCTGGCAAGACTGCCCGGGTCCCAGTGGAGAAGACAAGATAAGGTAGAGTGTCTAGGGAGGATATGCTAACTGGCACATGTGCATTAGGTTATGGTGAACCATTGACTTGAGCATGTCTTATGGGCTATTGAAAAGCCAGATGTAGGCTTGGAGATTTAGATTTGGAAATCTGAAGCAAAATAGATATAGATGAGCTTGGAGAGAAAGACAGACACAGAGAGAGCTAGCCGAGAGAGGGACAATGACACCCTGGCCAGGAGATGTGGCCATTTTTGGAGATGTCCGTAGGAAGCAGAGAAGTGTTCAAATAGGAAGGGAGGGCATGTAGTCAGGAAAGCAACAGAGAGGGAAACTTGGAGAAGGAAGAGGTGGCCAATGCAGGTAAATGGCTTAACCCAAAAGACTTTGAAAAGGTTATTGAATGTGGTGATTTCACGTCTACTGATGATAAGAAACCACTCTAGGCATAGTGGTTAGAACAAAAGTCAGATTAAAGGTAGTTGTTGAGATGGATTTGGTGGGGGAAATGTGAAAGCAGAACATATAAACTACTGGCGGTAGGGAGTAGAGAGACAAGAGGGATGGATAAATTGCAAAAGGAGAGTGGGGAGAAAAGAAGTTTCCACTAGGATAAAGTTTATGTTAACTTATTTGACATTTGATGAAAACAGAAGCTCATGGAAAGAACAAAAAAGCTGCCAAAACGGCAGGTTGAGAGCAAAGGTCCAGAAAATGTGGGGAAGAACAGAATCCAGGGTTCCAGTAGTAGCCCTGGAAGAGAGGGTTCAGAAGCCTCCACGTCTGTCAGTATTCTAATTGGCATTGCCATTGAGATGATCATGAACATAATGAATTCCCCTAGAGAGTATGATGTCCAAGCAAGGACACCAGCAACGTTTTTCATAGAGTGATAATCAGCCACTCCATCTATATAGAAAATCTGGAAATAAGCACCACCAAAAACCCTACCAGTCAATGTGGATACAAATTTCCTCTTCCGTATTGATGTGCTCCCTGCCTCAGTAGCTACCCTCATTAACTGTTGCGTGATAATGACAACTTCTGTTGCAGGCTGTGGTTGCAGGCCACACTCAAACATAAAAAGAATGTTGACATTTGATTTATACAACTTTACTAATCAATTTCTTGGCTGGAGAAAAACTGCAATATCATTTTAGAGCCCCTATTATAGCCTAACAAGAGAGAGATAATGAAGTCCTAAGGGACCCATGTTGTAGCCGGGTATTGCAGAAGGGGCCCTTTCCTCCTTCTTCCCAAGCTGGGAGAAATCTCTGCACTTCACAATTAAGCCTGCTTCTCTTCTTTGTCTGGGGGAGGCAAGATCCTCAGAAGAAAGGCAGATGTGCTGCTTATTACTTGGTTTTTGACGTTCGTTTAGTGTAGGTTTTTAGTCTTTGTCAAAATGACAATAAACGCATGGATTGACAGGAAGCAGAGGGCTGCAGAGTTTCTTTTGTCTATATGCAGGGAGCAGGAAAAGGACTTTTGGCCATAGATTGAACATTCCAAGGCAGCACAGCTTTAAGATACAAAGTAGTTAACACTGTGTATATCTATGCATGGTGTCATGGTATTTTCCAGTAGTTTAATCAACATAGTACACAGTTAATCCTTGAAGAACAGGGGTTTGAACTGCATGGGTCCACTCACACATGGGTTAATTTCCATACAGTACTGTAACTTTCTTCCTTGTGATTTTCTTAATAACATTCTTTTCTCTAGCTTACTTTAAGAATACAGTACAGAACACATACAACATACAAAATATGTGTTAATTTACTTTTTTTTGTTGTTATTGGTAAGGCTTGTGGTCAACAGCAGGCTATTAGTAGTTAAATTATGCAGGATCAAAAGCTGTATGTGTATTCTCCACTACATTGGAGGGTCCGTGCCCCTAGATGTGTTGCTCAAAGGTGAACTGTATTACAGCTCATCAATTATATTTCAAAAATCTTATCACTTGGCAGATTTTGAGTATCTTTGCTTAGTTTACTTTTTTTTCTTTTATAATAAATCTGAAAATTGTGCTTCTTTCTCTGGTGATTTTACTTATCAAAGTAAATTTATTTTTTGAAGTTAGTGTCATTATATAGGTTCTCTGCCCTTTCCTCCTAACTAACCTTGCTTTCATTTTGTAGCATTGAAAATTCAAGGACAAATGGACACTATTTTAGCCCAAAGTCATTGTATTTTTCAACATCCATTTTATTGTGCAGGAATGTGTGATAATAGTGCTATATAAAAACTTGTATTCCATGATAAGAAACATTTGAAAACAATTGACTTTTATTTAATGTCAAACTCGTGGTTGGGGAATTTTGCAGTTATTGGTATAAGTTTTATTAGAGCAGTTTTTTTTTCTTAGCAAAAGATATTCTGATGTGGTTATTCTTTATTTTCTCATAGACATCAAGGGCCAAGAAGGGCATACTCTAAATACTGGGGAAAACCTAAACATCCTAAATTGTTGGGAAAAATACACATGTACAAGGAACATAAGGAGACAAATGCTCAAATTATGAATATGTGCCCATTGGGGGAGCATTACCTAGAGGTCCTGGTTGACATTATGTGAAGGGCAGTTATTAAGCTCCTATGAATCAATGAACATAACTTTAAATGTATGTAATTCAGTTGGAAGAGCCTTAACTGATTTGTATTAACAATGATTTAAAATGCTTTGCATTTTTAAAATTCATTTGTTTATTTATTTTGAGAGAGTGTGTGCACACACGAGCTAGGGAGGGGCAGAGAGAGAGAGAGAGAGAGAGAGAGAGAGAGAGAGAATTCCAAGCAGACTCCATGCTGTCAACACAGAGCCCAATATGAGACTCAATCTCATGAAACATGGGATCGTGACCTGAGCCAAAATCAGAAGTTGGACGCTTAACTGACTGAGCCACCCACATGCTCCTAAAATGCTTTGCATTTGATTAAAATGCCAACACTTGTATAAAACTAAAATGGAATACCCTTATTTTCAGTAGACATATAGACTAGTATGCATGCACTGAAGTATATTTCTCATTAAGCGAACTCACAATACGCAATTTAAAAATTGCAAACACAAGCAGTAGTTACATTTGAAAATCCCTTCTCCATCAAGCCAAATCCTGCTCCTTTGCCAAAGTGTAGGATGGATCAGTACCTCAAGAGAGGTAGCCTCTTATATCTCTAAACCTCCCTAGCATTTTCTTCTGGCACTGATGCTGCTGTAGGGTAATTGTTGGCCTGCCTATCTCCCACACTTGGCAGTTTTTCTTTATTTGAGTTTCTAGTAATAGCACAAAGCACACAGTAAGCATGATTATCAAATAAAGGAACAGATAAGTGAATGAATGAGTGATTGAATAAATGAATGAGTATTCATATCACAAGTGTTATTTTTAAGTTTTCTGCATTTGGAATTAAAATTAGATTCATCTAAATATACTTTTCCCTTTAGTTTTCAACATTGTATATACCCCAAATGATGTAACTCCACAGTTTAGGGAAGTTCCACCTACCCAGGATCAACTGGTACTCCACTACGTGATTTGGGTAACAGAAGAAGACATGGGATACACTGGAGCCTTTAACAAGCTAACAAATTAGTTGTAAAACTAAAAAACCTGGACATGAAATTGTTTTAATGATATTTAACAGTGCCAGCTAGTATATGAGTAAGTGTTTTGGGAGGACATGAGAGTAAGACATAGATTCTCATAGGTTAATGTGAAAGGACATGCTTGTAAAAGATACAGATTCCTGGCTTCCACTCCCAGAGATTCTGATTTACTAGGTCTCAGTTGAACCTGGTAATCTGAACTGCTAATGAGAACCTTTGGTGATTTTCTGCAGAGTGTTCCAGCAAAAATATTTTTCAATGGACTAAGGAGAGACTTCTATGGGCTAGAGTTGTCAGGGAAAAAGGAGGTGAGACTTAGACTGGAGCCTGAAAGATGCTTGGATAGGCAAGGAGGGGAAGGAGGGAATCCTTTTCTTATGGTAATTGACAGAAATGTCTCTATCCAAATAAGAGATGATTATGATGATTGACAAAATGCATTTTTGTGATATCCCACAATTTACTCTGGGAAATAATATGGATAGCATATTACTCTGATGCTTCCTTTTTTCTTTTTTTAAAAATCTAACATAGAAGCAGACTTTAAATTGACTTCTTTTCCCCAGTTTTCACTTTTACTGGTTAAATCTTGACACATTTCTACACTTCAGAGTTTCTAAGGATCAAGCATGCCTGTTACTGCCATATCGTGGATGGTGATGATATTTTAAACAAGGACTATTGGATGAGCAGTAGTAAAACATTAGATATCTCCCTCCACTGACACCACTGAGAAAGTATGTCTTTCATTTTCATTGCCAGTAAAATTTGGAAGGTTACAAAAGTTTTGTGGCAGTGCAGGCTGTTTTTCCATGTTGACAGATATTTACTATAAAATAAGCTGCATCAAAAACATGACTATCCACTGTCACAGTGAAGCTTAATAGTGTGTTCTTCAAAGCAAGGCAGACTTTGAAGGTGTTTGTTTGAAGATTCTTCGATCAGAGGGAACACGTTTGTGAACAGTTCAGAAGGCTCAGAGAGACTAATTGCATAGGCTGGCAATCAATTTGGCATGAATGAAAGAAGGGTGACAATCAATATCTAGCTGGGAAGTGAGAGAAGTTTCAGCAGTGACAGCTCAGTTGCCCAGCAGAGGGAGATAAGTAATACCCAATAAGAAAGGGCCAAGAAGACCACTGCTTCCTGCCTTTCTTGTATTTGGACACTGAGTCACCTAGAAAAAACTTTGTGTAGTTACACAGGCAGAGTAGACAGTCACTGAGACGTAGTTCCATATATGTCTTCAGTTCTGAAAATACAAGTATGGAAGCCATTATGTTAGCACCAATAACTGGTTCTCTTCTCCTTGCTGGGTTCTCACAAAACTAAATTTATCACCAGCCCTAGCAGTTATTTGGTCCATGTGACTAGTTCTGGCCAATAGCCTTCAAACTGAAGTGAAGTTCTGGAATGAGGCAATAAAAATCCCTATAACATTCTCCAGTTTCTCTTTTCCCAGCAATGATGAAAGTTTCATGCTGAGAAGGTTAGAGAAGCCAGAATACTTAAGTTATTCCACTGACAGGGATCTAACCAGGACACTTTTTGCAATAAAAAGGGTGCTATTACTAATTATACCGGTATAATAGACATCAACTGGACTGTCCTGGGAAACCAGGACATAGAACCTCTCTACTCCAGGAGAATAGTTGACTGCTAAGGTGATCAGACCTTGGATCAATAAGAAATTTAGTTATTTTTTAGTCAATGAGCTATTGGGATTGTTTGTTATTAGAGCATAACCTATTGTATCATGACCAATACAGTAAGTTATTCTTCAAACCAGTTGTCTGAAACTTGGAGAGAAGTGCTATATCTCTCTATACTTTTTGGAAAAAGGCAATAAAGGTGGGTGCCTCCATAAAGTATTAGCTTGATTGGCTGATAATCCCAAGGAGCCTGTTCTTTGCCTTTCTAATACCACTGCCGAAGGATCTCTATTTCAAAGGGCCTTGACTTCTAAAAGAACTATCTTTATAAACCACAATGAAAACAAGTGCCAATTTATATAGCATTTTACATTTTGTTTCATTGAATCCTCCTAACATCTCTCTGAGGTAAGTAGAGCTGGCATGAAATATCCATTTTGCAAATAAGGAAACTGAGGCTTAGAAAATGTGATTTTTCTGGGGCGCCTGGGTGACTCATTCAGTTGAGCATCCAACTCTTGATTTCAACTCAGTTCATGATCCCAAGGTTGTAGGATTGAGCCTCATGTCAGACCCCATACTGAGCACAGTGCCTGCTTAGGATTCTTTCTCTCTTTCTCTCTCCCTCTGCCTCTCTCTCCCACTTTCTCTCTCTCTCTCTCTCTCTCTCTCTCTCAGAAAGAAAGAAAGAAAGAAAGAAAGAAAGAAAGAAAGAAAGAAAGAAAAGAAAGAGAAAGGGAAAGTTATTTGTTCTAAGTTATATTGCTGATAAGAATATCTACCCCCACACCCATTTTTGCCACTTTAGGGAGTGCCAGGGACTGAGATATACTGACTATATTGTGGCCACAGGGGTTGAGGTTGGGAGAGGATTTGATAACACCACTTCTCTGGATGTGCTATGGTTTTGCCCTATCTACTTGCTTAAGAGAAACCACTCTGAAATATTGTGGATCAAACGCCACAAGAACTATGTGATTTAAATAGCAGGCCCAGTGAAAATGCCCTATGGACATTCATGAGGATACAGAAGCCAGTTTTATGGATTCATAATGCACTTCTTTGCCAAAATTATACTTTTATTTTTCCAGAAAATTTAATGCTATAGTTCGATCCCAAATAGGGCCAACTGGATTTTCCTGATCTTCTCCTACATACCAAAAAAAAAAAAAAAAAAAAAAAGTCACAGATTAGCACCTTTTACTTACTGTGCCTTGTACATTATTAAAATCCGGTGTCACTGTTGATTTAACCTCCCTAAGCTTTAATGACTTAACACTTGTCAAGGTCCCCCCCCCCAATAAAAAGCCTTTAAGATATGGAAAATGAAAATCAAATTCAAGATGAGTTTGCCAATGAGAATCAAGTCCAATCATTTCATTCAAGTATTTAATTTTCTCTGGGTCATATCCCAAACAGGTCTGAACTGTGAGAGAAGAGAGTATCATATGTTTGATGTATTCTTTGGGGTTATAACTATCTGCTGAGGAGCCAATTACAACTATGGAGAAATGCATAACTTGTCTGAAGCATAGTGAACTTCATCTTGAGTAACACCATTATATTGCTATATTTAAAGTTTCAAAAGTTTAATAATGAATATTAAGAAAGAAATCTTGATTGTCCAGTTCACATTATTCCTTGACTAAGACAAAATTAGAAAATTCTCATTTTAAGAAATGGAAAAATGATGTTCCAAGTTGATACATGAGTTTTCTAGAACAGAATAGTCTCTAATTAAAATTCAGTAATTTTTCTTATGATATATTCAAGTATTTTTTATTATTCATATCAACATAGCTAAAAAGAATAAATAGTGAAGGCCAACTATAAATTGAATTGAACTGTCTGCTATCTTCAAAGTTCCCCTAACATTTGAATGCTGAACTATAAAGATCTATCCCTCAAGTAATACATTTATATTAAAACTACTTATCTTGGCAATTCAAAGTGCTTTCTGAGTTGTATCAGACTCAAAGAACATTCCTGCTTTGGATTACTCGAGAAAATTTTAAAAAGAACTAAATCTGGGTTTGTTTATGAAACTTCATTATACAAGGATAGCTTTAGAAGTTTACTAACTTCTTGATCTCATGAGACTGGACATGGGTGGTTATATTGACCGTTAATTATTTTGTATTAATAAGACATCATCATAATAGTTAATAATTATTGCATTAATTAAAACCTCCACTCAATTAAGGGAAGTAACCCATTTTACAGACCTCTCAAGGATTCTTGGTATATAGTACAAACCCTACCTTCAAAGTGTTAACCAGTGTTAACCATAGTGAAAGCTGGTGTGCTACACTTCTTTCTGGCACTCACACCCATGGGAGTCTCTCTCTTTTTCTCTCTGGATGAATATGAACTCTACAGTCACATGAATCCATAAATGCAACTTTGTTTTGCCACCAGTGAGCAAAAACACTTGAGATTTACCTGTTAACATTCAGGGGATTCCCTTCAACTCCACGTGGAAAATGGGGCTTCTCCCCTGAATGGCATCTCTGCTCCCCTGCCTTCTCCATGTCTGCCATTCAGCAAGCTCCCAGTGCAGGATCAGCACAAGCCTGCCTAGGAGAAAATTTATGGTGCTTTCTGCTTACATACAGATGGCCCTGAAGAGAATATGATGCAGTAATTCAAATTGGACCAGCACCTTTCGATCTGTTTATGAATGGTGTTGCATCCCCACGAGTGAATTAGAGCACTGTGGTTTCTGGGCAACAGTATTATTCTTGCAAAATTTGTGCTGAATTAAAAATATATATCATCTAGGAAAGAAAGAAGAGATTCTGGCCCTCTGACATTTATCCAGAGTGAGCTTCAGTTTCTGTGAAGTTTTCAGTTATTTTCGCTGTAGATTCACTGTTCCTAACTATTGCAGTGGGGATCAGCAGAGACTAGGTTAAGAACATTAAAGTCACAGTGGACCTGGGGATTGTCCATGCCTACATGCTTAGATATGCTAGCTTCTAAGTGAGGAAACTCTCATTTTCTGAGGAAACAAGTTGGTTCAGTTGACCAGAACCCTATACTAAACCAGCAAAATTTCCACATGAATGGTTTCCTCTTGGAATTGAAAATTAGTAGGCTTTTCTTTCCACTCCTAAACTTGAAGAAAGCTTTGTACTGCAATTAAAATGGGGAGGTAAAATGGCTTGTTGATCAAAGCAATGGAAGTGGAATGAGAAAAAGAAATTGAAAGCAAGTGATATGGGAGGTCATGCAAAATATGTTTTTCATTTAGATAATTCTACCCTCTCTGCCCCAGAAGCAGAACACTGGACTGTCTGTGCAGAGGTTAGTCAGCCAGGAGTCTGATGGTGTTAAAGGATGTCCAGGCTGGGGACTGAATCTAGAACCCTGGCCTCATTAAGGTACTGTTCTAGCCATCTAAGCTAATTAGCTTAGCTTAGTTTAGCCTAATACTGACAGTAGACTGCACATTCAGTGTTACAGAAAGAGCAGGGAGTTATTTCTGAGAGATAGCTAGTTTGTTTTACTAATGACCAGGAGCTGGACATTTTAGCCCCAAATGTCAGTGTAAGACTTACCCTCCAGTCTTGCTGGCTCCTCTCATTTGTCTACTTCTCTCTGACCACTCAGATTTACATATTGGTCTGTTTGCAAATCAAAAGGAGCCAAGGGATGGATGAGTGAAGAAACACTTAGATTCATTCATTTATTTAAAAAGAATTTATGGACTACCTATCCCGTAACAGTAGCTATGCTGAGTTGCTAGAGATAAAGTAAGCAACAAGGCAGAGCCACTGACCTCAAGAAACTCGGATTTTGTTAATAAGGCAGAAATGAATTGATTATGACCTTGCAACCTCTCACATAAGAGACAGTGAGAGAATATTGAGTAATTTCATTGTTTATTTCATTATTAATGTGTTATGTGATTAATCTGCAAGTACCCATTAAAATATTTCTTGAAATATGACTCAGTTCAGCTTTCAGTTGAAAGAGTCCCATCAGTTATCAGTTTGAGTTGGGGAGAGTGGCTTCTTGTTCTGCATTTATTTTGTTCTATTTCTGTCAAAAACTAACCTGTGCTAAACTGAATATCTGATCAGAGGAGTCACAAAAGAACATTTCAGTCTAATGTTCTGCTCAGTATCTAGCACTTCATGAGGCAAAAACTCCTACATTTATACCTATGGTATCTGAAATACACTGTTGACAAATGAATTTAGTTTTTTTTCTCTGATGTGTATAGAACTTAACTTTTTAAAAATAGTTCTCTTAATATACATTAAAGCTTAAAACATGTCAACAAATGCAGTTAAGGTCTATGTATTTTTCATTGACTGCCACTTGACCAGTATTTAGGAGAAGAAAGAACTTAGTCACAGATTAGACACCCCCCCCCCAAAAAAAAAGAAAAAAGAGCTAAAAGACAATGATTAAGGGTGATGCTAAGCCAATCAACAGTTTGTAAAAATAGAAAGAAAAGAAAAGAAAAAAAGAAAATCTCTGCCCACATCTGGCCTGGGAAAAGAAATTTGCTTATTTTTAGCCACATTTGGAAAAACAGATAGTGGAAGTATTTTATGTAAAAGCTGGTAATGCACACCCTCACGCATCAGCTATCAAAATAATAGGATAAAGTAAAATACCATTGGACCTCAAACGACAATGAATGGTGCTTCACAGTCTTTGATTTTCAGGAAAATGAAGAGAGATGTTTGCTAAATGAGAATTAAAAGAAAGAAGATGTCATCAGGGAATAAATAATCGTATCTTCTCATCAGGTTCAAACTATTTTCTCTATGACCAGATTCATAAAGGTTATGAAAAGATGAGACAAGTTAATTTTTTACCAAAGGTTGGGTTGGGTCCCTGCAACTCTGTTCCAAGATATGGCTTGGAAATGTAATTGGTTTCAATTAATCATGAAGTAGTGCCAGAAAATGATGTTCACAGTGTTACTGTGGGTCTTGGCTGCTTGAGAATCTAACAGCTTCCTGCCTGCCTCTTTCTCTTTTCTTTTTTCTCAACATAAAGCCAAGAAAAATGGGGGAAGGTGAATAGATGTTTTTCTTTTTGATCTAGCAACTTCTGTATGGAACTTTTAATTATACAGAAGAGATAATTCAGCAAGATATGCACTGACAGAGGTATATTTCAACTTATTAAAAGAAGACAAGATTTAATTTTAACTGAATCTAACAAACTTGAGACACATTTTAAACCAAATATTTATAAATGAATGAAATATGGATTGAAATAAGAAAGACCTGCAGCCTCTGTACTGAGGTAGAGAAAATAGACTGATATTTAGGATGCTGGGGGCCAGTCCCTGATCTATCATACACAAGCTGCCTGATCTTGAGCAACTCCTCACCATTATCATTACTTTTTTTGTTTATGATAGATTTGACAAACATCATGGAAAATCTGCTACCATTTGAGAGATAATTTGTTTTTTTCATACAGTGAAATAGAATATTAGAAATTGGCTCTGATCACTTAATATTTCAGAATCTGTGCTTTCTTCACCCCTATATCTTTTTCTTTCTTTCTTTTTTTTTTTTTTTTTTGGTAAATAAATTCAGTTTGTCTCTTCTACAAGATCGTGAGCACTCTCAGAGCTTAAGGTCAGAAATGGTGTTTTTGCCTTTTTGGGCTCAGCACCCAATAGATGTTCACCATGGTAACTCTTGATTAGAAGTTAAGACTCTTCTTCATTTAAAATCATTTCCTGTATGTAAATAAGATCTAGTGGAAAGAAGCCGCTCTTTGATATTCAGGCAAAATGGCTTCATCCTAACCTACCCAGCTAGCTGTGATCCTGTCAGTTAGCCTTTAACCTTTCTGTGTCTCTGCTTCTCATCCACCACAGTGTAGTAGTGATGTAGTGATCTTTTAAAAGTACATTGTAATGATTAGTAGATGAGAGTTCTTCAACAAGTTGAAAGTACTGTTTAATTTTGATGTTATCATTAATAATGTAAGACTTGTGAAAATACAGGGAGCCAGACTTTGCTCTCCTGTTTGGATGCACAAAGAGATGGCTTATATAAATATAGTCACAAATCATTCTTTGAGCGCTCATAATCAATGTCCACTGTCTTCTAAAATTTTGAGTGGATCTTGATGGCATACCCTGTAAAGGCAGAATTTCTCCAATTATAACCTAGACTTGAACTGGCCCAGTTCATCTGAAGTTTCCTCACTCTGCCACTAAGTAGTTTTATGCCATATTAGAAAGTTTGGCATTTGGAACTGTACTCCTTTGTTTACTGTAATGGTCTTGCCACTTCATGAATTCAGTCGCCTCCTGGAGCCCTTAATTTGTCTTGCCAGAAGCTTTTAGTGAGAGAAAGAAGCTGGATGAGCCTGCTTTTCCTCAGGTCTTTTAAACTAGTATCATACTGAGTCACTGAAATACAGTCTTCAGGATGGGACTGATAGAAACAGCCAACTCAGGTTCTGGGCAAGAGAGCACTCACTGTGTTCAGAGCATCCTGCTCAGGTGTCTTCCCCTAAGAGTATGGTCCATGTATCCTCACAGATGGGCTCCAGAGACAAGGTCATCCAAACACAGTTTGAATATACATGATCAATGCCTGGCACAGAGTAACTACTTAATACTTTTTAAAAATGCATTAACAAAGGATTCATATAGCAACTGTCTACTGAGTACCCACTTTATCTGTAGTTGGGGGGAGACACATAAGAAATCTATGACATGGTTTTATACCAAATATTGTAATTAATTTCAGAAGAAAGAACATGCATATAATTTGAGCATTAAAGTGGGGAGTTTTTGAATGATAGAATGAGTGATGTAAAGCATAAGGCTGTAAAAATTCAAGGAAATGCAGAGGGAGGCCGTGAAGATGTTTCTTTGGTAGTGAAATTGAAGTAGATTTTGAAAGATGGATGGAAATGAGAAGATGCAGGGTTTGCCATTTCAAGGAGTAACAACATGAAACAGTGTCTCAAAGTGGAAATGGAAATGTGTTGTTTTTTTTTTTTTACTGTTTACTTTTGGGCAATGGGGAATGGGTATTGGAAGTAGGAATGTAAGACAATATAGGATTATAACATACAATATAAGTTACATTATAACCCATAGAAATACTAATTAATGTGCACTAGGCTGTATGTGTAGATGTTTATTATTTGAAAGAATAAAAAATCTGAAGTAATTTAAGTTCCATCAGTAGAGGAATGGTTAAATAATGTATGGTGCATTCGCATCATGAAATACCAGAAAGTACCTGAAAAGAATAGATCTTTGTGTGCTGACACAGACCACCCTGGAAAGATGTAACAGTTTGTTAACAGCGAAGATGCATTCATGTAATATTCGTCACCAACTTTGAAAATTGATTTAAGAAAAAGTGGTATTTCAGGAAGATTAATGTGGTGACATTGTGTCAAATGAAAGGGGAGTGATTGAAAGTGAAGAGGGATAGTGGGAGATGTTTGCATGAGTACAAATGCAGGAAGCCAGTGATAGGGACCTGAATGGTAAAGACAAAGAGAACTCAGAGACATTCTTAATTTTAAAGGACTTCATGACAGATTCCTAATGGAGGGTATGAAGGAGAGAGAAGAGAAAAGAGATTTCCAGGTATAAGCTTATACTGGAACTATACTGAAGAAATATTTCTACTAACTGGAATAGCCCCATGTTAATCAAACCATCTCTAAAGAAAGTCTTTATTTTGTCTGTTTGTTTCTCAGGATGGAAGAAACAGTGCGAAATCTATTGCAGAGTCAAGGGCCTCCAGAGCAGAAAAAAGAAGAAACTGTTAATATAATGGTCTATCAGGTACACTACGTTTCTCACTCTTGGCTGGGCACCAGTTGGCTTGTTTTTCTTGTATTTCTCTAACTCTGTCCTCCCTGACCCAGAGATAAATAAACAAGTGTGGTCCAGACCCAGGTGCTGGGAACCATACAGTCACCTCTGCTTAAGGAATCACATACATGTTTATTTAACTCCTTCATATCTTGGACTCTGTGAAACAAATTGTAGATTGGGTCATAGGAAGCTGCAAAAAGTAAGTTTATAGTGAAACAGAGAAACCTATAAAAGTACCATAGTACTTGGGGTACCAGGGTGGCCCAGTCAATTTAAGCATCTGACTCTTGATTTAGGCTCAGGTCATAATCTCACAGTTTGTGAGGTCAAGCCACGCATCAGTCTGCATGCTGACGGTGCACAGCCTGCTTGGGATTTCACTGTCTCTACCTTTACCCCATCTGTGTTCTCTCTCTCTCTCTCTCTCGAAATAATTAAATAAAAAGTACCTCAGTGTATACTTCATGATCAGGGTGATAACAGAGATATCTGTAGCATTCTCTGGGAATATGGAGGGGAGTGACTCATCCTGTCTGGGAAGTTAAGTGCCATACCTCCAAGAAGGTATGACACTTGGTATATTTCAGAGTTATGACACTTAGGGACCTGAGAGAGAGAGAACAGGAGGAAGGATGTTGCCAACAGCAGGGTAGCCTAGAGAAAGGTACAGTAGTGTGAATTTGCATGGCAGGCTCAAGAAGAATAAGAAGTTCAAAGTAAGTAAATAATGGCCTGATGAGATAAAAATCTTGATGGTGAGACTGGGGGTACTTGGAAGAGCTGGATGAGGTCATGCTTGTATGTTGTGCTCATGAGTGTGGCCTTGCACCTTGGGCACTGTAGACTCAGAAGAGGTCCAAGTTGGTAAGTGGTAGACAAAGTGGCCAGTCACTGTCTTCTGATCATCCTCATTCCATGGTTCTGTAACACAGCAAAGCAGCCAGCATGGTAAGAAGGGCTTCCGATCTGAGCACGACCCAAGTTGGCCACACAGATGAGACGGCTCTGGCAAGGTGGGAAAGGGAAATACAGCAGAAAGAGCACAGGCACCCGACATAGAGAAATTGAAGACTTTTACTGGAAATCACTTAAAATCACAAATAGAGACCTGCTATCCATTGTACAACTAAGCATAGGGAGCCCCAACAGCTAAATAAGGCAAGGAAATGGGCAGAAACTTGGGGGTAAGCACTGGGCAACCCTAGATTTTTTTCTGACTAAAAAGCAAGAGTGTCTGGGGAGGCACGCATGGAAACCTGTCTGGTAAAGATCATGTCACATGATTTTCCCTCAGTGTATGGATTCAGGGGTCTACAACCCAACTTGTTATGAAGAAGATCAGAAGGGACCAGATAATAAACGTTATAGTATTACACGAAGTTAAGAAATCTAGGCATGGGTAGCCTTAACAAGTGTGTGCACTAAGTAGTTGACTCTTGAAGCATACAAGGCTACTTTATGATAAGGGGAACATCTGTTCTCTAGCTCCAGGGACAACAGTGCAAGCCATTGACTTAAGCTACCAGAGAAGAGATGAAAGTTAGCTCCAAAAAAACAGGAAAAAAATATCACTAACGTCCATTTCTAGGGAAAGGGTTTAGATTCTTCTCGAGGGGTGGTCTTTACACAAGGAATGCCTGCCCAGCTCTTCCTGATGTGTGGTCACCCGAAGTTAGGATAAGGATTTAAGTCCTCCTCGCTCTAAAGTTTTCCCAAGTATTAGTTGTGCTTTGGTAGAAAATGGAGGTACAAGTAAAACAGGACTTGGTTCTGCATTAAGTGGTTCTGTGCAACCTAAAAGAATCTGAAACATAAGTCATTTGTTCCTCCTCAAGGTAACACCAGGCTTTAGTTAGAGCTAAATAATTCAGTGTTGCTCTTATGCTTTTCCAGATCTCCTCATTATGGGGCACTTAGCATCAGAATTCATTTTGTGAAACTGGAAGCTACTTAGAAAAACAGATACAGTTTTAAAAATGTTATTTAAAACGATTTCCTCTCTATAACCCAGTCTGCTGGATTTGAGAAATTAGCTCCTCTCTCTTGGGAGGAGACAGTTACTAAGTCGAATTCATGCAACATGGAAGGGATTTTCTAGTTATTGCTCTAATTGGCCTGTGGCTCATTGTCTGGAAAATGGGAGAGAGACATGGGCTGTATGTTCCATAAAAGTCACTTATACATTCAAGAGATATCTATTGAGCTTGTAGTATGTACCAGGCACAACCTTGTTCTCTGAGGGTTCTAGGAACAGAATGAAGAGAAGAGAAAGAAGAGTGTTGCTGGTTGGCACTGAGTCCCAAGAAGGTCCTTGTCATGTCACTGATTCTAGTCTAAATATGGCTGAGGGGCCCAAAGAGGGTGTGCAAGATGTGTATGGCGGTCTCAGTAGAGCACACAGTTAACACCTCCTTGTTTTAGGTAAGAGTTGGAAAATCTATTACTTCATAATCTGGGGTGTTATTAGCACACCTGACTCAGATTTTCCAACTGTGAGAATTCTCTGACAGGAGCTGGAGGCCCAGGAAAAGCTAAAGCCCATGGGAAAGCTGGAGTTTGGTTCATTTTCTATCGTGGAAGTGTTTATTCTGAGGCTTTTATCACTGAGTTAATATAATAATAGCAGAATAATAGCTTCCTGTGTTCCAGACCCATGGTAATTGCTTTGCATGCATTAAAGGGTGGTCATATTTTGTTCTAGGGGTGTGTTCCTGGAGACCTCTCATAATTTGTTACTTGTATTGTTTCTAACTTGCATAATTCAACATGGGTTCCCGCAAAGGACAAGTGGGTGTTTCTGTTCAGCAGCTGAAGCAGACCCACCATGTGGCAGCCAGTTGTTCACAGTTTACCAGCTTTACCATTGTGTAATCCTTGACTCATTTTTTTTTCAATATATGAAATTTATTATCAAATTGGTTTCCATACAACCCCCAGTGGTCATCCCAACAGGTACCCTCCTCAATACCCATCACCCACCCTCCCTTTCCTCCCACCCCCCATCAACCCTCAGTTTGTTCACAGTTTTTAAGCCTTCACTCATTTTTAATTTGGAGAATTGTCATGGTTTCAAGGTTTGTGCATGAAGTGACATTAGTAAAGTTTTTATGTGCCTAGTTTCACATGCGCCTAACTCAGAGTCCCATTAAACGTAACTAGACTGGAGCGCATTCATTCCCCCAACAGTTGTGTCACTATTGCTATCTTATAGATAGGACATAGGCCTAGAGAGCTGAGCACTTGCCCAAAGATGCACAGCATGAAATAGCCTAGAAGCGCCTTGACTCCTAATCGGTCTGTCTCCATGCCCTTGGCTCTTCACAAGGAGTTCCAGAGAGATTACATATGGGGCCCAAGTTACCCAGCTCATTGTTGGAATCTGAATCTAGGTCTTTCCCTTTTTTATTCAGAGCTCTCTCTTTTTGTTCATTTGCCCATTCATTCAAATGACAGGTACGCATTTACTTTTTATCTAAGTGTTTTTGTTTCCTACTTCAGCTATTATAAACTTAGTGGCTTAAAACCACACAAATTTATTCTCTTATAATTCTGGAGGTCAAAAGTCTATACTCGTGGTGCTGGAAGGATAACATTCTTTCTTGATGCCTCAAGACAGAATTGATTCCTTAGTTTTTCCAGATTCTAGCAGTCCTTGGTTTATGGTTTTTAACTCCACCTTCAAACTAGGCTACTCCAAACTCTGGTTGCATTGTCGTGTTTCCTTTTTCTGAGTTTGACCCTCCTCCCTTCCTCCCTCTTACAGAGATCCTGTGATTACGTGGGGCACATCCAGGATTATCTCTCCATCTCATGATCCTTCATTTAATCACATCTATAAAGTCCTTCTTGCCACATGAGGTGCCATTGCCACAGATTTTAGGGACTGAGTTGTGGACATCTCTGGTGGGGGGGCAAAGGCATTGTCTGTCTGTCACACTAAGTAACATTAACCCAGCAGGCTGGAAGTTCCTAGCCAACAGCAAGCTAAGTGCTGGAAATACAAAGATGCCTGCCTCACAGAGGCCTTTTCCTGGAAAGCTTGATTTATAAGATGCTGGAGAGTAGGGAGGGAGGGAGGGCAAATAATGAAATACATGCAACAGTGTGATAGGGGCCAAAAGAGCAGCCTGCGTAGATGGGTTCTGGGAACACACAGGAAGATGCCACCAAACTTACCACACTGCTCTTCCTGGAGGTGCTTCCTCCTGACTAGGACTTATGTTTAATAATCTGTTTTCCCTTTGTTTGTTTGTTTGTTTGTTTGTTTGTTTGTTTCTGTCTCTGTTGTCTCTTGAAATGGAATCAGGAGTCATGAGCTTCTTCCTGAGTCCTATAGCCTGCCTTTCTCAGAACACCTTATATCCCTAGTGTTTTAAAAATTTTTTTCAACGTTTTTTATTTATTTTTGGGACAGAGAGAGACAGAGCATGAACGGGGGAGGGGCAGAGAGAGAGGGAGACACAGAATCAGAAACAGGCTCCAGGCTCCGAGCCATCAGCCCAGAGCCTGACGCGGGGCTCGAACTCACGGACCGCGAGATCGTGACCTGGCTGAAGTCGGACGCTTAACCGACTGCGCCACCCAGGCGCCCCTCCCTAGTGTTTTAATACGACATCTGACTGTTAGGACACATAGGCCACACATGTGCTTTATAGTTTACAAAGGGCACAGAATGGATCTCATTTTTTCATTCCATCAGTCTCTAAAATAGATATTATCATGCTCCTTTCTAAGGGTGAGCCTGTTTCACCTTTATGTCTAAGAGGCCTGATTCAACTCTGGCAAATGCTCAGTGGTAAAACTGGAGATAGATCATTGAGTTTCCTAAATGAGATCTATAGAATTAAACTAAGCCCTTGTCTGTGGGACAGTTTGATGGTAGGGTGGGGAATGAGCACACTCTAAAACCCCCCAGCTCACAGAATCACTGTCAAAATACAAAATAAATAAGTGTAAGTAAACTGAGATAAATTAGTAATTCCGGTAGTGTTCACGCCTGTCATCTCTCGGGTAGGAAAGCCACATGTGTAAGAGAAATAGCATCATTGTGTGTACGTAGGGAAAGTGCTAGACCTGGTACGTAGGACAGTCTCATTTCGCTGGCAGGAAAGGGAAAACTTAAAGATTGTCCGTGGAGGAACCTGAACAAGTGGAAACAGCTGCAATTTCTCCTCTGTTTTGTTTCTTTCTCCAGCTCATTCACTTTAAGCGTCTAGGGTTTTCTTATGTGTCATCTTATGTTTTCTCATCACCTGGGTCACCATGTCATTTAGTGAAGTAAGAAAAGAAATCATGATTAGACATGAAAGGGAGGTGGGATTAAGCATAGATGAAATGGAGCAGTTGCTTGAGAGGGGCGTCATTTCCTCTGCTTCAGCCATCAGAATATTTAACAGAAGAAAAAGGCAGGGGGCAGACGGGGCAACTGACTGAGTCTGTGGAGCATGCAATTCCTGGTCTCAGGGTTGTGAGTTTAAGCCCCATATTGGGTATAGAGAGTACTTAAAAATAAAATCTTAAAAAAAAAAGACTCTTTAAGACAGGAAACCTGGCTGAGAAAGGATAATCCTACCACTGCTAATGAATTACCCCGGGTACAGGCTTCTGGTGTCTGTAGCAGCCTGGGGTGCCTCCTTGTCGCAGCTGGTAGGCTTCCTGTCCTGCTTCTTCATATGGAACACAGACTGAACCTACAGTAGCTACAAAGAAGACAGTGGCTGGAAAAGCAGGAACTTCGATGAGAGGGGGGAAAAGTCTTGCATGTGGGTACAACTTCCACCACTAACAAGACTTGGGACCTCAGATGGTCACCTAAACTCCCTGGGGTCCTCGTTTTTCATATTTGTAAGAGAAGAGGTGTTGAACCAGATGAGACATCACAAATGCAATACCTACATTATAACAAATCGTGTAAATGGCCCAAGTGGACCAGGTATGAGAAAGGTCAAATCTTCTCTAAGGGTTCACGTTCTATTTTTCTACTTTCGGTAGGGAAACAGGTACAGAGAGAGTTTTTGGGGGGTTGATTTGTTTGTTTTGTTAAAAGACAAAAGCCTTGCTTTTGAAAACTGTGCACTGGCAACCCACACCCAGTTTAATGCCAAAGGGCGTTCAGGAGTGGTGGAGAGACTGGCACCCTGAGAGCCTCTGTGTGGTCTCAGGGAAACAGTCCCACCCAGAAGTCACCAGTGTGGGCAGATGGCCTTATGTTTCAAAGGAAGATTGAAGTTCCAGTTTTTATGGGTTTTTTAGTCTTAAATAGTGGCTTATTTTTTTATACATGGACTGCGTAAAATATGCTAGTCTAAAGCCAATCCTCAAAACAGAAAGAGGATTTCTAGGGTTTCTTCTTGCTCTTAGAACTCTGGGATTTTGACACTTCTTTGCAGTCCTGCATGGCTTGGTCTACGCAGAGTATGGGCACCAAGTGCCTCTAGCGACGGTATGCACTCTGACCTACTGCTGGCCAACACTTGCTGAGCACCTACTATGGATGGTCGTATTCTAATCATTTTACAAGGGTGAACACACTGGACTTTCACAAGAACGCTTTGAAGTAGGTACTATCATCTTCCTTATTTTACAGAAGATGAAACTGAGGCACAGAGAGGTTAAATTACATATTACCAAAAGTTACACATTACCCTTGTTAGGTTGCCTGAGCTCTTTTGTACCCTTTTAGCAGAGTGAGTAAATCACCATAACAATGGAATGTAGAGTTGTTTCCAAAAGGTGCCTAAGTCATTGTCCTAGCAGAGAGCACATTGCATCAGTGTCTGAGTCTCCCTCTCTTTACCCCTTTACTCTGTCCCACCTCCGTGGAGAGCCCTGAACTGTGTGTTTTCTTTTCTTTTCTTTTCTTTTCTTTTCTTTTCTTTTCTTTTCTTTTCTTTTCTTTTCTTTCCTTTCCTTTCCTTTTCTCTTCTTTTCTTTTCTTTTCTTTTCTTTTCTTTTCTTTTCTTTTCTTTTTTTTTAAGTTTATTTATTTATTTAGGGAGAGAGCACACACATGCTTGAACGCAAGCAGGGGAGGGACAGAGAGAGAAGGAGAGAGAGAATCCCAAGCAGGGTCTGAACTGTCAGCCAGGAGCCTGACACAGGGCTCAATCTCAAGAAACATGAGATCAGGACCTGAGCCAAGATCAAGACTCGGACGGACGCTCAAGCAACTACGCACCCCTGAGCTGTGTGTTTTCTGAGTCCAGCTCCATTATTTCCAACGATGGCTTATGTTCAGTCATTGATGCTGTAGATTGTGTTTAAAGCAATCTAGTGTGTTACCCAAATCATTTCCATTTGAAGTGATTTAATTGAAAATCAAAATGACTTTTCCTTAAGCAGTTCCTTCAAAGTATTCTCAGATATGATGAACCAGGTGATGGCTTGGGGAAAGGGATCCTTTCTAGTTATCCTAAAATCTGTCAGTCATCAAGAATATATCCAGACCCTTTTATGTACACAGAAAGCACCTGACATAGGCTAGGATTTAGCTCAAGACCTGCCCAGCCGAGATGTTACTTATTTCACAAATTAGAATTCTTATCAGGAGTGGGAAAGTTTTGACTTTAAACTTCACCTCTTTTCCCTGTAATGACTGAAGCAAATTCAAAAATTTCAGTGTACTCAGGGCACGTGGGTGGCTTAGTCGGTTGGGCCTCCCACTTCCGCTCAGGTCATGATCTCGCAGTCTGTGGGTTCAAGCACCGTGTGGGGCTCTGTGCTGACAGGTTGGAGCCTGGAGCCTAGAGCCTACTTCTAATTTTGTGTCTTCCTCTCTCTCTTCCCCTCCCCCATTTGTGCTGTGTGTCTCTCTGTCTCTCTCTCTATTTCTCTCTCTCAAAAAATAAACATTAAAAAAATTCAGTGAAAAAATTCCAGTGCACTAGAAAGAAAAGTTAAGTTCGAAAAATTATATTAAACAATCGATTACAAAAGTTACCTTTCTAAGAAAGCTCTTTTCAATAGCAATATTCCTAGCGTATTTCAAGTGTGATATTTTCAAACTTTTAACATAAAACCATTTTTCATGAATATATGTAAATGCAAGGCAAAATTGAAATACCTGTGATTTTTAGAAGCTACAAGTTTCCTGGCTCCATTTCCTGGCTGAGTCGCAGAATCACCTGAAGGAATCATAACAGACTGAGCTCTCCGGACCCCTCTTTAGGATGATCTCTTTTGTTTTGTCATTTTTTCCCCCAAGTTTGGTGAGTCATTTTGACTCTTCTGGTCCATAAATATGTTGGGAACCTGTGAGGTACTTTAGTATCCATCCATTCCACCACCCCTGTTCCCACAGTTTGCAAAGGAGAAAACAAGAGTTGAGGTTCAGAGCCCCATTCTCAGCCCAGTGCACGCATATGCATCTATACTGATTCTTTCATGCACAGTATTTATCTCAGTAAGCGCTCTGGCAGTTAATTAGCCAAGAGAGCTGAATTCTTTAGAACTCTTTAAAGAGCTTGTTTGTAATTCATATAAGTGATTTAGAAAAGTGGGTTTTTTTCCCTGTTCTTTTTTAATCTAAATAGAATGTGGTAAACAAATGCAAAAACAGATCAAAAGTGAGTACCTTCTGTGAGTGCATACCAGTTGGGAAAAAAAAATGATTTAAAATTCTATTGAGTATCTGTTGATAGAGGGCTAAGTCTTTGCATAGGCATTTATAAAATTATAATACACAATGGAATATGAAATATTTTTATTGAGCTTTTTTATGTATGTCTGTGACCTGTAATCTCAGGAAATCTCAAATGCCTTTGATTCCGCTTTAAGAAATTTGGCCTTTTCTTTGAATTGCTGTGAACTTTGAGTAGCTGCTGAAGTGAGTAATGGTAATAAAAGGAGTATTTTTATTGTGTGTTAAGTCTTAAATGGCTGAAACTGCTCCTCGAGGAAATGGTTTCCTTCCTCTTTTTGTCCTATTCTGTTTTGTTTTAAGCAACATCTTCTATTCAGATAGTAAATTTAGGTAAAGGAGACAGGATTTCTCAAAACCAAAGTGTGTGATGAGGTTCAGGACAGCTAAGAACATTGTCTTTCATAAAATCGTTTTCTCTTTGAAATTATTCCATAAGAAGAATTTATGATTTTGCACTCTACAGAAGACTTTCCAGAATCCCAGAAGTTTTCAAAACAATCTCATATGGTGACATCTGACTGAGGAGAGCATTCACCTATGAAATGCCAAAGTCATATTAAATACTTTGAAAGGAACAGAGGCTTTAAATAATAGCACTCAGAGTTTAAATAACTACCTCCGTTCTTCTCGGGAATTTAAATTCCCTGGTTTAATGGGTTCTGACTCTACTTTCTCATTCTCAGTTTCTGTCTAAATTTTGTGCTCAGACATGAACACTTTCTCTGTTAGATGTTTTGACCCTGAACGGAACTCTTACCAAGTCAAAGCAGAATATGGTCTCTCTGTTAAAACAAATGTAACTTATGAATAGAATGGTGCCCTGGAGAAGCACCTTCTCTTCATACAGGTGAGCTGATTATTGCCAATGAACTTGAGAGCTGCTCTCCTCAACTCATCTCAGGAAGGGCCACACTTTACTTTGGAATACCCAGTACATGTCTTAGGTCAAAAGGTTCTGTAGGTAGAAACCAAAAGATGTTGCCCTTTAGTAAGTGTGTAGCTCATGCAGACACTTTGGGTAGTTCACATCATTAACCAGGCACATCAGTTCTTTCTTCCTCTTAGAAATAAATGAATTTGAACAGAGCAAAATCATGATGATATCAGTCCATGAGCTTTGATCCTATTTTCTTAACTCACCTGAAGGAATAAAACTGTAATTTTCTTTGTTTTAGGACTTGGCTAAATGCCTTCTAAAATGGAGATAAAATAGTCTGTGGGGGCAAATGTACAATTTTGGAATTAGGAAATAGTTAAGAAAGAAGTGGAAAGCATCTGCTGGACAACACACACACACACACACACACACACACACACACACACACTCATTACTGAGAGCTCCTGTACAGTAACCTTTCAGCTGTATTGTCCTTATTGATTTCATCTGCACACCAAGCACTGCAATGCAATGAAGAGGAATCACGGTGTGTGGGGTGAGAGGAGAGTGGTTGGCTAGGAGTCTGCTGTCTGCATTGAAGTCATTGCAGGATTCAGGTGTTAATTGGCCTGTCCAACATGTCTGAGGAGCAGAACCACAGTCCTTGCAGGCTCAGGAGCTTGTCTTTGCTCTCTGTACAGCAATTTCTGGGCTTGAGAATTCTGGCCCACTTCCAGAATGTGTCTTTCCCAGAACTCAGCTGAAAGACATGGGGTTAGGCTGTGTTCTAGGTCTCAACCTGCCTGAGCCTCGACCTAGAACCTGTTCTCCAGCAGAAGAGCCTGGGCCTTGGTGTGTTTAAAAATGTCTCCAGGTAATTCTAACGTCACTAGCATTGCTAATGGGCCAACTCTGTGATCTTGGAGATCTTTTCTAGCCAGCCCAACTCTGTGAAGAGCAGTGGAGGAAGTAGCATCATAAGGACATTTGATTTATAGGTGGAGGGGAATGTAGAAGGTCAACGACAACTCAATGATTGCTTTCCCTCCTGCTCCTACTTTTCTATTGCCTGGAACAAGAGGTTACTGAAGCTGAGGATGCTAAAGGCCTGTGCCAGCTGTGCCAGTGCCCAAAGACAGAGGATTTGCCCCCTGTGCACTGGGCTTGGTAAGTCCTCAGGCTCTCAAAGGGTGGAGATAGTGGAGAAGTTCATTGAACATGCATTGCCCCCTCCATCCCATGTCAGTCTGTTGGCCCCTCATTCTAATAGAGATGCAAACAGTGCTCAGTGTTTCTTCCTTTTCCTGTGTAAGAGCTCATTCAGATTAATAATGGGAAGAAACATCTGAGGAGAGGAAAGTTGTGGATCATGAAAAAGGATGCTGTGAACTCTCAGCAGCTCCTCACTTTCTAGAGACTATGCATATAAAGGATTATGGTTGGAGAACATATGAAGGGGAATTAAAGACACAGTTTCGGGGTCAGATAGACCTGGGAGCGGATCTCATTTTTCTCACTCAGTTTTGTCAGCTGGGGCAACTTAACGTGAGTCTCCCATTTCTCTTCTCCATAATGGGCCTAATAAGGCTAACTAGAAAGGCTGCCGTTTTTAAAGTGCTTCCCCAGACGGTTCATCTAACAACTGGGGATAGCACATGGTAACGTGTTCAGCACATCTTACGTATTCAACACACAGTCGCTAGTATTCTTATGACACTTGTAGCCCTGTCTACTCGTCCATTCTTTCTCTTCACACAGGCAGATTGTCCTCTTACCCTGCCCCCACTCTAGTCTACCTTAATGGCTAGTGCCATGGAGGCTATTGAGAACCTAAAAGTTCAGAATTGGAGAAAATGATGGAACGCTTAGAAATGTCAACATTTCAAGAGTGCTGAACCCAGGTCAGGTTCCCAGATAGGGCTGGCCTTTGTGGTAATATCTCCTCCTACTACACCATCTGTCATCCCCAGACCCTATCTGCCAACATTTTCTCCCTTAGATATGGTTCTCTGAAATTCCATCCATTAAAGCACCATCCCATGTAAGAAATAAAAATTCCAGAATATAAAATACTCAAGGGAAGATCATTCACATGTTAGTGTGAACTGGTTAAATCTGTGGGCTTTGTTCTTACTGCTTGTCTCAGAACACTGGAATTTAGGATGTGGGGTTTAGAGTGGAAGGGGAAAGGAAAACACTTTTTCTAAAGGAATTTAGGAGTTTATAAGCCTCTGGGTTAAGTCTGGGTGAGACTCCCTCTTGACCAGGAGTGCCAGGGAACAGAGTTGTTAGGAAGTAGCATAGGGATAAAGAAGTGAAGAGAAAAAGGAGCAAATGCAACTTGCAAATTACAGCCATCATTTCTCTGGTTTGCCAGGCATCATATGCATACAAAGGAGAGAGGAAGCATTGCTCCTCTTGGCCCTCCCCCCCTCGTACTCTCAGGGCTCAGACCTCAGGCTGATACTATCAAAATGAACTATTGAAGTCATGGCCTGCTGTCCCAGCACCATTTACTGCATGTCCTTTGTGGGCTGTACCAAGTGGCAAACTGACAGGTTGAAAGGAAATTTAGAGCAAGCTCATTGAACTGGGGTCTTACAATGGCTTATATTCTTCCCTTACCTGTTTAAATGAATAGCCAAGGATAGATCCTCATTCATGATGATTGCATTGTTTTGTAAACAGAACAAAATGCATTTTTCCAGGCATGTTTCTATTTGGTTGGTTTGTCATTCTCTCCCAATAAGTTTTGTTTTTGAACTAAATTAATAAATAAGCACAATCAGGGGCACCTGGGTGGCTCAGTTGGTTAAGCGTCCGACTTTGGCTCAGGTCATGATCTTGTGGTTTGTGGGTTCGAGCCCCGCTTCGGGCTCTGTGCTGACAGCTCAGAGCCTGGAGCCTGCTTCGGATTCTGTGTCTCTCCATCTCTCTGCCCCCAAACCCCTATGCTCATGCTCTGTCTGTCTCTGTCTCTCAATAATAAATAAATGTTAAAAATTTTTCATAGAAATAAATAAATTAGCACAGTTAAATCCATTTCTCCCCACTAATGCCAAGCTTACATCTTAGTCTGAGTAAGTAAACTTCTGTGGTAATTATAAGTGATGGTCTGAAAACAATTTCATTGCAAGCATGCTCTTACAACCTTTTTATTTCATTTACAAAATAACTTGTAAATGTATTCCTACGATGAATTAGGTTGTATTTCTCTTGGGTCACTATATTTAACTTGTCTAGCCCTACTATTGTATTTTTTCTTTTCCATTAATTCTTTTTTTATATAAATGTTTATGTATTTATTTGAGAGATAGAGTGCGTGTGAATGCACCTGAATGGGGGGGAGGGGTAGAGAAGGAGGGAGAGAGAATCCCAAGGAGGCTGTATACTCAGTACTGAGCCCAACACAGGGCTGAATCTCATGACCACGAGATCACGACTTGAGTTGATATCAAGACTCAGATACTTAACCAAACTGAGCTACCTAGGCACCCCTCCATGAATTCTTATTACCTATTTTTCCTAAACATCTAGACAACACCATTAGAGAAACAGTAGTGAAAATTGCCACAGTAACAATTAATATTCTGTTTTACAGTGTAGACTTTCACAACACCATCTCATTTGATCCTCACATTAACCTCTCAAAATACAAAATACAATAAGTTCATGTTCACTTTAAAGCAACTGAGTTTGACAGAGGCACTTGACTTTCTAAAGGTCATACAGCATTAGGCTCCAGTCAACTTGGCCTCTTGATTCCAAGTCCCATAGTCTTGCAGGGGTAGCATTAATTACATTCTACACCAGTGGTTCTCACATTTGACTATGCCTTGAAGTCATCTAGAGAGTTTTAAACATTAGTGATATCCTGGTTCCACCCCAGAGATTCTGATTTAATTGATCTGGTGTGTGTTCTGGGCACCCAAAATTTTAAATCTCCCCAAGTCAGTTCTAATTCATAGTCTGGGTTGAGAACCACTACACGACTAGGCATTAGATTCAGCTATATGTTTTTCTTTTCTTGCTCATCATGCTAAAGCATCCTGCAGCCAGGGTCTTGTTTTCATTATCCTGCCACCAGCATTTCCTCCGGAGTAGCTGGCCTGGTCCCTTTTGCTTAGGAGGCATGTTGACCTTCTGCAGAATGTGGGAGGTGGGTTGGTCCTTGAAAGAAACTAAAATTCAGATAAATGGAGAGATCCTTTGCTTCAATGGATACTGTGATGAGAGACAGCTGAGGATTATGGGAACTCCAGTGAGGTACAGCAGAGGATTTTGGATATTCCAGTGAGGTTCAGCAATGGATTATGGGTATCCTGATGAGAGACACCAGAGGATTATGGGTGAGCTTAAAGCCTTTAAAGAGACCAACAGCCTGGGTCCAGATCCCGACTGAGCCATGCAAGCTGTAATGACTGAGGATTGACTTAACCTCTTGAGGTCCTAGGGACCTTATTCCCAGTCATACTCAGTCCGTGGATTTATAGTGAGCTCTTTTCTGGGGAGGCAGTGGAGGGGTAGAAGGCAGGCCAGGATTGTTGGGAGAACATGAGGGCACTGAGACAGCTGGGTCCATGAGCCACTCAGGAAAATAACCGGAGCATAGTGTAGGCCCAGCTTGGAGATCTCAGCCTGGAAGGAGTGAGCCCTAGTGCAGAGGTCTGAGGAAACAGTAGTGTCAAGGAAATCCCTGCTGGTAGGAAGACCCTGCTGGAAATGGAAAACCATTTCACTTGCATAAATAGGAAGGAATCATGGACACAAAGAAAACAAGACATGATTCTAAATTCACCCTAATTAGTGTTGCCTATTAACTGAGCTTGAGGCCTATTTTCCTTTTGTAAAGTTCAAACAATTAGCAAGTTTTAGAGAGTTACCAAACTAAGACTTTGTCCTTGGCGTAATGAAAGGCAGGCCCTGGAAAGACAGTATAAACTTGGCAGAGAGGATGTAAACAGCCAGAACCCAGGGCTGATCCTCACAAGGAACTCCTGGAACCCCTCTCATCCCAACAAGTTCAAAGCCTTTCATTTGGAACTGAATTTCCAGAATGGCCTGAAGCACAGTTGCTTCTGACACTTTTACCAGCATCTGGGATAGTTCTGGGTGCACAAAATCATCTGAGTTTCATGGCATGTCACACTGTGAAACTGGCATGCTTACTGTGTTGTGTAGCCAGAGTTATGGGCAGAATGCTTCAGGGTTAGTGTTTGTGGTGATGGGGAGAGTCTATAAACTGGTTTTCTGGTATCTTGGAGAGGAGGGCTGCTTGGAAGGGGTTGGATAATCTCATTATTAGTGTAATCAAGAACATAGGATGTGTTTACCAGCTGTTCATTGTCATGTGGCTGTGTACAAGGTGGCCAGTCTCTGCTATCCATATTCTCTAAGAGAGCAGTTGCTGTGTGACACAGGAAGGTGAGTCATAGTGTGGAGATGAACAGGATAGTTAGCAAGTCTAAGGTGCTCAGGAGGAAAGTTACCTCCAGTATCTAGCCACTGCATTTTGCATGTGAGAAAATAGTGTCACAGATAACCAAAGGGCTTTCACAAGGCCACACTGCCCAGGAGCAGCAGACCTGGAACAAGAAACCAGGTCCGTGGCTAGTTTTATATTTTTTCCTTCCCTGTGGCAACAGGGAAGCCCTAAGATGACCAGAGGTGGGATCTAGAAGACTATTTGTCAGGGCAAGTTGGAAGACCTGTAGGAGAGGCGTTTGTCTTGGGAGCCACAACTTGCCCAGTTCGTTATTCTTTAAATGCACAGTGACTTTGCATGAAGAGTGGCTATGCAAGTTTGTGATGCATGTATATGTTTATATATTTATTTATATTTAAATATATATTTATATAATGACTTTTCTGATTATCTTTTAGGATCATGCTTATTTCTTGCTAATTTATCTGAATTTTTCCTTCCCTCATTCACCAAGATGAATCATCTGACAGGGTTATAGGTATCTTCACCAGACAGCCCTTTGCTTCACCACTCCCACTGTGGCTCGGAGTGGCTTGTCAGAATGTACATCCCACTCTATGACAAAGAAGCACCTCAAGTGATAGCTTCCTGCTGCTTTCAGAGGTTAGGGATAAAAATAATAGTTTTAATGTCAAAAAGCACACCAGGACAGTATTTCTGGCAACATTTCTTCAGTGAAATCTTCAGTTGGGTCTTATTCTATGAGATTTGCCTGACTAGAGAGAGCAAGTATTATGTAAATTGTGCTAGAAAAAAATGTGATATTCTTGCTTTATCCTTAAGTTCCATTTAGGTGCAAATAGGTGAGGCTTCTGTCTGATCTGACACAAGCCCTCAGGAGAATTAACTATATAATCCATCTCTGACTTTCAAAAGTATAACTAATGCACCTCATTAGAGCTTTTCTTTTAGGTAACCCTGGGAAGGAAAAAAGGTGGGAAGAATGGAATGCCTTGCTAGGAGTGGGTCTATGAGTCTCCAGAAATTCCCAGGATATTTTAGGATAGATAACTTTATGGCTTAAAAGTTGATGTGTTCCTGTATGAGATAAATTTGGTGGGCATGTCAGTTAAAGGAGAAGCTTGCAAAATCTCATTTTCTAAGAGTGGAAATCAATTTAATGGTTCTTTTATCTTCTATGCAAATATTCTATCAGTCCACTGCTTTATGTTTCTAATGGCACAATACTTGCTTAAAAATAGTTTTCTGTCGAAAGTTCTTATGAATATTTAAGTCATTCAGCATTAATATTACACACAGTATCATTAGAAGTAAAACAAGGTAATATCATCCTCATTAAACATCATCATTTTCGACAATATTGGATATTCATTGAGTGCATTCTGTATTGTGCAGGGTGTAGTGATGTGGTGTGATATGTAAAATGTTATTCCTGCCCCTGAAGGTCTTGAATTATAATTGGGAGCTGTTGAACTACATACAGTGTCTGTTTACTGAAATCAGAATGATAAAGTCTCTTCTCCATATGAACTATTTTGTTGTTGTTCTATTGTTATTTTTTTTAATTTTTTAAATGTTTGTTTATTTTTGAGAGAGAGAGAGCGCGTGGGAGAGGGGCAGAGAGGAATGGAATCCAAAGCAGGCCCCAGGCCCTGAGCTGTCAGCACAGAGGTCGACACAGGGCTTGAACTCAGAACCCAGGAGATCATGACTTGAGCCACAGTCAGATACTTAACTGAGCCACTCAGGCACCCTGCTGCTGCTGCTGCTGTTGTTGTTGTTGTTACTCTTCTTATTATCATATTTGAGCACTTAAAGAATTCTCTCTTAGCAGAAGCAAAATTGCCTCCCAATTCACTTGAGTTTAACAGACACAGAAGATAAATTAATTTCTGCCATCAATGATCAAAATATATATATATAGTGTTGACCATATTTTCTGAAACAAAAATTTGGACATATTGGTCATACAACAATGTGTATTTATGGGGACAGAGAGAAAATTTTAAATTGTTTGAATTTACTTTAAAATGTTCTCCAGGAATCTCAGACATATAGCTATTGAAGACATATATAAAGACATCAGTAATATAGCAACCCACATACTGCTAACTAGTTAATGCCTAATTATCAGTTCATTTTGGGATGGCCGTTGCTCAATTCATGAGCTCAGCTTGCCACTCGAGCCTCTCTGGATCCCCTGTCCTATGAATTCTTTCACAAAATGGGGGCAGGGCAAGAGGGGGCAGAGGAGGAAGAGAAAGATTGGGTGCAAATTTTGACATTAATTTATGAGTTATTGTTAATGAACTCCAAGTGTTTAAGTTTAACCATTAGCCACTGAAATTCCTCATCTACATGACAGTCTGACTGCTGTTGGTTTCTTTCTGCACAGGTTACACTCAGACAACCATCCAGGGACTATAAACATGTAATTTCTGTTGTTAATCTTCTTAGATGTCCAGCCATCTGGAGCATACCTTTAATGAAAATTATGGCCGAGTTTTTTACACCATCCTTTCCCACAGTAGAGTTTTCCTTTATGTAAAATGCCTTTAGAATTGAACTTTTTTTTTGAGGAAATAAATGTTGCTGATAGATGGAACAGACAATAAAAGCATCATCTGAAAATTTATTAACGTAACTTCACAGAACTGTTCAATATGGAAGATAGTTTGCAACATTGAGGAGTGTTTTGAGTGAAGAATAATGTGGAGTAGATGTGAATTGATATGCCAGTGGTCGTGGGTTCATATTAGAGACATAAAGAAAACACTTTGTTCTCTTATCCATCATACACATTTAATCTTGGGGATTTTACTGTGTGCTTGGTTCACTTTGTAAGTCAAATCCGGGGATGAAAAAGAAGAGTTTTATATGTTTTGCCTGACAGTAGTAATGTTAAACTGTGAACAAATTGGGATGTTCTTTTAAAATCCTGTGATTTATATGGCGCTATTTTTCCCCCTTTAAAATTTAGTATGCTGGTACTGAACAAAAGCTGCTAGCAGTCCCTGGGAATGTTGTTACAGTATTTGGTGAAGTGCTATCTAAAGTGACAATATATTCTGTACACCCTCCCCACCACCAGAAAACAAATGAGTAAATAAATCCTAGAAGCTGAAGCCACGAGTGTGCACTGGGGTGGCTGTAGGCCAGACAATTGGCCTCTACATTTCCATTTAGCTTGTATCATGGTGTGTGTTTATATTTTGAACTAATTGAATCATCATTAACTATGGAAGTGGTAGTGGTTTGTTAAACCTGTTCTGCTGATAGTCTAAGGCCAAACCTGACATCTCTGATAAAATCACCCACTCCCTAGAGGAATGGCCTAGGAGCCTTGGAAGAGATGTTGTTAGCAGCATGGTTCATAGTTAGATAAATATCCCGATTCTCAGATAAAATTACCACATAGGATGAATCTATGGGTGCATGAGAAAGTCTAGAAGAAAGAACTTGAGTCTGTGGAAAGAGCATGGCATTGGAAATCAGAGCTGCTTTTAAATTCTTGATCTCTGACTTCCTGTTAACAAATCACTTAATAACCTATTAGAGTTTGTTTTCCTGTCTGTAAAGGGGGTCTAGACTGCCTTATGTCCCCATTGCTCTGAGCATGGAAAATGGTATTATGAGGTTGTTTGGTTTAACTCCGAGGTGTTATACCAATACTAGATGCTATTTATTGTGCCTTTGATGTCCTAAAAGGAACTTGATGTTTCGTGCTAACATCTCCCAAGTCTCTGCTTTATGTGATCGGTCCTAAAGTATTATTACTGTTAATTAGTCAGTGGATTTAACACATGGTTGGATATTTAAAATGAAATAACTCTAATCTAACTTCTACAACTGTCTAGCTTTCCAAGGTTGGATAGTTTAATGTGTCTTCACATTCACCCTGGTTTCGTTTTGCTGTCTACAGGTAAGAAAACTATGGGTACTTGAGGTGGGTTCTTTCCTTCCTTCTTTCCTTCCTTTCTTCCTTCCTTCCTTCCTTCCTTCCTTCCTTCCTTTTTCTTTTTCTTTTTTCTTTTTCTTTTTTCTTTTTCTTTTCTTTTTTCTTTTTTTTTTTTTTGAGCAGGACTAAGAGATAAGGTAGTCCCCATCAGAAAATAAGTAATATGCTAGAACAGAGTAAAACTATCACTACTATCCACCCACTGTGTCTGTGTGTTGGCTTTATGCCAATCATCAGAGTTAAAAAATAATAAAAATTGATAGATGAGTAATTTTTTAAAAAAATTTCTAAAGCCTGGTGACCAGTAGATGCTTGTTGTCATTCCTCCCATCAGCAAATGCCCTCAGAAAGGATTCTGGTTGGGCATCATTTCCTGTGAGTGTTAGAAGTGTCTTTCCCTAAACTCTCTTACTGTTGCTCACCAGACCTTTTTTGTTTCTTACAGGCAGGGAATGGAATGTGCTAAATGCAAAGGTTGCATTAGGTGACTTCTTTTTTTTTAACATTTTAATTTTTTTAATGTTTATTCATTTTTGAGAGAGAGAGAGGATGAGCAGGGGAGGAGCAGAGAGAGAAAGGGAGACACAGAATCTGAAGCAGGCTCCAGGTTCTGAACTGTCTCCACACAGAGCCCAATGTGGGGATCAATCCCTTGGACCGTGAGATCATGACCTGAGCTGAAGTCGGATGCTAAACCGACTTAGCCACCCAGGCGCCCCACATTAGGTGACTTGTATCTTAGGGCCCAAGAGAAGTACACAGCAAAAAGAGGAATGGGTTTTTCAAGGGAAAAAAAGGATAAAGAGAGAAAAATACATGCTGGAAAAGAAGCACAAAGATTTTAGGAGGCAAGGTATCTTCTGGATCTAATCTTAATAGAATTCTGTATTAAAATCTCTAAACTTTCAGCAGTATTTTATATACTTATCATCCCAAGCTGAGTTTTTACAGATGCTCAAAATCATATATTTTTAAAATTTTTTTTTAATGTTTGTTTATTTTTGAGACAGAGAGAGACAGAGCATGAACGGGGGAGGGTCAGAGAGAGGGAGACACAGAATCTAACAGGCTTCAGGCTCTGAGCTGTCAGCACAGAGCCCGACGTGGGGGTCGAACTCACGGACCGCGAGATCATGACCTGAGCCGAAGTCGGCCACTTAACCGACTGAGCCACCCAGGCGCCCCAAAATCATATAAATTTAAAGAGACCTTTGGATTAGTCTATTTCTGTGCTTTTTATTCACAGATGAAGAAATCAAGGGAGAGAGAAATTATGTGACTTGACTAAAATCACACAGCTGTTTAGTGGCACAGCTAGGACTATAAAGTAGATTTCTTATTTCTACTTATTCTGAAATTGGGTACAAAGGGCCTTTGTTCCCACTGTGGATCAGAATAGATCACAGTGACATGGAACTTGTTGGCCCTCAAGAAATGGATGAGGTTGACTCTCCTTTCCTCCTGTCAAATAAAATGCCAACATAGTGACACACAGTGCCTCTTACCTCTGCCCTGACTTGGGGTGCTTCATTCGTCCTTACAGTCCTGGACTGACCTAGCATCACGCCCCAGGGATGGGGTAGGAGACAACAGGGCCACCATCTTGAAGTCAAGCCTTTGTACCACAACCAGGCAACTACACTCCCAGTGGGACTGAAGAGGGGGAAGGGGCCAGAAGGTTTAAACTTCTTTCATCACTTTTCTTACTATCATTGTGACAACCAGCTGCCTCTTTCCTACCTCATGTAAATCTCTAATGGGCAGATTTCTCCTTATTTTTTCAATCCAAAGAAAGGGGAAAGCAAGCATTATTTTTAAATTAGGAAGGCTTTCCCAGCAAGGGAGTTGTAACTCTTTCACACTGCACATGTAGAAACTATCTCTTGGAAATTTAGTGTTCCTTGCTGCAGAATTAATAGTTATAAACTACTAATGCCATCTGTGAGAAGGAACAATCATAACATGGTGGGCACTGAAGTGTCAGACCTCAAATAGGAATTTCCCAAGGGCATCTTGTCACACTAATATAGAGTAGTTTCTATTATATGTCAATATTTGACATCTATTACCGAAGTAGGATTTAGCAAGTTATGGGTGACTATGTCCCAGTTTGCCTGGCTTACACCTACTGTCCTAATCTACTACGAATAGCCACTATCCCCCTTTAGTCTCCAGTGGGTATTGGTTTGGATGATTAGTTATGTGTCCATTTTAAATATTAATTTATAAAGAATTAAATATGCAGCCATAAAAGCTTATCTGAAGTGATTTATGTTTTATGCTTACGCATTTCATCCAGAGATCCTTAAGCATGGATTAGAATCACCTGGGGTGTTCTCTAAAATTAAAGATTCCTGGCCCCACTCCTAGACACTGTGACTGACTAGTGCCGTAGTTGGCCAAGGTATCTGCGTTTTAAACACACAACACTTTTTCCTTGTCACTGCCACCCTGACTCTGATGCCAATTGCTGTTGGCCCACTACGTGAACAACAGTGACCCAAGGAAGTGTTAGTTATTTGTCATTGTGGGAGGAGCTTCTTACTAAACAACCAAAATTACAAGATGATTTACAAACTATGAGGTCTCATTTTGTGAAACTGTCATTTTAATCATTGTTCAGTGAACTCCTACTTAGATGATTGCAGTAGTATCTTATTTTCCCCACATCTATGCTAACCTCCCTCCAATCCATCCTTCACAGTGTACCACAGGGCTAGTCGAGAACACAAATCTACCCTGTCACCTCTTCGACATGCACATACACAGGTGCGCAGAGGAAAACAATGGCTTCCCACTGATCTTAGGGTAAAGGCAAAGTTCCTTCACTTGTGGCATAGTCCCATCAGCCCATCAGGCCTCCTTTCAGACTTTTTAAACTGACCTCTCTTCTTCCCAACTCATAGTCATTTCCTGGCTAACTCCCACACTTTTCCGGACTTTCTTTTGCATCCTTCTGTTACTTGTTCTTAGAGCAACTGAAAAGTCTTTCTCACAATGCATATAGCAGTACTGTTTTACATTTGCTTGTGACATTTTGAGTAACTGTCTCCTTCCTCAAGACTCTACGCTCCCGAGAACAGGGGCCACCTGTGTTTTTATTCACGTTTCTTCCCAAGACATCTTCCACAGTGCCTGGCACATAGGAGCTGCTCAGTAATTATTTATTGGATGGATGGATTAATTAGTTATTGAGTAAGGTGACCACATGAAACTTTCCTTGGGTCCCACTGTGTGCTGGGCTGGGGGAAACTGGTGACCCAAAGATGAGTAAAAGATGCTTTTGGGGGAAGCGCATTATGATCGTTTTCCTCCACAGTGTTTTTGAGTGAACAGTCGCTGGCCATCATTGAAGAGCTACACTGCATGCTCTCTGCTCCCTGGACTGTCATCTGTCTGAGATGAACCGATATGACCCAGAGCTTTGTGTTGATTGATATTATTTTACACAGGCCTGATGATGCTGACCACTTGAGAACAAAAGATGAGGGCTCCCCCAAAGGTGAATCATTACCCTGGTAACCACTTAGAGAAACTTACAGTGCTAAGGATTGCTTTATGTACTGACAAGGCAAAGTTTGATTTAAACCCTTGGAGAGTAACTGAGCTCCTAAATCTTTAGCTTCCTGCATACTGGCTGGTATTTGTTGAGGCAAACAAGCTTATGGTCTCAACCATATATGAAATATGTGGGGAGTGAAAGTTGTTTGTGTGCTGGCCTCACTTTTATAGAATTCACTGCTGATTAAAGTCCATAAAGAACTAAAACATGAAAACAGGTCACCTCTGGAATCAACTTATTCTGTTCACAGTTTGACATCCTCAGGAGTAGACTTGGCTTATTTTTATGTATTTATTTATTTATTTATTTATTTATTTATTTATTTATTTATACGTGGAGGTTCAAAAGAATATATTTCATTTACAACCAGATGTTTTTGTCTTCTCTCTTGCCATGTGTATCACAGATGATTATTTAGCAAACAAACTAAAATCTGGTTGAAATGAGTTATTTACATGTGTATAGAATACAGATACTTGATTTAAAAAATATATTGTCATGCTTTTATGCATCTAATATAAATTCAGTAGCTAGCTTTTCTGAAATGGACAGTAGTGACCTGTCAAGTACGGTATAGCTGTGTTTCCAGCTCTCTCAGATTTTTCTCTCTTCCACCACTTTCTCTTTGCTTATTTTTCTCTTGCTCACCTACTTATGTAGTATATGTCCTTTCTATCTTCCCTCTTTCTGGTTGTTACATTATACTCTAACATTCTCACACCAGTAAGTGGTTGCGACACAAAAGTGAAGGAAAGGACAGGAAAGATCATCCTACCTTCCAGATTGGTTTCAGGGCATTTACAGTACAGAACACAGCAAAGTGTGCTTTTAGGATGGTGACTGGTCTAAGCAGTGGACAGATATGGCTTTCTTTCTTAGACAGTGTCATATCACAACAGTTGCAAGTCCCCTCTTTGTCTGTAATTGGCATTGGCAGTGCCCTGCCCATGCTCCAGAATCATCTAGAGTACTCCTTTGACTTCCAGCTATCAGTGTTTGTGCCAGGGGGTACTTCTACGTGAGAAGTATGGGTAGTTTCACTGCCTATGGCAGGCTGGAAATACCAGGAAACTGACATCCCAGCAGGTAGCCACAACCATTGTTCTTATGTGGTTGGTGCCTAAAAACTCCAACTCCCTCACCTCTGGGGTGGAATGATTCTGAGCCTGTGTTTGGCCCCATTTTTCTGAGTGTTCTGTGGTTTCAGCTGTAGTTGCTTTGTGTTATGCCCTTTAATGGCTCCCATCTCTTCCCTGGTCACTCTCATCCTTGTGTTGCCTGGTTTCTGAGATCTTCATTCTTTAAGAACTTAAGCTAGACATTAACCAGTGATATAGAAACACTAACTCAGGAATTAAGCTGCAAAGTGATATTTTTCAGGGGGCCACATTTGAAAAACCTTGACTTTTCCATCAGTGTCCTTCATCCTCTGCCCCCTCTGCTTGGGAGGTCTCCTCTTCACCATTCCCACCTGTGCTGTCTCTCTTCTCTTTATTTCCTCAAACAGCTCAGTTTTCTGTATCTTGAGAAAGGTTTCCTCTTATCTCTGTGATGCCCTTTGGCTACAGTTTTTTGTATTTCCTTCCCATCCCTGCCAGACTTTCAGATAAGCATCTACGAAAATTGCCTCTATTATCTCTTTTTTTCACTTTTTGCTTAACCACTGACAATGTGGGTACCATCATCACACTTTAGCTCTCAGGTCCCCACTAATAACCTTATTACAAAATGTAGAGGCTCTTTTTCTGTTCTCCTGTCATCTCTGCCACCATTGAGCATATTGACATTTCCTTCCTGAAAATTGTGTTGTGTAATTGAATTGCTAGAACTTTAGCCATGGAAGGAGCAGTTAGTCCAACCGCTTCATTTCACATCTGGGTGAAAACTGAGAACTAATAAAGTTGGATGATTTTCCCAGTAAGGTGCAAACATGTAAAAGCTGGGCTTTGAATCCAGGGCTTCTGACCTTCCATCTAGTATGAGAACTGTTTTTGGGAATTTTTTGTTTAAAAAGTTCACAGTGTTCCTAGTTTTTATTTCTTCCTATATAAAGGTGTCCCTGCCAGTCTCCTAGCTCCTTCCTTTCGTAGCCCATTGCGGCAGTCAGGATGAGGTTTCTAAAATGTAAACCAGAATCTTTCAATTCCCTGATTAGCCTCCAGTTCTCTATTGCAGTTGGAATAAAATCCAAACTCCTTTCATGCTCTGCAAGACCTCCCATGTTCTAACTCTTTCTCTGATGACATTTCCTACTATTCTTGCTCTTACAGTCACTATGCTCTTACAGTCACGGACTCCTTCCTAGCTGGTCAGCAAGGAAACCTTAGCCTTGCTTCTGGACTCTGGCCTTGCTCTAACTTGTTTGGAATGCTTTTATCCCAGACCGTTGCTTGACTGCTTCCTCCTCATCATTTGGTCTCAGCTCACATGGCCACCTTCTCTTATGCTGATACACCTTACATTGATATCACCCTATCTAAAAATTTTCTTTAGACACACCGCTGACCATACATCATACTGTTTTATTTTCTTCATAGCATTTACCACTAGCTACAATTATATAACTTCTTGATTTGATTTGGCGTTAGGAATGTTTCCCATCATCAGAATATAAATTCATGAAATGTAGGAATTTTGTCGTGTCTGCCATATGTCCGGCACCTAGAACAGCAAATGGCCAATAGTTCACACTCAATAAACATTTATAGGATGAACAAATTAATGAATGGTGTCTGAATTTTTATTACTCATTTCCCAGAATCCTTTCTTTTTACTCTACAATCCTGTACTCACCTACTCTCTTAATATTTTCATGTGTTAATATAATCTAACTGGTTTTCTCATAAACCAGTAGGGACAAAACTTAATTCCTTCCTGGGGGCCTTTGTTTCAGTTTTCTCTTCAACCAAAAAATCCCACTGTTTGTCTCTTTAACTATTCAAGTTGTATCACTGTATCAAAGCATAAGTCATGTTACATTACCATGAAATTACATCCCACAGTCCTCATTGATCGCCCTTTCTTCAAACTGTGTAAAATCACTCGTGCATTTTATGTAATCTAAGCACTCACATATAATCTATATCATCTTGAATCGTTTCCAGTTGTTTCATATAATAATATTTAGGCACTGTGCCTAGACACTTTGTGTGTGTGTGTGTGTGTGTGTGTGTGTGTCTACAGTCAATCCTCATTATGTCTGGATTTTGTATTTCTGAATTCACCTACTCCCTAAAATTTGGTTGCAGTCAATATGTGCAGTGCTTTGATGGTAAATTTAACGAACAGTGAAAACTCTGAGTCACCTAACACACACATTCCCGGCTGAGGTCAAACAAGGTACCACTCTGCCTGCTTGTTTTTGATCTCCTACTATAAATAAATGTCCTTTGGTGTTCTATTTAGTACCACACTTTTCATATTTTATGCTTTTTATTAGTGATTTTGCTGTTCAAAATGGCCTCCAAACATAGGACTGAAATGCTACCTAGTGTTCCTAAGAAGGCTGTGATGTGCCTTATGGAGAAAACAGGTGTTAGATAACTTTGTTCAGGTATGCATTGTAGAACTGTAGGCTGCTAGTTCAATGTAAATGAATTAACAATACATATTAAATAAGGTGTCTTTAAATAGAAACACTCATAAATCAAGACAATGTATTGATTAGTGCTGACAATGTTGCCTACAGGAACCTAACCCTGTATTTTCCCTAGAAGCAGTATTTGCTAATTCAGTGTTCATGGCAACTTTATGGAACAGAATTATCAGGAATAATGAGAATTGACTAAATATGTGTGTATGCTCTATTTTTTGGCATTAACCTCATTTAGGTATTTAGAAGACATAGAAACCAAGAGCTATTGAAATTTAAGGAGTTTGCCCAAGATTACTTGCCAAGCAGGTAAATGGTAGATCTGGAATCCAGTTGTCATATAACCAAGTCTTTTGGTTTCTCATTCTCCACACCAGTAGCTCTTGTTTGTTTTAATTAGGTGTAGAATCCTAATTATTATAAGACATAAAGTGAGGAAGGGGGAGAAAAAACATGTGGAATTGGAGGAATGAGCAAACCATGATTCACACAGAGAAATAGATGTAGATGGCATTTTTTAAAACATGGCTTGCTTTACAACCCCAGTTTAGTGTTGAGACTGTAATTACAGTCTCACATCTTAAAAGAGAAATAAAAGGACCTCTTCATTTCAATTGGTAACTGTATATACTTTATGTTCCTTATCATGGAAATGAAAGTCTGACAAGTGACCAGACCTTAAAGAATCAAAGCATTAAAAATGCTGTCATAACCTGGATTTTTGCCCTGCCCTGAGGATGTCCACCTTAAACTTGCCTGGCATTTATCTGGGCTGAAATACATGTGCTATAGAAGTGAACATATCTGCCTGTCGTATGTGGTTAAACATGCCGAGGCCTGATTTCATAAAGAGCTCTCACCTTCCTAACCAATTGTGCATTTCTATAGAGAGATGACAGAAGAAATTATATCTTGAAATCTGTATAGAGGAGTAACATGAGTCAAGTTACCGTGTGGTCTTCAGGTATATGTATATACCTATATACAAATACATGTATATCTATATATATGTACTTATACATTAAGACATATTTTACATACTTTATAATTTATTTTCAAAAATAAGTTAAACATTTTTGGAGCCTCCAAAGCACTTTTGTGAACAGTTTGGGAACAGTTTGAAAACCTGAATTTTCCCCCTGTAAGTAGATTATACAGGGACCTAGAGGTTAAGAATTCTAGCTTTTGTGCTTCTTATTTGTAAATGATTTTATTTAGTGCTAAATGTAAAGAAGTCTCTCACCTCTGATGTTGCAATTTAGCCCACATGGTTGACAACCAGTTGTATTAAGACAAGGACTTCTGCAGTGTGTTGTTAGAATTAAATAGTGTGATGGAATGATGTCACCTGGTTCCGGAGCACATGAGTATTAATATATGTATAGAATGGATGAGATTTTTCTTTTCATATGATATTCTCTTGACATTTCTTTTTCCCTTGAAAACAAGAGGCAATCATAAGGCTCAAATTAACACTTCTCAACTTCCCAAAGCTGCCAGCGATAAGGTTGAGTGAGGAGCTTCCAACAGGGAGGAAAGACAAGATAACAACATTTTATGTCTGCCTCAAGGCTATACGACAAATCCTGAAGTGTTAGAAAAGGAACTAAAGGGTCCTTAAGAGCTGTGTCATCAAGCCAAAGGAACTAATTGGTTTCAGCTTAGAAATCTGAAATCACTATCATTTCAATATTTCATAATATTTTATTTTCCCTTAGAATAATTAAATAGTTGTATGTCCAGTGACTTTAATGATCTTACGTTTTGGAGCTAAGCTCTTCACATGTCAAGGTATAAGGGTTGATTTATTCTTTTTTCCCAGTTTAGAGTACAGCTGAATTCCATGGTGCAGCTAAAAACGGATTAACCGCATGATCCCATCCTAAGGTTTTTGTTGGCTGGGTCAACTCCAACAGGGCAGAGGACTTGTGCATTCAGAGGTATTGACCCAATGGCTTTATCCTGCGAGGATTCATTAATTTCTCTGTTGTGTTTTACTAATATAAGCACCACTGAGAATTTGTTTAACAAAATCTTCTCTACCTCAGCCCCAAAAGAATGCAAAAGCAATAGAGAGGTTCCAAACTTTTATGCCTCAGACTCTTGTTTATTTTTCAGGGGAGATTACCGTAAGCAATAATTCTTTCTCACTTCAGGAAAAACTGTCAGAGGAAGAGAGAAAACACAAGGAAGCTTTGGAAGGTCTTCACATGGTGGTGGATGAGGATTCGAGGAGCGAAAGCAGCAGTGTCGACGATGGGAAAGAAAACACCAAACTGCTGTTGGAAAGATTGAAAGCTCTAGAGGTAAGAAATGAAACAATTTTTTCATGTTTGAGGAAAAATGACAGTGCTCTGCTTCTTTTATTAACATTGGTTTTGAGTGAGAATAAGTCTTCCTTTCTCGGTTCTCCTAGACAAATAGGATCCTAAAATCTCCCATTGTGAATCATTTGCAATTGATGAGTAAGCGGTTAAAATTTGTAGCACTGAGAGTCTTGCCCTAGTGACTCTGATTGGAATGCCTTAAACAGTGTACATAGGACAATAATTCATTTTAAATTCAGTTCAGCCCTCAAACTGGATCAGTACTCCTAAAATGGCATGCACTCAAGGGAAGGTGCTGTGTGGTATTTCACTTTGTTTTCCCAATGCCTAATATAATGAATACTTGAGTGAGTGAATAAATAAAATATCCATTACTATATAAAGATGATTGCAAGAAAAAAAATTTTTAAGTAGTTGAAGCATGTCTTAAACAAAAACAATAACAACCTATGTGGAAATTTAGCATAGAAAACAGATACATGTAGAGGTGAGGCTGAGCTAAGGGTACTTTAAGGAGGATTTGGAGCCTCCAGAGCGCTTTGGAACCACTGGTCTTTTATTTAGTGGCCTTTGACATCCCTGCAAGTGCTAAATCCTGAACATTTATAGAAGTCTTCAAAGAACATTCCAGTTATTCTTTTTTTAATTTTTTTTAACGTTTATTCATTTTTGAGAGACAGAGACAGAGCATGAATGGGAAAGGAGCAGAGAGAGAGGGAGACACAGAATCTGAAACAGGTTCCAGGCTCTGAGCTGTCAGCACAGAGCCCAACACAGGTCTTGAACCCACGAACCATGAGACCATGACCTGAGACAAACTTGAATGCTTAACTAACTGAGCCACTCAGGGACCCCACATTCCAGTTATTCTTGATTGATATCTCACATGCTGAAAGACTCAGTGAACATGCCTTTTTCTATGAGTTGATTTAGCACAGAATAGGAACAGAATTACTTTTTAACCAGCCTACGGTGAGCCCATCTCATCTTAACTAGGCGCAAGGATCCTTCAGCTAACATCTACAAAATATAGTTCAACAGTAGGGTCTACAGAAGCCTGAAAATTAATGTGAAGAAACAAGACCCCAGAGAGGTCTTATTTCCTATGCTTGGTTACTGCAATTCTGCCTCCAATCTACCATGTTGTCTATAGTGAGCATGCCCTTTCCACACTAATTTCCTCAGCAAAGGTAAAGCAAAAGAGTTAAGATTATGGACTTTGGAGCCAGATTCCCATGTGTTTTTTTGTTTTGTTTTATTTTTTGTTTTTGAATCCCAACTCGACTACTTTCTAGTTTTGAAATCTTTGGTAAGTTCACTAGGCATTCTGTGCCTCTGTTTACTCAACTGCAAAAATGGGGATCATAACAGTAACCTGCCTTATAGGTCATTGATGCAGAGTTAATGTCTGCACAGCGGTGCCTGGCACATGGTCTCCTCCATCCACCCAAACTCCCTCAGTTTAGGGAGCTTCTGGCAGCTCCCCTGGGGCAAACAGCCAGGAATCAACCTTATTTTCCCAAAGCTTCTCATACTTGTGTCGTTTCTCAGACAGTCACTGAGGAAGGTGGGAAAACCTTCTCAAGGGAGACTGAGGTTGCTCTCTGAGACTTTTGAGAAAATCATAGCTTCGTTTAGAGTTTGAATTACCTGGATGTAATAGTAGAAATGAGTTGATACTACAGTTTCTTATTTCTCCAGAACCATGTGCTTAAATTGTTAGTTTTATTCCTAACTATAGTGACAGTTGCTCTTAGTTCATCTAATTGTCACTGAGACAACTTTGTGAAGGACATTTTATTTAATCAAGCTAAGAGGTATTTTAAAAATATCTTTGGCAGCAAATGTTTCTTAAACCCTCGCTGAGTAAGAGAGAAACAGTATTTTTTTTTTCTTTCACAGAGATCTTTATACTTCAGGCAACAAGTCTTGCGTCCATTAGTTGGATGCAATTGATGATATCTCTAAGTGTGATTAATCCGCACAATTTTAATCCACAAAAATATTTTATTGTCTAAATTAGTTTCTTCTGGTCACAGTGTCACTGCTCGTTTCCTAAAATTTTTTGCTCAATATTAACTGAACTCTATCCTTGCCCACAATGCTCACCACCATCTATTTGAATGGAAAATAAAAATAGATATTCATTATATATATTTATATTTTTTCATTAATATATATGTGTGTGCATATAAAATACACATACAAACCATATATATGTGTCATACAATTTACCTATGAATTTAATATTTTACTTAATTTAATTTTTAAACATCTATTACATGTGCTTTCTGTATAGAATCTTTTGCTTAAGTTAGCAGTTATTGTAGGAAAATTGAATGCACTCAGAGCTGGGCATAGTCCCCCCACCCAGATGTATACACTTTAACAAAATGTTCCTCTGGAAGATGGCAGGGGAATTAACCATAATGCTTCAAACTTACTTTGGCAAAATTTGATGTTACATAACACGATTTTAGGAAAACAAAAAATATTTTCCATCAGTGTATTTTTGAAACACTCGCCTTTGTGTACCCTAATCTCTTGGCTCCTGGTGTTAGAGGAAGTAGAGAGGGATGTTCCATAGGCTGATGGAAATCATCCTTTCTTAATTCCTACTCCCCACACAGTTCCCAGGAAAGTGTGCAAAAGGAGAAGATTCATAGACTTAAATTCCAATATTATGTTCATGATTAATATTACAATAATATTCAAAAGCTACCTAAAACATATCTGAGGAGCCCCTGAATTTGAGAATTGAGTTCATATTGTCCAAGCACATTATTCCCTGACCTGAGGAGAGTCAAGTGTTCCCAGTCCCACCCCAGGATTGTTCCCTGTTGTGGTCCTTTCTGGGGATTAGTTCCTACATGATTCAGCTTCAGTCCCTCTTTCTTTTCCTTTCAGAATCAACCTCATGTGAAACAGAATCCTGTTACTTAATTTTTCCAAAACCCAACCCCACAAAGCATATGGGGACACATATTCACTAAAGGGTACTCCATGGCAGAATATTTCAAAGCTAAGGGCTTTGAACTTGGTCTTTAGTTAGCTGTTTCCTCCAAGTCCTCCAGCTACAGGGCATTTCTCCCTTGCCCCTTTCTTAGTCTCCTGGCACAGGAGGTGGCCAGGTCTTTCCCACTTGCTCCTTCTCCCATGGCCAAGGCCCCGATCACTAATTATGCAGAGCTCTATACTCTGTCCTTGTACTCCAATTCTGGTCTCATTCAATCCCATTCCCAGAATTCATCAAGGTATTTTGCTAAATAAGACATTTACTTTCCAAAAACAGCTCCAGGGCCAGAAATCAAAATAATTATTAATATCCCTTCCTCCCCCTCCCCTTGTGAATTGTTTTCTCTCTGCTCAGTATCTTAGTTTCAGCAATTTTCAAGTGTTCATGAAGAAGGGTAGACCATTACCCTCACCACCCAGCAACTACTTTCCCCTCCCTAGATTGTAATATTTGTTTTGGGTCCTGATATCTGGTGGAGGAGCCATTTGGTGTATTTTATATCTGTGTCATAAGGGCCACATGGGTCATTCAGATGCCACTTGCACATTTTCTATAACTTTATAGTGCCAGTTGTAGTGTTTTCTAAAAATGTTTCATTTCCAAGACTTGTGTTTAAGAGACTGCTTACTCAACTTAGGATCAAGCTCATCATTTCAGTAGCACTTCCCTGTCACAGGCCACATCTGTGAAAGGACCACCCCTCTCTCCAACCCTATCCCTGACCACTGATTCAAGGGATTTTCCCAGACTTCACCTCCACAATCCATTGACTTGATCTTGTGTCTTCCCTGGGTTTTGGCCTCAGGATTGCTTATGGATTTGCTTATGGGCATGTTCCTTGAAATGCATGATTTGCTTGCCTCAGGCCCCTCTCCCCACATTCCCACTTGCTCTTTCTTGTCACTCATTGACCAGCTGCACACCTGACTAGAAAAGGGCTGGACATACCCTTTTCTCACTCTCAACTCCCATAGCATCACTGATTCCCAGACTCTAGCCAGAGGGAGAGCAGGCCTGAGACAACCTGGGAGTTCTGAGCCTCCAGGTAAATGCTGATGCCTTAGCTATAGCCTCAAGGTCAGAGGAACTTGGCTTCTTATATAAAAGATTTACTTTGTGCGGAAAAATATGGCAATTAAATATGTTAAAGTAGATAACAGCTTTTTCTACTCAGTTATACCTGTCCATGAAAGTATGACAATTAAAGTGCTAAGCATAAGCATTTTTGCTAATCAGTAATTCCTATTTAAAATGAGGTAGTTTAAAATAATAATTCTCAAAGCTGTCTGCACATCACAATTATATGTTGAGTTCATAGTCAATAGATACTTATTGAATACCTTCTATAGTCCAAACACTAGGAGTAGATCAATTTTCATGGTCCAAAACCCCAGTGAACAGAGACAGAAATTATACACTTAAATAATAAATAAGCAAGCAAACAGATAAATAGACAAATGGGTGACTCTGAAAAAGAAAAGTCAGGTGAGATAGTCTAGGGAGAGTGGAGAATAGAAACAGAGGAGTTATTTACCTACAATGGCAGCTGATACCAGGCCATAAGTAACACAAAGGAGACAACTGAATAAAGACATGGACAGTGGACAAAGGACAAAGAGAAACTGCAGGTGAGGAAGCCTAGATATGGTAGAAAAGTTGGCAAGTTAGAGAAACAAAAGAAAGATCTTTGCCCTAGGACACAGGTATAAGGTTAAAAAATGGGAAGAAGATGAATTTGGAGGAGTAGACAACGGCCAAACCCTTTAAAATCTTATAGGCCACAGTCACAGAAAAGACTTTGAATATAATTATGAATTTAAAGTGAAGTCATCAGCGATCGTTAACTAGGGAAATAACATGGTCTGACGTGTGCTTTAGAGAGACAACTCTTGCTGCTTGTGGGCTAATAGCAGGACAGGAAGTCCAAGTGGGAGGTAGTTTTAGAGTCTAGATGGGAGGTGTTAGTAGACCGGTCTAGAACGGGTACCTAGGACTAATAGGAAATAATAATATATAATAATATCATTAGACCAGTGGGCTAGAGGGGAATAATGATAGTGACAGTGGTGGCAAGCTCTGACTTAGAGCTTAGTATGTCCAAGCACTGTTCCAGTTTATTTACCTGTCTGTGAATATAGACATACACATGTATGCACACACGTGCACATACACACACACACTATTTTAATCTTTATAATAACATTGTGGGGGTGGGTAGATAAGATTATCATCTCCATTTTACAGATGAGGAAACTGAGCCCCTAAAAGCTAGGTAAGTTGCCCAAGGCTATGCAGTCAATAAGTGTGAGAGTCAGAATTTGAACTCCAGTATGGTTCCACTATGTTATGGTGATAAGAAATGGTCAAGTAAGTATGTATTTTAGAAGCGAAGCCTACTGGCATTACTGAAGGATTGGCTGTGGAATGTAAGAGAATGTGAGAAATCAAGAGTGACCTTTAGGTTCGGGCCTTAGCAACTGAATATGGGGTTGTAGTAGATCTCTGAAAAGAGCCAGGCTTGGAGGAAAGATGACTTGGTGAAAGGAATATACTATCATCAGTTCGTTTTGTCCATGTTAAGCTGAGATTCCTACTAAACATTCAAGTGATGTTGTTTGGTAAGCAGTTGGATACTCAAGGCCAAGGTCAGGGCTGGAGGCATATAGATTTGAGAGTCATCAGCATATAGATGGCATTCTACGTTATGGGACTTAATAAGGCCACATCAGAAGTAAGTGTAAATGTGGACCTTAACAGGGCAGAGGACAGACCCCGGGGGTGCCCCTCCATTAGAGGTCTGGCAGAGGATGAAGAGCTAGCCAACAAGACTGGGAAAGAGTCATTAGTGAGGTAGGAGGAAAATCAGAAAGGTGAGGTGTCATAGAAGACTAAAGAAGAAAGTGTTTCAAGGGCAGCCTTGTCAGTACCATTAACAGAATAAGAAAGATAAAGCACGGAATCCATCACTGACTGGCAAGGGATGGGGAGAGCTAAAAGCTGGATGGCAACAGTTTCTGATGTGAATGGGTAGGATGGCAAGGAGGTGGAGAAAACACATACAGGAGGCTCTTTTGAGAAGTTTTCCTGTGAAGTGGGGCCAACATGGGGACAGTCCTGCCCGAAGAGAAACACAGTACAAGCCCTTAAAAACAACAGCAAAGAAAAGCAGGGTACTGTTCAGGGCATGCTAGTGTGCCAATAGGAGTGATGTGGTGGAAAAGACAAAGTCCCTGATGCAGGAGAGAGAAATAGAAATGTAGGAGTGAAATCCACAGGGGGTGAAACCCAGGCAGAAACTGAGCTTCTAATACTTCAGGTGCCTATATGACAACCCAGGAAACTCCAACGCATGAGGTCTGAAATGGAGAATCAACATCTGTGTTGTCGTCAAGCCCTGTGGGAGATTGAGATGCACAGCCAGGATTGAGAACCACAGATGGTAGAGTCTTAGGGTGATATTAAAAGCTCTTCAAACACCTTAGGTTCAGTTCAGTACCAAACACAGTCTTGAGTAGACCTTTCCATGAATGTTCAAACTCAGATGCAGAAGTCCCACCTTCACATGCTCAGTGCCAGAGTGTGTTGGAGCCTGAGGAAAGCTTGTAACCACAAGTGCTCTGAAGCATCTTCTGCCCTGCCTGGATGGCTCCCCTGACATGGCATTGGGGGTGATACACCGGGCTTAGCTTTGGCCCTCTGCTGATGAGAGGAGGTGTCATTTCTTAACATTCCCAGTTAGCTTTAAGTTCTTACCTTGTCCTTCCTCTCACTTTTACCCTCTCCTATCCTAAGATAACATAAAAGGAAATTTTAAAGGAATAAAGCAGTACGCTGGTGGTAGTCTGAATAGAAATCCTTAACTGTTTCCTTCTCATCTTTAAATTCTATGACAGTCTGCTGACAGGTAACTCCAGACATCCCTGTCTGAAAGCATCTGCTGTATATCTTTCTCCTGATTAATTTGTATCCAACTGTGGGTCACCTAGCAACAATCACAAAGCTAGGATTAGAGACAAAAACTTCTCTTCAGCAAAGGGGCTTGAAGTTAAAAAAAATCCTATGTCAGTATATAACTTTTTACTAGCAATTTTCTGATTATAAAAGTAGCAGTCATATCATAGAAAGGAAAATACAAGGCAATAGAGATTGTAATCATACCACTCAGAAATATGTTCTATGACATGTCTATTTCCATTTTTTCTGTTGTACTTAATCAAATTAGAAAATTATAAAATATCACATTATACAGTTTAGTAGCTTGCTCCTTCGTGTAATAAATACATCAATATTATTTTTCTATCTTAATTCTAAAATATGATTTAATGGCTGTGCAAAAATTTGTCAAATGGATACAAAGTACCATTTATTTAATCTCTGGTTTAAATACTTAGGTTGTTGACACTTTTTCATTATTATAATGTTGTGATGAAAATCCTGGTACCTAAGACTTCTATGCATATATTTTAATATAATATTAGAATATGACCATTCTTTTAAAAAAGTTAGGGGCTCCTGGGTGCCTCAGTCGGTTAAACGTCTGACTTTGGCTCAGGTCATGAGCTCACAGTACATGAGTTCGAGCCTCGCATCAGGCTCTATGCTGACGACTCAGAGCCTGGAGCCTGCTTTGGATTCTGTGTCTCCCTGTCTCTCTGCCCCTCCCCTGCTTGCCCTCTCTCTCTTTCTCTCTCTCTCTCTCTCTCATTCTCAAAAATAAATAAGCATTAAAAAAATTTAAAGTTATGCAAGTAGGCAGATCTCTTCATATCTAATTAAGAATAAATGGCTCTCTGAAATTAATAATTCCAGAGGTGACTCTGGTGGGGACAGCACAGTTAGGGAAAAGCCCCCAAGCCACCCTTTAGGGAGCCACCCTGGTTGTTCAGTACAGGATAAAATGATAGGATGGTTCAGGGGTTGCTCAAGCAATTCCAGAGATCTGAATTCTTGGGAAAACTTCACCATGCAGGCCATCCTACTCTTCTTTCAAAGTATTGTTTGTGATTGTTCTTTCAATCACAAATCATAGAGGCTTTACTCTGGCTGAGTTAGGCAATAGCATGTTGCCAGAACTAGAGACTGAGGTATAACGATGGCTGGAGGCACAGGTGAATGCCGAGGTTCAGGCCGGTCAGGGAGCAGCTGCCCTCGCTCAGCTTTGCCTTCCTCTAAGTAGGTTCCATTCTTCTTTTTAAGTTTTTGTTGTTGTTTTTGTTGTTTGTTTTGAGAGAGAGAGAGAGAGAGAGAGAGAGAGAGAGAATGCACACAGGGGAGGGACAAAGAGAGAGAGAATCCCACACATGTTCTCATGACCATGAGGTCATGACCTGAGCCAAAATCAAGAGTCTGACCCTTGACTGACTGAGCCACCCAGGCACCTCTGAGTGGGTTTCATTGTTACACAGGCTCTCTTTATGTGTTGGCAAAGATGCAACAAGAAGCTTCCAGGTTAGTGTCCCACTGAATCAGCAACACCAGTGAAAGGATCGCTTCTCTTTCTAGTAGTTCTGTGAGAACTCCCAGACTCCAGAGAGGGGCGACATTGGCATGTGTTCATACCCTGGCCATTGGAGGGTGGAGCATCTCGACTGATAGGCCCATCAATTCCATGATCTGGCAAAGTTCTAGTGTTTTGGTTACTTAAATGTCAGAAATGCTTTCATATCACTCAGGAAGGTAGGTTGGTGCTTAGATATAGTCTTTTCCTTCTGTGCTTATCTTCTTTCTTCTAATGCCCTTCCACATCCTCCTTCACCTCCTCCTTTTCTCCTTCTTCTCTCTTCTTCCTTCTTCTTCATCCTTGCCACTCTCTCCCTCTTTCTATCTTTTCCCACTCCTTCCTCTCTCCCTTCTTTGGCATCTCTAGACCTTCACTGCTATGGGATGTTGGACTTACAAAGATCCATGGAACATGTTCTCTGTCCTTGAGACATTCACACTGTTGGAAGGAAGACAAAAATATGCTAATTTAAATAATGAAAATAATAATGTGTGCTAAAATTTCCAAAAAAATTAAAAATTATGTACGAGAATCAATGAAACACCAAGATAGAAGTACCTGACTGGATTCTTTTCGAGAATGCATAGAGATAAGAAGGTGCCGCTTGAACCAAGTTTTTAAGGCTGTATGCAAATTTTACAGGCAAACAGTAAGAGGAGAAGCAGAGGGAGTTGCCTTGATAAAAGCAGCAAAGCCTGAACAAGTCTCAAGGAGCCACCAGCAAGTGGGCCTGCCTGAGTCTAGGGTACTTCTGGTCATAAATTAGAATGAAAACCTTTTCCTGTCCTTTGTGTGCAAGTGCATGGAAATACCCATCTACCCAACACATATATATTAAGAGCTAACAATATTTCTTCTTTTTTTTTTAAAGCTTATTTTTTAAATTTATTTTTGACAGAGAGATAGACAGTAAGCAGGGGAGGGGCGGAGAGACAGAGGGAGAGAAAGAATCCAAGCAGTCTCCTTGCCATCAGCACAGAGCCAGGTGTGGGACTCGAACTTACAAACCATGAGATCATGACCTGAGTCTAAATCAAGAGTGGGATGCTTAACTGACTGAGCCACCCAGGTGCCAGCCCCCCCTTTTTACAATTTATGGAGTTGTCTAATCACACCTCTGATCTGTCTAGAGACATCTGTAACTAACAGCCCCTCCAGCCCCCACAGTACCCTGGAGCTGTAGTTCCCCAGGAGCCTCAGTCCCACTTACCGCATAACATAACATGGCCAAACACACGAGTGGCAGTGTGAACAGTTCTGAGTCTTGGGGAGAATATTTATGGCCTTAAAACTTAGGCCCCCACTGACTTTGGAGTGTAGAAAAATACGTGCGTGCCATAAACAGAAGTTGTACCAATCACTGAAAGCCTTTGATCGCCTCTCCTTGTCTTTCTGCCTGTCTCTTTACTATTGATGCGAGGGAGCTCAACTTGTCTGCAATTTACTCTCCCCAGTAACAGGCAGCCGAGGATTCCTCTTACCTTGGGTTTTGTTAGCATCTACAGCACTGTTTTACAGCAGCCCTTCTGGCCTTCCAGCTCCTGGAAGCTTGTTCAATCAAGACATAACCTTTTATCGGTTATGACCAACCGCTGAGGGGAAAGAAAAAGTCCTCAGTGGGAGGTGGTGGGCTCAAGTGTTAGGGCACCTGTGGCTACAATGCCCCTGTGGGGCCAGATCTGGGGGGAAGCTTGATGGAAATACCTCGGATGTTAGAAAACAGCCAATATGTCAGGAATTAATCTGCATAAATGTGTTACTTTGCCCTACTCAGATTTGCGTGGGAGCTTGTAAGAAAACCCCAGATCTTAGAGAAGGCTAATGCATCAAGGACTAATCTCCATAAATATTTAAGAGCCATCAAAGAAGAAAAATGAACCATAGAGCCAACATTAATTGTGCCCACAGATAATTAGAACAAAGTGTTGTTAATTGTGTGTTGGTTTAATGTTATGTAGCCGTGGCCTTGTTTTTTTCCTGGAGAGTATAAATTTTGATGTCAGAAACTGAAAGCTGGCCGGCTTGATTAATCAAAAGGCCTCAATTTGCTCAGTTACAGCCAATTAGCATTTTAATCCTTATCTACAAAGTATGATTAAGCTTAGTATGTCATGAGTATAATTGGAAAACAAAACCCCAAATCTTGGTTCTTTTTCCACAGTGGGTGTCTGAGCTGTCCTAGATGTGACGCTTCTAAGTAACATACCTGAGTGTCATGAATAAAAATTAGAAGCTGTGATTCAAAAAGCAGTATGATTGATGAGCAGTCCCAGTTACAGAACCAGGGCATTCTATAAACTCTGTTCATTTGGTAGGAGAAAATGTTACACAGCCTTGGGGGGAGAAATGGCTCCAGAATGGGGTCCAGAAATGTGTCCTTGTTATATGCATAGGTATTACCTTTAGCAGCTGAGTCAGGAAATATGGCCACTCTAACACTATGAAGTGTTGTAAGGAATCTACTTACTCTGATTTCTCATGGCAGCCTTTTGAGGGGGATCTAACTCATTAGCATTCAAATCAGCCCCAACCCTAGAGCCTTTCTGCTTTGGGAGTGAGAAATATACAGTTTTACTTTATTACCAAAGCACTGTGACCAACTGCTAGAATGAATCAGGGATTTTGAGATTTGAACATGGCGGGGAGGGGAGAGATTAATAAATGCAAAGGACCATGGGTGGAAGGATCTCCACAGTATTAGTTTAGATAATCACTTCTGTTTTAGAACCACATAAAATACGTCTTTGGTCTTATTTGTGAATGTAACTTAGGAAATGTAAACATCCTCAGCGTGCCCAGTAGCATCCCTGGCTTCCTAATTGGGGCTCATTAGTGATACCACACCGCAAGTCGGTACAACCTCTCTTTCAGAGCTCCATGTTCATAAGTATTTTCAACTAATACAGTGAAGTGGGGCTCTCCTAGAAAGCAAGTTTCCACTGTGCTTTCAAGAAGGTGTGGTTTGTAATAAGTGCCTATTGTTTGTTGGGTGAAGACACTATCTCAACATAGCAAAGGAAAAAGAAGAAATCCTTTTACAGTTACAATCAGGGAACATAATCAGTTCAGGAAGTTTGGATCTTCTTTCTCAGGACAGAGAGGTTTCTGTCACTTGTGTCTCATTTGTAGCCGTAGCCACAGGAACTTTCTTAGAAGCATGACAAACACCTTTTCATGTGGCATCATTATTGTTTTTTGCTTTTTATGTGCCTAGGGTCAAAGTCAAATTGGTTTTGGTAATCTCATAAAATACCAAGCTCATCATGAATTCATTTAGAGGAGACTGCCTCCCGCACAGTGTTGTAACTCGAGGGAAGTAACTCTGTAGGTCATTCCAGCTTCAAATGAGCAGCAACTATAGGCAGACAGTGTGTTGAAGTGCCGATGTGTCTAAGTCCATGTGATAAAATGGGTTCCTGAGAAACCCAAATACCCAAAAATCTCCCAGCAGTCTAGTGTTATGAGAGAGAGACAAATAAGAAAAGAAACAGATTTTATGTTTCACCCCAAATTCAGCGTCTGGGTGTTTTCTGAGATGAATGTAAATTCTTGAAGGCAGACCCCACTTGTGGCCTCACCCAATTCTCAGTGCCCCAAAAGCGAGTCTGAAGGCCTCATCACAAAGGTGTTAAAAGCTTCATAGATCATCAGAGCCAATCTAAATTATGCTCATTATTTAATAAGTATATACTGAATATAATAATTATAACAATTATATAACATTGCAACCTCTTGAGGCCAGCCGGATAGAAATATGGTAAATGTACTGGTAATACATTTGGGGGGGGGGAAATATTAAAACATACTTATCTGATAATCTCATATGAATCTTAAACTGTATCAGCTTGTAATTCCAAAAGAAGGAATTTTTCAAAAATACTTTTAGTAAGGTACATGCTAGGAGTAAATGTATAGTGAACAGATTAAAGTTTGGTCTGTTTAAAAAATTAATGTCTTTGTTATAAAAAGCAGTTTTCAAAGAGGTAGAGAAGAATTCTTTGTTCCTCCTCCTTCTCTTCTGTCACTCTTATATCCTCCTTTACTTACTCTCAGACAGGCAGACACACACACACACACACACACACACACACACACACACACACACCCCATGTGTATGTGCATTGCACACAACTGTGTTGCCCCCTCAAGCTGCATGGGTATCTGAGAATGGACATTCTTTTAGTGCATCTTGTGACTTAGGGACAATGGGCTATTTTGCTTCCAAACTTCTAGACTGTCTTTCACTACTGATCCTCCTATTTTATTCACTCACCAGCTTCTCTGCTTCTTCTCATCACTGGGTAGATGGACAGGGACAGGGGGTCTCTTGTCCTTCTTCCTCATCACATTTCTTTTTGCTGATTCCATTTATCCTTTTCATTCCATTTGTGTTTGCCTCTCCCTCCACATAATGAGTTGTTTAGAATGAATCGGCTAGTCACCTTATATTAATGATATTTTAGTTTCTAAACTTGATTTATTTGTGCAGAGGGATTGCTTTTCACTTGCCAAAGTGGAGGTGTGAGGAGGAGGGAGGGGAGAAGGCAAAATGTTTACCTGGGTCTATGGTCATTTCCAAAACCAGGGCTTCTGTGTTCCAGCTGGCCAAGATTTGCCTCTGTGCTGGTGTCTTTCATCTTGGACTTTGCACAGAGAGAGCCTGGAGGATGGATCTCTTCGTACTCAGCCTCTCCTTTGAGGTTGTCCAAATAGCTTGTCACCATTTGTCACTCCACCTCCTAGACTCCCATTTGGTCCCCAGACCTTCACTCTGAATGGCCAATTTATGTTTTCTCCAACTGCTTGTCAGTGAGGCTGTCAGCTGCTGCTGTTTTCCCTGCCTCCCTGCCAATGCCCCCTTGGCTGCTGGAGGCTGTGCTATAGGGAGTCCTTAAAGCCATTCTTCTGCTCTCTCAGCAGGCAGTAGTCCCTTTTAACTTCTCTCAGCAGCTATTTGGGCACCTGCTGCCAGCTGCTCTCCGCACATAACCGGCTGAGATGGATCGTGTTACAACGAGCTGCAAACCTGCATATAGCCACAGTAGTCCCCCACACCAGTCATTCATAAAGAAGCCCACTTTTCTCTGGAGGCTCATTTGTATCATTGCTTCAGGAAAAGTACAGAGAAAAGATTCATATGAAATAGTAAATGCATGGGATCTGTGTTGATGATAAAAAAAAAATAGAGTAAGAAAGAAAGAAAGACAGAAAGACAGTCATCACTACAGTCTACCATTATCTAAGCCAGTCTGCAGACACTTGTCCCCGCTCCCCTCCCTTCCTTGTATCCCTTGGGCATTCCTTCAGGAGGCACTATAAGGATGCCAAGGAACTGGAGAAAGACTTCAGAAGCCCCCATGCATCTTGGGTCTGGATGATTTCAGTTTTGGTAGCAAGTTTGTGTATCTCAGCACTGGAGCTAATTTTATAGCAGAAAGTATGTATTAATCCTTTCTAAGGAATAAGAAGCAATTCTCACAAGGCAACCTGGGGCAGGTGACAACTGAAACCGGTGAAGCAGTGCAGTATATTTGTCCCCTAAAGTGTGGTGCTGTGAATTCACATTTCCCTTATCTGGGATTTAAGTTCCAAAAGAAAACAAGTGTCCTGTCAGCCCTAACGTGTGGGCTCCTGGAGGGCAAGGACAGATAGTGACAATTTCACCCTGTATCCCTGTTGGACAGTGCCCACAGGCTTGAATTGTGGTGTCTGCCTGCATCTTCCAGACCATGGACTCTACACATGAATACAAAGGTTTAAAAGCTGAAGAGGGGCCCTGCTTTAGTGATCGTAAGCCAAGATAATAGTCATAGTACTAGGCTGTCTTCCCTTCATGGGCTGCGGGGAATTGTGTGCTATCTGCTAAAGGAATCATTTTATTTTAAAATTACACATAATTACTAACACTGATAAACCAAGAAATGACAAAGCCCAGGATAGACTCACCTACTTTGCATCATTTCTAGTTTTCATTTGTTCTATTGGTACATAAATTAGCATATCTTATTTTTAAATCAACGCTGCTATGCAAGGCCATGTAATGACTTTTAGGCAGAGTTAACGAATCCATAGGTTGTCTTTTATTATTTTTAACACCCAAGATAAGAGCTTTTTTTAAAAAATCCCAATGTTAACAACTTGAAAGTGTGTAATTCTTGTAGTTCTCCTATTCGATTTCTGTGTCTCACCATGCTTTTTCTTTGATTTAAGGATTGCCACCTGTATTTGAACCCACAGTAAGCATGTGATAAACAAGTAACCTTTTAAATGAACCCTGACCCTCTGGGTAGACGTAGCACGCCCCTGGGAGAAAGAAGTCTTTATTGTATGTGTAGGAAACACCTGTTCATTGACTTCATCCATCTTTCTCAAATGCCTTATTAACTTTTGCTTTTCAAAAATAAATCCTGTGATAATTTGGTCTCATATATGAACTTCGGAAGGTGATAAAACATTCATGAAGTGAAGCTGCTAGCTCACTTTTGTAAGTTTTTACTTACTCATTGGTTTTCAACACAGAAATTAGAGATGGTTTGGGGAAGTGGGAGCAGTGAGTTTTTAGTGAGCACTCACAGAAAGATAGATGTTTTCTGAGGGCAGCTGTTTCCCATAGGGTCATTATAAATTCCAAAGACCAGCAAAAAATATCATCATTACTCATTACCACTGAATTAAATCCGGGTGTTCACCCTGAAGACAGCCCTGGATATGATATCCATTGCCTCTTTTCCTCTGGATGTCCTAGAAGGTCACCTATCTTGGCTCTGCCAGAGGACAGCCTGTTTCTTAAAAAGTAGCTGGCTGAGAACCTCACTCCCAGCTGCTTTTACAGAAGTAGACTTGGACATTGATTACCAAAACAGCCTGAGAAGTGATCACATGACCAGCCTCCTTTGTCTTCCCATCTGATGTCCTCACTTATCCCCCTTTTCACTCATTTCCTCTAGTTTTAGCTCCCTACCCCACTCCAAGAGTCTAATAGTTAAATGCAAATATCTTGGGATAACTGTCACATGAACACAAATCTCCTGGCAAAGCCAAATGGGACTTGCCTGTACCTATTAGCCAAAGAACTGAAGGTAAAGAGAGCTTATCCTGTTTGGTTCTTGACTCCTCTGTACTTTGAAATTTCCCTAAAGTTGAGGCGTCATGGTAGAAGGGAGCTCAGAGACTGAAATCTTTAGTCCTTGGTTCAGAACCTGCTGCTATTATTAACTTTGGGGAATTTTATCAATACTTCTGAGCCTCTGCTACAGTGTCTCTAAGATGGGCTAATAATACATATGCAAATGCATTAAATGAAAAAGTAATGCTTTTCTTTTTTCAAGGTTTTATTCATTTGAGAGAGAGCATGCACAACTGGGAGAGGGCAGAGAGAAGGAGAGACAGAATCCCAAACAGGCTCTGTACCATGAGCACAGAGCCAGATGTGGGGCTTGAACTCACGGTTCCTGAGATCATTACCAGAGCTGAGATCAAGAATCGGATGCTCAATCCACTGTGCCACAAAGACTACTATATTTAAAAGCTAGCATGAAGTGTGGTATAAGGGACACTTCTTTCTTTCTTCTTAATTGAATAGCAGAATCTTAAGTCTGGGTAAGACGGAGGAAATTCTTTTCACCCAGCTTGTGGGAAAAGTGACCTTTTAGGAGTGACCTGTGCTCTCCTAATCAGGCATCCAGATGATGGGACATAACTTCATCAGTCCCCAAGTGCTTACAGATCCTCTTTTCTGCTCCTTAGGCAATTTTATTGCTGGCATTGATTGCCACACCCCCTGTGTGACTTGTTCAGCCCTCTGGTCTTCTCAGTAAGTTAAGGAGTTGGAGAAACCCCTGATAGTGCTCTGACCACCATCCCCTCCTCCTCCTTCTCCCACCCCCACAGGAGGGATAAATCACTCACCAGTGTTTCATGCTTCGGGTGTGTCTGTGGAAGGTTTGTGAGCCCCTTCCCCAGGCCACTCATTTCCTCAGGGGTGTAGGTGTAGGGAACACATTATCCAAAATTCCCTTCTCCTGTCTTCTGAGGACCAATAGCACAGCCTTTCCCCTACCAGATGCATAGGGTGATGGACAGTTTTGGGGCCTGTCCTGTTTATAGCCTGCCTCGAGGTCTTGTCCCTGTTGTATGCCAAGCCCAGGTCTTGTCCACTGTTTTCATGGTGTTTGTCCAGTGGCTGTGCCTCTGGAATGAGAGCAGACTCACTAACCCCTGAACTCACCTGGGCAAAGTCTTCCCTCAGTCCCAGTCTTTCATTTGTCTTGGTTTGACTGCTTTCCTCAGATACTTAGGCAAATGTTTTCGGGGAAATGTTTTACCTGAAGCCCCAACCCCCATGTGCCCTTCTTTGTCCCAGGAAGGCAGTAACTCCTTAGCTGACAGTGGTACTTAGGAAGAATCCCAGGGCATTTTCACAATGTTCGTAGAGTAATTTTCTCTTGTTCATAAAAAAACCCTTTTCTGTGTTACCTTACATGAGTATAGCTAGACATTCAAAATGTGGCTCTCTCATTTCTACAAAGCACAGAGTCTCAGGTTCTTCTCACTGGAAGAGAACATTAAGGTTATGTTTAACTCAGTGTCTGCCTACATTTAGGACACGGCCAATGGCAGGTAACCTATTTTTCAAAGCAGCCCAAAGAAGTGTGCTGCAGAGGTCGAGCACCTGGCTTAGCAGAGAGCCAGGATTTGAATCCAGGGTACCACACCAGCCAGCTATGCCTTCGTGGACAAGTTACTCAAGCTTTCTATGCTATAGTTGCCTCATATTTAAACTAAAGATGATAATGAACCTAATACAGGGTTGTTAGAAGGGTGAAATGAGGTAACAAAAAATCCTCAGCACAGAGGTTGGCACAAAATAAGGATTCAAGAAAATGGTAGCCAAAATTTTATTTAGCTATCATCCATCTTTGAGTGACTTTCATTTTTTAGAATTCTCTGAAGTCTAGTTCTGCCAAAGAATGCTCTTTCTGTCTCCTGAGGCCACGTGGGACAGTTCCATTCCTCTTCCATGACAAGTTGTCTCATTCAGGGACAACTCCCATCACATCCCATCCAAGACTTTTTTCCTGTGGGCTCAATAGCCACAGTTTCTTCTGCTGTTGCATTTATGTGACATAGTTCCAGTGTATTCACCATCCTGATTCTTCTCCCTGATTGATCTCATTTTTAATTTTTTTTTTACTATTTTTTTAGAGAGAGAGTATGTGTGAGGCAAGGAGAGGGGCAGAGGGAGAGAGAGAGAATCTTAAGCAGGCTCCATGCTCAGTACATAGCCCAATGCTGGCCTCTTTCTCACAACCCTGGGATTATGATCTGAGCTAAAATCAAGAGTCTGACACTCAACCAACTGAGCCACCCAGGAGCCCCAATCTCATTTTTCCATATGCCTGGTGAGTGGGAAATCCAACAGAACATAATGAAAGGTCCCACTTGAGCAGTAAAGGGCAAAATAAAATCTTGTCCCTCTTTCCCCTCTGCATGTGCTGCACACCTGTTAAAGTACACCTGGTGTGTGATCACACTGTTGACCAATGTTGGGGCCACCTGCTCATTGTAACCCCTAAGTCAGTCCTCTGTGCCATGTGCTGACACCATGTCTTTTCTTCCCCTTCTGGCATGGTGGTTTTTAACTAGAGTGTGGGGCATTGTATTGACTTAAATTTTACCTTGCTGGATGTATTCTAGTGTAATCCATTGCTTCAGGCTCTTGGAACCTTTCTGGATCCTGAGTCTTGTGCCCAACATCTGTGTTCTCCACCCTGTTCTGTGTCATCTGCAGATGTGTTGAAAAGGCACCTCTATTGATTGGGGAAATAAGAAACTTATGACCCTCAATAAGTTTCCATAGCTGGCTAAACTCCTGTGACAATAAATTGCCATTTTACGAGTTTGCTTCCCTCATTTGTATAAGGAAGAGCTTGAGCAGAAGGTCTAAGATTTCCTCCAACTCTGTGCTTCTATGTTATCACACCTCCTTACCATACAGAAATAAAAATCCTTATTGCCAATTGTGATTTACCAGCTTTAAAGCTAATGCTGGCACATTTTTACCTTTCAAGTATATATTTTTCAAGTGAGATATGCTAAAATGAACTATGTTCATATTGATAGAGAAGATATTTTACATAGAACTTATAATGAAGTTTCTGTTACAATGCAATCTTAGCTGTTAAACTATGAACGATCCTTACTTCATCAGTGGTTAAGGCTTAAATGGGAATATAGGGGGAAATGTGGTGGTTTATCAATATAGAAACCCCGTTAGGCAAGTCTAGAGAAAGCCAGTGAGATTTTGAGCTTTGGCCCCATAACACTCAATTTAGACCCTTCCCTAGTTTCAAGTCCAAGAAACTCTTACTTGAATGAAATTGATTGGTATCATTAAATTATTACAAAATAATAAGGCATTTCTACCTGGTATTAGCAGATTCTTTGACTTGTACTCTCATTTTAATGACTGGATGCAGATTACACAGGTTTTGCTAAACTGTTTATTTGCTCCTGCTAAGAGTTACTTGTCCCTATTGGCAGATAGAAACCACTTAGTTCTATTAGGCAGAGGTAGAGAGTCACCTAAGCATTTGTGGTATCTTGATTACTTTGACCTGTTGAACTTTGCTAATAAATGCAGCTGGACAACATTTAAGCCTGACTTTTGCTTGATGTAGCAGAATGCCTGACTGATCCTGTCACCTATTGGAAATTAAGGTTGATTGGCTTCCATAATGAGTTATTTTAATCAAGCTTTTGCCCAGATTAAAGTGTGTTATTCCTCATCCACCTTTAAAGCACATCATGACCTTTATGTCCAGAATTTTCAGACCTAAAATATACCTGCATGTCAGAAGATGTGAGCTCACGTGTTTAAAACAAAGACACCAAATAAATATAAGCAGTTATGCCCAAATGCAAAACTTAAAAAAAAAAAAAAAGAATCTAAACAAGTGATCCTTAACTTGTAGTTCTTCAACCCTCAGCATCAGCAGTATCTGGGAACTTGTTAGAAATGCAAAGTCCCGGGCCCTACCTCAGACTCACTGAATCCGAAACTCTGGGGAGTGTGGCCAGGAATTTTTTTTTTTTCCACAAGTTCTACAGGTGATTCTGATGCAAGCTAAAGTTTGAGAATCACCAATCTACATTATATTTTATGACCATTAATAAAAATGTTTTCAGGTTTAATGTTAATGATAAGGATGGCTAATTAAGCACCTTCTTTTTCTGCTTTGTCAATTAAGACCTGTTGATCAAAACCCATTTTTAAACACCATAGACACTTAGATTGCCCAATGTGGGTGAGCATATCTGAAGTAATTTGTTTCCTTCCAAAATTATTGAGGAACTATATACCACATACATTTGAGATAAATCAAATAGCTATAGCTATTTAATTCAGTATTTTCTCATTTAGTATCTTAAAAGGTGCTCAAATACATTTGTCCAGGGGAGGAAGTACAATGGATCACAACAGTGGTGAATGATTACAGTTTTGACAACCTTATATCTAATTACAGTGGTTTCTTTAATCAGTAAGCATTTGTTTGACCAGAAAGTATGTTTGTGTACATTTTGATGGATAATTGCAGAAATACGAGTCCAGGATCTTTTGGCTGCAGGTAACAACAAAAGCAAAATTCAAATTAGCTTAAAGAGATAACAGAATTCATCAACTTATGTAAAAGAAAAGTCCAGTAATAGTGTCAAGTCTCAGGTATTGCTAGATCCAGGTTTCAGACAATATCACTAGAAAACATCCCATTGTATTTTCAGCTGTTCTCCTCTTTGGGTTATTCCATTTTCAGACAGGATCTTTCAAAATGTAGGAAAAAAGATCATTTGTAGCACTAGGTTCCTTTGCTACTGGCCTAGCAACCCCAGTGGATAGAATATTATTCCAACTAAGGTCCAACAGGATCTCAGGGCTTACTCACACTACATGAGGTTGGAGTCCATTAGACTGTGCTGACTGCTGGCCCACTGAACTCAGCCATTGCATAATCATGGACATGCGAGATAGAGTTAGCTCTACTTAAATCTGTATGGACCATGAATGAGAGAAGAGTGGTCTACCAAAGGAAAATCAGGGAAAGATGCCAGAGAATGATACAATGGTTGCTGGAAGTAGAAACAGCAGAAATCTTGTCCTCAAAAGCAGTAACAGAAAGGGATTTTTTTTCCCTTAAGTACATTCTCTAATAGATGTACTTAGTTTATACCAAAAATAGCACTGTGATTTGGGGAGAAAGGAATGCTAAATTGGGTATTAGCAACCTTGTTTTTCAGGATATATTTTGCTCCAGACCAACTGGTGTGGTCCACCAACAATGCAGACTTGACCAAGTTTTACTCACTGTCTTTCGTCTTCAGATCTGACAGCTTGGTTTTTTAGTATTTTTGCTTTTATCCTCAAGTGGTAGTTGAAGAATCAAGTTAGAGTAGGAGAAATACTTAAAATTTTGAATTCATATATGAATGTAAATAATGTTTATTTTCATTATTAATGTGTTTATTAGTATAAAAGTTAATTATGAGTACACTATAATTTATAAGGTAATTATAAAAAATTCAGAAGGAGAGTTAAAAATCACTCATAATTTTAACTATTCTTCCCCATGGTACAGTATTAGCATCCTATTTTGTTTTATTATTGTATTTTTTTCCCTGTATGTTTTTCTTAATTAAAATCATCTGGCATGAGTACAGACCCAGATCTCTGAAAAAGAATAACATTTACAGGCTCAGATCCTTGCAAAAGAATATATTACATTTTACAACTTACTTTTTAAAATTTCACATCTCATCATAAGAATCTACTGTAATTTCAATGGCTGCACTCTACATTGTCAAAGATATGCTGCCATGTTACTCTTTTGTTGCTTATTTAGCTTTTTACTAATTTTTAACTGTTACTCAGTTTCTATATCACTTTATGTTCCTGGAAGATGAGGTATAACTAGTATTTACAAGCCACAAATTGGTGTCTCTCTATTTGATATATTTTAAGTGTAAATACCTCAATAAAGTGTAGGAGTGCAGTGGTAGAGGCCATATTTGTTAACTGCATCTATGGTCCAATGTTTACTGAGTCCTGTAAATACTCCTTAGGAAGAAGAGAAAAATGCCAGATTTGAGAACATTAGCTAAACCCTAGCTAAACCCCAATGCCTTCTCCTATTTGCTAATAAGAAGAACAGACCCACTGGCACAACATAGGTTGGGAAGACCATGGGCTCTTGTTATGTCTTTGGGACTGTCTCTAGTCTCAATCCCAGTTTGGTCTCTTCCCATAAATAAAACTAAGGAATTATGCCGAGCACACTAGGTACTTAATAAGTGTAATGGGCCCATACAAGCACTTGTGCGAGCAGAATCTGTTTTATGCTGATGATCAGTGTTAAGTGAGCACACAGTCAGGAGTGTGGAATCCACAAAAAGAGTTGGAAAGGTTTTCTCTGCCTACCCCTCCCCATAGTTATTACCTTTACCTCTGTTAATGAGAGAAGCACATTTGTGCATGAAAGAAGGCTGATCTCAGTCTACAGGGATTGCTGAAGTTGTTGCAATTTTGACTTTTCTTATTCAAGCCTAATTCATGAGTGGCAGTTCTATTACTTGTGCACGAATGAGACTCAATAAAATTTTCAATAAACTGCATTATAATAGTTGTAGTGATCTATCCCTTAGAATGCCTAGCCCAGACTTCTAATTATAGTGGATTGCCCTCTCGTCTTTCCTAATTTATAGTGTCAAGATGTGTTCAGTTTTAATAAACTAAGCTGTGGGGAGAAGACTTAGGATCAAAAGTTAAATGTTTGAGTGTTTTTAAAAGGTCATTTTTCCACATCATCACTATTAAACAAATGAAGAGGCTTGTAAAAATTCTACTTTATTGTATTTTATCACTCATCGGAGGACATGGATGATTTGATAACTGAAACTGTAAAAATTAAAGAGAATATACACATGTATGCATTCCCCCTGCCTCCCATCCTAATTTAATTAAAAACTTCTTAAAACTGAGCTTTTAAAAATTTGAATATTGCAGCGATACTCAAAGGAAGTGAAAGGGAGGGCAAAAATCTGATCCTACAACCACTTTCCATTACCTCTGTTCAATTCTGCCTCATAGATAACACCATATTATTAGGGAAAGCCATCTCTTTTTCCCTCCCCCTTCTGACTTCCTTCCTTCTTTCCCTCCCTCACCCCCAAGTATCTTCCCCCCTTTTCTCCAGTAGTGTTGTTTTATTTTAAAATATTTTTAAAATTTGTTAATGTTTATTTATTTTTGAGAGAGAGAGAGAAGAGAAAGAGAGAGAGAGAGGAGAGAGAGCACACACAAGTTGGGGAGGGGCAGAGAGAGAGGGAGACACAGAATCCAAAGCAGGCTCCAGGGTCTGAGCTGTCAGCACAGAGCCTGACGCAAGACTCAAACTCACAAATGGTGAGATCACGACCTGAGCTGAAGTCGGATGCTTAACGGACTGAGCCACCCAGGTGCCCCAATGTTGTTGTATTTTATTACTCTTCCCCAAGCTATAGGAGTGACCTATAAGGAACAGGTACAACAGAAGTATTTGGACATATTCCTCAGTAGTCTTTGAAAGAAGGCCATTTGCTTCTCCGAAAAACAATAAAACAAACAAACAAACACAACAGCAGCACAAAAAAGCACTACGCTGGAGCTCTGAAACTAACCAAGTGAAAAAGTGGGGTCCTCAGAAATTTATGAATCTTAAACTGAGGGAGGAAAAGTCTCAGTATGAGATCACCTGGCCAGTTAGTAGCCAATCAAGCATAGAGAATACAGGTGTGCTCTCACTTTTGTTCCCTTAGCCTTTCATGGGTCATGGATTACCTTGAAAACATAATGTAACTCCTAGATTCCATTACCTAAAAAAGTACTCATATGTATGCATGCAATATTTCTCAAATATTTTCATGAGATCCCAGAACTCTTGAAGTCTATCCATAAAATCACTTCTGCTGTGGGTAAGAATCCCTGAGTATCCCTATTCATTTTTGCTCTCCATTGTTGCTCCTGATTCCTAAAATATCCCATTTTGATTGATTTTCCATGGCTGAGAGGCTAGAAGAGAGAAGCTATTTGGGGATAAACAGAACTTTTCCAAAACACCTTAAATTATGCCACCTTGGCAGCCACCCATATAGACTGAGCCTTCTGGGATTGGAGAAGGAGATGCCTTTTAAAGGTTCAACATACTGAATATTTATTGAAAAGAGAAGAGAGCTTAAAGTTCAGAAGATGGTATAGCCTGGTCCAGTCCCTTTTGAAACATAACAAGAGCCCATGGTCTTCCCAACCTATGTTGTGCCAATGGGTCTGTTCTTCTTATTAGCAAATAGGAGAAGACATTGGGGTTTAGCTAGGGTCAACTCAGTTAGCTAATGTTCTCAAATCTGGCATTTTTCTCTTCTTCCTAAGGAGTATTTACATTGGGGATTCATAATTGATGGCCGTCCTAGATCTTCGATGGAAACAAAATAGTTTGCATTCCACTCTAGCCTGTTTTACACTAGTTGAATAATTCAGACCACCATTGATTTTTGCAAAGGTTCTTAAAAGTTTGGCATGTTGCTGTCAGGAAGGGAGATTCCTTTTGCTAAGTTTCAGCCATCTTGGCTTGGTAACAACAAGAAGAAATCAACATTTGGTATCTCCAGATGTCATCAAGTTTTATATCCTAATGGTCCTAATTTCTAACATACCCATTTTAAAATGTAAGACTTTTCAAACCTCCCTTTGTAGAATTTCTGAGCCAATAATACATTATTATTCAGTCCTCTGGGGTTTTTACTTTTTTACCAAAAGTAAACAGGTTTTTTTTAACATTTTTATTTATTTTTGAGACAGAGAGAAACAGAGCATGAGCAGGGGAGGGTTAGAGAGAGAGACACACAGAATTGGAAGCAGGCTCTAGGCTCTGAGCCATCAGCACAGAGCCTGATGCTGGGTTCGAACTCACGGACTGTGAGGTCATGATGTGAGCTGAAGTCGGACGCTTAACCGACTGAGCCATCCAAGTGCCCCTAAAAGTAAACAGTTTTAATATGCATGGACATAGTCATCAAATAAAGGCTTTCATATTTATTAAACAAAACAGTGAAGACTTCATATTATGAATATGTCTAGCAGATGCAGTCAGTGTACCATGCACACTCCTTAACATCCCTTTGCTATTTTTGTATGTGTTCCTAACAGCCAACACTTGTCTCTGTTGGTGGGTGGACTGCCCTCAAGTTTTCCTTCCTGCACAGAGAATCATTTTTATCTCTACAGGGGAAGCCCTTAACCAGTGAGGAACAGGAGAAGTGGTAATAATATCTCCAGCTCCTTTGACCTTGAGGGACTGATCTCAAGTCATCCCCAATTGGATTTATCTGATTTAATACCCTCGATTGGTCTCCTTCCTTGATTATTCTCACTCCTCTGTCCACCTACTGGCTTCTCCTGAGAACACTTCCTAATAAATCACTTCTATGCAAATCCTTATCTCATTATCTGCCTCTGGGGAACCCAACAGACAATGTTCCCTTAAAATTATATAATTGATACATGTGCATTTTAGGGGAAAAAACTATAAACAAGCCAAAGAAAAAATACTTTACATCCTACCACACCAAGTTAATGATTATAAACAAAGTGGTGTATATTTTATTTTTCCCATGTGTATATATATTTCTTAATTTTCAAAACTGGCATCACATCAGAACAGTGCTTCTTTTAGTTATTTTTCCCCAAGTCTAAAGCATTTTTATTGACATTCTTTTTCATAAAGGATATCAACTGTTGGGTGCCCAGGGATTTATTAGTGGCAGAGAAAGAGATGGAGTTGAAATGAACATGTAACCCACCGTCTTGCTACAGCCACACAGAGCAAAGAACCTTTGTTATGGGGATGTGTTTGGCATGGAAATATTAGCAATCAAGTGAGCCATGCACAGGAAAATGTTAATAACTCACTGTATAGTATTTCGCTCATTCAGTAAATGTGCCATAATTCATCTAACTTCCTGTTATTTTGTATTTAGATTGTTTCCGTAACTATCATTTAAAAAATCACACAGAACATATTCCAAAAATGATTTAATGTGATTTAACTCGCGCTTCTGCCTGAATTCTTATTTCTGATTAATGGGAAGGCATTAGCCTTTACCAAATGATGTTTCAAGATCGAAACATCACAGTCCATTTTTTACTCTCTCTCTTCCTCTCATGCAGTATGACACCACAATTCTGTCATTGACACACCCTTTGAACTCATCCTTTCTTCTCCATCTTAAGCAGTGTGCAAGCCCAGGTCTTAATTATCTCTCATCCGGATTACTGTGATAGCCACCTGTGTTTAGCTTTCCCTCTTCTGGTCCAGTGGCCATCTGTTACCAGAGTTAGCATTCTGGAAGGGTCACTCAACTGCAGTCACCTGCCCTTCAGCTTCACTTACCACCTGTCTTCTTATATGCTGCACTTGAACCTGGTCACGTTGTGTGCTTCTATACTTGTTTGCTTTTATTCCTGCAATTTTTTGACCCTGGAAAGGGCTCTGCAGACTCCTATTCCTATTATATGCTTGTCAAAATCGTATTCTTCGTTCAGAAATCAGCTCTGATACCACAGTTCCTATTTACTGTTGTAATAATCAGGATGCACTCAGCCGCAAGTAATAGAAAACTGAGGTCAAGATATCGAGCATTTTAAAGGAGTCCAGAAATAGGTTGGGCTTTTGCTACAATTTTGTGAAGGTTCAGGCTACATCTTTCTGTATAATTTTTATTGCCTTTGACCTTTCCATATGTTCACATCATTCTAAGATGGCTCCCTCAAGGCAGATAAATGGTTGTAGCAGATCCAAGTTTCATATCCACTTAATATATTACCAAAGCTATCTCTCACAGGAGTCCCTGAAAAATATAGAGCCATCTCCAGAAGCCTCCCCTTCTTGGGTCTAAAATGGATTACATACTCTTTCCTGGAGTAGCCCCTTGAAAAGAAGAAAAGCCAGAAAAAAGCCAGGTACTGATTGGTTTATCCTCTGGATATATTAACCAATTACTGTCACAAGGGGAATGGCATAACCCTAATTTGATAAGGTAAATTAGGGTAACAAGACCTAAAAAAGCGTGATCCATACTGACCAGCCCTATGATTTTTATACACTGTACTCTCATAGGAGAAATGGAATGCATGTCAAGTAGATGGCCACGTAGTTTTCCACACTAGATCACAGAGGGCTGTAGAGATACCATATTGTATTACATATCACATGTGATCCCTTAGGAACAGTCACCCTTGTCTGAACACCAAGTCGGTTTTTAATTGATTTAAAAGGTATGTTTTTAACTGTGATTTTCAAAGCTACATTTTACTTTGTGATCATTAATTCTTTCAAGAATATCTTTAAAGATAATTCTTTAAAGAATATCTTTCCCATATAGTGATTTTTGCCATATTTAGCTATCCATGCCTTTACACAGTTTTTGCATGCCATCACTGAAAGGAACAGATAATTGGCTGTACATGTGTCTATTTTCTGGTATAATGTAGATGTTGGTCTCAAGGGCAAGATTCGTGACTTGGCCAAATATACCAACAAGTTATACTTAAAGTTATAATGACTTTTTTAATTCCATAGTTAAGATTAGAGTGAATCTCAATGTACTGTATTTGAAATAGCAATTTCACAGATCTCAAAACCAAGATCCTGTAGAGAAGAGAACAGCCTCCAGTGGGCAAAAAGCCCCCTTTCATGCTAATATGCCAGATGAATAGACAGTGTGCTGATGTTCTCAACAATTTATCCTGCTCTTTGGGGATTGTGCAATAAATGTCTCCAGTTAAATTAAAGCTATTGTTGTAGGGTTTTTTTTTCTCTGAAAATACATTTTTTTTTTCTGAAAATACATTTAAGATTCAAAACTCCCTGGCTTCTAGGTACAATCATCATAATGAGGTTGGACTCCACATGTATATGTAAATCCTAAATACCATTTATCTGTCTTTAAATTATGGTGACAAAAAAAGCAACTCATACATTTTGATCAGATCCATGTTATTTCTTTGGAGTTGAAGAATTTTAATTTGGATCATGGCCATATTGAAGGCTTTTTGCTGTTGCCTTTTGTGAAGTTACAAAAGAATAAATATTACCTATTTTATGCACAATTAAAGGCAGTTGTCATCAACCCCAGAGAAACTGGTACACATACTTGGAAAAATTTCCACATGGATTCTTATCCTAAATTTGGCTCTCTAGAGAAAATAACAGGATTTATTTAATTCCATTTCCCATTCCCTGGGCATTGTCCATAAGTCAGACTCCACGCCAGATACTAAGAACAGATCAATGAATGAGACATAGTTCCTGCCCTCAGTCACAGTCTAATGGGGAAGATAGATATATACAGTACTTTTAAAGTGCAGTATAAGGCCATGTATAATAGCACAAGTTTGGCAAAATATAGAAGTGAGGGTGGTTCAGCTTGTGGTTGAAGGGTAGAATCAGAGGATCATCAGAAAAGATTTGTCTGAGGTGGCAGTGTTGAACTATGCCAGTTAACCCTTAATCCTCTCTTCATCACTTTCAAACCCCATCAAGGTTGTCCCTAGAAGGTAACTGAGACTGCCATGGTAACTTGCCAGGGATGGGGTGCATGACCTTTTTTTGCTGTGTGTCCTCTAAGTAATGAGTTCTAGGGTGTGTAGCTAGGAGTGTCATAATGCATGCATGTAGTGTATCTCTCTCTCTCTTTCTCTCTCTCTCTCTCTCTCTCTCTCTCTCTCTCTCTCTCAGAAAAGTAAGCCCCTTTCTGGCATAGGCTCAGACACAAGAAAAATAGCTAGCACAGCTGTTGTTCCTATCATGTCCACGTTTTGTTTAGCTATTGCTACATTTCCAAGTGCAATGTCACCTTAACCCTTCTGGTGAGTGCCAGTACTACCGTTTTACTTTATAGCCATCAGCTCAACCAAATACTGAAGGCCATTGATTTGGACTCTAGCCTGTAAAAGCAGTCATCTCTTACTCTTCTGGGGCTGATTGTTCAATTTTTCTGAATTGTTTTTACACCCTGTATTGCTTCCCTGTCTCCAACTTGATACCTGCCTCCTGACTTTTTTTTTTTAATTTTTTTTTCAACGTTTTTTATTTATTTTTGGGACAGAGAGAGACAGAGCATGAACGGGGGAGGGGCAGAGAGAGAGGGAGACACAGAATCGGAAACAGGCTCCAGGCTCCGAGCCATCAGCCCAGAGCCTGACGCGGGGCTCGAACTCACGGACCGCGAGATCGTGACCTGGCTGAAGTCAGACGCTTAACCGACTGCGCCACCCAGGCGCCCCATCCTCCTGACTTTTTAACTCTTGTAAAATCTTTTCCTGAAAGATGGTGACTAAGTGACATGACATTCCTGATCAGAAACTTTTATAAGACCAAAAACCTACAGATTTACAAACAACAGTCTTTAGCATTGGGAACAACAACAAAAACTAGGCAGTAAGTCTAAAGAGGATAAAGCTGTGGCATTTAGAACTATTCTTCTTTTGATTTTTGACATATATTTCATAAGAATAATTACATTTGTACTGTAAGTTTAATAAAATTAAAATAGATGAATAACAGTGAAATGATCAGCAAAACCTGCCTAGTATGTACTCCAAGAACCCAGGGAGAAAGGAAAATGTAACTCCAAGACTTCCAAAGATCAGTAACTCCATGCAGTTTTTCCTGTACAGTGAATATGTTTTTCAGATGCCTTCAGATGTTCTTACACTTAATAAAAACAACTTCTCTTAAAAGCATTACCAAATGTAGGATTTGGTACATATATTGGTATATATGTAGCATTTGGCCTTTGTCATATATTTCTTCAATTTACAGTCAAAGTATATTTCTTATGTGGTTATTCACAAGTCTTCGTGTGTGTGTGTGTGTGTGTGTGTGTGTGTGTGTGTGTGTAGAAATAGATTAGTGGGGTCCTCACATATGAAAAGAATAAAAACCTATAATTATAATGACATAGGAAGCTACAGAGGAATTTTTGATATGGGAAGTTGTGGAAAGCAAATGCAAGGAAGTAAAATCCATAGACGAAGGTTTTCGAATCTGATTTTATTGTATATAATTGCTTTCCTTCAAAGACCTTATAACGTCATTGTCAGAACATTATAGAATTCTGAACTTTTATAGCTGGAAGAAAACATGGAGATCATTTTATGAATAAGGGAGTTAGCATGACCTGTCCACGGCAGAGCTAGTTAGTAGCAACATCAGAAATCAGGAACAGCACTGAGATGTCCTGATACACTGTCATAGGCTAGCTTCCCACATGAAATGTTTCTAAAAGGTGAGGTAACCAGAGAATGAAAACCATTAGATACAGGTTGATTTGAAGCCATGTAATAGATCATAACAGTACATAGTACATAGATTATGGAGTTGGAATGCCTGAGCTTAATTCTTGGCTTTTCCACTTACTAGCAAGTTATTTAATCTCTCTGACTCTCAAAGCACAGAGGAAGAGGAAATAATGGTACATATCTCATAGGGTTGTTGGTAGAATAAAATGAGTCTTTAGCATTGGGAACCTGCACATAGTATGTACTATATATGTATTATCTTTCTATCATCATCTCCACCGTCTCTGAAATTGTGAAGCCACTTCTATAGTCTCTTGAGGGCTCTTTGTTTTTTCTCCAGAGATGTGGAGGATCTACCGACCTGGAGATAACCTTATTAGTGTCATCATGGTCAAAACAATGACAGTGTCAGTCAAGGTTCAACCAGAAAACCAAAACCAGCAAATATGCTACAGGGACTTGGCTTATGCAGCTGTGGGAGCTGGTTAAATGGTCTCCATAAGGCTGTGGTGTCTGCCTCCGATGCTGGAGTTTCAAGTCTACAGGGAAGGCAGTCAGGGAAGATCACAAGTAGGCTGGTGCCCACAGCTATGAGGTGGAAGTCCATAATGGTGAACTGAAACTCGTATCCTTGCTTCTGACCTTGGTTTCAACAGCATCCTGCAAGGGCCATTTGTCACAGAGCTAAACACACATCCTTGTCTCAGGAGTCAGGAAAAGTGAAGAAGAATCCAGCAAAAGATAGAACAATTGCAGGCCCAGTTGTTGCTTCATGGCCACCGGTTGAATCAGCAGATCGGTAACAACGTGTGTGAGTTACACAATGTCTATGGCTTCATTTCCCTCCTCCAGATCTTCTAAGCATCTTTCTTGTGACTCTGAAATGGACAAGAAAGGGGATTCTGGGAAATGTAATTCAGCCTACCCAGGTTGACACATCACAAAGCCATCGCAGAGACCAAAAGTAGGAAGAAATAGGCATAAGAGAGGACAAATATGAGGGCAATCAAGAGGAAATGAGATACACATTGAACTTAATTTACCCCTATTTTGAGGGGATTGTGTGTTGAGGACCATGGAGCAAAGTTCCACAGGTCTCCCCATATTCTTGCTCCCAGTCACTAGAGATCTATGCTCAGCTAAAGGAGAGACATGTGGATTCATTTCTTAGTACTTTCCCTCAATAAAAGACTTAAAAAATGATTCTCATACACTTTAAAAAAAAAATCTAATGGACTTTGTTTTCTTAAAATGTGTTCCCAAAATACTTTCTAGATTTTGAAATATGATATTTTATCTTTTACCTTTTTTTTATTAGCTCGGGTAACACAAATCAAGCAAAACAAGTTACCTCTGCATGGAGAGCCAAGAATTCTCCAATTTAATTGTTAATTTTGAAAATATTTTATATCAAACAGTTGTAGGTAGAAACAGCAAAGTCTTTTGTGTGTTTTTCCTACTTTGACTCATTTTGAATGTCTATAGTTCCTTAATTTTGATTTCATTTTAAGAGGTTTGAGAGCCATCAGTATCAGTTATCTAGTGCAGTATAACAAACTAACCTCACACTTTTAATGACTTAAAACAACCAATGATTTTATTTGTTCATAATTCTCTGGGCCAACAATTTGGCCTGGGTGGTTTTCATGCTGTTCTTCTTAATGATCACCCATGTGGCCACAGTCATCTGGCAAATGTCCAAGATGGCCTCAGTCACATGCCTGGTGATTGGCTATCTGATCTAGAAGCCTTTAGCAGATATGGATCATGTCTTTTCCAAGTGACCTTTTGTCCTTCAGTGGGCTAGACCACTCTTCTTCCTATGATGGTAGAAGGGAATGAGAACAGAAGCTGCAAGGCCTGTCAAGTCCAAGACTTGGAACTCCTATGACTTTACTTCTCCATTTTATTAGTCAAAGAAGGTCACAAGACTAGTCTGGATTCAAGAGGTTGGAAATAGATCCTATATCTTGATGGGAAGGATGGCAAGGTCACATTGCAAAGGATAAACATACAGAGATAAGAAAAAAAATATGGCCATTTTTTTTGTCATTTACTATACCTTCCATGCCAAGTAATCATTGGTATATTTTTTAAGAGGATAATTCCCTCAATCTGATTTGTCACTTACTCATTTTCCTTTTTAATAAATTAACAATCATTTTTATTTTTCAATGTTCATATTAAAAATTAGCATACTATATATATATTTTTCAAATAAAATGCCTCAGTAAGTAAGAGTCTAATATCAACTTCATCTCAGACATTGAAATCTATACCCAACACTGATATTTGGGCTCTTTCAGCTCCCCTACCTGCCCCCACTGTGACATTTGGCCATTTAGGAGATCCCATTGAATTTACTTTAGCAGTTATGTTCAAATATCTGTATAAGCCTTACAGAGGAAAAGAAATTCCTCTGGTAACTCATTTGTCTTCCTGGACTTTAAAAGAAGATGAAACTTTAATGAGGTTTAGATGTTAACATGACTGCTTTGTTCCTCCCTTTGCCCACTCAAGTTTTTCAGCAAGTAATAAATAATTATGAAACATCGTACAAGATAGGTATGTGTGTCATAGCTATTGTTTATCTTCTGGCTCATCTCAAATAGTAAGAGAGTTGTTCTAAGTTTAGCAAATTTTCAAACCACGTCTTGGTTAGGGAAGCCTCATCAATTGCTGAATAATATTAACTGGTATAGGTGCAAAGCAATATTTGGTCATTTAGCAAAAAAGAAAAATTATTTGAATGTAACACTTATATACTGCTCACCATGTGCCAGGCATTGTTCTCAGAGCTTCGTGAAAAACTCACATAATCCTCACAACAACCCTCTGAACGGAGACTATTATTATAACTATTTTACAGATGGAGATACCAAGGCACAGAGAGGTTAGATAACTTACTCAAGATCAATTGGTTACTAAATGATGAAGCTGAAATTGGATCCCCAGGCAGTTTGACCTCAACCCATCCCCCATGCTGTTTCCCACAGCATTTAAAACCCATATTCGAAGCACTGTGGATGGCATATAGAGAAGTCTAAGAGAAGGATGGAAATATGCTTCTACTTGAAGAGACAGATATATGTCATACATGTGAAACTGGAAAACAATTATAAATCAACATGCAGAATGTTGTCTCTTTGCCTCTTCTCCATGAGAAAGAGCAAAGGGAATAAATGAAATTGCTTTGTGAACTTCCGTAGCATACTGCTTAGTGACAGAACCGAGTTCTTGATTTAAATAATAGTAGTTACCAATACCTAATTGTCTGGAAATCTCAATTTTTTTTTAAGTTTATTTATTTATTTTGGAGGGAGAGGGGCAGAGAGAGAAGGAGAGACAGAGAGAGAGAATCCCAAGCATGCTCCTCACTGTCAGCACAGAACTCGATGCGGGGCTCACACTCACGGATCTCACACTCTCACACTCATGAGATCATGACCTGAGCCAAAATCTAGAGTTGGATGCTTAATCGACTGAGCCACCCAGATGCCCAAGAACTCTCAATTTTATAACTTTTTTCCCCCTCTTTAATATGTCACTGTGGGCAAAATCACTTTCTCAACTATAACAGATGACCTTCAGACTAGAATTAACCATCCCCCCAAAGTAGCAAATAACTGGTCTGTCTAAGACACAGCTAGTATCTGTGGGGATATGAAATGCAAAGCATATAATTCTGAATCTCAAGGTAGCATCTTCCTCTTGCCTTGCTCTTATTAAATCTCCATTTCATCCCATAGCTTAAAAAACATCTGTCCTGATCTATCTCACATTCTTTAACTTGTAATGAAAATATTTCGTAGTTTTTTTTTTTTTTTCCATGTTAATTCTTCAATTCAGTTTGGATCCCTCCAACTCCTGTGTAATTTAATGTGATTTGGTGTGGGGCTTCCGTGCCTCTTAAGTTACTCTGGTTAACACTCACGTAATCACCAAGCTTAGTCAAATAAAATCCCTAATGTAAGACTTGGAGATTAATTGCCATTTATACCTTTTATAATCTAATCCACACCAAAGGATTAACCTGCACTAGCTGTTAAGGGTTGTCTTCCACCAATTATGCCTGTTTGTATTTTATTGGTCCGTGTTGATAACGGGAAATTTCATGTAGTTTTAAAAGAATTAATACTATTTGAGGATTTGACATGCTGCATTTCAAGTGTGACTCACTGAATAAACATGATCAATGCACACACACAAAAGGAGAGATCTCTCAGTAACATTTTACATTTTCTTAATTTGGGGATTTAGGGCCTTTTTGAAATGTAGTCTTTTTTAAGTTAATCCTCACTTCTGACTGGCTGGTTGCAACAAAACTTCCATCTACAATACAGTCTTTTTAGAAATTCTGAAACTATTTTTTGGGTCCAGGGTGCAGCACAAGAAAAATGAGTCCATTTTTTATGGCCGCTGCAGTTGAAAAAACGAAAACAAAAACAAAAAAACTGTCTTTTCTCCTACGTGGGATAACGGCTTTTTTTTCCTGCTCATAGAATGTCTCCTGCCACAAACAACATTTTCAGGGCAGAAAAAGCCCCTGCCCATGAATAGCAGCTGAGGTGTATGAAGGTTGCTTGCCCAAAGAGGCTTCTCTGGGCACCAGCATGCCCTCCCCTCTGCACACCCTGCAGGACAGTGAGAAGCCTTCTCCCACCAGTTTTGGGACCAGCTGCTCATTTTCCCTCCCATGATGCCTTAATCACTTCTCACTCAGCCCAACCAGGCCGGCGTCCAGCTTTTCATCTCTCAGACCCCATCCAGCTCTCGCTGGGGAATGAAGGACTGATACAGGTTTATGTTCACAAAAGTTGCTTTTGGACACTAGACATTTCCCTTTGAATTTTTCATTTCTCAATAATATTTTCTTATTTTTTGGTTATAATTTTTGTTGGCAAAATTCCATCAGTTTTTCTACCATAACCCAGCCTATCAAATAATAGGTACAATGTAATTATTTGATTTTCTAACAGTACCTTTAAAGATTTGATCTTAAAACAGTTTTTTTTTTATTTTCACTGGATTATTGGTGCTGAATTTGTGGTTTGTGTTCTTTTTTTTAATTCTTAATTCTTACATATTTCTTTCTCCACAAAGAGCCTATTGAATGATGATCAGGTTTCTCCCAATTAATAGAAAAGAACACATTGCTAGTTTTTGATCCTGCAGAATTAGTACTATTGAGAGACAGTGTTCACTTTAGTAAGAAATTGACTATAAATAAAGCAATGAAAATTTTTTATGTCGTTAAATCAGTGATTTGCCCTGTTCATGACCCCTTCCAAGCAGGCTGTTTTGCAATCTGGGGCCTCACTGAGTGAGCTATAACACAATTGATCCCAGCTATATAAGACACAGCACACTATTTCCTTCATTGATTTATTTCCAGTCTATTCTCCTCCTTATCCCATTTACCTGATCAATTAATCTCTGATATAACTCATGAGCATTGGTTGAGAATAACGCAGCTGATGATATTTCCTCAGCAGCAGCAATGATGGAGTGCTATGTGTATATGAAAGCAAAAAGGTATTCATTCTTGTGTGTAGCCAGGAAGGCTTCTCAATGAGAATCAGGTGGAAGGCATAGATCACTGTAAGCACCATGGAGTCAAGGGCTATGGCTAGCTTTGTTTTTTGTTTGTTAGTTTTTGTTTTGTTTTGTGTTTTTTGGGGTTTTTTTAAATGTAATTTGTTGTCAAACTGGTTTCCATACAACACCCAGTGCTCATCCCCACAAGTGCCCTCCTCAATGCTCATCACCCAATTTTCCCTCTCCCCCACCCCCCATCAACCCTCAGTTTGTTCTCAGTATCCAAGAGTCTCCTATAGTTTGCCTCCCTCCCTCTCTATAACTTTTTCCCCCCTTCCCCTCCCCCATGGACTTCTGTTAAGTTTCTCAGGATCCACATATGAGTGAAAACATATGGTATCTGTCTTTCTCTGCCTGACTTATTTCACTTAGCACAATACCCTCCAGTTCCATCCATGTTGCTGCAAATGGCCAGATTTCATTCTTTCTCATATTCAAGTAGTATTCCATTGTATATATAAACCGCATCTTCTTTATCCATTCGTCAGTCGATGGACATTTTGGCTCTTTCCATAATTTGGCAATTGTTGAAAGTGCTGCTATAAATATCACCCCAGCAGTGCCACCACCTTGCTCACTCCCTGGCACAAAGGAGATGCTCAGAAATGTTTGTGGACTAAATGAAGAAAATGCAAGTGTCAATTTTAGTAGCAAAGTAGCTTGAATTGATTGGTAAGCATCTCTGCAGCCCCACTCCAGAGATCCTGAAATTGTATTTAGTTCATTAAAAGACCAGTCTATGAAATATACAGATCCATGGACCAGAAGGCAAAAGAGGTAGGATGAGTGACAACAACAAGAAAGAATGAGAACTTTGGTGTCAGACAGACATGTGTTCAAATCCCACTCTCTTTTCTACTGACCGTATGGCTTTTGATGTTCCTCTAATTCTCTACACTCCTTGTTTTCCCCAATCTGGAAAATGAGGACAGTAACACCCACTTCCTGGGGCTCTGGTGAGGAGTAAATGATGTAATGCATGTAAAATGAAGGCACAAAGGCATGAAACAGCATGCATGTTTGGAAAACAGTAAGTAGTTCCACTTCTCTGGAGCACAGGGTACCCATGGGAGAGATGTGGTAAATGGAACTTAAGAGAGAAGAAGCAGGCGGGTCATCAGGAGCCTTGGGTGCCAAGCTAATGGGTTTGAACTTCATCCTAAAACCTTTGGGATGTTGTTAAAGTATTTTAAGCAGGGGAGAGGAATTCTGAAATCACATTTGCATTTTATTACAGTGGCTCTGGCAGAGTGACACTGAATTAGAAGAATCTGGCTCTTCCACACTTTTGCAGCTTCTCCACATCACTCTTCACACCTACTAAACGCTCTCACCAAACTATGTACACAGAATGGCACTTGGTTACTTGGCCTCTGGGCTGTTGCATATGTAGATCCCTCTTCCTAGAACATGCCTTTCCTCCTTAACTATCTTATTAGTGAGGACCCTCTCAGTTGCAAATGGCAGAAAATCCAATGCAAGCTGGCTTAAGCCATTAGGGCGATGTATTTACTCAGAACAAACTCTCTGCATAGCCATATTTGCAAGCCCATATCGTGTCTTAGACTCAGGGCTCTTTCTCCATCCTTCTATCCACCTTCTTGCAAATGTGTTATTTTCGGTTTTTGTTTTGTTTCCTTTTTTAACGGTAGCCATTTTAAGGTGATATCTCATTGTGTTTTGATTTGTATGTCCCTAATGATTAGTGATGTTAAGCAGATTTTCATATACTCATCAGTCATTTGCCTATCATTCTTGGAGAAATGTCAATTCAAATTCTTCGTCCATTTTTTAATCTGCTGTTTGGTTTTTGTTGTTAAGTCAAAGAAGTTCTTTATATATTCTGAATATCAGTTCCTTACGAGATGCATGATTAGCAAGTATTTTCACATTGATTTTTTTAAGCATTTGCTTAATTCCTGGCTTGACTTTTCCCCTTATCCCTCCCCTAATTTCTGAGGTGATATGTGAACAAAAGGAGGCCTCTTTCTTGTGTCCCTAACTTTTTGTGCATTATTAATTGCTTTATATATTTGGGTACCCCATGTTGGATGCACAAATATTTACAAATGTTATATCTTCTTATTGGATTGTCCCGTTTATTATTATATAGTGCCTTTCTTTGTATCTTGTTATAGTCATTGTTTTAAAATGTAGTTTGTACAATATTAGTCAACCAGTCCAGTGATAGTGTTCAGTACATAGTCAAGGAGAATAATTGAGAATGTTTGTAGAATGTGAGAGTAAAATAGGCATAGGGACCTCCTCTGAGGTACACGTTGTTGTTCCTACCCAGGAACAACGAGCCTCAGAGAGGGTAGGTAACCTGTCTCAGGTAACAAAGCTAAGTAAGTGGTGAAACGGGATTGAGAACTGTCTGACCTCAGAACTGACATCAGTATACCCAAAGCTTAGCATTAGCAGTTTAATCACCAAAGAAAAGTTAATAAGAAGCCTATTGTGATAAGGAGGAGAAGGTGTTCATGGTGGGACCCGGGCATTCACTCACATAGGCACAGCTAGATATGTAGGCAATAGCCAAGGGATAACACTCTTGCTATTTGGATTTTAAATGGATTCTAGCAATTTGTACCATGACCATCACTGGCACCTACGCCACAAGGGCACCTTTCCTCCCATTGGTACCTTAAGGTAGAGAGACAAGGCAGGCTTGGCCTCTCCTTCTAGCTTTATAGGTGCTTCCTGCCCATGAGAAAGCTGCATGAGAGACCATTTAGCCTCAGCATCTTTCAATGATTTTGAGACAAATTGCTATATTTCACATAAACTCTCAATTTCTCTAGAGCTGATGCATGGTGCGGTAGGAGGTATACAACATGTCTGCTAGAGATCGTATTTTTTCCTCCCTTAGCCCTTTATTCTTTCCTTTCTCTTCTCTATTGTTTCTTTCCTATCTCCTTTCTTCTGCCTTCAGTCTCTCCCTTTCTTTCTGTTGTTCACTCTGATCTGATTTCTTTATGGTCGAGTATACCTGTTTTCAGAAGCTTTACCATCATCTTCCTGTTGATTTTGCATCAAATGTTGTATATTTAATCCTATGATTGGTGTTGACATTAATTTCGTGGCTTGATAACATTTAGCCAATTTCTGTGAAGTATGTTCAGTGAACGATTCCCCCTCAGCTGCAGTTCACGCCCACCCTCTCTCCAGATGCCCTGGTTCCAACGGGCTCTGTGTGCCACTATGTAGAACCCACAGTCAAAACAGGATAGACGGGAACATTCTTTACCAGAGGCTCTGCGCCTCCACATCCTCTGACTGCATGGCATATTATAATCTTGGGATTCTCAGTGGCATGGTAATTGATGAATTCGTAGCTGAAGTAAACACCACCCTGGAGTGTCCTGCCTCTATGTGTGGTTTTCACTCTCTTCTCTATCGCCCCAGACCAAGAGGGCTATATCAACTGTCCAGCCATGCATGTAAATCCGTTTCCTCTCTTGTCACTGCAAATCCACTTTGCCATATGAAATGTCACATTGGCTAAGTTGAAATAAAGAAAACTTGACAATTTCTATTCCCCCCTTTGACTTGAGGTTGTAGGCCCATGAAATGAACCATTAGATCCTTTAATCATTAAAGAATAAGCTAATCCAGGCCATCCATGACTTAACATGGTACCAACTCTGTGAATGAATGGGAATATCTTTCTTTTGTTTGAAATCAGATGTTTGAAAGCATGAATTTTTAAAAACAACTTTGAGTTTTCATCCTGATAATTGACAGTGTGTAGACCTTTCACTGTAGGAGAACTTTAGGGACCAGATTGTGATTAACTGTGCAGTATTCAGGAAACAGTTTCTTTTCATGGCTTTTCTTAAACTTGGAATCTTTAGAAAGCATTGTTATTTACATTATACTGACCTTTGAATCAACTTAGATTTTATCATCCTTTTTTTATTATTTTAGAAATCTAGATGAATGCAAAGTGTTGGAGAAGGACCAAAAATAAATCAATGTTGTTATTTTACAATAGCATTGCCATTATCGATGTTATAATATCAGCACCATTATCATAATTAGTGCAACATTTTAATTGGAGGGGAAACGATCCAATAAATGTGTTCTACTATTAATATTTAACTACTGGCTGTGAAAAAAACCAATATTATATTATAAAATATTCACTGAATGTACGATGACAGAATTAAAACCTATTTAGAAAAAAAAAATATTCTCTGGCAAGGGAGAAACCAATGAAATCTCCAAGAAACTGGTCATTCTGAAATATCTAAGGGTAGATCTTTTATGGGAGTGCTTAAATATCTGATATCTTCTGTGGAGGGAAATAAAATGAAATTGCTTTGAGTGCTACCTTTCAGAAATAAACTAGCCTTTCCTTGTGGCCGAAACATCAGAAGGAAAATGGTACAAGTTCCTTCTGAGCTCCTTACGGCATTGGTGTTTAGTATATTAAAGGAATCTGATTTATAGTGATGAGTTACTAAGAAGAAATTGAAAGTTTCCCATCCCAGGGGTTTTTACATGCAAAATTTAAGGAACCCATTATAGTCCATTAGTTTAAAAGGTAAACTTATTAAATCCTCCATGATAAAATAGCTAGTTCTGATTTTATGTTAAAATTAAAAAGGCATGGACAGCATTTTTAAGACTCGGTATAATACACTTCTTGGCTCCGCTTGTAGCCAGTGGTAACTGGTGTTTAATGTGATGATTTAATGATGATTTAAATTGGTCCTTCTTCAGAGGAATAGAAAGATCCCCAGAGAAAGTAAATTTATGAAATGAGGTAAGTGGAATTCAGAGTAAAGTGATGGAGTGATTGGTGGGAAGGAAGTCTTACTGTTTGTAGCCCTAAAGACACGTTAAAAGGAATGAGAGTTATAGGCTAGTGTTTCAGATGGCCTCAGTCAAGAGCCCATGGGGACTGGATAGTGAAGTCCCACTTCTGCTCGTGAACACAGGTGCTCCAGCGTATCTGTGTCTCCCTGGTCTGGAGCCAGTCAAGTCAAAGAACGTTCATCAGCACTGTTTATGTTTGTTCTTCAGGTTGGCCAGCAAATAAAAATAATCATAGAATTACAGATTTTACAGCAGAAAAGATACCTTCACTAGAGCATCAGCAAGTTTTTACAACAAAGGAACAAACCACCCTAGTAGATTAAAGGACAAACCAGAAGTGACCCATTTTGGAAGTTAAAGGGCCATGTTGCCTGAGTCTGTGAACTATAATTGCAATGCCCTTTTCAGTATAACAGTAAAGTGTACCTGTAAACAAATAATTTATAATAAGCAACCAAACGTATATATCTTATAGGTGAGTTATAAAAAGGTATATATTAAAATTAAGAAAAAAACCGCTATTTGCATAAAATCTTCACCAAGGTTGAAAACCACTGAAATTCTCCTTTTTCCAGTGGACTTAAGAGCAGCTGAGTAGTCTCAGAAAGGCCATTGTAGATGGAGGAGAGATGATGCATTTTAGTTCCTTGGACAAGTCACTGCCCATCTTTCTAACTCAGCTTTCCCATCTATAACATAGGCATGATAAGAGTTCGTAGTCTCTCATAGGATAATGGTAAGAATTAAATAAAGCATGTAGACGGCTTAGAATACTGCCTGACAGAGGGTACATGGAAGTCATTCTATGAGCTTTAATAGGCATCAGTACTGAGGATTTGGGTACTGTTATGTAAATCTTGCATTAGAGAATCAAGACCTAAAATGTAATATTTCAATCTGATTACCCCAGAACAGAGGCCACATATTAACCTATATCCACACTACAAACTGGTGTTATCCCAATCCCTATAAATGTGTAAAACATGAAATAAGACACAGATCATATCCTTGAGAAAATTATAACTTGAGTCCACTGAAAAACAGTAGCCATAATTCCAAATGTTGGCAAGAATTTGTATTTCAGAATTAAGCATCTAGTGCCACATATAAACTCTACTTTGGGGGCGCCTGGTGGCTCAGTTGGTTAAGTGTCCAATTTTGGTTCAGGTCATGATCTCACAGTTCATGAGTTCCAGCCCCGCATCAGGCTCTGTGCTGACAGCTTAGAGCCTAGAGCCTGCTTCAAATTCTATGTCTCCCTCTCTCTGCTCCTCCCCTGCTCATGCTCTGTCTCTCTCTCCTTCAAAATAAATAAAAACATTAAAAAAATTTTAAACTTTTGGTCCAACATCAACTTTGTTTCATATTTTTTACATAAAATTTAGTTGTATAAGTAATAAATGTTCATTAATACATACATTGAAAACTATAGAATTTAAATATCCTTTTTATACAGTTACCCAGGAATAATCATTCTTCTCCACATGTGGACTTCCAGTTATTCTTTTCTATGTATTTTCCTATTTTAATGGGAGCATATACATGTACCGTTTTGTAATATGACTTTTTATAATGTCACAGGTGGAGCCTTTACACATCATGATGTGTGGTTTATAGATTCAACTTTAATGGTTGTGTAGTGATCCATTTTCCATTTGTAACAATGGCAGGGGGTCCACCAGCCCCATGCATAAATGGGACACTGTAAGCCCCAGTTGCCCATCCAATTAGTGCCTTCTTTCAGTCTCAGTAGTGACCATGCTTGATCATAAAGTTTATGGTCACTGTACGCATGGTGACATTTTTAACCCCAGGCGGAACTTGCCAGCCCCTCTTAATTGCCCCACGTTTCCTTCAGCAGCAGAATTTCCCATCTGTGGATGCTGATAAGAAAAGGGGGCAGGCTCTGCAGACATGAATATTACTGTCTTCACTTTGGCAGTCAAATTCTCTGAGCTTTGCCTCTGCTCACTGAGGTCTCAGGATGCTCTTGGAGTAACAGTGAGAATGAGAATAGTGGGCTGTGAAATACATAGAAAATATACACAGTTATTCTTTGAGTCATATAGCCCTGCCTTACATTGTATGGATGTGTGATAGTTCACTTAATTCTCACTCACTACTGTTGGACATTTTCTTTGTTTCCAAATTTACTATATTATAAGTGTAACTCCTCCATCTCCCTAACTCATCTGCCTATGAGTTCATATTATGTCACATGAAGGACTCAAATGTTGCTGGCTCTTTTCCATCTTCTCCCACCTCCAGATGATACAGAAGCTCAGTTCACTCTTCTCCCTCCACACACACAAAAACAACTGCTCCACAGTCATTTCAGAAATCCCCAGAAAGCTCATTTATATGTACATGAAAACACATTCTCCCATTCCCTGATTGACCCTCCAATACACACAGCCCTGGGTGGAAAGCAATTTAGAGAAGGCCCCTGTCTGTGACTGCTGCTCTAGGAACCCCCACAAGGACCCTGATGTCTCCCTCACTAGGCTATATTCTGTCTTCAATTTTGCACAACTAATAATCTTGAGGGCTCTGCTGTGCCTTATCTCAGATATTTTGTTCCTATTGTTTTGCATTCCCTAGGTCTCCTAGGGGGAAAAAAATGGCAGGAACGCCCCTTTCCCCTGTGGGCCCCAAAGTGTCATTCCGGGGATGAGAGTACTAGTCCCCAAATCCTATCAAAAGATAGACCCATCCACTTGAGCCTCCTGTCCCTTTCTCTATAGGAAAGCACACAGCATGCCCACCTCTCCTTTTCCTTTATGATATAACACCGCGGAATTTTCTGCTTCTCGCCTTGCAGACTTCCTTTCCAAAGAACGTGAACTCAGGCAGACACACACCGGCACTGCCCTGGCCTTAAGTCTGGCAGGTGCATCAAGTGACCCATCCTGACTTAGGCTCATCATATGGATATTGCACCTGAATCTTTTGTGCACATCTGTAATTGTCATTTAAATTCTGTCCTTAGATAAATTCTTAGGAACATCATGGTTGACATGAAAGGTATGCCACAGACATGTTCACCATAGCTTTACTTGATGTCTGGTTGAGTTCTGGCTACATCTTAAATTGCCACTGAGGACACTCAGGATGGGAACTGATGATTTCTCTGGGGTGTCAGAACATAGCAGTGTTTCTCCAGTGGTGAAGCCACAGAGCTCACATATCCAGAGATGCACACTTCCTCGCGGGATAGATGTTTTTACCCAGTGGCTTCCAATAACATTTTCAGTGACCATCAGAATCACAAAGCTATCACTTTTTAAAATTTTTTTAATGTTTATTTATTTTTGAGAGAGAGAAAGAGAGAAAGAGCAAGAGCGAGCGAGCATGAGTGAGGGAGGGGCAGAGAAAGAGAGGGAGACAGAATCCGAAGCAGACTCCAGGCTCTGAGCTGTTAGCACAGAGCCCGACACAGGACTTGAACCCATGGACCACGAGATCATGACCTGAGCTGAAGTCAGATGCTTAGCTGACTGAGCTACCCAGGTGCCCCAAAGCTATCACTTTTTCTATTGAAATAAAATTTATGGACAGTGAAATGCACAGATCTTCAATCTCTGAATAACTTCAACGATCATAGAACCAAGAGGTCCTTCAACCAGGCTGTGCAACAAGATCTCATGTGTTCTCTATAAAAAGTACAGTCTTCCTGCCCATAACGCCCAACCATTTAGGCTTTAAAAACTCTGTAATGAAGTTGGTATGTGTGTGTTTGTCAGGGGAGGGAGGGATTGCTTTTTAACTTCCAGTTGATTCTGATTCTATTCCCTTCAATTTATAGATATCAGGAACAAAGAAGAGATACAGGCAGGGTCACATCTTCTAATAAGTGAAATCAATTCCAGGACTCATTTCTGACCACCAGTGTCAAGGCATTTTTAGCTCCCCTAAAAACCAGTGGGACATGGGGAGTGTACTTGAATTTTCAGTGACTATTTCTAGCGTAAAATTTTGGGGCTCTATGTGAAAATAGTCACTGATGTGCATAATAACACTGTTATAACTTCATTTTGATTTTCTAAAATGAAAAAAAATATATCCAGGCTTCTGAAATCTACTTTAAGAAAAAATGTAGGAATATATATATATATATATATATATATATATATATATATACACACACACACATATATATATATATACACACACACATACACACACACACACATACATATATATATACACACACACACACACACACACACACACACACACACGCACTAACGTTTGTTTATTTATTTTGAGAGAGAGACTTTGAGCATGGGAGGGGCAGAGAAAGAGGAAAAGAGAAAGAATCTCAGGTAGACTCGCACTGTCAGTGCAGAGCATGACGAGGGGCTCAAACTTAAGAACCATGAGATCATGACCTGAGCTGAAACCAAGAGTCGGATGCTTAACTGACTGAGCCACCCAGGCTCCCCAAATGTAGGGTTATATTTCAATGGAAGTATCATTCTATGGGAATACTTGTGAGTACTGGTCAAAGGGACAACAGAAATCTGTTAGGACTTATAAACTTCTATCTGAAAAGGAAATTGCTTATAATTCCCCAAATGTCCTCTTCCCTCTTTCTTATATTTTACACAGCATTATTTTTTGCCTAGAATGTTCTGTAATAAACGACTGCAGTTATAATGAGTTATATTAACATCACGTTGTTACTGTTTTGAAGCATGTGGGGAGGTTTTGTACTAATTAAAAAAAGAGAGAGAGAGAAAGACATTTCTAGCTTTTCTTCCTTGCACGAGAATTAGGCTTTTTAAATTTTATTAAAAAGTTTCTTTTCACAAATATGGTTCAGCCTCCTAGATTTTAAGAAACATAATAGACAGCTAGTATTCACACGGATGTGCTATTTAAAAGGAACGTGGCTCACTATTGTTATTCGGTGCTGCATTTTTATGCGTAGGAATTGATGTATGCCAAGAAAAAGGCAATTAAGGCTCTTATGCTTATTTTTCAAGGTGTATTAAACTGGCTTGAGTTTTAACTATATGTTTCCTTTAAGAATCTTAAAAAAAAAAAAAACACCTTGAGAAATATTACCAACTGGGTCCATTGCCCTAAACAAAGAAGCAGATTCATTTTCATAAATAAATCTGAATTCCATTAGTTTTTCAAATTTACTTGTAGATTGAGGAAGAGGATAAGTATGCTAATCGAGGATAGAGAAGATGGAAAATTACGATGAGAATTTTCTCCATGCAGTCGGTGCTGGTCCTGTTCTTTGCGGGTATATTAAAAATTGAAGGCCTGTTTATTCAAATGTTCATTCAACAAATTTTTACCATAAGCGCACGATGTACACGGTGTTGTCTGAGTCATTTTGGTGGGAGCTTATACCCCAAAACGGCTCTTCACATCTGTAATGTTTAGAATCTGCCATGTGGGTCAATCCCTGGTTTATAAATAATAATGAAAATTAAGATGACAGTTCACGTTCATTGAGAGAGAACTATGTAGCCAACATGTTCTAAGTACTTTTCACTTTGTAGTTGCTCTTTGCAAAAGCTTATAGCAGCTGCTCTTATTGTGGGTACACAAAAGGATATTGAGACACAGAGAGGTTCAAAGTCTTAGCTAAGATCACACAGCTAATAGTGTCAGATCCCAGGCCATGTGGCTCCAGAGCCTATTCTCTGAACCACCATGTGACTTGAATATCTGTGCCCATTAGTTGATTTTTTTTTCTTATAAATTAGTAATGTAGGCCTGTATGATTACCACATAACATTTCAGCATTGGACTATGTTATGTAGGCAACTGGCACATAGTGGGTTATCAGTAAATGAGCACCGTCCACATTTATGATTTGGCTCTCATATCCAGGGCATAGCCCAGCTCCAAACGTTAGGTGCAGGAAAGAAACCACAATAATTTAGTTTATTAAATAAATGAATAATTTATTCAGTTTATTTAATATGCAATTAGTAGGTTGTGAAAACCATGTTTTTTCTAATATCCTTTAGGGGTAAAAGTCAAGTTTGGAAGTAAACTAGAAGTTTGTGAAGTTGTACTCAGAAATGAGTAGCTTACAGCTGCACAGCACATATCAGGAGGGTTGAGAGATGAAGCCAGAGTATGCAGGTGGAGGATGATTAATCTCAACTGATTTGAAAGAAACCATCAGTAGAAGTAGTGGTGTGGGATCTCAGCTAGCCTGCTGGAATTTCAGGCTGCGGCAAGCAGCGCCTCTCATAAATTCTTGACCTGTCTCGGAAGTAGCTTCCCTCTCTGAGAGCAGAGGGAGAAGAGGGGGTCATAACTGTGTGCTTAACTCTGAGCATCGGGAGGGATCTGATTCTTCTTGGGAAGTAAAGGAAAACTTTTTTTAATGTTGGTTTATTTTTGAGAGAGAGAGAGAGACAAAGCATGAGCAAGGGAGGTGCAGAGACAGAGGGAGACGCAGAATCTGAAACAGGCTCCAGGCTCTGAGCTGTCAGCCCAGAATCCAATGTGGGACTCGAACTTGGTAATAACAAGATCATGACAGAGGCTGAAGCCAGACATTTAACTGACCGAGACACCCAGGTGCCCCTTTATTATTATTATTATTATTATTATTATTATTATTATTATTATTTTAGGCCATAAAGAAAAACTTAAGAAAGCAAATGAGCATCCATGGAACAAGAGGAACCAAAGCAATAGTTAGATTGTATACCCTACCTGGTTTTTGAGAAGTAAGATATCAAACGATTCATTGAAAATGTAACAGTGAAGTCATGGACACTCTGAAAGAGAACACAGCCCACAAAGGATTGAAGGTTCTAATGTGGGCCCTAGATATTCTGAAAAAGTCTGAGTGTTCCATCTAAAGCCTGAGGGTTCTCTGTTTGAACACATTGTCTTACTCGCCTTCTTGTACTTGACTGAAATGAAGTTGCATGTCAGGCCTGGGATCAGCACAAAATTCACTCTATGCATGAAAGTTCCAGATTTGGTATCTCTGAAAGCACATGTGGGGGCTAAAATATGTTTAAAACTTCTTTCTTTTGCTAAGAACTTTAGAGTATCTGAATTTTTGGCTCTGTCGTGATTGGGAAACTCTTGTTACATCGTGAGCTCAAATTTGGTGATCTTTCCTAAATGGCATCATACCACAGAAGGAGAGCATGGCTGACTGCAGGCAGAGCAGTCCCCGTGTGGCCCTGTAGGAGGTCCCCACGCCTGCCTGTTTCTGTCACTACAGTATTGTCCCTGGAGGTCAGCATCTGACTTTGGACAGAAGGCTCTGAGAGTGAGGGCTCTGCTGAATAGGTAACTATGTGAACTATTCCCTCACCTGGCTGTTTTCACCAATGAGCTTCTTTGGCGCACTTTCATAGCTTGTGCAAACAGCCCTGATTCACCAGCTCATCCAGGTTATGCCAGCAGCCAGCAGCAGTGATTGTTGGCTCTCAAGCAGCTGGAGGGCCTGGGAGGGCCCCCTGGCAGCAGCCCCAGAGTTGACCGAAGCCACCACAAAGTAGAATAGACACATATAATGGGTTCCCAGGAAATAACAAATCTTCCTACTTTTGTGCTGCAGAGACATTTCTCCATTATCACCTTAAGATGGAAACCAGGGCCCTCTCATCTAACAGAGGCCACTTACCCTGGCAAAGGGCAGCTTGGCCACGCACGTGGGAGGCACTTTAAAGACAGTGGCAGCATCTGTGCATGCATGGACACACTCATAACAAATCTCTTGAACCACAGTAGGGTGAGAAGGAAGGAAGTGAGCTGTTTAACATAATGACATAATCACACAGGGAGTTCAATGATAAAACCAGATTTTTAAAGGGTATGCACATTCACTAGACGAAAGGACTGTTACAAAGGACAAGAGACACAAATTTAAAATAATAGCATATTTGAATATAAATGTTAATAAGCCAAAATTTACCAAACCCAAACGTTAAGAGTGTCAACCAAATTTACATTTTTTAAATAAATTGCCCTGTGGCATAATGGTTAATACTTATGGTCACTGATATCAGGAACACCTGAGTTTGAATATCAAGTCCACATCTTACTAGCCGTACCTAGGGCAAGTTCCTTAGCTACTCCAGTTGTAAGCTTTTTCCGTCTGTAAAATGGGAACAATCACAGTACTTTTATCATAGCTTTATTGTAAAAATTAAATGGGATACTTTATAGAAAATATTTAACAAGGCCTAGCATATTCAGTGAGGGCTTTTTAAAACCTTGTACTATTCTCATCCTTCTGAGAAGAAAAAAAACACATATGTTTCCTCAACCACTTGGGCCTTTTGGTAACATCATGAAAACAGCAGCATTTGCAGCAGCAAGAGTAAATGGCAAAGTTAGTCACCTCGTACTTTCTGTCTGTAGACTCTGTAAAGTGTTTCTCACACTGGGAAGGATGGGTTCATTATCCCAAGGGGAGAATCGATTTCCAGAACTGGTAAGGCAGTTAGCAACCCTAGATGACTCATCATTCTCCAGTCTGGGTAAATTGCATTCCAAGTACTGGATACTATTCTAGAACCACTGTTGATAATCCCTGAGGAAATGGCATATTGGAGATAAGCGAAAGGACCAAAAAATGGGAAAATACAGTTCTTATTTCTATAAAGGAAAAAAAAAAAGTTCTAAAAACCAGAGCACAGGGACTTGATATTGGTACCTGGAAAATGTCTAGAAAGCAACAAATGATAAAGATGGAATCACTAAGACACAGCATGAGCTCACTAAAAATAAAGTGTTTTTTTTTAACAGATTAAAAAAATTAACTGTTTATCATGAGACTGCTATAAGTTGGTTGTATCAGGATTTCATTAAGGCATCTATCTTTTGACTCAGGATAATGTTCAGAGAGGATTAAGAAATATGTTGGTGGATCATTCAGTTGGATAGATGCATAATCAGCTGCCCCATTGTACACAGATCTAGCCAAATAAAGACTAATTAACTCAGAGAAATGTTTCCAGACCTATGCCACAGAGGTCTATCTTCATAACTACGTTACTCATCATATGTTATCACTGACATGACTATTGGAAGGCAAGCAAGTTTTTTAATGTATAGGTAGTACTAGCTGGGAAGGGAGAATAGCTGTGATCTTGTCAAAATCATAATTCTGAATGTTCTATAATATCTTAGTATCTTAGAACAGTAGGCTGTGGTAAACAAGATAAAATTTAACAGTAATAAATGTTAGTTCCTGCATTTGTAGGTTAAAAATTAATTTGTTAAATCCCGGAGCTTCAAAGCAATTAGCGTTCGGAGGAAAACTTGGGACAGTAGTTAAAAATAAATTCAGTATGAATCAAGAGTGTGCTAAGAGCCAAGTCAGACAGAGGATGCTTAATAGGAGGATAATGTTTTCTCTAGACACTGTGATTAGCCCTGCCACATTCTGCCTCATGCAGACCACATCTTAAAGGGTTTGGTTCCAGATAGTTTCACTTCAAGAGAGAAATTGACAAACCAGAAGGTGTATTAAAAAAAAAAAAAAAAAGAAAAGGAAAGAAAATGAAATAGTTTGCCTTTAGAGGGATCTAAAAACCATGTTGTAGGGAAAGATGGAAAGAACTCAGGCCACAGCTACTTAATTTCGGAAAAGAAAAATCAAGAAGACATATCACTTAGGTCTCTGAATATTATAAAAGCTTTCTTATGGAATCATATATAGATAGATGTAATATATTTCTTAAGGCAAAAAGGAGTTAATAAATAAAGATTTTAGGGGTGAAAATCTAAAGAAAGAATTTATAACAATTAGAGGTGTCCACTTATACCATGAGCTGGTTTTTGGAGCTAACAAGCTTTAACGTAGAAAAACATTGGCCAGGAGTGCCTGGTGGGTAAGTCAGTTAAGCATCTGGCTCTTGGTTTCAACTCAGGTCATTATCTGATGGTTTGTAGGTTTAAGCCCAGCATTGGACTCCACGCTGACAAAATGGAGCCAGCTTGGAATTCTCTTTCTCCCTATCTCTCTCTTTATTCCCCTCCCCGCCTCAAAATAAATAAATTAACTTTAAAAATAAATAAATAAAAATAAAAGCATTGACCAAATAAACGTCTTTTGAATGTGAGGCTTTTAAAAGAATGATTACATTAAATTGAATAGTTATGTAGATGGTTCCAAGTTGTGTTGTCCAGTGATGAGAGTCTTCTTGTAGGGCAGCCATTCTGCCTCTTATTTAATGCCAATGATAACTTCAGGAATACACAATGGGAAGTATCTTTTCCATGCTGCAAGGAAGAGAGTGTGAACATGAGTCTGTATGAGTAAATTAGACATCTTTATGTAGGAGTTTATACCTCATGGCTAAACTGAAGAGGCTTCTCTAAATTCTTGGCAAGAAGTAGACCTGAGGCTTTATTGCCATAGAGATCTGAATCTCTGAAGCATCCATGTTAGAGCCGGGTAGGGTACTCAAGATGGTTTACTTTTTTTTTCCTTTAAATTATTATTGATATCTATTTATTTTGAAGGAGGGGGGCAGAGAGAGAGAGAGAGAGAGAGGGAGAGAGAGCATCCCAAACAGGTTTCATGCTCAGCATGGAGCCCTATGTGGAGCTCAATCCCACAAACTGTGAGGTCATGACCTGAGCCAAAATCCAGAGTCAGACGCTTAACCTACTGAGCCACTCAGGTCCTCCTCAAAATGGTTTACCTTTTAGGCAAAAGATCAGGTTAAGTTGGAAAAGCATTTATACAACCTCAGAAATGCTTGACTTTGGTTATGTAATAATTGGTTGGAGTTGAAGGTCAACCCAGAGGTTTTCAATTCCTAGGTATTTGTGCTTTTTTACATATTATTCTAAATATTTTGTCACCACTCCTAGGTAAAAATTAATGTTCCTACCTATGACCTTATTACTAAAATGAGTTAACCTAGATTAAGCACATAATTTATGTGTACTAGATAATATACTGAATCCTTTAAAAATGTTTAATCATTCAGTCCTCTCAAGAACCCTAGGAAGTAGATACTGTTATATCTTAGTTTTTAAAGATGAGAAAATTGTAACTTGCAGAATTTTTTTAAACTTGCTCACATTGCTAGTAAGTGGAAGCTAGGATTCAAATGAGCTCAGGCACCCACCCTATGAACCACACACTTATTATGGTGTAGGTTCATAGACAAGGTATTCAGTGCAGCTCAGTGGTTAAAAGCAAGTGGTGATTTGGAATCAAAGGGTTCTAGGCTGAAAACTTAGCCCCTCATTTACTGATTCTTTGATCTGAAGTAAATTGCTCAGTCTCCTTGATCATCACTTTCCTCTTCTATAAAGGGAGTGGGGTAGGAGGAGGACTAATAATACGAATACCTAAGATTGCCCTAAGATTGAATGAGATGATGCATGCAGTATTAAGCACTTTTGCACGTAGTAAATTCTCAATAAGTTTAGCTGTTGATGTTATTAATAAGTATGTATTATTACACAGTGTTGGTTCAGTTGCTTATGACTGTAGAAAGTTTGTCTGTTTGGATTCTACAGGTAATTCTGTGTACCAAAATGGAAGACATAATGCTAGGAAGAGGCTAAATTCTTTGTTTCTACTCTTGCATGTTTAAAATAATTTTTTTCGGAATTCAATGACAAATATTCTGATTATGGTACAGAAGTCACGATTCTAGTACATGGTATAAATCCACGAAATTTTCTTCCAAATGGTAAGCCATTCAAGTTATACCAGTGAAGATAAAAGAACAATTTCTTTTGTACCCTAAATCCCTTATGCATCATGCAGTTTTCAGTATGTGGAGGAGGATTACTGTTTTCCTGCCTCCCAAACTCCTAAGGCCATTTAGAGACACCAGTTTTCTTGCCTTTCCTCTCTATCATCAAGTCTGTCTTCCTGTGCCCCTCCCTCAACCTCTACTGAAATAAATAGTTGGCTTCCACTTTGGATGTTTGCTGACAGCTTTCAAATCCCACCGCTCTTCCTTTCCCTTCTGTGCCACATCTCAGCAAGTTGATAAGAAAGGCTTCCTTTGTCTCAGTCAGAAAGTTCAGACCTTGCAAGTGCTGGCTGCCCAAGCCATGTTCAGAGCTCCCTGGAAACCTTCCTTCATCTCCCCAGAAAAACTCAGTGTGTGAGTAATAAATCTTTTCTTAACTTTTTGGTGCATACGTGGTATCATCAGTCTCGACATCCAAACCAAATTTTGGAGTGAGGGTTATGAGACCATATTGCTTCTGTAGGGTGATGACAAGTCCCAGATCACTTCCTGCATGCAGCATCATCACTCATCTGGAAAATGCCCATCTGCTTCTCCACTGTTGTTGGCACTTCCTTTAACAGCTAATTTGTCCCTCATCTACTTAAAGTGGAATTCAGTCCCTCTAGTCAAGTGGTCTATGGGCATATTCTTGTAAAATTTCAAGTATTAGGTACTTCTCATGTTCTGCTAGCTATTCCAGAAGTTAGAGTAGAAGGGAAAGATACCCAAATCTGACAAAGAAAACCCAATGCCACCTTAGAGAAATAGACCAAAAGTCTTGCAGACAATTCCAAACGAATCCCTATTTAAAACTCTTAGAAAATTAGAACTAAAAGTAAAATTCCTTACTAAGATAAATAGTTTTATCTGGCAGCCACTATCACTCTCAATAGGAAAATATACTGTAGATATTGAAGTATAGTCAGGACCATGGTGCCAGCGATTAGCATACTTTGTAAATGCCTTTTTGGAAGTTCTGCCACTTCCCTTAATACATGATTCAGAGGTAAAATTGCACTGCTATTGGAAAGGAGGGAAAACATATTGTTATTTTCAGGTGGCATTCTCTATACTACAAACCTGAGAAATTAAGTGAAATAAACCTAAGAATTAATAAAAGAGTGTAATAAAGTGGTCAGATATGACTATTACAAAAATCAGTTGTTTTCTGTCAGTGAGGAATAATGGTTCAAAAAATAAATGGGGAAAATTCAGTGTATAATTGTAAGGAAGGTCATAAAATACTATTTAAAGAAAAGTGTAGAACTCATTTAAATAAATGTATACAACTTATCGAGAGAAGTCAAGAATTTAATAAAGTGGTATACCATGTTCCTGCAGGGGAAGACCAAATATTGCAAAACTGATATTTCTTCCCCAAATAATTTAAAGGTTGATTATAACCTTTTAAAAGAAGTGAAAATCAATTGGATTATAGGAGGGGAATGAGGAGGACTTAATGATTCTATAGACAATGTAGAAAGAAGCAAACAAAAAAAACAAGAAATGTTTGAGAGGAAGAAGAATAACAAATGATGGCTTACTGTAATAAGTATTAAAATGGTATCAACTTGTAGTTAAAGTGTGCTTATAGCTCTAGATCAGGTAAATCAATAAAACAGTATAAGTCATCTGACAATAACTTTACCGTATTTAAGTGTTTAGTACTTCTAAAAAAGATATCACAGGGGTGCCTAGGTGGCTCAGTCAATTAAGCACCAACCATGGCTCAGGTCATGATCTCACAGTTGGTGAGCCCCTCATTGGGCTACACGCCGCCAGTGTGGGGCCTGCTTGAGATTCTCTCTCCCGCTCTCTCTCTCTCTCTCTCTGCCCCTCCCCCCACACACTATCTCTCAAAATAAATAAATAAACTCAAAAAAAAAAAAAAAAAAAAGCCAGGGCACCTGGGTGACTCAGTAGGTTAAGTGTTGACTTCAACTCAAGTCATGACATCACAGTTCATGGATTCAAGCTCCGCATCAGGCTCTGTGCTGACAGCTCAGAGCCTGGAGCCTGCTTCACATTCTCCCTCTCTCTCTGCCCCACCCCTACGCACACACTCTCTCTCTCACACACACAAAAACAAATCAACATTAAATTTTTTAATAAAATAAATTAAAAAAGATATCACCTATCAACCAGGAGACAAAGGCTGCGTCTGTAAATGTTCTGGAACAATTTTTTCATTATTTGGAAAGAAAATAAGATGCTTACCTGACAGCATAATGTGAATCCCATATGAGTTAAAGAGGTAAATGCACCAAAAAGGGGAATTGAAACATTATTAAATTTGAGGAAAGTGACTATTTAATTGCTCTTGGGTGGGAATGGACTTTCTAATTATAAAGTCAATGAAGAAAATCACAAAGGAAAAAGATTTTCTTAACTTTATAAACATTTAAATGTTATGAACCTGAATATATTACAAACAAAATTAAAAGACAGGAAAAGAGAAGACATCAGAACTAAAACAATTTTTGCTATCCTCAATACGTGAAGATTTAATATAAATTCGTAATGGAAACATTGTGACAGGAATCTGCGCAAAGGATATAAAGAGACAGTTCGCAGGAGAGAAAATACCATTAGCTAATAAACATAGGAAAAAATTAGCCTCCCGTGTAGTCAAAGAAATAAAATGTTAAATAATAATAGAGGATGTTTTGCCTACAAAACTGGCAACATGTTTAGATGGTACTAATCGGTGCTGGAGAAGGAAGAGTAGCACTCACATACACGCCAGGGGAAGTGAAAATCGATAAGGCCTTTACAGAAGGCCAAATGGTAATGTGTATCAGGAATCAGTGAAAACATTCTAAGGCTTTTACCCATTAATTCTATTTGCGGTGCTCCATTCCAAAGAAATAATTTATGATTTAAAATGAGATTTATGTTTAAGCACAGTCTTTGTAGCATTATTTTTACTAGTACAAGTGAGACAAGGTAAAATAATCTATAGTATATATCCCACAATAAACGCTTTTGCATTCAGTAAATGTGTCATCATTTTTAATGGTGTGGGAAAATATCCACTTTGTTTTAAGTGAGAAAAAAATCATCATTTAGTAAATCAACTGTCATGTACAATATACATTTTATACCTCTAGAAAGTGACCCCATGTTAATGGTGGTTATCTATGGGTTATGTAATTTTGAGCAATTTTTGTTTTCTTCATACTTTTGTGTACATTTCACTTTTTTTCTAAAATGGTCTTAGTAATTTCAAATCAGGAAAAATGAGAACTTCATTACTGCTGATGAGCATTTATTACCTTATTTGTTTCTTATTCCCAAAACTCTCCAAAGGATAGACATTGCTCATAGAATATATATACTCTACTTATATGTTTCCCTCTTGATGAGTTGAAAATGATAGATGTCTAACATATTTATTTCATAAGGATACTGTGAAGATAAATTGAGATAAAGATGGAAACATGATTTGGAAGAAAAAAATATAATAAAGATATAGTAAGTTGGATTTTGTCACCATATATGTCCCAAGTCAACACATTAAATAATTTTTGGTGACTATCAGGCATGGGCCTGTGCCTCCGATTAAATAATAATGCCTATAAAGCATTAGTTTATAAATTAAAATAATGTATATCAACCTCTAGAAAGTGCTCTCCAGGACTTTGTCTGGTGTTGGGAATGTTCTCTAGCTATGTCCTCTGATATGATAGCCATTGAGCCAAACAGCATTTGACATGTCACTGGTGTGACTGAGAAACAGAATTTTTATTTTTTTTTTAGTTTTTACTTTTTGGTATGAAATTTATTGTCAAATTGGTTTCCATACAACACCCAGGGCTCGTCCCAACAGGTGCCCTCCTCAATACGCATCACCCACCCTCCCCTCCCTCCAACCCCCCATCAGCCCTCAGTTTATTCTCAGTTTTTAAGAGTCTCTTATAGTTCAGCTCTCTCCCTCTCTAGCTTTTTTTTCCCTTCCCCTCCCCCATGGCCTTGTGTTAAATTTCTCAGGATCCACATAAGAGTTAAAACATATGGCATCTGTCTTTCTCTGTATGACTTATTTCACTTAGCATAACATTCTCCAGTTCTATTCACATTGCTACAAAAGGCCAGATTTCATTCTTTCTCATTGCCACGTAGTATTCCATTGTGCATATAAACCACAGTTTCTTTATCCATTCATCAGTTGATGGACATTTAGTCTCTTTCCATAATTTGGCTATTGTTGAAAGTGCTGCTATAAACATTGGGGTACAAGTGCCCCTATGCATCAGCACTCCTGTATCCCTTGGGTAAATTCCTAGCAGTGCTCTTGCTGGGTCGTAGGGTAGATCTATTTTTAAGTTTTTGAGGAACCTCCACACTGTTTTCCAGAGTGGCTGCACCAGTTTGCATTCCCACCAACAGTGCAAGAGGGTTCCAGTAAGACAATGAATTTTTAAATTAATTTAATTTCAAAATACATAGCCACAAGTGGCAAGTGGATGCAGCTGTACAGTGTAGCATTGTTGTGGAGTGGGCATCTTGATCTTTAGTGTTTCCCATGCACTATCTTATTTGAGCCTCACAATAACCTGCAACCCAGGAATTCTTTATACCCCCATTTTATAGGCGAGGAAGCTACGTGGTAAGGAGTGTGCTAATAAGTTGTGGTACTGTAGGGGAGCCTGGGTGGCTCAGTCGGTTAAGCGTCCGACTTCGGCTGAGGTCATGATCTCGCAGTCCGTGAGTTCGAGCCCCGTGTCGGGCTCTGTGCTGACAGCTCAGAGCCTGGAGCCTGTTTCAGATCCTGTGTCTCCCTCTCTCTCTGACCCTCCCCCATGCATGCTCTGTCTCTCCCTGTGTCAAAAACAAATAAACGTTAAAAAATTTAAAAAAAATAAGTTGTGGTACTGTAATTCACCACCACATGGGTGATGACAGAGCGACTGTAATGCATTAGTCTGTATTGTCTCCCACACTAAATGCAGGGCCTGTCACCTGACAGGCATGTGCTAGTGGAAGTGACAAACTACAGGGAAGTCCGGGAATGGGGGAGGAGCAAGATGAAACCATGTCTTGCCCCTCTGTGGCAAATCCCTTCTGCATTGAACCCATTGCAATGCAATCCTCTTATATGTAGAAATCTGGCACCAGAAGTTCCCAACCAGGGGAGGGACTTGTCAGCAGGACATCAGGGAGGGGTGTTAAGGCCACACACACTTTTTTAGTTGCTGCTTTCTCCTCAATCAAGAGCTTCACACTGAAAATATCTTACAGCCAGGGCCCCAGACTGCACACAGGTGAGAAAGCATATTTGTTGAGTACATTTGAAATACTTGGGCAGCTTTTAATGTACTTTACAGGATGTGACAAATGAGTGTCTGTGTAAATCAATAAACCTTTCTGTGAAGGGACTAATGGTTTTATGTGAATAGCCAAGCAATGCACCTGGAAACCAGTACTCTTGTTTCCTGTCAGTATTTTTAAAGTTCACTGTCATAACTCTGTTCCCCTTGACCTTTATCAGTGATACCTAGCAGAGATTTGCGTTGCTAGTCAAGTTCTAACTGGACATCTCACCTATCAACCCTCGTTGGCTTTCCCCTCAGTGTCTGATAAATGCCTCTTTCCCACCTTGCCCTCTCTTCTTAAATTGCTCACTTCTTAACATGTTGTGATTGATCTTTGAATAATAATAGACTTCCTCAGATTTAAGAATACTTCATTCCAGACTAATATAGGTGGTATTTTTTTTTGCCTGGATACTTTAAAGTCAGTTTTATTATCATTGTGATGCACAATAATAAATACTTTTGTGTTTGAATGTTGGTAAGTGAAAAATCAATATGCACAGAAATTCAAGAATCCTCAAATGCTGTGAAACAAACTAATGCTCAAATGCTAACAGAAAATGAGGACCTTTGGTTTTGAAAAGCAAAATACATGTCACCTAGAAGTATGACTAAGTCTTATTTCTCCTCACAAGCATGAGAAGATGATCTAACATCATTATGGCTGAAACCCTGTACTAGGATTTGCAAATTGCAACCAGCCCCTTTCAGACTCCTGACATACACTTACATGCAATTAATGCACAGAGCAACTCTGCTCTTTGCTCTTTTAAAGTAGTTCTTTATATAGTCCTGTCTTTATAGTATCCCAAAGCTACATTTTTCAAAGACAGTAATTCTAGGACAGCTTAAAGAAATACAAAGAGCCTGTTTTTTTTATACAGGACTTCAAGTACTTTTTCTGTTGTAAATATACTGACACAATCCTATTTCATTCTACATGTTGTTTACTTAATGTATTTCCACCCAGAGGTGAAATATTTAAGTGGGATTGCATTGTGGGTATTATTTTGCTAATTAGCATCCAAATGTGGGACTCTGGTTATGTAAATACAACTCAGCCTTAATGTTAATAGTGTTTTCTGGATCAAAAAAGACAGTTCCAAGTCTATGAAGTGTTAACTGCCATCACACTAGAGCAGTTGTCTGATTAATTACGATGGTGTGAACTTGGTCATGTTTTTGAGATGATGTTCCCTCCAGAGCAATTGACTAGATAATTGTGCTCTGGCTGCCACGGGACCTGAGTGGATCTCAGCAGGTGTGAGACCTGAGCCTGGAGCTGTCTCAACCTGTCGTCACTTACTTGATCAAAGGGAACATGCTCTGTGAAGATGTCTTCTCAAGTAAATTGGGCCCAAATCCTGCCACCTGGAAGGGTAAAATGAAGATTTATTTAATACTCAAACTATCAGAACCAGTTATCCAGATGATCAGTGTAATGGGTAGAAGGGCAGAAAAATTACAAAGCGAGGTCTCATATTCTTGTCTGCAACCTGGAGACTGGATTTGATAAAGTTGGGATCTCTTTCAGCTCCAGTCTTCTTGTGTCTTATACCAAGAGATGCATTATGATGGTCAGGTGGACAGTCATTATTTTACATCTCTGAGCTCCAGTTTCCTTTATTTATAAAATTACTCACTTCGACTTGATATCCCAGTCTAAAAGGTAATAAAATGCATTCACAAACCTGAAAGTTCCATGGGTCTGTATTGGGTGGAGGCCAGGGATGCTGCCAAACATCCTGCAATCCAGAGAACAGCCCCTCAAAAACAACAACAGCAAAAATCTGGTCCGAAATGTTAGTCGTGCTGAGGTTGAGTAACCCTATTTTGTATGTATGTAGAGAGGGGTGTGTGTGTGTGTGTTGTTTTGGGTTTTTATTTATTTATTCTTTTCGGTTTTCATCTTTTTATTTTATGTGGTTTGCTCCAAGGCCAAAATCAATAGTAACAGGGATCACAAACATTTTGATTGGTACACCAGACTGATGTGTAAGACCTGGAAAACAGAAAATGTTATACAAGTTGCAAAGAAAGTTCTTCTGGAGTTCACAAACATGATAGTAAGAGGAAGTAGTGTGAATGCATTAGGTGTTAACATTTAGAACAGTACTTGTAACTGCTCCTTTCTGACAATTCTAGGACCTTGTTGCAAGCCCTTCATATGTCACTGCTGATTTCCTTCAACATGAAATAGGACTTTACAAAACTCTTCATAGACCTTACTTTTGGGGTACTTGAGCGGTTCCTATTCCTACAGTGCTGGCATATGCTGTACACACACACACACACACACACACACACACACACACACACACAACACATACTCTCTCATTATATAGAAGAACTCTTCATATATAATTTGCTCTAACCAGATCAACAAGACATTGTTTTCCTCGCCATCTGTTGAGACATGGAAATAAGCTTTGCTGTACATAGCCCTACATTTCATCTATGTTTGTCTTAATGAGACTTCTTCTGGTTTGGTTACCCTTCTCTCTGATCAACAGATTGCATCAAAGTCTGGCTTAGAGAAACGAGGCCAGCTAGGCTCTATGAGTTCTGGCAGGAGTTGGCTGATCTCCTCAGGGACTCAAAGAAGGGAACAAGTGAGGGCCATATATTTCAGAATTTTGTAAAAGAGATTGTTTGAACCATGACAGAAGTAGAAGTCTGATTGTCTTCATCATCTTTTAAGAATATATGATTTTATGATGATTAGTATTGCGGTAATTACTATATAAATTCGAGGACGTCTGGGATTTCATAGCTGGAAAAGGCTTTAGGGAGTCTGGCAAGTTTACGAGGGGAGAAAAATAAAGTCAAAAGAAATTAAACACCTTGATCACTGCCGCAGTAAGTGGCCAGAATTTGAAACCGTGTTTTCTCTGCCACATCATCCTGCTAGAAAATGTTTTTAAGACCACCAAACTCAACTAAAGAACCAGATCACTGGATATCACACTATGCTTATACTTAAAATATCTCTATGAGACGTCATCTAGGTATAAAATACCTCCTGAGTAGCATCACTGGGTAAGTACACAGTGTGCACAGAGATTCAGTATTACCTTGGTAGAGCGATGTGTAATTCAAACAGAAAAAGTCTTTTAATAAAATTGGTGGCTGCTAGCTTTCAGCCTACATGTCTATTATTGTACCTGAGCTGAGCTATAAGCTGAGGTGTTTACTCTTCTTTTATCCTAGCCCTCAAAAAGGAATTACATTTCAGTTCTCCTCATCCCTTATCACCCCAGGGTCCCAACTGCTTAAAAATATCTGCCAGCTCCCACCCACTCACCCACACAAAACAGCCCAGGAAATTTTAAAAGCTGGATTGGGAGGAATTAGGATGGTATATAAATGTGTTAGCTTTCTTCTTTCCCCACCGTTTTCAAAGCAAATCCTGCTGCTTTGCCAGTTCTCTAAAGAGGAGCGGGAAATCATCCCACCCCCTTTCAGCTCTTGGACTTGGAAACAGGAAATGTGGTTTTTACAAGGATATTTAGTTTAGGGTAACATTTGGGAGTTCAGAATGGGAAGGTGTTTACAGTACTGATTTAGAATACCTGTGATTCTGTCAGGTCTGTGTGAGCTAAAGACTGTCAGTAAATGTCTTTGAGCCTCAGGTTGCTTCTCTACAAAGTGTAGAGAACAACATATTCTCCCTTTGAAGATGAAGTATATTACGTGCTGGACACCGAGCCTGGCACATGGTCATCATCAGTGCTTGTTAACTGTCATTGCCATCATCATCATCATTTTGTAGAGCTCCTCCCTTTTTCTTCTCCATCCCAGGTACAGCAATGGCTCCAGCCTGGCTTTGTCTTAAATTAGACCCATGCTTACAACTCCTGGACACACATTTTCCAGAAGTTACTCTCACATCTCAAATATACAAAATTGAATTCATGATTTCTTTAGAATTATTTCGAGAGCTGCCACAAATTCAAGGGTAACTCCTCTCTCATGACCAGATCTTGTTTAGATTTTTTTTTTTTTGTAACCCGAGTGGAAATCTCTAGACACCAAATGATACAAATAAGTCCAGGGGTTTTATATACCCTTGTAAGTTCCAGCTAAAGACCAAACCCAGACTAGATTAGCCTTAGACACAATGCTACCTGTTGCACTCTATCCTTGCAGAAAGGCAGACAGCTTCCATTTAGGGCAGCTGTTGCCCACTCGTGTTGGAAGTAGATGAAAGTGGGGAGCAGGGCTGAAGGTTGCCTTCCGTTGACTCTCCACTGTCCGTCTCCTCCACCTGTATGGAAGGGCAGTTGTCCTGAGTGGAAAGGCCAGAAGTCATGCATCATAATTAAAGTGAACCACAATCTTCCTAAAGCTTAATATGTTTTCCTTGTGGATTCTTAAGCAAAAGGACGTTATTCTTCCCTAAAGAGAGAGGGAAGAGTTAGTGTGAGCCACTGGCATGACTGAACAAAAGAACTTCATGAAGGGGCGCCTGGGTGGCTCAGTCGATTAAGTGTCCAACTGCAGCTCAGGTCATGTTCTCACAGTTTGTGAGTCTGAGCCCCGCATTGGGCTCTGTGCTGCCAGCTCAGAGCCTGCTTCTGATTCTGTGTCTCCCTGTCTCTCTGCTCCTCCCCTGTTCTCTCTCTCTCTCTCTCAAAAATAAATAAACATTAAAAAAATTTTAAGAATTTAATGAAAACGTGCCAACAATGGAAGAAAGAGGAGAGGAGTTAGGGTGACTACCAGCAAATCTTGCGTAAGAACCAGGCTTATATGTTTGTGGCCATTGTGTCTTCTCTGCAGGAAGGAAAAAAAATCATTACGTAGCAAACCAATAGACTTTTTTCTAAAAATCTCCCATAATATTGTTTATCTCACTTTGTTCTCCATTTCTACTAAAGACCTTATCACACTCTCAGAGACCTGAGATAAAAACCTTTATGACGTCTTCACTTCTCAGCTCTCCTCCTCATGTAGCTCCTGGTTGGGAGCTGATGAGTCTGTTTTGAATTGTCTCTCAAATGCATGTCTTTCTCCCCCTCCTCCATGTCATCCTTGACAGTCATGTGTTTTCTCATCTCTCCCTCTTCTCTTCAGTCCCTTCAGTCACTGGTGCTGGGATTAGTTAGTGGAAATAAGCATTTGTGGGGCACCTGGGGGGCTCAGTTGGTTGAGTGTCTGACTTTGGCTCAGGTCATGATCTCATGGTTCATGGATTTGAGCCCCATAGCAGTCTCTGCACTGACAGTGTGGAGCCTGCTTGGGATTCTCTGTCTCACTCTGCCCCACCCACACTCGTGCTTTCTCTCTCTTTCTCAAAATAAATAAACTTAAAAAAAAAAAGGGAAATATACATTTGCTCCTGTTCCTTCACCCTGACATCTGGCTCCTTCCATCTCTGTGGCCTTATCCCTAACTAGTGTCACCTACTATCTACTCACTGACCTGTTACTGTGGAACTCAGCTCCCCAAACCCACTGAGGCCCTTCCAGAAATGCCTGGCCCTCAGGTCCTGCCCAGTGCTCTATCACTTATTTGTGGGTTTGTTTGTATAAGTATGTGTGCATATGTTTGTGATGTGTTGTACAGAAAGGAACTTGAAATGTCCGTTGACAGATAAGAATGATAAAGCAAAGAAATTAAGTAACTGCCATAAGGTTAACAAATGAAATATTGCCAGTACCATGGACTCCTGCACGGGCTCTTCTCTTACCACAGCTTCCTTTCTCCCTACTAGAGATACTAGTTAATCTGATTTCTGTAATGATCCTTCTCTTACTTTTGGGGGAAAAAAAAAAGTAGAGTTTTACTTTTTATATATGTATTTCTAAACAATATAATTTAACTTTTTCACTGTTTAGACTCTGTATAGGAAATCATGTCAGTGTATTGATGTATGTGTGTATTGTGTGTGTGTATATTTATATATGTGTGTATATGTATGCAGGTACACACACACACACGCACACACACACACACACACACAGCTGACCCTTGAAAAACATGGGTTGGAGCACCAAACCCCTACACAGTTGATATTCTGCATATAACTTTTTGATCCCCAAAAACTTAACTAATAGCCTTACTGATAATATAAGCAGCCGATTAACACGTATTTCATGTGTCATATGTAGAGTATACTGTATTCTTACACTAAAGTAAGCTGGAGAAACAAAAATGTTAAGGAAATCATAAGAGAAAATATGCTGCATTTGTAGAAAAAATCTGCATATAAGTGGATCCTTGCATTTCAAACCCCTGTTGTTCAAGAGTCACCTGTGTGTATACATACACACATGTATGTTTAAATATACATCTTGCTTCTTTTGCTCAGTGCTGTGATTGCAAGATTCATCCATGTAGTTTTACTCCACTGTATTTTACTTCTATGTAGGATTCTCTCGTATAAATTTACCACAAATTATCCAATGCACTGTAAATTTTCATTTGAATTCTCTGTGGGAGCTGATAAGAACAAAGCTGTTGTGAATACACGTATATGGGCATCCTAGTATATATGTTCACAGGTGTGTATAGTTAATATACCTAGAAATGGCATTGCTGGGTCAGAATGTATGAGTATCCTCCTTTATCAGGTTAAGCCAAGCTCTTCTTTTTTTGTTTCTGTTTTGTTTTGTTTTAATATGAAATTTATTGTCAAGTTGGTTTCCATACAATATCCAGTGCTCATCCCAACAGGTGCCCTCCTCAATATCCATCACCTACCCTCCCCTCCCTCCCACCCCCTATCAACCCTGAGTTTATTCTCAGTTTTTAAGAGTCTCTTATTGTTTGTAAGCCAAACTCTTCTAAAATGGGTATAACTAATGTACACTCCCACCTGTGGTATCTCAGAGTTCTTGTTGCCAACACTTGCATATAAAAATTTCAATTTGTGCCTGTCTAGTGTGTGTGTGTGTGTGTGTGTGTGTGTGTGTGTGTGTGTGTGTGATGGTATATCTTTGTACTTTTATTTGCATTTTTTAAGTAACTTCCTGTTTGGCGTAAAATGATTCCTGGAACACAGATGTCTGCTCTTGTTTTCTTCCCATTTGTCCTTCAGTTCCTGAATAGCTCAGAAGTCAAATAATCCTATTCCTCAAGGAATTTCCAGTTAATACCTCAAATTGAATCACCTGCTTCTTGGTACCGGGGGACAAATACCCATTCCTCAAGATTTTGAAGAACAAAATATAAGTAAATATACTCTGAGAAATGTCTGAGACCAGACGTTGTCTTCCTCTACTAAGAAGCAGGTTATTCAGGTTGAGGAATTACTTAAAAGTCATAGATTTTCTATGTCTGAAGCACATCTTGGGGGTGGGGGAGATATGTGTAAAGGTTGCTTTTGCTAAGAATTTTAGAGTACCTAAATTGTTGGCTCTGTCATGATTGGAAAATGCTTGTTACATCTTGAGCTCAAATATGTAATTTGTTGAATTGCTGAAATTTTCAATTTTAATAGGCATAATTTGACAGTGCTGTTAAATGTTTGGAATAATAGAATGTTTGTATCAGCCTTTAAAGACACACACTCATCAGACCCACAAATCTTCACTTCCCTAAATCCACACATGTCTGACTCTCAAAAGCAGTCTTTTGCAAGCTGAATGCATCAGTTTTCCTCTTCCAGCTTGTGTGGGGTTGGGGACAGGGCCTGAGAAGTGGTGGATGAAAGAGTTTCAGGGAAGGGGTGGTGAGGCTAACCTCCTTAGCAAGTTCAGAGGTGAAGGAAGGCACCTCATTAAATGAGGGAGGAGGTCCCTGTGCTATCAGCTTTATGACACTTTATGTGACACTTGAGTTTCTGAAACTAAATCGCATAAACAGACCTCAGGAAGAGAGCAGAGCTGGGAATGACATCAAGCTGAGAGGCCTGATGGTCACTGCTGAGTCAAGTAGGTTTCTGAATAAAATTCCAAGCAGAACACAATCAGTAAACCCTTTTGTATTATCAGATATAAATGGGTACGTTTACCCCATCGGAGAGATAGTCTCAAGATCTATGATAGATGGGAATAATGGTGTGTGGAAGGAAGCTCATACCAGCTTTGGAGATCCAACTGTTATTTTTTCAAGAATTTTGTGAGCCTGTCATTAAACACAGCAAGTATTATTAATTAAATTATGTAAGTTACATTTAACGGCAAAGACAATACACACTCAAAACTCATCACTTCCTGATTATTTTACATTTTACTATTTTTTTTATTAACTTTTTAATGTTTATTTTTGGGAGAGAGAGAGAGAGAGAGTGAGAGCGAGCCTGAGTGGGGAAGGGGCAGAGAGAGAGAGACACAGAATCTGAAGCAGACTCCAGTCTCTGAGATGTCAGCACAGAGCCCGACACGGGGCTCAAACTCATGAACTGCGAGATAATGACCTGAGCTGAAGTCAGACACTTAACCAACTGAGCCACCCAGGCACCCCATTTTACTATTTTTTTACATTAGTTGGAGGTGTACAACATTGTGATTCAACAACTGTATATATTATGCTCACCACAACTGTAGCTACCATCTCACCATACAACAATATTAAAATACCATTGACTGTATTCCCTTGACTATATTCCCTATGCTATGCCTTTCATCCATGACTTATTCATTCCATAGCTGGAAGCCTGTACCTCCCATCCTGCCCCCACTCCCATCAGTTACCAGTTTTTTCTCCATATGTATGGGTCTGTTTTTGCTTTTGCTTGTGTGTTTGCTCATTTTGTTATGTTAGATTCCACCTATGAATGAAATCATATAATATCTGTCTTTGACTGACTTTGTTCACTTAGCATTATACCCTCTAGTTCCATCCGTGTTGTTGCAGATGACAAGATCTCATTCTTTTCCATGGCTGAGTAATATTTCGTTGTGTATGTAGACCATACCTCCTTTACAAATTCATGTATTGATGGGTATTTGGGCTGCCTCCATAGTTTGAGTAATGTAAATAATGCTGCAATAAACATAGGGGCACATATCTCGTTTCAAATCAGTGACACCATTTTACTATTATCTGAGCTCTGTATCCTATATGGTGAGGACACTGTATGATGATATGCTCCCATGCATCTCCTCCCAACTTTGTGTTTGGGGCCTTGGACTCAATCATGGTGGCGGTATTTACACCATGGAAATTGGAAAAGACTTCCAAGTGGGACTCTTCTCTCCCAGAGAGCAGATTGTTAAACATTTGCCAGCACATTCCCAAAGAGGAGCTTGTTTTGAGGAGGTCAGAATGTGGTCCCGCTGCTGGGAGGTTGTGTGCAGCTCTTGTCTCATGTCCCCGAGCCATTGGCTATCCTGTGTCTCCCTCAGCCTGGCTTGATTGTTCTTACTCCATATCAGTCTAAAGGGTTTAGTTGGACTTTTCTGTTATAGTTTATAGTACCGCGTGTAGGGGTGGGGATGGAATCTGCAATGGTGGTGATTTCTCAACACGTCCTATCTGTGGCCTTGGCAAGTGGCAAGGGTTTGAAGGTAAGTTTGAGAAGAATCAAGAAACAGCACCTTGGATGCATAAAACAGAAGTGTTTATTCCCCTAACCAATTAAAATTTCTTTTTATAATCATAGCTGCAGTCTACATCCCTGGGAAGTAAGGATTGTACGTGGAAAGTGTCAGAATTACAAATGGTCTGGTTACCCTTCCACGTCCCAGGCAGTGCAGGATGGAGGAAACAACATGGCCTGCCTTCACTGAGCCAGGGGTTGGGTGGATGTCAACCACCCTGCACTACATGTGGCGGGTGCTGTAGCCAAGGGGTGGCAGGGAATAGGCACCTAAGAACAGGTGGCACCCTGTTCTTAGTGGCTCAGTGGCACCCAAAACCCACAAGAGAGATGACTATTTCATATGTTCAGTTTGGGAAGAACCAAGTGGGACATGGTTCATTTCAACTGCCCTATAACATAGTAGAGATTCTCATGATCAAGTCCTTCTAGGCCTTACAAGAGAGCCCAGTAGGTGATCACTTGTGACATGGCTTTAAGGTGAAATGCGATGGCTTATCCCAGACCAACCTACACCCCTGCAAACCTGCCTGCTTTCCCGCTTTCTAATTCAGCCATTGCTACAATTAAAGATTCACTCCTTAATCCTCTCTTAAAATTCAAATCCTCTTAGTGCTTTATTTATCAGCTGTGAATCTTAATGTGAAGGAAGTTGGGAGTATCTCTGTGATAGCGAATTTTCTGCAGGGGAGGGTGGTAGATAAATGGGCTCTGGCAAGTGGGAATGAGGAGTAAGAGAGGGAGGGAAAGGAGAAGAGAAGGCTTCAGATGAAGGGAGCCAGTGCCAGAAGCTGACCTATGTGCAAGGCTGTTTAAAAGACCCAGGTGTGAGGGCCCATGTTACACTGCTCTTGGCTGGAATCTCCCCAGTCCACAAAGACCCCCTGGCTGATGCCTCTCCCCCTGCTGAAGACTGTGAGCTGCCCAGATTCAGACGAGAGTTGTTCTACAAAGGACAGAAGGAAACGGACATTGATCGAATCCTATAAGGGGCCAGGCGCTGTGTTAGATGTACCTTACATTCATCATGCCATTCAACATCAAAGGAGTGATGGGTATTCCTTTTCCTCTCGTTTACCAAGGAAAGACAGGCTCAGAGCCCAAGTGACTTGCCTGCGGTCATGGCAGGCAAGAAGCAGCACCAGGATCCAAATAAACACTTACTTGACTTCAAAGGCCAGGCTTCTTTCCATTATAAAAAATAAGAATAAAAAGGAAATTAAAAAAGCACACTGTGTCCTCCCTAATGAGAGGACATTTGCTCAGACTTTGCTCCTAGGATGATATACCCTTCTTACCACTCCTACCGCCTCCCAACTCCATACATGGATTTCTTTCCTGAATGTCCCCTGTAGGCAAGAAAATTATGGAGCTTTCTTTACTGTTTCTACTGTGAAAGCATTACCTTTTATTATTTTTCAGATATAGTACAATATCAAATATTTGTCCAAGTGACACACATTTTTTCCTATTCACACACACACACACACATACACGCACACACGCGCGTGCGCACTTGCTCCCATGCACGCACAGAAACAGAGACACACATCAATATATCCTCTAAGGGACTGTTTCTCCCCAGTGAGAATCACTGAGGTAAGAGGAGAGAGGCGGACTCATAAAATGAATAAGAGAAAGCAAAGCACAAACTTGTATGTTTTCATCTACATGAAGTGAGAATCTTTACAGTAGGTGCTCTCCTAGAGGCACACAGATGATACATTGTGGAAGCAGAGAGCAGGCACCTGTTCCACTCAAGAGATTTTTGAGGGCTTCTGGTGGAGAAGACACACGTGGCGGCCACCTCCAAATCCAGAAAAGCAGTAAGAAACTCCTGAGCCATTCAAAGTTGGCGACAGCTGGGGGTGGTGCAAAGTAATCACTGCCTTCATTCTGAAACTGATCCTACTGAGACACTGGTTCTCAAAATACAGTTCCTAGACCAGTAAGCATCAGCATCACCTAGGAACTTGGAGATGCAAATTCATGGGTCCTTCCCTGGATGGGCTGAATCCAAACACTGTTGGTGCCCGACAAGCTGACCTAACAAACACACCAAGTCACCCTAATGCAAACCCAAGTTTGCAAACCACTGGTTTAGAGCCCCACCTAAGGATTTAAATTCTGGAAGTACACAGAAGTTTCACTGTGAAATGTTTTCTATTTAATTCTTCAAAAATGAACCTGCAGACAGGTCCTACATAACACATTCTCATTGCATGGGATCCTGAACTCCTTGAAAGAGGGATAACATTTTATTTCAATTTATGTGCCCATTGCCTTGTTTTAGGCCTGGACTTAGCGACTATCCCTAAGGTCTTTAGAGTGCAAGAGCAAGGACATTTCGGTAATATGTCTTCATGTTTGGATACACAAGTGTCCATGTTCATTCCTGTTGTGGATGGGCACAGCTCATAACTATTTCCTGAATTTTTTAGGATGACAGAATTTTCCTCCAAAATGTATAGGAGCCCTAGACCCCACCTGGGTATAAGAGACTATTGCTCTTAAATACAGTCAGTGGGAAACACCCCTTAGCCACCTATCTCTAGCACAGTCACTACAGTGACGGGCTACGATAAGGTGAATGATACAGACCACATCAGGTTCATTTGATGGTGATAAAAGGAAGGAGATTCAATATCCAATCCAGTTCTTGGTGTCGTCCTTTGTACTCAGGCTTTCCACCCCTCTACTAAATCAAAATGTGCATACTTGGATGGCATGCTTAATGGCAGACTTAGCCCTTCCTGTGGTGATTTATTCTCCTAGTGTTTCTAGTTCAAAATAGAACAGACTATGGTGTAATTCTGGATTTTTGGGGCATGCCTTGTTTTGTTCAAAAGGCTGGATGTGAGGTTCCTTGGCCCAGAGACCAGAGTTGGATGGCACTGTAGTTAGCAAGTAAGTTATTTAACTAGAGCACCACAGGACCCCAATTCAGGGTGGGAGTTGTAAAGGAACACACTTTCCCAAATAGCCTTCTTACCCTTATTCTGACCTGTGTACCTTTGCTGAACTGAAAGATTTTCGGTCAGATGGGAAGACACATTCTGAAAAAGACCACCTTTTGCAGCAGAGGTAGACACAGGGATGCATCCTTTTTAAGTTCTGTGGATTGGACTTCTCTTCTTTTTCTTTTTTCCTTCCTCTTTCCACCTTCTTTCCTCCAGACCACAGTATCCCTGCTGCATTTCTACTGCTTTCATTTGCACGCCATCAGTTTGTTCTTGTTCATCACTCTTGAACCCAAGATATTCTCTGCAGTGGATATTTACTGGTGCCTGACATTACTCACTTTCATAATAATTTGGCAGCATCTACACCCAGGATTCTATCATGGTGGGATAATTTCCAATTCCTAATACAAGCCAGATGTCATTTGCTTGGTATTTTGTTCAAAATTGTAATACTTCTTTTATTCATTCCAATGAGGACTTTTGCTGTTGGTTTGAATGCCTATTGAGTAGGCTCATTCAAAGGTCAAGTTCCCTCTTCCTACCTCAGGTAAAATTAGCCGATTATTTTTCCCTCTAATCTTATTGTATGATAGCTTTCAATGCGAGAAATTAATTTGTTTCCTCTATGAGGCTATTTCCTTCTTTGAGGTAGCCCCTATTTTGTATATCTTTGTAGCCTCCATAGAATATTTCTTGGAGAACAGTGAGAGATCAGTAACTGGATGTATGCAGGGAAAAATTGATGTTCTCGCTCATCTCCTAAATATGTCCATTCCACTTATCTATTGCTGTGTAACCTTTGAGGCCTAAAATGACTGTTTTATTTTTTCCCACAACTGTGTGGGTCCTGAATTTGAAAAGGACACAGCTGGATTCATTTCCAACCTAGAATTAGAAGATCCATTTCCAAAATCGCTTCCTTGCTCCCATATCTGGCTTCTCAGTGCTCCCTGGCCTGTATCTCTCCACAGGGCATCTCATCCTCCAGGGCCTCTCCGTGTGGCCCTGGCCTGATACCACGTGAACATACCAGCTTTCTTACGTGGTAGCTCAAGACTCCAAGAGCTAGTGTTCTGAGAGGCCAAAGTAGAAGCCAAAACACTCATGGTCTAGCCTTGGAAGTCCCCATAATGGCACTTCAGCTACATTCTATTAGCCAGGCAAGTCAATAAGGCCAGTCCAGAGTATAGGACATACATCATAAAGCATTTTCAGTCATTTTTAATCTACCGCTATGGTAATACTAGTGATGAGTGAAATTAACACTTTAGGAACAAAAACCCAATTTCTCATACTGCTTAGTATAGAGAAGTAGAAACTTTAAATATTCTGCCAGTTGTCAAAATGTGTCAGATGATGTATACTGTTTGTTGTTGTTTGGAAACAATAGATAGCATAATAATAAATTGACATATGTAAAGAGTAAAAATTGTTTGTCATTTGTTTAACTTCCCACTTGTGAATAAGTTATTATCAAAAAGATACATCAGGATATATCTGTATGTATGTCTGTGATCACCACAGAGAGCACATAGGTAAAAGTGCCTGACATACTGCTTGTGCAAACTCACTGGTATTAAGTACATATAAATATCAAAGTGAGTTTTAGCTCCACCCAGAACTATAGTAAAATTTTAAATCTTACTCTTTTGAAAAGAGGCATATAAGGCATCATCCCGGTCCCAAAGGGCTTACAGTTTGGCTTGAGAGAATATTATCAATATTCATAAAACTATTAATCCCAATTGAAGGCATTATAATTAATTGTTAAAATGTATGACCCCCTCCTTATAATAGAGGTCAAACTAATGAACATAGGAGTAATATTGGGATTTAAAAATTGCTATTTGGTAACCATCACTGTAATAATTGTTTTAGGCAAAAAATTATCAACGGATGCTAAAATATATGAACAATGTGTGGCTATTTAGATATTTGCATAATCTCAAAGACTTTGGGTAGTTATATATTTTTGAAGTAACTTCCCACAAGATAGTTACTGATTATAAAGAGAAATACCTTTTTCATGGTCACATCTGGTGGATACCAACCTAATTGAGTGATGAAAGTTAGCAGGCTAGTCATGAGATAAATCTGCACCACATATCTCTTCATGTCATGTACCAAGAAGGACACGATATCATCGCTGTGATAGTTTTGCCAAAAATATTTATATGTAACCATGAGGAAGCATGAAACAAATTGATGGATACTCTACAAAATAGCTGGCCTGTATTCTTGAAAAATGTCAAAGTCACGAAAGACAAAGGAACTATTCCACATTACAGGAGACTACAAAGAAATGATAATTAAGTGCAGGGAACCTGGAGTTGATCCCGGACTCAATAAGGACATTAGGGGGATAATTGGTGAAATGTGAACAAGGTCTGTAGAGTGGACTAGGATTTTATATGGAAGTTAATTCTTGAATTTAATAACTATACAGCAGCTATGTAAGAAAATGCATTTTTTGTAAAATACTCTTCACAGTATTAAGGGGTAAAGGGATATCATGTCTGCATCTTACTTTGAAAAAAATTCTTTTAGTGATCTCTGATTATAAACAAGTAATAACGTAAGTGTGGCAAAAAGGTAACCTTTTGAGGCATTGGGAGTGAAAGGTAGGAGGATTCTTTGTAATGGTTTCCAAATAGTTTTGTACATCTGAAATTGCTTTTTAAAATTTAATATACACCCCCATTTTAGCTTTTGAGGTTCATGTTTGAATCAGACCACAAAATATTGAGTGGGATTTAGAAGGGCCACTAGGGAGGTGGGGCAGACTCCAGGCTAATGCAGCAGAAGCAAAGGCGTGCAGCCCAGGAAACAAGATCTGGGTCCTCACAAGAGACCCAGGAGGCTGGCCTGCCTTGAGAGCTGCCACATGCTCTCAAGCAGCAAACACAGATAGATGGATGTTGGATAGGTGAGTGGGAAGGCTATGCAAGGTAAAAAGCTTACAGTGGAATTGTCACTTAATGCAGAGGGAACTTTCTTGTGCAGAAATATCCTACCTTTGGCTATGGAAGAGGATGTTGTGTTATTCCATTCAGGCCACTGTAACAAAATACCATGGCTGGGTGGTGTATAAACAACAGAAATTTATTTCTCACGGTTCTGGAGGCCAGGAGGTCCAGTATCACGCCTCTGGCATGGTCAAGATCTGTTGAGGGTCTGCTTCCTGGTTTACAGCCAGCGCCTTCCTGCTGTGTCCTCACATGGTGGAAGGGAGCTAGCAAGGTCTCTGGAGCCTCTTTTATATAAATCTAATCCCATTTTGGAGGATTCAACCTTCATGTCCTAATCACTCCCAAAGACCACCCCCCCATCTCCTAGTAGCATCACATCAGGCATTACAATTTCACCATATGGAGTTTGGGGGAACACAGATATTCAGTCATCAAAGATGTATTAAGCTATTTATGGTATAGAGAGATTTCAAATATAATAAGCATTTAGAGAATTAATGTACAGCAGCAATCTAGAAGCATCGGTCTGTTCAGTCATTTGTAAGTTTTGGCTAACATTTATTCACTGAGCAAGACCTTTGAAAAACATCGTTCCTTTTAAGTATATATTAATTTATACCCATCCTCCACAGTAAACCCAAACGATATAGATTTACTCTAGAAAGCTATTCAGTTTTATAAAAATGTGTGAGAACTTTAGAGATGAAATCAGGAACTTAGATCCCAGCACCTGGGGGTTGTGAGGAAACCACACGGAGCTCTAAATCAGGAAGTAAGTCTGGCAAAAGGTTTTGGTTGTTATAGAAGGCAAAACTGAATACCAAGACCCAGTACATTTAGTTAGCATGCATGCTCTAGTTACATCCTCTGAGTATACTGAGTTAATAACATAATTTCTTAAAGTTAAAAAAGACCCGTGTTGTCATTTCTGTAAGTCTCAGTAGTAACACCTACTTCTCTTTTCCTCTCTCCCTGTCCTTTCCCATCCCTGCCATAAAATTATCCACTGTTTCTTTAAATCACATTTAATTAGGTTTGTTTTGTTTGTTTGTTTCTTTTGTTTTTTTTCCCCTGTTGCCTCATCTTGGTAGCAGGTAAATCCTGAATTTCTAATAAGTGCAAATGCATTAAAGAAGATCACAGGTTCAAGATTATTTGAACTTCACTGGCATAATTGTTAATATCTCTATTGTCCCCTGGGATATGTAGGATTACATCAATTAAATTGGTCTCTGTAACAGAACGCATTAACCATAAATGTGACGACTTTGTCTTCCCCAGAACCCTTTAGGTATTTAATTTGCTTGCCTGTAATAGATTGTCAGAGCAGTAAACGTGAGGCAAGTAATGTAAGTGGTGTAATGATGGTAATTATCTGAATGGATCGATTGTAGTGTTATTGCAACATGATATTGTGGGTAGGAGTGAGATAGAGACATCCCATATAAATTCCCATTTTCAGCTTTACTTCCTTACACAGTTTTTCCAAGACGTTTAAAGTGAAAACAACGTAAACTGGCATTGCCATTCTCTCCTTTATCTATTCCCATTATCCTTTGTGCAGTTGCCTTACTGAAACCAGCAGACCCCACACAAGCTCAATTTCTCCAAAGAAAGCAGCAACTTTATAGAATTGGAATTCTGGCAGTTCCCCTGTGATTCACAGTATTCAAATATTTGAACTGGAAGTCGCTTTGTAGATTGGCTAGGCTGTTCCCTTCATTTATTACCTAAAGAACTGTAAACCCAGCAACATTAAATGGCTCGCTAAAGGTTTCATGATGAGTATTGCCATATAGACTGCCACACTGGGGCTAGAACCTAGAACCGGTCCTCCCACCTCGACTGAGGGAGGACCTGGGAGGTAACACCAGCTGCAGGTATGAATGAAGTTCAGTGTGACAGGCCACAGCAGTCCCTGAAGGAAATAGCAGCGATCAAAAGGAAACAGCTTTCAGTTGAGTGTTGGGAGGTGGGGGGGGGGGGGGGGGTGGAAACGAAGAGAAGAAACAGCCTAGGAATAACCAATATTGAATAAGCAGATAATCAGCAGGAGGTGGAATCACTGGACGGTGTGGCAGATGTCTACCCATGACAAGAATGTAGGAAAGAAGTCAAAGTCGAGTATTAGTACTGGTACCTGAAGAAGAAACAGGGGTTTGAATCCTGGGACTCAAACCAGGAATAGGGTGAGATGATCTAACACTAGCAAGACCACATCCAAAAAGGCTTCTCCCAGCAATTTCCCTCAACTTTTGTGCCCCGTTGTCATTTGATCACTCGACCTGAATTTCATTGTTGATTAAACTAACAAACTGGTCTAAAGCTGGAGCTTTTAATATATCTGTCAAAGAAAACATTGCAGTCATCAGAGGCACAAAGAAAACCACATATGATCCATGTCTTCTGAGTTACTGGAAAATAGAACATTAGAACTCCAAATCACTGTTAAGTAGAAAGATAAAAATGAAATATCCACAGAACAAAGGCTACAAGCCTGTGTGTCCCAGGCGAGGGTGGGAGCAGAGGGTGTGGGGAAAACATTCCCAGTACTGGCCATGGAGACGGGAAGTGCCCAGTGCTGGCTGTAGGGCAGGGCTTGAAAGTGCGGGGGACCTGAGGTAACTGTCTCAGAAAAGCAACATTTCTGGAGAGAGGGAAGCAAGGAAAAAGGAAGAGGTGCCATTTGAAGATCTGGTTCTGATAGAAAAAGGAAGAGGGAAAATTCTAAGATGCTAAAGAAATGAAGAAAAATATATGACCACCTCCTCCAATCATCATGTATTAAAGAAGCTAAAACAAGGATAGGTGCAGGGTCGAAGAATGGGACGTGAATGTGAAACATGCTGATTTAAGCAGAAAGAATGTGACAAGAGGATTGGTAGGAATTGTGGCATATGTAATTGCAGAGGGCCAAGGGACATCATTGTAACTTGATAGTAACAATAAAGGAAGACACAGAAGGGAGTAGAGAACACTATAAATGAACCTGTAAGAGGTGGAGGGCCGTGGAGGACAAGGGGTGGGAGAGGAAGTGACCCCTTGCTGAGTATATCTTTTAGTATAGTTTTGACACTGGGAATCATATTAACACTTTCTATATTCAAAAATGGAGGTGAAATGCACAAGAAGAGAAATTAAATGTTACTACCATCAGAAACAAATGGACTGAACTGCAGGAAGGAATGAATAGCATAACCATTATGAAAGGGGGACAGTTACCAATCTAGTAACTTTTGAACACAATATTGTTACTATGTATACCTGCATTCTAAAGAAAAAACAAATTGTGAACTCTTCTTACTACTGTTTTTCATAGTGTAACAATTTTGTATGCGCAGTAGTGTTGAATAAATGAATACATGTAATAATAGTGAATGCCTGTGTTCTCCCTGCAGAAAAGGAAGACCCAAATAAGAAAAGGAGAAGGCAAGGAAGAATTCTGTAAGGGATGGAGTGTGTGTGTGTGTGTGTGTGTGTGTGTGTGTGTGTGTGTGTAGGTGTAGTGAAGAGAAGAAGAGAGAAACCCTTTTACTGAAAGGGACTGGAAGAAATGACCTCTCAGTAGCAATGGGAACACATTAACACTCAGATCATAGTTTCCAAATATCATTCCCCAACAAAAAGCAAACATGATTCCTTAGAGAAATAGCTGATTTCAGGAATGGGGCAGAGAAAAAGCAAAGTGGGCTTGAAACATTTTCTTGTGCCTAAAAAGAGTCTTTTCTCAAAGTTATGGAAATATGGGGGCTCAGTCGGTTAAGCATCTGACTTTTGACTTCGGTTCAGTCATGATCTCATGGTTCGTGGGATCAAGCCCTGTGTGTGGCTCTAGGCTGACAGAGCCTGTTTGAGAGTCTTCTCTCCCTCTGTCTCTGCCCCTCCCCAGCTTTGTGCTCTCTCTCTTTCTCCAACTAAATGAATAAACATCAAGAAAAATGATGGAAACATGTCAAAAGGCACAGGTTACAAGGGTTCACCTTTCCAAAGTTGGAACAATTTGGGCATCAAAATAAATTCAGTAATGACTTAGAACCCTTTCAATAATATAAGAGCCCATGTATTCATATAGGTAAATAATAAATAGGAAAAGCACTTTCTTAGAAAAGAATGCAAACTCATAAGTGTAAGTAGAATAATGGAGTGAGAAATCAACATGTGCAAACATAATAATCATTGATTCAGGCAAGATTCAATGGTTGCTAAGATAAATTGATAAAAGTTTGATGAGAAATAGTACATTTTCATAGTCTAAAAACATCTCTGCATGATTTATTTATTAACTACAAAAGGCAAGTGATTTTGAAATACATTTGGCAGACCCCACCTTAACCACATGATCAAAGTTAACATGTCCAATAACAGGTATATGGATATGATAGAATTATGTGCACTGAGAAGGACCCAGCATCACACACACACACACACACACACACACACACACACACACACCACTTTTGTGCTATTCCTGACAAGTGTGCAAGAGGAAACTTGAAACAGACCCAAATTAAGGGACATTCTACAAAATAATTGACCTGTGTTCTTCCAAGAAAGAAAAAAGGAAGGAAGGAAGGAAGGAAGGAAGGAAGGAAGGAAGGAAGGAAGAAAGGAAAGAAGGAAAGAAGGAAGGAAGGAAAGAAGGAAGGGAAGGAGGGAGGGAGGAAAGAAAAAAAGAAAAAGAAATTAATGACATGAAAGACCAAAGGATTGTTCCAGATTAAGAGATCCAATATGGGTGACAAATAGATTCAATGCCTGACCCTGGATAGGTTTTAGGACTGGAAAAAAAAAATTGCTATAATGACATTATTGGAACAATGGATGAGTTGAAATAGGTACTGAAGATAAGATTGTTGTATCGTATGAATTAATATTTCGTGAATTTGACAACTGTACTTTGGTTGTGTAAGAAAATGGAAACATACACAAAAGTATTTAGGGATAAAGCACATCATGCCTGCAGTTCCCTCTCAAGTTTCAGGGAAAAACAATGAAAGAAAGAGATGATGATCTATCAAATGTGGCAAAATGTTAATAGCTGGTGGCTCTGAGGAGAAGGTATGAGGGAGTTCTTTCCACTTTCAAATTATCTGCAAGTTTGAAATTATTTCAAATAGAAAGTTAAAAAAACAGGTAGGAGGAAACTATAAGGGGAAAATGTTGATCTTTCTTTCTAACACCTAGAAATCACCATCGTTGTTTTGAGGGAAAAAACGGATTTAGAACTCTATACCCCCGCTTCTAAATGTCAAGACAGGTTGTGGTGAAGGGGTAGGTAGTGAAGGGTAGGTAGAAGCCAGTTTGCTTGGGGGAGCTTGTTTGGGGGAGCAGGGTGTGTGGTCAATGTTGCAGCCTTGGGAAGGGTTAACTTGGACAGTTCAGGATTCAGACTAGAGCCAGTAGTAGCTGAAGGGGACCCAGGTCACCAGATGTGGAGGGCAGTGCCCATGTCACCATTTCATGTTCCTTCTAAAACCTAATATGCTGATGAGCGTGACGTTTTCCCGTTTTTATTCCACTTGTAACATATTCAACCTAGTATCCTATAGTAACCTATTTAACATTCAGACACCCACATGGTTCTGGGGAGCAGAGAGGCAGTAATTTTTAAAAGGGAGGGGGAGGGGGAGGGACTCAAATATAGTAAAATTCTTAAATTTCTCATTATATTCTTATGTTCAAAAGCCATTGCTTAACAAGGAAAGCCACGTGTTTGGTTTGCATTTGGAATTATGCTTTCATGAATATACCTGAGATTCTTTTCTATGGCCTAAACAAATATTGGGTTGTGAAACTGTGACAGGTCTTAATGAAGTGGATTAAGGCATTTCTTACATTGACATTTTCATAGAATGAAATAAACATTGTAATCTTTTTACAGAACGCTCTCATATCAGGCCATGATTTTATTTGCTACCTGTTCAGAATATCAAGTTTTTGCATTTCTTGAGATGGTAATGTACTTTTGTGAACAAGTTGATAGGACACAAGTCATCCCTGAGTTATTTATAATAGTACTTAGAGCAAACTTGTCAAAGATTCTTCTCAAAGATTATTTTGGATCCCGAGGAGGTATATTTAGTAACTGTATTGAATAAGCTGTCACCTAACACAACATTTCATTGATTTATTTGTATTATTTTTGTATCTCACTGCAGGCAGAGAATTCAGCATTGGCTTTGGAAAATGAAAATCAAAGGGAACAGTATGAGAGATGTCTTGATGAGGTAAGTGGAGTAGAAAGGCTCTTCACAAAAGGCTGAACTATTTAGGATTCCCTTGGTCAGATCTTAATATAGGTCTGTTAGCAGCCTCCACAGAACATTAGCATTTTGATCTCCAAAGGAAGGTTGCAAACATGTATGTGGACACTGAGAAGGAAGGTCAGCCTCTCCCTCCCTCCCTCTTCCCTTCTCTTCCTATTTCACTGTACAGGCATCTGTAAATTCCTTTTGGTTACTACTTAATATTCTTGTGGCACAGTTGAGGTATGCCTCACTGTATGATAAATTTCTTCCGCCCAGTAAGTGTGATTCCAGGCTGTGAATGAGAAAAGCTATGTCAAGGCACGCTGCATCGCCAGTTGGATGCTGTGTCTGAAAAAGCAAACCCTCGATGTAGTGGGTGGGGATGACGTTCACAGTTGGCAGCCGGAGGGAAAGGATCAGTAGATTGAGAACAAGCCACAAAGAGAAAGGGAAGTGAGGAAGAAAATTTGAACAGAGTGGAAGAAGACAGAGCCACACGTGTGAGTAAACCCGGTAAGTATTATTTGATGATAATAAAGAGACGAAGGCAAGGATGGTGGGAAAGGGGAAAATTGAAGAGTGTGTGGGGCCCTCGTTCTGCTCACAGCCATTCCCCTCACACTCCACCCCGGATCATACCCTCAGCCCCCGCTGGATCATCCAACCGGGATTGGCTTTTCACCTCACAGACACGCTCTCATCTGGGATTTTGTTGGCAACTGTGGTTATTACTTTAACGGGATGGCTTTTTTAGTCATCTGTCCAAATAAAGATAAAACTTGCATATATCTGTCTGTTCATCTTAAGGTCTGTTATGAAATGCTGACACAGGTTTTAAGAAAGTATGAAAAGCTACGTTTAATCGCATTCCATTACCTTACTGGTGGAAACTAGCATATATATCTTCAGTCTTTTTCTCCTCACTAACAATTAGGAAAATCTTTTCCAAAAAACCCCTCTTGATCTTTCTTCCCCTTCCCCACACTGTCCCGGGAGGTGACAGGTGACGCCATAAAGAACACAGGTTCGAATCCCAGTTATGACATCATTGCTGCCACCTTACACCTTCCCCCCCTCCCTCCAAACCCAAAGTGGCCTCTCTCCTCAGAGTTGCAGTTGGGGCTGCTATTTTCCTCCACCGGGGATTCTCAAAATGTGACCCCTGAACCCAGCAGCATCAGCCTCACCTGGGAAGTTGTTAGAAACGCAGATTCTGAGGCCCCACAACAGACATCCAGACTAAGGGACTCTGGGAGCGGGCCCAGCAATCTGTGTGTTCACAGGCCCTGCAAGCAATGCTGATACACCCTACAGTTTGAGACCCACTGTCTTCATAGCCGGGACCACCTTGCCTTATGGTTACTGATGTGTGGTTGAAGAACCCTCACCATGTTTCCAGAAAGTTCTTTAATTGTTTAATATTTCTAGCCATATGTATTAGTTACTCAAGAAAAATGGCATTTGCAGTACTCTGCCCTGTCAGGACTTAAAAAGACTCAGAATCATCTTTACAAGGCCCCAAATTGAAAGAATAGCTGAAGTAAGTTGACATAAGTGGGGAACGATGACTCAGTCTAGCAAAGCCAGTTTAGCACTTCTAAACCCTGTCCCCCAGGCTCTTGGTCCAACAAAGTTTAGGGCAAGAAAGACCAGATACATCCAAGGATATTGAAAGAAACAGATATTGCCCTTGGGCCATATGTATCGATCAGCCAGGTTTCACTTCAACCTCCTGTACAGAATTTCTGAGAAAACCATATCTGTATTCAGAAGTCAAATTTATGTGAATCACACCATAGAAACTTCTTATTTGTCCCAGTTCTCCCACTGGTCATCCCTCCCTATCACTCAAAAAGCTCACAGCACTTCTTCATGGAAACTCATAGTCTTGTTTTCCATATGCTCCCTCTGCCAGCATGCTGAAGGTTTTGTCAGGATGTGTCGAGCCAACCATAATTTTTCATCCACGGAACCATTTCGCGTGGAGTTTCTTCTGAAGACAGAATTTTTAGAGGGAGAGTCCCTCTGTTCTTGATTGCAAAAATTAACTGTTGCCAAAGAGGTGATTGGCAGCTCAGAACCCCTCTTAGCAGTACAGATGTTTTGTATTCATGATACTGGCCCCTGATTACACATGCCAGTTGTTTTGAAACTAATTGCATGAGGGTAGACAATCCATTTCCATGCATTGTAAGAGAACGTTCTCAAAGGGGTAGTTGAGTGTAGTAATAATGCCAACTGGAAATTGTTTTCAAGGCTTTTTAGACTAATTAGACAAACTAACAAGGTAAGGCCTCGTGTACGCTATTTCCTTGCTAGTGGGTTTCATAAAACATACACAAGTGGGTATAATCTAAATTTAAAATGTGCTTCAATCCCTTTTGCACTGATTGTTATTTTCTGGGAAAAGAAGAACATGTTGAGGATTTGAGAAAAACGTTTGGGAGTAGGAAATCCCCTCTGTGTATTCTTAAAAAGGGGTATGTTTATTAGAAGGACGCAGAGCCACATCCAGACACACACACGGGCTTGCCAGAACACACGCATGCCCACACACTTCACCACTTCACATCGCCTCTGCTGCTACCTAGATCCTCATCTCCTTGCCTTGCAATACAAAGGCAACACCAAGGATTTCTTAAGCAGGTTGGAGGTTTTCATGTTTGAGTCTAGTTTCTTCATCTAGCTGTTTGACATACAGTTTGCTAGCAAACAGTGAATTTCTGTTTATTCTCACTAATGCTTTGTCCATAGTTCCTTTAGAACTGACTAATTCCCATGGACAGAAGGATAATGACACATATAAAAATAAGCAAAAGAACATTTTCTCAAACCATTGCCTTACATCTAGATGGATTCAGTCTATCCTATAAGTATTTGTTGGGTGTCAGTGTCACGCAGACCTGGAAAGTCAAGGTGGTCCCAGCCTGGCAGAAGAAGTGAGGGGGATGCTTAATCACAGAAGAATGAAATGAGAGACACTCACACAGAAAATGAGGTGCACTGGGGCCTTTGAGAACATATAAGACAGTCACCAAAGAGCAGGAGAGACAGTGGGTGAGTCAGCAGTGAAGGGGGCAGAACTGAAAGGGCGTCTTTAGCCAAAGGAGCTGGAGCAGGTGAAGCCCAAGTGACTCTCACCCTTAGCTGCACTTCAGAGTTACCTGGGGAGGTTTAAGAATACTGCCAACTGGGCTTCACCTTGGAGATTTTGATCCAATTCTAGTCTAAAGTGGGGCCTGGGTGTTAGAAATTTTGAAGACTCCAGGGAGTTGCAATATTCAGCCAAGATTAAGAACCGTTGCACTTAGGCCCTCTGAATGCTATGCTTTCGAGAACATTGTCAGAAAGTGTCAGTAAGAAGATAGAAGCTCTTCCAAACTGGGATATGATGATAGAAGAGCAACAGACCCATGTGGAAATTTTGGGTTATTTCTAGTTCCTCAACAGTATCTGAGCAAGCAAAAAGTAAATCCTGTCAAAGTGTGTTTCTGGGCCCATTCTGCAGAAAGATGTGCAGCAATTGCTAAACATGCAGATGTTCAAAGCACAAAAGACCTCGAATAGCCAAAGCAATCTTGAAAAAAGAAAAACAAAGGTGGAGGCATCATAATTATGGACTTCAAGCTATATTCCAAAGGCGTAGTCACCAAGATGGCATGGTACTGGCACACAAACAGACACATAGATCAGTGGAAGAGAAGAGAAAACCCAGAAATGGCCCCACAACTATATGGTCAACTGATCTTTGACAAAATAGGAAAGAATATCCTAAGGGAAAAAACAGTCTCTTCAACAAGTGGTGCTGGGAGAACTGGACAGCAATATGCAGAAGAATGAAACCAGACCACTTACACCATATACAAAAATTAATTCATGGGGCGCCTGGGTGGCTCAGTCGGTTAAGCGGCCGACTTCGGCTCAGGTCATGATCTCACGGTCTGTGGGTTCGAGCCCCGCGTCAGGCTCTGTGCTGAAAGAGCCTGGAGCCTGTTTCAGATTCTGTGTCTCCCTCTCTCTGACCCTCCCCCATTCATGCTCTGTCTCTCTCTGTCTCAAAAATAAATAAATGTTAAAAAAATTAAAAAAAAAATTAATTCAGTATGCATAAAAGACCTAAATGTGAGGCCAAAATCCTAGGGGAGAACACAGGCAGCAACCTCTTTGACATCAGCCACAGCAACTTCTCACTCGATACATCTTCTGTGGCAAAGGAAAGAAGCAAAATGAACTATTGGGACCTCATCAAGATAAAAAGCTCTGCACAGCAAAGGAAACAATCAACAAAATTAAAAGGCAACCGACAGAATGGGAGAAGATATTTGCAAATGACATATCTGATAAAGGATTAGTATCCAAAATCAACACCCCCTCCCCAAATAATTCAATTTAAAAAATAGGCAGAAGACATGAATAGACATTTTTCTGCAGAAGACATCCAGATGGCTAACCGACACATTAAAAGATGCTCAACATCGTTCATCATCAGGGAAATGCAAATCAAATCTACAATGAGATATCACCTCACACCTGTCCAAATGGCTAAAATTAACACAGGAAACAACAGGTGTTGGTGAGGATGTGGAGAAAGGGGAACCCTCTTACACTGTTGGTGGGAATGCAAACTGGTGCAGCCAGTCTGTAAAACAGTATGGAGATCCCCCAAAAAGTTAAAAATAGAACTACGCCATGACCCAGCAATTGCACTACAAGGTATTTACCCAGAGGATACAAAAATACGGATTCAAAGGGATACATGCATCTGGATGTTTATAGCAGCATTATCTACAATAGCCAAAGTATGAAAAGAGCCCAAATGTCCACTGACGATGAATGGATAAAGAAGATGTGGTCTATGTATGCAATGGAATATTAGTCAGCCATCAAAAAAAATGAAATCTTGCCATTTGCAACCACATGGATGGAACTAGAGTGTATTATGCCAAGCCAAATAAGTCAGTCAGAGAAAGACAAATATCATATGATTTCAGTAATATGTGTAATTTTATAAACAAAATAAATGAACATAGGAGGGAAAAGAGAGAGACAAACCAGAAAGGAGATGCTTAATATAGAGAACAAACTGAGGGTTACTCAAGGAGAGGTTGTAGAGGTAGGGGAGATGGGCTAAATGGGTAATACGGATTAAGGAGTGCACTTGTAATGAGCACTGGGTGTTACATATAAGTGATGAATCACTAAATTCTACACCTGAAACTAATATTACACTATATGAAAACTAACTGGAATTTAAATAAAAATTTGAAAAATAAATAAAAATGATGCAGAAAAAAATAAAAATACGTGCAGATCCTCATACCTCACTCAGTTAAATAGCTGAAAATCCAAGCAGAATGGAGTGTGAGGAAATTGGCCACCTAACAGATTTCCTAGGCAGAGCCTTTGCACACAGAAGTTAGAGAACCTGCCTTCCCCTTCAAACCATCAGAATAGGGTGAGTTCCTTATAGTCAGTGAGGATCCACATTTGAGGTCTTTGACTTTTCTGTGCTCTCTATTTCAGAGCACAATGGCAGGAAAAACTAGACTTTGGAGGTAGTTCAGTAAAAGAAAAAAAGAAGCCCCAGAATTTCTTTTAAACCAAGGCTAAATAAAGGCAATAGTACGTTGTTAAGGGCAGTTCTGACCTTCCTCTCTGATTCCCATGCTGTAAGCCAGGACTTGTGGAATCATCAGACATTCTCAGTGCGTGTCCCTCACTTGGGTCCTAAGGAATCTTGAAAAGCAGTGTCTTATCGATGGAGATGGGGGATGATCCTGCTTGTGGCTTTCACATGCTTCAAATGCCCATTGCAAGAATGGACCAGGAAATCAACAGATAAGGGACCTCTTGTGTCTGCTCCAGACTCTAACCACCATGAAGCAGCACCCGTGTTCTATTCACCATTATTTCTCCAAGATCCAGCATAATCTGTAGCCCATACTATGCACTTGATGTGTATTTGTTGAATGACTAAATTAATGAATGGAGATTACCAGCCCCAAATTAATTTCCCAGTTAATTTTCCCTGCAATCCCACATACACATTTAGATGATTTTCTCCCACTCCCAGTATTTTACAGAGCAAGTAAATAATATAGGTACTTAGTGATTCATATTTATACATGCATATTATAAACGCACACATGCAAACACTTCATTCCTATGTAAATAACATCTTTTATTCTCAAACCATTCTTCATTAACTACTTACCCGAAAATGCATTTTAGTCTTTGAAGTTCAAATGTTCAGATTCAGATCTAACTTTCATTGGGTGACTGCTTTTTATCAGGTACTGTCCACGGTGGTTTTTCCGGTTATAGTTATCATCTCATGCACTTTTCACCACTTGAGAGGTAGTCAGTTCCCCCTCCTCCATAGATGTATAGAGTTAAGCTGCCCCCCCACCCCCATACATATCAGTGTATAATCAACACAGGCAGCATTTGAACCCAAGTCCTTCTCGTGATTCTGCCCAATACTCCACTCGCTCACCCCCAGCTGTCTCAGTATGATAAATCAAACTCAGAAGCATTGAAAATTTCTCCAAAGCACAATTTCCAAAACTTGTCCTTTCTTACCAAGGTTTTTAAAGGGGCGTGCCGATAGGACACTTGCTCTGCATGATAAAATAGCACCTGCAAGGATGAAAGCAGGACTGTGAGGCAGGAGGAGCCCTGTCAGAGCTTGGTGCATTTTGAGTTTCTCACTCTACCACCCTTGACCCAGCCCTGGATGTCCTCTGGATGTGGTGAGGATTGGCTCCCTCTTGGAATAAGTGTGGTTTATTCCACACCAGTGTGACTTCACATCCAGCCTCAGGGATGATTTTGAAAGAGCAGACAATACCGCAGCCCTGACTCCTCCCTCTGCCCACCTGCTTCCTGGGGAGTGCAGCGGCAACAGGGGACTGGGGGTGGGAGATGCCACCTGGAAGCCTGCTGGAGAAGAAGAAGAACAAAGACCTGTGTGGGTGGAAGATGAGCCCGGTATCAGAGGGGCTGGCTTGTCTGAGAGAATTCTTACCCAGGGGAAAAGAGAGGTTCCTGGGCTCTCTCCTTGGCATCTCGGGCTCCCCTATAGTCCTGCTTCACTGAGGCAGCGCAGGGAGGTCTCCACAGAGAGCCTAAGGCAGGTTGTTAAAACAAGCCAGAGGCTTAAGGACTGTCAGCTTTGCTCAGTGTGTCTCAAGTCCCCTTGGCCCAGCCCAGCTGCTATTTTTCCTTTCTTTGGAGAGAAAAGCTGTCAGGTGACACTGGAAGTTATTTGTTCTCATTAGCTGGGCCTGTGGGTGTGTGATTATTTGCAACCCAAGTGCTAATGGCGTAATTCTATGATGAGGGCAGGGGCCCATTCCAGGGGTCATCTTGTGAACCTATTAGAGGTTGCAGGCGCAAGCTCCAAACAGCTGTTCTATTGATGCTTCGGGGAAGCTGGCTGTTAAAAGTAGTAATGAAACCCAGGAAACTGTCTTTATAGACAGTACCCGGGAAAGCATTTGTACAAACCGGCCTGCTCTTCTGCAGAAGACCTGCGAGTCCTTCTGGGTAATATAACCCCACGTCAGTAGGTAAAGAAATAATGCATTCGTGTATCTTTGTTCAATTATTAGGTAGAGCAATTGTCCAAAGTACCTGCCAGAAGGAGCTGTGTCAGAGATGGAGCCTATAGGGCAACATACTCGGATTGCAAAGATAGAACGTATTCCCTCCTGCGGGCTGTTACAGTTAGGATATTCATTTATGTCTCCCGTTAAATCATGGAGAGAGCTATTTTATGTGACCACTGTTCCACAGCCCGGTTTAAGTGAGGGACCAGTTTGGAGAAAGGAAAGAAAATATTGATATTAGGCAGTTTTATGAGACTGTAAATCAAATCCAAAGTTTGAGATCCAAAAGCATTAAATTATTTATGGTATGAATTAATTTGGGTGCCTTGTTCCTGATTCAAGCTGCGTGAATAGTTGAATTCTTCTGTTGTTGTATTTTTTTTTAATTTGCCAAGAATAAAATGGATGACCTCCAGTTTGACTTTAAATTCTCAGTGACTTACGAATTGGAATGAATGTTTAAAAACTGAAAGATTTTCAAGATGACACTATTGGTCAATTTGTAGGACTGAATAACATTTATCACTGTTATGATCATGTGTAAATTAAATGCTAAAGGAAAAAGAAAAAATTACCAGTTAAGGAAAATACGGTTTAATTTTGTCTGTGAGATTCCTTACATATGTTTCTTTAACTTGGGATGGACTTCAAAAAAATAAATCAATAATGCTTTTATTTCTAAACTATAGTTAGGTTTAATGAAAGGTCTCTCTAATTTGCTTAATATCAGCAATGTAAATTTGGCAAGGATTCTGATAGGAAAAAAAAAACCTCTTCTGCCTACAGTCCAACTAATCAATTATAGGTAATCTGATTTTAATCATTTACTGCTTGTGCTGTGAATGCCTCCGAACCACAGTTGATGACAGCCTGTATTTTAATTTTCTGTGAGACTTATTGGTAGCCAACTGTCGTTAAGGATGCACTACTTTGTCAATATTGAGTCAAGAAACAATTAAGCGCCATGAAAACATTCTTACCCTAATCTGTTCCACTATACTAGACAGGAGAACAAGCACACATAGTTGAGTATCACCAAAAAGAAATAGGTTATCAAGAGAAAAAGATGAAAGCGTGTCCGTCAGGCTTTGGTTGAATGTGAGAATTACCAAGATGATTACATGCCTATCACGCTGTGTTATAATTGTGTTCTTGCAACTTCCTACTAGTTATATTCTCTTTGAACCAAGGAACACATTCCAGTCATCTAGCTTTGCAAATACTCTACATATTTATACTAAATAAATGAAGGAAGAAAGGAATGAGACATTAGACATTCTCCTGATGTCTAAGACATTTAAATATTGCTCTTCAAGGCTATAAGTTTCAGTGATCACATTAAGTGTATACAGTTTATGTACTACCTGAAAAACACTGTGTAATTCACCTGCCCACCTTAATTTTATCAATAGTAGCTATATGGGTATATAGCTTCAAGGTTATGGTCAAGTTTAGTGAGTGGCTTCCTATATAGTGTTTTTGAAACCTGCAGGTGAAAAAGAAATGTTAGCACAAATGCACAGAGAAATGATGAATGGTTATCTAGAGAAAATGCCAGATCTTCAAAATACCAGAGACATGTTGCTAGTTTTATATGAGGCCCTTGGCTGGAATGGTGCACATACCCACTCCTAAACCATTCACTAAATGGAATTGCTGTGTTTGATTTAAATTAATCAAGATTCACCTTCTTGGGTTGAGAGGGGCTTCTACTGAGGAGAGCTTCTCCTACTGCCCTAACTTGACTGATACCTGAAAAAAAAAACTAGGGTTATGTTAATATATGAGTTAGAACTCCATATGTTTGCATATTGGAGGAAACTAAAAAAAAAAAAAAAAAGTAGACATTTATGTTTCCTCTCTCATAGAAGTATAGAGATAGTGCAACTAACTCCCTATATCATCAGGGCCAGGCTCAGTGACTTTCACTGTCAAGGTGGCTGCTGAGGTTCCAGCTATCAGTTTTATATCCTAGACAGGAAAAGGAAGAAGGGTGAGCCCTCTTCTTCTTAGATACTTTCTATAAGCCCAAGAAAAGTCTAGTTATAACTCATCAGTCGGAAGCTTGTCACAAAGTGACACTTAGCTACAAGGAAGGGTAGGGTATGTATTTGAATGTACTCAGCCAAAAAATCAGAGTTTATTACTTAGTAGAAAGGGGGAAATAGATACAAGAGTCACCAACTATCAGACTCTGCTACTGGTAGCAGTGACAAAAGGATGGCATAAATTAAGATATGGGGGATGTAAGAAGAACATAGGTAGAACGATGATTTGCTCTCATCCTTCACCATTCAAACCTATCTCTATTCCAAGTCATTTTAAATAGTGAAATAGTCACACAGCAGAAGTATAGGAAGGAGAGGCAAAGGACATTGTAAATCAGCAAAGTGTAGAAATTGTGTACAGATAATTAGGATTGTGTTTTACACTGTATCATTTTTTAGCCTTCTTGGAGTACTTTACATATGAAAGGATATTATTTTTCCAAATATGGAAATGTGGAAGTCAAGGTATGAATGATCTTTCCAACCTAACCATCTTAATTAGCAACAAGGTCACCTTTGGAAAAAAGAAAAATATTACCTAGAAGGATAGGCCTATTATGAAAATAATCAGGTTCTCTACATGGGGAGGAAAGAGGCAAATAAGGAGCTAATTAGGTAGAATAAGCTGTGGGAAACACATTGGTAAATTAGAGTCTATGCATCTAAAGTCTCATTATTATAAATGGCAACTCTTTCTTTATTTTTTAAAGGTAGCCAACCAAGTTGTGCAAGCTCTGCTCACTCAAAAGGTAGGTCACTTTCTGACTTATTATTTTCAAGGTACTTATGTGAATAGGTTGGAACTCATATTGTCAAACTAGGAAATTGTGATTGATAGATGCAATACTTTTCTATTTATTCACTTAGGTTAAAATTGTGTGTGTTTTAGATGGGCATACAAAGTAATATCAGTGACCAATAGAATCCTAAAATTCAAACTCTTGGTAAAGTAATAGAAGATGAAAGATTACCATGCACCCATTTATTTGGTAAATACAGACATTAAATATATCAGCGGATTCTTCCAATTCCTATAAAATGAATAGCCTTCATGGACAGCATTAACAGAAGCCTAAAATTCAGGGAAAAGGTCTTAGAGGTTAGGGGAATTATTTAATTTTTCTGGGTCTTAGTTCCTCTTCTGTAGAGTGGGGATAACATTTCCCCCCTCCCAGAACTGCAGTGGCCATTCTTTGAAAGAAAGCACACAGGGGAGTTCCTATAGGGATTGGTTCATGGTAAATGGAAAAAAAAAAATGACAGTGTTACATACTTGAAAGATGCTGACAGTAGATTTAAGCATTCTCACCACCAAACAAAGAAGCTACTGCGAGGTGTGGATGTGTTAGTTGTTTTGATCTTGGTAATCATCCCACTCTGTAAGGTGTAGCACATCATCACATTTTACACTTTAAATATATAGTTATTTTTGTCAATTATTCCTCAATAAAGTTGAAAGATAAAAACAAGTGATGATTTTTGAGCATGAGATTTGTATGTCTTCTCCTATGCCATGTCCCTATTCTGGCTTCAGATAGTATGAAGATCAATCATGTCTTTGGGCCAGAATGGGCAGAGGGAGATAATTGCTCAAATTTGGCTGCTTTGGTCCATTTTATTGAAACTTTTCCATCTCTTTCTATAATGTTTTTCAGAAGCTAAATTCTAGTTCTTTCAGATTACTAAATCTGAAATTACCTCTCTGTGTATTCTGAATTGCCTCTCTGTGAGATGGGGACTTCCTCTGTAAAAGAAAATCTTAGATCATGTGGCATATTCTGGAATACATGGTTAATGATAGCAAAATAATTTGTGACATTTTAATTTTTTTTCATTAAACATAATTTTATTAGGGCTTGACCACTTCTCATGGAGATATGTAAATAAATATCGTTTTTAATTTACACTATGGAGGCCTTGTGATAATATTTTTTGCTAGATTTTCTTCTCAACTACTTTTGTTAAAATATCATGGCTTTCTGTTTCAAATGATTTTAACTGGTTCAGATTTTGCATTAATATCACATAAATAAAGAGATTTAAGTACACCTATTAGGTTGAATTAGGTTCCAGTGTGAGTAACAGAGATCCAAAATAGTGGTAACTTAAATAACCTAAGCTATTATTTCTGTTTCATATCTAAATCTATAGGTAGGCAGTATAGGGTTGATACAGTGACTCTGCTCCATAAATTCCATGGGGTCTCTGGTTTCTATCTTGTTATTCTGTGGAATATGACCTTCTTTCCCAAGGTCACCTCAGGGTCCAAAATGGCTGCTTAGCTCCAGCCAACACATCCCCATTACAGCCATCAGGAAGAAGGAAAAGCTGAAACAAATGAAGGTAAAGGGCACACACTAGCTGCCTTTTAAGAGAGACTTCCAAAAGCTTTCTTACCTCCCTATTTACATCTCCTTGAACAGACCTTAGTCACACAGCCACACCTAAGGAAGCTGACAATGAAGCCTTTATCCTGGGTATGTGCCCAGCTGAAAATTGAACGTCCTAGTATTGTGGAAAAATGGGAAAAACAGATTTTTTGTGCATCTCACAATTTCTGTCACAAGATATTTGATTTTTTTTTCTTTTTCAAAGGCTTTAATTTCTCATTTGCTTTCCTCCTGGTGGAAACTCTTTGCTCATTTAATTACAAACCTAGGAATGAAGGAAGCATTGTTGAGAGTTCTACGTGTAACTGTTGAAACCTTCTCGTGCCCATCTTTTTTAGCGGTGCCTCAGGAAAGAGAAAAGGAAGCCATCAGATACAATATAAAGGAAAATGGGACCTTCAGGTCAGCCACAAAAAAATAGCTACACAAATCCAAGTAATAACTAGTAAACAGATAAATCTACCTTGGTACCGTTAAGCAATAAGACATAGAAGACATGGTGCCGTGTGAGATAGCATACCTCGGGGACACTCTGAGGCAAAAAGAGATGCCAGGAGTTTCCAGGATTCCAAAAGAATCATGTTCTGCAGAAACGTGTGCTTCCTGGTTTTTATAGGGGCTGTAAAATTGCTACAAAAGGACTCAGATTTCTTTTTAATTAAGAGCATGATATAGGAAATAAAATGTACTCCAAATGCAGATGAAAAAACTGATTCTAAAGAGGTTGTAGCTGGCACAGAGTGAAAGCAGAAATCTTGAGTGATTTATCCGAGTCACAAGAAAGTTTGTGTTGAGGTGAAATTACAGTCATAAGCATGCAGTTTTAGAGTTTATTGTTTTGTTATGACACAAAGAAAATCTACCACGAACAACCAAAGAAGCATTTTTCTGGCATCTCATGAATTGGCCAAGATAAGCATCTTGAAATAACAGAATGTACTTCTTTTTCCCAATACTGATAAAAAATTTTATTTCCACGAACTTATCACTTTCTGTTAAATGTACATATACTGTTCTAGTCAAGTAATTCAATTTATCTCAGAAACCTGTGGATTCCCTTAACACAGCAGATTGTCCATCCTTTAGATCAATAAAGCTAAAGTGACAATATTAAACCCAGCTCACTTCCATTTATGACTCCAAATCATAGGTCCAAGGCTACAAGTGCAAGTGAATCAATAATTCAGGCTTACCTCAAATTCTTGTCTGAAATATATTTATCTTCATTAAGTCAATTACACTCACTGCAAATGTAACTGTCCTAGGTTCTTTACTGCCATAGGTTTTTCTGTTTTGTTTTGTTATGTTTTTGCCACTATCACCAAACTTCAAAGAAAATCTTTTTTCTTGTAGCCATTTTCCAGCATATCAACTTTAGCTTTGTCTGCATGTTCTTTAGAATAAGCAACTATTTATATGGTGTTTTTTGTTTTTTGTTTTCTTTTCCTACACGGCATAAGGTTCTGTGTGGTAGAACCCAGCAGTGCAGCCACTGGGTAGATGCAAAACAGAGTTCTGTAGCTTGTGTCTGAAAGAACTCCAAACTTCTACATATATCCCTTGTCCCTTGTGGAGGGGCAGTTAGGCCACCTGTGTCTACCTGGCTGGGTCTGGTGTGTGCAGGATCCAGTCCCCTGGAGAGGATATGTTCATGTTTACTGTGCACTTACAAGGACTCATACCTCACGTCTAGCACTTTTTTTTTTTATTTTTTTTTTAGCGTTTATTTATTTTTGAGGCAGAGAGAGACAAAGCATGAACGGGGGAGGGTCAGAGAGAGGGAGACACAGAATCTGAAACAGGCTCCAGGCTCTGAGCTGTCAGCACAGAGCCCGACGCGGGACTCGAACTCACGGACCGTGAGATCATGACCTGAGCCGGAGTCGGCGGCTCAACCGACTGAGCCACCCAGGCGCCCCAAGCACTTTAAATGCACTAAGTCATTTTGTTCTCACCGCAACCCTGTTAAGATAGGACTAAGGAAATAGTGCTCCCGTAGCTCTGATTGCAGGAAGTGGCAAAGCCCATATGTTCAGCCTAAGGTTATTACACTCCAAATCCATCCCCTTCCTTTTGCGGTGTTCAGCCCCCAAGATTCCATTGGATCACTTACTGTTTTTCCCCACTGTAGCTCAGCAGCCAGGGATGAGGCTGTGGAAATCAACAGATGGATTGAAATTCAATTATTAGTTGAGATCGCAGGAAATAGAACAAAAAGGTGAGGGAGCCAATGGATTTCTTAAAACTTCTGGGAACATTCCAGTTCTGGCTAGCAAGGAAACCATGTGAGATCTCCAAAGCATATATTGGAGTCAAAACTGACTCTGGAAATCTGGAGTTGGGCTTTCTCAGAATCCATCTTATTTTGGACCCTAGAATCTCACACTTGCCAGGGACCTTATTAACAAGCATTTAATACTGAGATTGTCAACTAGCTTTGGTAATGGGCTTAATTTACTATGATTACATAAACTATTCAGCCATCACCCAGATTAATGATGTTCTAATCCAAATGCCTTTGGGATGAAGGCTTGCAGTATTCAGTTTGCCACAGGACTAACGACTCCCTGTTCATTAGGGCTGGCCTGATGCAGGCACATATCTCTGTTACCTGCCGTGCCTTTTAGATATTTGATGTTGAGGCCCTTGGTTAGTCTGAGAAAGGGCTTTTCTTTTTACAGAAGTCTTGGCATCTTAGGAAAAGATAGGGATATATCAGTGACAGCCACTGAGAAGGACTGTTACAAGGAGAAGCAGGTAGGTATGGTGGCCATTAAGCTTCAGGGAAGGAATTAGATGACACTTGAAAAGCCATCTCACGAAGCAGCTGAGACTTTCATTCTCTTGAAAGCCCTGTTTTGTGCAGTCGCTCAGTTTATAGGTAAAGGAACTGAGACAAAACCAGAATAAATTACATCTTCAAGGTCATACGGGTAACGAGGACCAGAGTCCAGACCCCTAACTCCCAATCTGATGTGTATTCCCATGATATGCATTCCATCTTAAGCAGTTTTACCACTATAGTATCATTTTTGCATGACAAAATCAGATACAGTTTTCAACAATACTCTAGTGATGTCAGTATATGTCCTACTCCTAAGCAGTCAACATGTTATTAAATTGACTTCAATGGATAATGGTTTAGCTCTAAATGCATTAAAGCAGCTATACTCATAGGTACTATATAGAAGTAGATCCAGAATCTTCTTTAGCCCCAAATGCAGATGAAACTTACCAGGATTATAGTGTATGGATACTCCAGGGAAGTTATGGTTTGAGATCATGAAGACACACAGGGTCCTTTAGACCAGTATTGCTCAGTATATTTTGCCCTTGTATTCAGCTTTACTCTCTTACTATTTTCAATTGTTAGTGACATGTAGATTGCAAGGAAAACAGGTCTGGCTATTTTCTTGACCCACAGACCCATGTACTTTCTTATGTGAGATTAAATGTAGTCAAACTGTTGGCATCATTTTCCCCCAAATAAAATTTTATATAAGGTCTCTTTCTCATTTCAGAAGACACAACCCTATATTTTCACTGGGGTACTCGTCTTGAGGCCTGGAACATGCTAGGAAAAAAGAAAAAGAAGGATGTGAAAGAGAACAGGTGGCCCAGCCCCCACTGTGAACCAGTGATAGCATCTAAGCAGAGGAGAATTCATTTGTTTCTAACGCCTTACCAGAAGGATAGTCTAGGTCTCACCTCTATAACTGTCAGGGTCAAAATAATGGTTCTTGTAGCCAGCCTATATGTGTCATATGTCCCTTTATGTCAGCCTAGGCCGCAGCCTAGTAGTGGTAAGAGAAATTACTGTTTTTCTCTCGTGCTCTTTCCATCTGCCCAGTCTGGTTGTGCTTATGTGTGTGCACATGGGCACACATCCATGGTTTTTAATACATTTTCTTAAGATAATAACTATCTGACATCACTTACCATCCATGACTTAAGTAAAGAGAACAAGAATTTAGAACAATATAGGCAATTATGAGTTTTTATGTCAACAGATTCTCAGACCAGCTCAATTCTGTTTGTCAACAATCGTAAGACCATGGTCACATTCCTAAAGCCTTCTATTTCCCCCTCTGCCATGCGCTGATCTAGATGAGCCAAGAGCAATGAACAGTTTTCCAGGTCACTAATTCGTGTCCCTGCTAAATGAACTTTTACCATCTTAAGTAACAGTAATGGCCATTGAAATTTGGGCACCTGTACCAAAAATCTCTATAGAATAGCCTGATGTGTGTGTGTGTGTGTGTGTGTGTGTGTGTGTGTGTGTATTCTTTCTTTTTCTTTTCTTTTCCGTTCTTTTCTTTCTACCCATCTGAAGAACTGTTTCAAGGTATCTCAGTTTTGCTGCAAAAAAATCATCAGTGCTATTCCTTACAGGTCTCCTTTCTTGCAAACCCTCACCTGTGTGTTTCTACTTGCATTTCTTCACCTACAGATGAGAATGATTATGTTTTGCAACACAATAGGTACTATTAATATTTATTTACCTCACAGTCAAGTTTTATTAATTACTTAATTACCAGTACTGAAAACAATTAGTGTTTGGGTGCAGAGGAGTTATAGGCATGTTAAGAGAAAAAAGTAGAATAAGTGAGACACAGAGAGAGGTTGAATTCTAAATAAAGGAAACAAGTTTAGCCTTTAATCTGAGCGGTGCCTTGGCCCCCAAAGTGGCCTCTGCCAAATGCATATTGCTCATGTGCACACACACTTTTTTTAATGTTTATTTATTTTTGAGAGAGACAGACAGACAGACAGACATAGTGTGAGTGGGGGAGGGACAGACAGAGAGCAAGACACAGAATCCGAAGCAGGCTCCAGGCTCTGAGCTGTCAGCACAGAGCCTCACGCAGGGCTCAAATTCATGAACCATGAGATCATGACCTGAGCCAAAGTCAGGTGCTTAACCGACTAAGCCACCCAAGCACCCTTCGCGCACACACTTCTGCCCCTGCCTTGAATGGCTGCTGCCTTCCTATATCTTGGACCTGGTTGCCTAAAAGAACATGACATTTCTTTTTCTATGCTCTGCATTTGTAGGTTATAATCAGTTGTAACCATCCTATGCATAAACTCTACCCATTTAACTAAAAATATGAGGAGAGTGTAAGTTGTGCCGTGAGCCACACCTTGGCCTATTTCCCTGCCCTCTGTAAATAGAAGAAATACAACTGGATATAATGAGGCTCTGGTAAAGCTTCAGAAGCTAGAACTGTCTGGCTTCACACTTAGGTTGACACAAGGTTAATGGACAGGCACACTCACCTGTGTGACTCTTGTTTAGGGCCTGGGAATCAGAGCTGTTGCCTGGTGCTCTCTCTCTTCCTTGCAGAGCTTTAGCAAGGCTGTAGCTGTCCCACATCAGAATATATAGAAGCACAAACTAGAAGTGCTGAGAAACTTAAAGCCTCAGTCACACTAACACTAGAGAATAGAATTTGGCATCATCATCATCCCGGTTACCAAAATAATCACACAGTTTATTAAGGTCATACTGTATGTGGTGCTTTGCCAGGTTATGGAATAAAAGAGTGAAAGGACAAACTACTTGTGGTGTTGTTTATTGGTCTGTCTTCTTATGCCTGCCTTTGAGGGATGTGCCATCTAATTGACAAGATAAGTCTAGAGCATGAAAGATGAAATCAGTACAAAGCAGTGTATACTAAATGTCCGGTAAGAGGTACTGAAGGCTTACTGGAGTTCAGAAAAAGTAATGGTCTTTGGGGGATGCCAGATAAATGTATCAGAGAGGAAGGGAGCCAGGGTGGCTCAGTTGTGAGCATCCAGCTTTGGCTCAGGTCACGGTCTCATGGTTTGTGGGCTCGAGCCCCACATCGGACTCCGTGCTGACAGTGTGGAGTCTGCTTGGAATTCTCCCTCTGTCTCTCTGTCCCTCCCCCTCCCCTATGTGTACACTTACTCTCTCTCAAAATAAACTTTTTAAAGAAGTGTCAGAGAGGATACAGATTTTGAAATGGACACCAGTCACAATGAACAATGAGGTAGATGAGAAGGGAACATGATGGCAAGTGGGGGCAGGGGGTAGCAGGAGTGCATGAGAGCATTTGAGAACGAAACAGCAGACAGTTGTTCTTCATATGGCAAGAGCAGATGCCTTTAAAAAAAAAGAAATTAAGAAATAGAGAAATATCAAGTTTGACATGTAAGAAAGGGTCAGCTTTCAAAGAACTCTGAATTGGGACATTATTCTACTTGGTCTTCTCAACCCCCATCAAAGAGAGTGTAGACATTTAAGCACTGCATGTATCGTTATCACAAATTGGTTTGCAGGACAGCTCCTTGGTATATTCCAGAGAATCCTAAAGCCCCTGTGCCTTAGCCTCCCTCATGAAAGCTGGGGACAAGGTCTCTGTGGTCTTTGAACTATTCGAAAGTGCTGCTCCAGAAGGATGCCCAGGTACGGTTACTCAACTTCTTCCCCAGCACCAAGATGAACCCCTCCAAACACATGGAAATGCACTAGTTCAGAGCATGAGCAGTTTCAAGTGGCCTTTTAAAGCCTTCACTTCAGAGTTGCCTCTCTCTCACTAAATGCATCACTGGCTCTATTAGCCCCAGCATTGAAAATTCCAACTTGTTTCCACAAATGACAGCAAAAGGCTCTATCAAAAGTGATAGTTTCTTTAGTTCATCACATCTCTATTCACTGCAAAAACATTATTGTCCTTGTGGTTTGTGCTTTATGATTGCTTTTATGAAGACAGTGAAAAGGCAAAATATATAGGTGGAAACTTAAATTGACTTCATATCGCTAGCATTTACCATCTTCAAAAATAGCATACTAGATTAATGCACTTCTGATTTCAAGGTACTTTTTTTTTTCAAATTGGTCTTCCCTGCACATAATAATTCTATCAGACAATGGGCTGTGGAAGAAAGCATCGTGTGTGATTTATTCCTGGGGGCTTTGAAGGATAAAAATACTGTTTTTGTACTAATGTGTCTGAAATATCAGATAAAATATGGTTATAATATGCAAGGGTGTCTTTCAGTTATGGACTTTTTTTTTCTTTCACTGTGTTTGTTGTAGGATCTAAGGGAGGAATGTGTAAAGTTGAAAACAAGAGTGTTTGATTTAGAACAACAGAATCGAACGTTAAGCATCCTGTTCCAACAGCGAATCAGACCAACTTCTGATCTACTCCTTCAGGTATGTGCTTATGTGGAAACAATCTTTGCTACTGAAATGCTATTGACAAGAAGTTACTTTAGTTTGAAAGTTTCCAGGATCTCCATAGGCAAGGCATAGTGTATCAGAACCCTGATTCTTTTCCTTTTCAAGGAATGTCTTTAAAATTGAATGTCTCTTAAATTGCTGACTTTTTAAAGCTATGTTTAGATAAAGAAATACATCAACAAATAATAAACAGGTAAAAGGGACAGAAGGTGTCCTGTAGTAAACTTTGGAATAGAGTCAGGAAATAATTGATTACTTTGGGGACTAATGTTAGTAATCTTGCGTTCCATGATAAGCAAAGAAGAGTTTTATGCAATGCCACAGCACATTTCTTCATTTCATTCCCTCTGTAGTCAAAAATTCTTCTGGGATTTGTTTTTCTTTCATACCTCTCTCTGTGCAGAGTTCCTGCTCACACACGATTCCTCCTATATCCTGCCTCAGTGTTTTCAGGTTGCCTTTATCTAAATGCTCTCCCTGAGCTCCTTCTTTACTTTCCTTCATAACATGAAAAGTCATGGAAAGTCAAGCCATTTGAATCATTTTGAAGCCATCCCTGAAAAAGCACCAGAGACTATATCTGATTTGTAGGGAGACAAATGAATTGGCAAAGGGGTCTGGAAGGCTGATCTTTGCTGTTTTCTGGGTTTTTTCAAATCCTATTAATGTGTATATTTGCTCAGACAAGCTCCCATGAGCCTTGCTTAGAGCCCTTCTGAGGCTAAGCTAGCAAAGGGTTAGGCTTCACAGGGGCAACGTACAAAAAATAATCCCCAGCTGTCTGGCCTAATTGGCTGAGAGAAAGGGAAAAGACAGAGGTATGCTCTAGACTGCACTGCCCAGCACCACTAACCATGTGGTGCCATGGAAATTGAAAATTAAATTAAAATTAAGTTCCTGTGACATACTAGCCACATTTGAAGTGTTGAAAAGCCACATATGGACAGTGACTACCATTTTGGAAGGTGCATAAATAGGACATTTTCATCACCATAGGAAGTTCTACAGGACAACACTTTTCCATATGGCTGGGACATTGTTGCTAATTTACCCTTTGAACTTTGGTATGAACATTTTTCCTTGACTCCTCAGGGAAATAATGAGAAATTGCAGGTTATTTCAGGGAAAGAAAGATGTTTGGTAAAGCCGAACATCAAAATATAATTTCCCCCTCCCCAAATTAAAACCAGCCTCTGAATTGCACAATAGATCTCATCTCCTAAATTAATTTCCTCTCTGCTTTATCTGTTACAGCATCATTCATAATTTATGACTCAAAAATTATGCAGAAAAAAATTGGTCTATCTCTGTTTCCTGGTCCCAACCACAACAAATGTTTATCATAGAGAATCTTGCATCTGTAAAAAGTTGTATTTCTTTTGCTCTCGTATCAAGATCCAATATTATAATTACTTTTAACAGCTGTTGCATGTACATGAATTTTTCCATTTTGCTTAGTTTAACTTCAGGCTTTTTGAGAACAATGTTTAAGGATCTATCGTCTCTGTTTATGAATCATGGTGGCTTATTTCCAGAGTAAACACATGTGCCATGGATATTTAAACTTTTTCATTGGTTGTCACAAATTTCTGAAATCCGTATCCAAATGGCAGAGAATGATGCGTATGCTAACAATAGAACTCAGTGTTTATTCACTGGGTATTTTCAGCCAACCCACTTTGTATTCCTCCCCAAATAGTCTTCACTTTCGGGAGCCATTCTAATTTGAATAACATTTCTAAAAGATAGGTTGCTAATGGTTCTGTAAAGAAGAATGGTAGAAAGCGGGATGCCTGCGCTCTACCATCTATCACCGATAGACGGAGTTTCTGGCTTTTCAGGGGGTCTGTTAATTATGTGACTTGCATTTTTCATTGTCTGGTGGCACAAATACACACGGTGGAGCACTGGCTAAAAATAAAAACAGGCTGTATGTGCTTTGCACCTATGGAAGCACTTTAATTATTTGTTGAACGGAATAATGAATAAATGACACCAATATATCCTGTAAGTTGGGAGTTATTTTGCATACACCTAAGGGAAGTTTATGCCCTCACTTCTTCTGAACTTTTCCTGTCGTATGTGGATGCTTTGGAACTCCCCAGTCGTGCCCATCCAGCCGAACCTTTTGGAGTGTGTGGCTTTGGGGCATGGCAAATCCACCAGCGCCCCTGGTTCCAAACATTATTGACCTTACAGCTTCTGCCCATAGACTGGAGACTCAGTACAGTACATTTCTAACTAGTTTTCTGTATGTCATAGAAACCTGTGTTAGTTGCTCCCTGCCGAATACGGCCTAATGATTATCTACAATGTAAAGTGCCCACTTGAAGAGAAATACAGAAAGAAGATTGTTGAACCCATTATGATTTTAGGAGATAGACTGTAAAAAGTAGAAAAGGAAATAATTCATAAGAACCAGTCAGTTCTTTGTCCTGAGAAATAGAAAATGAGGTTACATAGATATTATGTAGCAATTTTTTGTGTATAGGAGAAACAAAAAAGAAGTTCTATGGGCTAGTTTACAAAAATCTGGGAAATTTATAAAGGGACCAGGTACATGCTGGAGGCAGGGTGGGGGGGAGAAACTAACCTGAAAATTAAATTCTTAAGAATAGCAGTAATGTTCTGTGGTGATTCCAGTTTCCAGAATGGTATTTCTGGGACTAGGGGCGGTAACAAATCACAGTAGCAAGGCCCTTTATTAAAATAAACAAGTTGAGCTAAATTCTAAAGACTTGAGAAGCCAGTACAGCAAATAAAATTCCAAGGTAGTGTTCTTAATGGAACTTGAGTCTCTAACTAACCTTATTTGAGCCCATTAACCAACGTTCACCATTTCCTTTTGTAAATCATGTTAAACAACAGTCATTTTATCAGACATTGGAAACTGGTAGAGAACTCTTTACTAAGTGTCTTTACTTCTCTTGTGAGGTGAGTTGAATTCTTACCATAAATGAGCCATCTTTGTGACTCAGTATGTTTAGGCAAGTAGTACTTAAAATGGCAATTATGTAATTTTTAAACTACTATATAGGGATGAAATAGGGTACAGTAAGAATTGTTTATATAAAACAAAGTTGAATACTTGAAAGCCATCTATAAAGGCAAGTCACTAAATAAATGTTTATGATCAAATGAAATATAGGTGCCTAACTAAAAAAAATTATGGGAGCTGGAGAATTATATTAACTGTGGAGGCATTCTGTATGCATATTGCTTCGGAAATCATTTTAAGTTCTTGTTACATTGTTAAGAAAACCCAAAACAAAGACATATGCATAGACAACGCATAAAGCATGTGTTTGATATCCCTCCCTCCTGAAAAAACAGACTCTAATAATAGGATCCCCAGGCAAAGAAGTGGCCTTGGCCTTACCAACAATGTTATTTAACAAACGCATAGTGCTTACCATGTGTAGGATACTGTTCTACAGCCTTTACAATGCTCACCAGTTTAGTCTCCATTACAATCCTATGAGGCAGGAAGTATCATTGCACCCATTTTTACAAATGGGGCCTGTTAGGCACAAAGTCCCCCAGCTGGTAGTTGACAGAGTGGGAATCTAAACCCATGGTCTGGCTCAGGTCCCTCCTTTCCCCCTCCCTTCTGTGCTCCCTCTATGGAATACAAATGATCATGAGGAACTTCTGATTCCATACTGTAACTGACATTTTGATTAACTGGACCATGTGATCAGGTCGGATCAGAGGGCTTCTGCAGTGAAATCACAACAAGGCAACGACCATATTTACACATTTCTGAAAGCCTCTTGATTTGTGGCATCCATGATTTTCCCCTCTCCTGTGTGTTCTGTTTTTGTCTTATTTTGGACACCGTGTAATCCTTATTCTGATAAAACATTATTCTCATATTTTTTTGCCTAACACAGTTTTTCTTTTCTTTTCCTTCTCATTGGATATTTTAAAGGGTCCTAATACCCATATCCTTAGGCCAAAATAGAAAGAAAAGAAATGACGTAATATAGATTATTCACGCAAAGAGTTGAGAATCTGACAGTTTAGAACCAAGGTGTAAACATTTGCTGTCACTTCCTAGAGTGTTTTTTTTTTTGCTAGTGTTTTGTTTTATGGTATTATTTCATATGATATTAGAGGATTTTAAAATTCTCTTGTACTTCTGTTTATTTTTTTCTCCCCTAAATCTTTATTTTCAGAGTGTAAATCTATTTCAACAGTCTGATTTGACAGGAGAATACACTGTACACTGGCCTCTCCACCTACCCACAACAATGAATCCCATTCTCTGAGACTTAGGCTGGTGCTGCCAGCTTTCAAGGACCCCAGGGCCATGGCAGTGCTCCTGGAACTTTCCCCTTGCTGAAGCTCCGTTAGTATTGATGACCCATCCCACACAATTAAGCAGGTCATGGTCATGTATGGAATTATATAATCCTAATCTCTCATGGCAGGGATGATGGAAGGCATGTAGTGGAAATGCCAGGAACTGTGGTTTTATGCTAACCTTTCCTTTCAATCTCTATGAGGGCAAGAACCATGCTGAATGTGGCATTTTACCTCCCACCGATATTATCACTGTTCATAATTTGTATTCATTGTATGTACTTAGTGATTGTTCAACACTTAATTACAGACCTTTTTATGGGATATAATTTGAGGGGGGAAGAATTTTCTTTTGTTTGTGTTTTTTGTGTGTGCAACAATGTCATTTTCTTTATTATTTTTCCTTCCAGAGTAATTAAGATATAACTGACATACGTTGTATAGGTTTAAGGTATATAACAGAATGATTCTATACACATAAATATTATGAAATGATCACCACAGTAGGTTTAGTTAACATCCAACATCTCACATAGTTATAATTTGTTCCTTGTGATAAGAAATTTACGATCTACTTACTTAGCAGCTTTCAAATATACAATACAGTATTGTCAATTCTAGTCGCTATGTTGTATATTATATATCCAGGATTTATGTATCTTATAATTGGAAGTTTTGACCACCATCACCAGTTTCCCCCAACCTCCCACCCTCAACCTCTGGCAACAACCAATCTCTTCTGTTTCTATGAGTTCTCTTTTATTGCTCACCACATATAAGTGAGATCGTATGGTATTTGTCTTTTTCTGTCTTAGCATAATGACCTCAAGGTCCATCCATGTTGTCAGAATGCCAGGATTTTCTCTTTTGTGGCTGATAATATTCCATATATATACATATATATATATATATATGAATATATGTATATATTCCATTCTTAAGAGAAAATCTTAAGCAATCTCCATGCTTAACATGGAGCCTGACACAGGGCTTGATCTCATGACCCTGAGGTCATGACCTGAGGTGAAATCAAGAGTATCGGACACTTAACCAGCTGAGCCAACCAGGTGCCCCATATTACATTTTTTTTTGTTCATTCATGTGTCATTGGATTGTGTGTGTGTGTGTGTGTGTATCACATTTTCTTTATCCATTCATTCATTAATGAACACTTGTGCTGTTTCCATCTCTGGGCAATTGTAAGTAATGCTGAAATGAAAATGAGTGTGCAGATACCTCCTTGAGATAATGATTTTGTTTTCTTTGGACATTTGCCCAGAAGTGGCTGGATCATATGATTATTTTATGTTTAATGTTTTCAGGAACCTCCATGGTTATTTCTTGTCTTTTTGGTAATACGCATTCTAACAGGTATCAGATGATAGCTTGTGGTTTTGATTTGAATTTCGCTGGTAATTAGTTATATCAAACATGTACCTGTTGACTATAGCTTCTTTGGAAAAATGTTTATTCAGGCCCTTTGCCCATTTTTAAATGGGGTTACTTGATTTTTTGTTATTGTGTTTCATTCTTTTGCATGTGAATATCCAATTTTCTCAACACCATTTATTGAAGACTGTCTTTTCTCCATTGAGTGCTCTTGGCTCCCTTGACAGATATTAGTTGACCATATATGCATGGGTTTTTTTTGGTGGGGTGGTGGGAAGAGTCTCTCACTTTTGCTCCATTCATCTATATGTCTATTTTTCTACCAATAACATTTAAATTCAGTCCTGTAGCTTTGTAATATATTTGAAATCTGGAAATGTCATGCCTCCAGCTTACTTCTTTTTTCTCAGGCTTATTTTGGCTCTCCGGGGTCTTTTGTGGTTCTAAACTAATTTCAGGATTTTTTTTCTATCTCTGTAAAATATACCACTGAAATCTTGATAGAGATTTTATTAAACCTATACATGATTTGGGGTAATATGGACATTTTAACAAAATTAGCTTCTCCAACCCAAGAGCATCAGTATCTCCATTTATTTGTGTTTTCTTTCATTTCTTTCTAAATTTAGTGTTTAATAGTTTCAGTATAGAAATTTTTCACCTTTTTGGTTAGATCCATTCGTAAGTATTTTATTGGTTTCATGATATTGTTACTGGGATTGTTTTCTTCATTTCTCTTTCCGATAATTCATTGTGTGTAGAAATGCTACTGATGTTTTACGTTGATTTTGTATCCTGCAACTTTACTGAATTCATTAAGTCTAATTGCTTGTTGGATCTGCAAATAGAGACAGTTTTACTTGGTTCTTTCTGATTCCATTGGCTTTTAGTTATTTTTCTTGACTGAATGCTCTGGTTAAACTTCCAATACTCTGTTGAATATGGGTGGTGAGGGTGGGCACCGTTGTCTTGTTCCTAATTTTAGAGGAAAAATCTTTCACCAGTGAGAATGATGTTAGCTTGTGGTGTTTATTATGTTGAGGTATGTTCCTTCCACACCCAGTTTGTTGAGAGTTTTTATCATAAATGAACATTGAATTTTGTCAAATGCTTTTTCTGTCCCTACTAAGATGATCATATGATTTTATCTTTTATTTTATTAATGTGATGTATCACTTCTATTGATTCTCATGCATTGAAACTTTTGTGCCTTAGGGATCAATCCCAGCTGATCATGGTGTATGATCTATTTTATTTGCTGTTGAATTTAGTTTACAAGTATTTTGTTGAGATTTTTTTGTCAACATTCATCAGGGATATTGGCCTGTAGTTTTCTTTACTGGTAGTATCCTTATCTGTCTTTGGTATCTTGGTAGTGCCAGCTTTGTAAAGTGAGTTTGGGAGTGTTCTATAAACTCCAGTTTTTTGGAAGAATTTGGGAAGAATTGGCATTAATTCTTCTTTAAATGTTTAGTCAAATTCACCAGCAAAACCATCTGGTCCTAGGCTTTTCTTTATTGGGAAGTTTTGGATTACTGATTCAATTTCTTTACTCATTACCGGTCTTTTCAGATTTTCTATTCATGATTTAGTTGTACTAGGTTGCATATTTCTAGACATTTTTCCTGGTTTTTTTTCTCTAGGTTGCCCAATTTATTGGCACTTAACTGTTCAGAGTAGTTTCTTATGATCCTTAGTATTTCTTTATTATCATTTATAATGTCTCCTCATTAATTTATATTTTTTTATTTGAATACTCTGTCTTTTTTCCTTGGTTAGTCCAGCTAAATGTTTACAAATTTTGCTTATCTTTTCAAAAAGCCAAACCTTAGTTTTGTTATTCTTTTATATTGTTTTCCTGTTCACTATTTCATTTACTTCTCCTCTAATATTAATTACTTCCTTCCTTCTGCTAACTGTGGGCTCAATTTGTTCTTTTTTTCTACCTCCTTGGGGGTTAAGTTTGGTTACTTATTTGAGATTGTTATTTTTCCTTGATGCATGTGTTTATCACTGTAAAAATCCCTCTTAGAACTGCTTTTGCTGTGCCCTACAAGTTTTGATGTGTATTCATTTTTATTTGTCTCAAGATACCTTTTTTATTTATCTTTTGAGTTCTTCTTTGATCCATTGGTTGTTCAGGAGTGTATTGTTTAATTTTCATATATTTGCAAGTTTTCTAATTTTCTTCCTGTTACTGATTTTTAGTTTCTTACTAATGTGGTCAGAAAAAGTGCTTGGATGATTTCAATATTCTTAAATTTGCTAAAACTTGTTTTCTCACATATGATCTATCCTAGGAAATATTCCCTTGGTGCTTAAGAAAAATGTGTATCTTACTGTTGTTGGATGGAATGTTCTGTGTGTGTCTATTAGGTCCATTTGGTCTATAGTGTTCAAATCTGCTGTTTCCTTATAGATTCTCTGTATGTAGGATCTATCAATTGTTAAGAATGGAGTGTTGAAGTTCTCTATTATTGTACTGCTATCTCTCTGCCTTTAGTTATGTTAACATATTCTTTATATATTTGAGTGTTTCAATGTTGGGTGCATAAATATTTATAATTATTATATATTCTTGATGGATTGACCCCTTTATAATTATATAATGACATTATTTGTCTCTTTTGGCCATTTTTAGCATAAAGTCCATTTGTCTTAAATAAATATAGCTACTTGTTTTTTTTTCCTGGTTTACCATGGTTGAAATACCTTTTTCCATCCTTTTACTCTCAATCTATGTGTGTCTTTAAAGCCAAAATAAGTCTCTTGTGGGCAGCATATCATTGGATCTTTTTTATAAGACTCAATTCAGCCATCCTAAGTTTTTTAATTGAAGAATTTAATCACTTTATGTTTAAAGTAATTATTGATAGCTAGAGACTTACTATTACCATTTTGTTAATTGTCTTTTAATTTTGTAGGTGTTTTGTTCCTTGCTTTTTATCTTGCTATTATCTATTGTGATTTTTTGACTTCCTGTAACAGTATGCTTTAGTCCTTTATCATAATCTTTTGTATAACTGCTATAGGTTTTTCCTTTGTAGTTACCGTGAGGCTTATCTGAAATATTTTATATTTATAATATCCTGTTGTAGGCTGATAACAATTAAACTTGGGTAGCAGATGGGAGCTTTACACTTTCTTTTCTCCCTGTCACATTTTAGGTTATTGATTTTAAAATGTACATATTTTTATATTGTATATTCAATAACAAATTATTGTACTTATGTTTATTTTTAATGCATTTTCTTTTATGTTAAAACCATAGTTGTAAGTGGACATGCACCATCATTATAATAATAGAAAATCTGTCTTTGACTACATATTTATCATTACCAGTGAATTTTGCACATACAGATATGTGTTTTTATAATGTTAATTAGCATACCTTTATTCCCATGTAAAGAACACCTTTTAGCATTTCTCGTAAGACAGTTTTAGTGGTGATGAACTCCCTCAGGTTTTGTTTGTTTAGGAAAGTCTTTATCTCCTTCATTTCTGAAGGATGGCTTTACTAGGTATAGTATTTGGGGTTTAGTTTTTTTTCTTTCAATATTTTTAATATAGTGTGTCATTTTTCCTAACTTGCAAAGTTTCTATTGAGAAATTCACCCATAGCTTTATGGAAGTTCCCAGGCATGTGACATGTCACTTTTCTCTTGCTACTTTCAAAATTATCTGTCTTTGACTTGAAAAGTTAGTTATTATGTGTGTCAGTGTAGCCTTTTCAGGTTCAGCCTATTGAGGAGTTTTTGATCTTCATGAATTTGGATGTCCATTTCTCTCCCCAGGTTTGGGAAGTTTTCAACCATTTTTGCTTTAAATATATTTTCTGTCTTTTTCTCTTTATCTTCAACTTCTGGGATTTTCCTAATGTGTTTATTGTTCTTTCTTGACTATGTGCCATAAGTGCTATATGCTTTCTTCACTCTTTTTTATTCTTTTTTTTCTTTTTGCTCCAATGACCAGAGAATTTCAAATAACCTGTCTTCCAGTTTACTAATTCTCTCTTCTCCTTGGTTGAGTCTATTGCTGAAGCTCTCTGCTGAATTCTTCAGTCATTGTATTCTTCAGCTTTATGATTTTTGTTTGTTTGTTTGTTTTTTGGATGGTTTCTTCATCTTTGCTAAACTTCTCATTTTGCTTATGCATTGTATTTCTAATTTTGTGTAGTTGCCTGTGCATTCTTGTAGTTTACTAAACTTCTTTAAGAGGATAATTCTAATTGTTTGTCAGGAGGTTTATATATCTGAATAGGTTTCTGAAGAGGTTTCTGAATATCTTTGGTAGCATTCTTGGGCAAGGCAAGCTGGTAGCAAGTGGGGTTTGCTCTGAGGGGGGTCTCCATTTGGGTGAGGCACTGATCTAGACCTTAGGTTGGAAGTGTCACTAGCTGTGAACAGTTGGATAGAACTGTTGGCTTGGGTCCCTTCCAAAATGCAGCTGGAGGATGGGCTCCACATTTGCTGGTTAGGCTTTCTAATTGGGTGGGAGTGGGTGCTCTACATAGCAGTTGAGCAAGCCTGTGAATTTTCTTCCCTGCCTAGGCAGGGACATAGAACAGGGTCCAAAGTTGTTATACGTTGTTAGTTGTGGACCAGAATCAGGAAAGACTGTTCACTGAGCTCCTAGTCAGACAGGGCCATCCGCTCTGATGATGGGCAGAGCTGCTGGCTGGGTTTTCTAAGTACCACTACAAAACATGGCTCTACAGTGGGCCATGCAACCTCCTGGTGCTCTAGTTATACTTCCTGGGAAGGTAAGATGGAGATCTATACTCAACAATAGGTGGGGCCTTGAGCCCACTTCCTTGCCTTGCTGGCACAGCAGAACAGGTTTCAAAGCTGGGAAAACTCACTAACCAAGGACTCAAATCAGGCATAACTGTACACCAAGTTTCCTGGCAGTATGAGGCCACCAGCTGGTCTCTGCAGATGGTAAGAGCTGCTGGCTGAGCTCTCTGTTCAAATGCCATTATAAGTGGCATTGTAGGATGGGCACACAGCTTCCCAGGTGCTCTGGTTAGGTTTCCTGGTCAGGTGGAGCTGGAAGCTACAATAGTAATTGGGGCTACAAATCTGCTCCACTGTCTGTGTGGGATAGCAGAACAGGTCCAGAGGCTGGCACTGCTCATTGTTCAGGGACCCATACCAGACAGAACTGCATACTGAGTACTCTGGCATGAGGTCACTGGCTTGTCTCTGCAGATAGGCAAACCCACTGGCTGGAATCTCAGGTGCCATTGCATGAAGGAACTTGGTCTGCCCAGATCCAAGCACTGGTGACTGTAAGCCTTGCCCCTCTTTTCTGTCCCAATCTGATCTCCAGTGTTCAAGCTCCACAGAGTCCTCTGCAATCCCCATGGGATGAGACCCAAATGAACCTCTCAGGCAGTGACCCACAATGCTGAGGGACCTGGATGTCTATCTCAGGCTCTTTTTTCTCCCACTGGAGAAACCATAGGCTCCAAGGGCCCTCTTGGTGCAGTGGTCTGTCAGTCTTTTGGAGAGTTGATGCAGTCACAGTGTAGTTGTTTCTCTTACCCTTCCAGTGTGGTCTTTCTTGGTCTCTGTAGTCCAAAGGGCTGCTTCCGCCTCACTCCTGTATTTGGGGACTTTCATAATGGTGTCCTATCTAGGGATGGTTGGTCTTCTTGTGAGGGGAACTGAAGTCAGGAGCAACCTCTATCACCATCTTGATCACATCACTATTGAGGGGGATGTTTCTTTTTTTTTTTTTTTTCATTCTTTTTTTTTTCCAATATATGAAATTTATTGTCAAATTGGTTTCCATACAACACCCAGTGCTCATCCCAAAAGGTGCCCTCCTCAATACCCATCACCCACCCTTCCCTCCCTCCCACCCCCCCATCAACCCTCAGTTTGTTCTCAGTTTTTAAGAGTCTCTTATGCTTTGGCTCTCTCCCACTCTAACCTCTTTTTTTTTTTTTTCCTTCTTGAGGGGGATGTTTCTAACTGTGATAAGATTGTAATCTTAGTTTGAAGATTATGCCATTTTCTGTCCACTTAGGTATATTTTTCCATTAGTTTCCCTGTAGCTAGGTACCCAGTTTATATTTTTAATCCTTTCTTTATTTCTGAGAAGAAGGATTTTTTTTAGGCGTTTACACTCTTTGCTACCTTAGAACTTGTGATTGCATAAAGAACACAGCCACGCAGAACTACCCAGAGCTGAACAATCAATTAACAACCAACATGAAGGTACCTTCTCCAGGGTATTTGGTCATTCTGAGAATTAGAAGACATCAACCAGTTAAATGTTTTTAACTGTACATATTTGCTTTTTAAAAGGTGTGCACACCTGCCTTTAGGGTACTTTCTAAATATACAGAGTTGAGGTGAAAAGTGAGATGAAAAGAAGTAATTAGGAGACTTTAGAATAACACAAAAAGCATCAAGGGAGAAGGAGGTGAGTGGGTAAAGGACTGGATAAAGAATGGGACAATGGTTCTTCACTTCTGGAGCTGGAGGCTTTTCATTCGGATTGATTGGGCCTCTCTTGAGCCACAAGCTAAGAAGGAGTCAAGAGAAGTGGCAAAAAAAAAAAAAATCCATACATATTTAGAGCAGCTACCTGGCTTCCCACCCTGCAAAGATATAAATTTGCCTTATGAGTTTCTAAAATTGATCAGCTCTTCCCTCAGGACTGTTCTGTGCCAGGTGTGGAGGGGCCTCTGGCTCTGCTCTATGGACCCGGTGTCTAATTTAGAAATACCCACAGGATGACAGGAGGAGTCTGTCATGATATTGTAGGGATGGTGAGTGACACCAGAGCCCGGATGGCAGAGCACCGCCAGTGGTGATTTGTTATCCTGCGTGATCAGAGAACTTTGGTGGCTTCATTGTGGGTATCTGTTAAACGTGAAAACATAGTAGGAATGTGCGGCAGGGGTTCTCATGCAATAAGCTCTGGGAAGGGTATTCACTTGTCTGGAGTATGGAGAATGGCCTTTCTGAGAAGCAAAGGACACTTTGAAAGATCACACAGCTTCTGCAGGGCAGGGTTCTCAATTATTAGATGCCCCATGCAAGGTTGGTTTGGAATCAAGTAAGAGTAGCAGAGAATATGGGGAAGAATCTTCAGGTTATGGCAAGATGTGATTTTCCCCTCTTTGTAATGTATCCAAGGCCGTCTATAGACTTGCTTCACCCCCAACAACTTCATTTTTCTTTTTTTTTTCCCTTTCTGACACAAATTCTTTACTTTAGCCAAGCAGAAATACTTTTCACTCCACAGAGCATAACATAGGTTTTCCTTCAACTGTTCCATTTTGTATGTCATTCCCCTGTTGGAAATGCTGTTCCTCCCACCCCTCCCATCCACCCCTGCTATCCCTCTTCTTTCACTTAATCAATCTGAAGCACCAAATGTAGGTTAGTGCTGGGGATTCTGTGGTGAAATGCATTTCCTCAGCAGTTGTAGTCCATAAGTACCAAGGAGAATGTGGTGCTGTGGTGAGAGGCGCATGAGATGCTACAGGGTCAGGGCAGCAGGGCAGGAGGACTAACCCTGGTGGGTCAGGGGCTTTGGGAAGGACTAACAGAGGAAGGAATGCCTCCTTGTGAGTCTAGAAACATGAATAGACGTTTGTTAGGGGACGAGGAAGAATATAAACACAAGCCTGAAGAAACAGCCTGTGCAAAGATGTGAAGGCATGGGGAAGGTCTCCCTCCTCCTTCCAATCCTGTTTTATATGTATATGCTTTGGAAGTGCTCCTGGAATAAAATCATTCCATCCCCACCCCTCCGTGTTCTACACACACCTTGCTCACCAGGTTCCAGGCTGTACTGATATGTCACCTTGTAAGTAGGCTACTTTATTTTCATACGTGTTTACTCTTCATTCCCAAGTCAGTTGGCCCTGGCCTTAACTGTCCATGTATCATGTCTAAATGCTGTGTTATGATGTGCTTCTTGTCACCATTATGTAACGGTCAGGGGTACAAGTGGTCTTTTATAAGGAAGTCAGGGTATGACTGCTAGTCTTCACTTGCTTGCTTTAGCTTTTATCTTCATAGGGACCACAACCTTGCCTTATTGACCTTAGAATCTTCCCAGTACTTAACTTAAACAAAGGTGAGCCTCAGTAAATGTAGAGTGAATTAAGGATTGAGTGAATCTCTGAGGCACATGGAAAGGCTTGCCAACAGAGGAGCTTAGAAGGAAATGGCTTCACAAATGAGGCCACCATGAGGAGTGGAAAAGAAAGAAGGAAGTGTGCACAGTCCTTAGGGTACTGTGCACACAAGAGAAGAAAGACTTTGCAATATTGTGTTGAGATAAGCTGGAACAGCTGAGGAGAACTTCATCTCTCCTTTTAAGTGAACTGTAGTTTTGTTGACGTTGTTTCTTTTGTTTTTTGCATTTGCTTTACGTCTTCCTGTTGCCAGTGAGACCTCAGGGTCTCATCTGTGTTTCATCTTGGAATTGTTTGTTCCCTGGAGCTGTAGAGAATTTTGTTGCATAGATATGCCTTTAGCCGAGGAACTGATGTTTCTATATTTTTTCAGAGGTATGAGTTTTTCTCTCTCCTGTCCCAACCCCCTACCCAAATTTTAAGTTACTTAATGGAAGGCACCTGGCTTCATGTTCTTTGTAGCCTCCTAAAACTAGATGTGTCCCAAATATCGCTTTCAAGAGCGTACAGCTGCCTCTGCATAAACCATCCTCCTACCTGAGACATTGAAAAATCTCAAGCCATAAGACCAACATGGCGAACTGAAATGCCATGAGGGGCTGAGCCAGTCGAAGGAATAAGCAAAGGACTTTGTGTACTCCACTGCCAGCTCCAGCCAGTTGTGACCACATAGAAATGCTGACGAGGTGTTTCCATAGCTTTAGGTATTTTAACAACCTGGAAATGCAGACTTTTGTGGTCAGTCTCTCAATTTTTAAACATAGGCACCCAACTTAACTATTTGGTAATACCAAAGAGCTCCAATAAAACATCTGTGGGTTGTATTTGGTCTTCAACCTGCTTTTCTTTCTTGGCTCTAGAGAGGGTGGGTTTATCTTACAATATGATGTACATGCTCAGAACACCTGGTACAAGACTTCACAGTCATATTCCCAGTACAGCCAGAATATATTGCTGTATTCATTATTTCAACAACAATTCATTGATCACCTACTGAGGACACAGGTTTTCTTTTTTTTTTTTTTTTCAATAAGGAGACAGGTAATATGAATAAACAACTGTGCGATCGAGTAGTAAATGAGACAAATATTTACGAGTTGAGAAAAGAATGATTAACACTATCTGGGGTGTGAGGAAAGTCTTAGGAGGTGCTGGCCACGAAACTGAACAAGGAACAGTTGTTTGTTCTAAAAAGCAATTTGCAGACTAAACTCCAGGCTAAGCTTAATACTGGAATTTATATCAACCACACATCCTGGCTTTAATCAGAATTCGAAAATCATAAAATCGCCTTAACCTGATTTGGTCTCCTTTGGTCTCCCCAGTCCCTTCCAACCATATCAGGTTAACCCACTGAGCTCTGGAGGGAAACAGACACCTGTGAGGAGCATCATGCTAATTGAGTCTTCTGTCACTGTGCCCTTCAACAACAATTCTTTCTAGCTTTTTATAAGAGAAAGAATCGAGTTAAGCTGAGTTAAGAAAACTAATGAAAAATGAAAAGCCCTCTGTGGCTACGGTTTGTTTTAAGGATTTTAACATTAAATGGAGGTTTAAAACCTGAATATAAATCAACAGTATATTGAAATAGACTAAGTGATTGAAATGTAAATTCAAGAAATGTACCTTATAGCATGCAACATTCAGGCTGTATATATTTTTTCATATTTCAAACGCATAAGAAAACCTGATGATCCTGGATTTAGTGAATTTCATGCAGTAAATGTTTATCACAGGAACCTTAAAAGCTCCCCCAGTAAAAATTGTTATAAGTATTGCATTTTTATGAATTTTGGGTAAATGTAAGGATGGATTTGGGAATGCAAGGGATAGAAAGTACTGAGAAAAGAATGGTGATGTTTACCTGGGGATTTGATTATGCAGATTAAAGCATTAATTTCTTGGCACTCCAAGTCATAGAATGTCCATTGCTATCAGTGGATGTCACACCAGGGAAATCTTATTCCTGGCACAAAAAGATTAAGTAACCCAAACTCTGACATGAAAGACCAGTGTTTCCAGGAGCAAAAAGCGATTTGGCTTTGTTCTAACACTTCTCTTGCCATGAGGGTACAGTTGTCTGAGACCTACCCTGACATAATCAAGAGCCACTTTCTGGAACCGGGCAGTGATTTTGCAGTCTGCTGCCAACTATCCAGGAGACTCCAGAACAAGTGTTTAACCTATCAGAATATCATTGAAGTCTTGGCTGCATGGGTCAGGGAAGGGAGGGGAAAATGAGGGATATACACCAAAAAGGCACATAGAAGCATCTGGAAACTCTCAGCAAAGCCTGCCCAGACCAGGCTGTGTCTCCATGAGGGGAGAACTTCAGGCAGGTCTGAAGCTCAGTGTAACTTGGGGTGGTCAGACACTAGAAACAAATGGGATTGGCCTTTAGTTGTGCCTGGACTTCTGCCGTTGCTAAGAAATATGCTGGGACTAGGTTCACAGTGGCTTCCAAACTGGTCAGAAAGACAGAGATAAATAATACCAGGACAAGGTGCTTTCCTCCCCTGATGATCGATGCACGGCTTGTGTACCTGGCTGCCCCAGAACAGTTGGGACTGGCTTCAAGGACAAAGGAACACCTACCTACCTACCACCACTATCATACATAAATACATACACAAGCCCCAGTCAAATTTTCCACAATTCTGATGGAAATCTCTGAACAAGTGAGGTAATAGGATACTTTTGTGTGGTTGAAAAAACAAGAAAATACCACATTCTCCTGTCCATAAAGTCATTTTTATACAATCAAGTTGTAGCAGCTTTTTTTTTGCCTATAAAGCAGCTTGTATCCCTTACCTGCGTCAATTTCTATCAATAACTGTCAGACTCATGTCTCAAAATCAAGATCTAAAATAATGCCTGATTTTTCTGCTTTGAGGTCACTTTATACCTTATTAGCAGACAAGAATCATCCCACTGAACCCTTACTAGAAACCTATATTATTAATGCTTCTTTTTTAAATACAAGAAAATGAAATTCGTAGAGGCTGTTGCGTTTTTTCAGCCATGGTCCTTCTTCTCCTGCTTCAGAGCTTCATCTCATCTCCAACTTCACCTTCATCACTTTCCCCAGGCTTGCACATGCAAAGAATACTGCAGTAGCTTTCAGCAAATCATCTGGTTAAATGGCATTTAAGGGTCTGTTTGGAGTTAGCAATGTGCTACACTTTATACAAATCAAATAAAATACACTGGGGTGATGTCCTAATAATCTGAATTATGGACTAAACCATTGTGGGCATAATTGATATTTCCCTGAATAAGGGCACTGAATCGAATAATATGGTAACATGATCAAATGACTTTCCCTAGAAACATGTTTATGCCAAGGAATAATAGATTCGGAATATTACATCTCAACTTTCGAGATCGTGTAATCTACCCGCCTCGCCATCTGATAGTTAGATTGATTTGCGCCTGGTACAAGGTCACATAGCCTCTTTAGAGCAGGCTAGAAGCCAGGCACCCTGATTCCCAGCATTGTACCTTTCCCACCATGAGCATGCAGTAATACATTTGAAATTTACCTAAATGAAGGACGAGGGTGCGCTTGTCCTAAGAAATTTGCTTGTGGCGTAATGGGCAGCTTTGAGAAATTTTTTTTTTTTAATTTTTTAAGTGTTTACTTATTTTTGAGAGAGAGAGAAAGAGAAATCAGGGGAGGAGCAGAGAGAGACACACACACACAGAATCTGAAGCAGATTCCAGGCTCTTAGCTGTCAGCACAGAGCCCAACGTGGGGCTCGAACTCATGAATGGTGAGATCATGGCCTGAGCTGAAGTTGCAGGCTTAACAGACTGAACCACCCAGTTGCCCCTAGGAAATGGTTTAGCTGGAGTGAGCTGGCTGTAAACATCCAACTCCCTGTGGGAGAGGACCAAAGAGGTTGAGGCGAGGGGCAGGAGACACTGTGTAGTTGGGCAGAAAGATTTGCTAAGATCCAAGCTGGCTGGGATTCAAGTCCACACTCCACCACAGGTTGCTTGGGTGAGGACAGTTTGCTGCGATTACCAGAATCTTAACTTTCCATCCAAACAAAGCATGGAAAGGTGTCCAAAATGCCAAGCACATTGCTTGTCACAGAGTAGAAGTTGAACAAATGCTGCCTTCTTTCCTTTCTCTGCCTATGAGGTCATTGGCCTGTGTGGGGGAGGCAAGGGAACAGGGAAAGTGCAATAAGTGATCCATTTGCTCAGCAGGAATATTTTTGATAAACCAGTCTGAGGTGTTAGACCCAAAATGAAGTCAGTGTCTCTCTGCTCTTGGCTTTTGGTTGTTTTTGGATTTTCCTGGGAATTTATATTTCTGGGGATTCTCTGGGAATATTTAGCACTAAGGAGATCCTTATGGGTTTTTAGCTCTGTGGCTCAGAGTGAATGTTTAAGCAACAATATGTGTATGAGATACGCTAGTGTTGGATAAGTGGGATATACCCTGAATTAGCTACGTATCTAATCTAGGGGAATGTGGGCGGCATATGGCCAGAATCATTGGAGAGTCTTACAAGGCAGTAGGCTTTTTTCCTACATGCAGTGAAAAATTTGCTTATAACCTCAACATGTCCAGGGACCTTGTGAAGTCTATCTATTAATTTCCTTAATTAAGAAATTAATCCTAAATTAAGATTTAATCTATGCTGATGATGTGCACTATAACTGTCCTTTTACCTTTATTCATTCACCTTGTATTGGATACTTTCTATTTCATATCCTTCTTTTCCTTCATACCTGTTTTGAAAACTTTGCCAAGAGTGCTAGATCCCTGAATATTCACCTTTATAAATTCAAAGTACAAGTTCTCTTAAGAGAGAGAATTGTCTTCATTTTTTTTCCTTTTTAGGATTGTTTTTCTCTCTTAAATAGCAAAATATTAAATGGGAGGGGATAATGGATAAAGGATCATGTCATAGGAATCATATTGCATAATAGGTATATTTGAAGGCAATTTTAATGTGAAGAAAATCAGAATTTCAAAATAGAGTGTATTGTGCATTTTTTTGTTATGATACAGATGTTTTCCAATAAGTCTTGCTCATATTTTGCCATTATATTTGACATTGTTCAAGGCAAGCATTGAGATCCTTGAATTAATGTAAAAATCTTATAATAATATGAGTGCAAAATTCCATTACTCTGAATGCTGTAGCAGAATTTGCCGTAAGAATGAGAAAAACTGAAAGAGATAATCTGTAAGCTGCTGCTTCTGATGCAAAATTATCTTCTCATTACAATCTCCTGTCCATTGCAAGAAGGAAGAAACAACAACTCACTGCATGAATCCCATATCAAAATAGAACATTGGAGATGTTCATGTGTGCCCTTTGTTCAGCTAGACGGATTATCACAATTGATTGTTCACTAAGCTTCCAGACTGTTTATTTTAGTAGCTGAATTTTGCTGTTCTCTGACCAGATTGGAAAAAAAAAAAAAAAAAAAAAAAAACCTTAAGATCCACATGGTATATTATTAATTCAACCAATGGTTGTGACCTGTTTCTAGGGAATATTTGCATTAGGTATCATCTACCCCCAAGAGATTCCCTTGTTCACTTTCCCAGTCAATTCGCCATAATACACAGCCCCAGGCAACCACTGATATGCTTTCCGTGACTCTGGATTCGTTTTGCCTTTTCAAGAGTTTAATATAAATGAAATCATATAATATATACTCTTTTGTGTCTGGCTTATTTTGTTTAGCATGTGTTTGATATTCATCCATGTAGTTGCATATATCAGTTCTTCTACAATGACTTTTTTTTTTTTTAATTTGTGATGAGATATGTCATGAATACTACATCAGAGGCACTCATGGAAAATGTTCAGTAAGTTACACAACAAGCTTTTTGGTTACAGATGCATTTGTGTCTCAGTTAATAGTTTAAAATGTCCCCAGGACTTGGTGTACTTATGCAGTGTTGCCAAATGGGTGGATATATATATCCTTAGCTGGATTCTAAGCAAAATAGATTAATAAACAAATAAGTTAGGAAAAGGGCTTTGGAGTTAAATACACCTGAGTTCCACTTCAGTCTTTGCTACTGACAAATGTCTTGAACTTGGACAAGCAATTTTGCCTCTAAAGTTCTAGTATCTCCTCTGTGAAAGGGAAAAAACAGTAAGAACAATAATATTTGTCTCTTAGCTGTTGTATGTGTCTTGGAGTTAAGTGAGATAGTGTATGTGAAGTACATAGTATAGTGTATTAAACTGCTGATAATAGCTATTTAATTATATTTTTGGCCCAATTTTTTACACCATGTTGACTCTTAATGCTCAAGGCATTTTGGGGGTTTAATAACTTTTCATTGGCTTTCATTCCCAAGCATTTTGATAATTGTCTTCAACCACTTTGGAAATACTTACATAGTGTTACAATATAAATATGACCCATTTCCTACTTATGAAAAGTATTAATAAGTTAAATTATTAAAATTAAAATAAAAGTTAATTAAATTATTAAAATTAGAAATATAATTGAAAGCCAGCAGTATTTTCATGACATGGAAATGTGCCTATTTCTTACATATTCATAAAATCCTACACAAATATCATGGAATACTAAAACGGACAAAGCTGTATATTAGAAGCATATACAATTTATAAAAGTGACTGTTATTCTTATTACATTAGAAATGGCAATAACCTCCCAAAAGCTAATCTAGTTCTGCCAGTGCTACATTGTATGACCTTGGACAAGTCATTTAAATTCTTTAGGTCTCACTAGGTAAAATGAGGGATTTGGCAAGAAACAGAAATCCTTCTTTCTCTTAATCTTGGGGGGTGGGGTGGGAGAGGAATGGAATGGGGGTATGGACTCATTGAATGCTGAGTCAGCATGAAATAATATAAGGGGGGGGGTTATAGTCTGTACGCATAGACTTGAAAGCCGATTCTGAAACTTAACTCTAAATTTATTATATCACATTAAATGCTTAGTACTGGAAAATACAGTTTTCATTAGTAGAAACAAAATTTTAAGAAATTTTTGAAAATTTGGTGGTTATTGAGTTCACCAAGGTAGCCTGACATTAAAACACACTAAATCCAAGAAGTTTCTTCTATCTCAGTAACAACCCATTGGAAAATGTAATTGGGAAAAGATTCCATTCATAATATAAATAAAAAATCTGAACTACCTAGAAATAAACCTAATAAGATACATGTAAGATCTAAGTGAATGACAAAACTTTTTAATTAGAAAAGGAGGGAAGAAATGAATAAATGGAAATAGTATTGTATAGTCCATGAAATGAGAAAAGTCAATGTTATAAAAATGTTATTTCTTCTAGAGCCAATCTGAAATTGAATGCATTTTCAATCAAAATCCAACAGAATTCTTTATGGGATTTTCCAAGCTGATTATAAAATACACCTGGGAGGGTAAAAATGTTCTCCAGTAACCAAGACAGCTTTCAAAATAAAGCACTACACAAAATGTGGTGTGGAAAAATTATCCTTTGATATTTCAGAATACACAAAAATACTGTAATAATTAGAATGGTGTGGGTTTGAACCAAGAAGAGATAAATTGATTGATGTAAGAGAAGTCCAAGAACAAGCCTATTTTTAAGTAGGAATTTATTTTATGATAAAGGTGGCAGTGAGGAATAATGAACTATGCATAAATGGTTGGAGGACATTTGGCAATCCATTTGAAAAAAATAATAATTACAGCCCATGTTACCATAAAGAAATATAAATTTTACATGCATTAATATCATAAATATACAAAACCATATAAATACTGAAGAAAATACAGAATTTTTTTTTTTTTTTTTTAGGAGAGAGAGAGTACAAGCAGGGGAGAGGCAGAGGAAGAGGGAGAGAGAGAATCTTAAGCAGGCTCCATACTCAGTATGGAGTCAAATGTGAGGCTTGATCCCACAACCCTGGGTTCATGACCTAAGCCAAAATCAAAAGTCAGATGTTCAACTGACTGAGCCACCTAGATGCCTGCAGAAGAATATTTTTTTAATCTTAGTGTATTAGATGCTTTCTCAAACAAGGTGTAAAACCAAGACATATTAAAGGAAAAAATTTTTACATTTGATTACTTCACAGTTTAAAAATTTGTGTTGACCAAGTATTCCATAAACATAGGTAAACATAAGTAACAGACTGGGAGAAATAATTTAACATATATTATAATAAAGGATTAAACTCTATAAATAGATAACTTGTGAATTAGAGTTAGAATTTTACGTTAGAAAAAGATGCAGAAAGAAGACAAAAAATGAAAATAGGCAGTTGACAGGAGAGGAAACACACATAGCTAAGGTAACATGAGAAGATGCTCACCTTGCTACTAAGTAGAAATTGAAACACAACATACCTTTTCTCCCCCAACATACTAGCGTAAAAAAAATTTAATCATATTAAGTGCTGTCCAAGAGTTTGCTACGTGCAAAATAGTGTTATTTCAGGAAATGGATACTCTAGTCCTTCTATAGTACACATATAGTAGTGTTTCAACACACAGACATATAAAAGGTATTTGGAAAAATACTATCATTTACTACATTGAACACAGTGTCATTTCACTGAATGGATATGATAACCATTTTGTAATGCACGTAGAAAGGCATAAAAAAAAATGCTAGAGAGGATCATCATGCACTGTCATTGAAAATCTAAACTACATGCAATGCTGGTTAAGTACAGCAATTCTTGGGTAGCAATTTAATAGTAAAACACTACTCTTTGACTTAGCAATTCCATAGATCCAGTGTTTACAGAAGCCCTCATTCATGTTAGAGGGTGACATGTAAAAGGTTGTACATTGTTTTCAATAGCAAATTAGTAGAAACAACATAAATGTCCATCAAAAAACTATGCTACACACATGCTATACAGTATTATGTGACAAAGTATGTTCAACTATATTTGCTCACCAAGAAAGATCTCTAAAATATATTAAGTAAAGTTGCAAACCTGTACAGATCACGTGATACCATTTATATTAAATACACGTGTGTGTATGTATGTATATATGTCTCTGTGTGTGTGTGTGTGTATGTGTGTGTGTGTATGGGAAATAGTCTGGAAAATTACATGCTATATTCTAACAGTGGCTGCGTTAGGGAAGGGAATAGGATGAGGGATGGCCACATGACTCTTTCTTGTATTGTTTGAATTCTTTACAGTGAAAATGTATTCATATATTACTTATATAGTTGAAAAGCATTACTTAGAATAAAAGTAAATTAAAATAACATCAATTGCAGGAAAATGTTATAAATTTGAGAATAATACAATAACTTATGTATATAGAGACATGCTATAGACACATAGGCAAGCATACACATACGTTTATAGCGATGGACTTCTGAGAATGTCTAATATGTGTATTTCGTATGGCTCAAAACAAATGACTCATAATTGCAAGGAAGATTCTGTTTGTCTATATCTTAAAATGCTAAGCTGTCCTTAGTGAAACCTTACAGTGGGGAGTAGTGAGGGAAGGGAAGAACACAGGTGAGAAAGAGTAGGGGGAAGCAGAAGTAAGTATTCTTCAGGCCTTAAATGAGGATGTCAGGGAAGTGGAAAGATAGAAATGTGTCTCTGTGGGGGAAAAAGTTGGTCTCGTGGCTTTTTTTTCAAATGTGTGGGAAATCTGTGTATTATTCAGGGCAGAAGAACACTAGAACTTTTAAGTTAGCAAGGGGATAACATTGAAACACATAGCAAATTAAAATATTGAATTGGTAAGAGAAAAGGGAACAATATAACATAAGATATCGAAAGTAAGATAGACCCCATCTGAGATCTTCAGATTGTGTTAGAGAATAACACCCAATGGTAAGCGATTGATGTAAAGAAAACAAAAAAACAAAATAAAAAAAAAGCAGTGAAGGGGAAATGAATGAATGAATAAGTAAAGATCCCCAAATAATGCAAACATAAAACAGTTATGGAGGAATTATAACAGATAGAGTGAAATTTAAGATTAAAAGCCTGAAACAGACAAAGAGAGACATTAGATAATAAAAAAATTATAAGCCATGAATAAAAATTTAGTCATAAAATTGTATGCACCAAATACCACAGCAGCTACTTTACAAAGCAGCCAGCCTAAATGCCAAGAGAATGTAGTAAAAAAATATACTACCTACTATTATAGGAAGACTTCAGAACACAAAGACATGGATTCTTTTAGAAATGGGCAACTTTGATAGACAAATAATAGGTAGGTAGGCTATAAAGATACAAATAATATAATCAATAATCTTGACATAATAGCTATATACAAAACCCTGTATCATTTCAATAAGGCATAATCCATTATTTTCATATGCCTTCAGAACACTTGGAAAGATCAATTATGCCTTGCCACAGAGAAAACCTTAATGAAATAAAAAGTGTGTGGATTTTATAGGCTGTTTCTCTGATAATAAGCTGACAAAATAATAAATTGTAAAAAGTTATCAAACGTATTGTTAATTGGAAATTATAAACTATACTCCTAGACAATCCTTGGATCAAAGACGATGGCAAATCCGGTATTACAGACTATCTAGGAAGCCATGAAAAGATACAGACTACAGCCCAGAATCTATGGGCAGGTGACAAAAGCAGAAGTTGTGTATGGGACATAGCAAAATGGAAATTGAATATCTTTAAATGTTGTTAGTATTAGAAAGGAGAGAAAAATAATGAAGTGACTTAATCCACATTTTAAAAATTATAAGACTTTTTAAAAGGCTTATTCATTTTTGAAAGAGAGAAAGAAAGAAAGAAAGAAAGAGAGAAAAAGAAAGAAAGAAAGAAAGAAAGAAAGAAAGAAAGAAAGAAAGAAAGAAAGAAAGAAAGAGTGCGTGCAGGGGAGGGGCAGAGAGAGAGAGGGAGAAACAGAATCTGAAGCAGGCTGAAGGCTCTGAGCTGTCAGCAGAGAGCCCAAAGCAGGGCGTAAACTCATGAACCATGAGATCATGACCTGAGCCAAAGTCAGACACTTAACTGAGCCACCCAGGTACCCTTCATTTTAAGAAATTATGAAAAGGACAAGATAAACCAAAGGAAAATACAAAGTGGAAATTACCTAATAGTAAAAGCTGAAATTAATAAATAGAAAATTTATATGTGTGTTAATATGTATATTTCCAAAAGATATTTTTAAATTACCAATAAAATGTTAATCTTCTCATTTAACCAAAAAGAAATAAGAAAAGAAAAGAGGAGAACTGAACTATATTAGAATGAGAAAAAACATAGTCACAGAAGATACAAGAGAGAAAAAAATATAAAAGTTTATAATAAATACACATCCAGTCTATAGCAACACATTTGAAGTCACTATTGCCTAAAAAAATATAGACCAAAAAAAACAAAAAATGAAGTGTACAGCAGAAGACCCTGGAAAGGTGATTAAAGACTAACCATTCACAAAGTTCCCAGGAATGGATAGGCTTATAGCTGAGCCTTGCCTGACCTTTAAACAAGCATGTAATACCAATAGTATCTGAATCATTTCAGATTATATGAAAGATGAAACCATCATAACTATAACACAAAACCAGGGAAAGATAGTACATATATGAAAACTGTAGATAAACAGCCTTCATGAATTTAGATGCACATACTCTAAAGAAAATATTGGCAATCAGAATCAAGAAATATCTTTAACAATACACTATGACCAAATGAGGTAGTTCCCGAAATGCCCGGGTGCTTCGATATCAGGAAGTATGTCAATATAATGCAGTATAACAACTTGAACAAATTAAAATAGAAAAGCCATAGGACCAAGATAAAAGATACTGGAAGTATACTTGAAAAGCTCAGTACCCATTCCCACTAAAATTTCTAAGAAAGATGGAGAAGATGGAAACAAATTACATGTAATAGAAAATATGTAGCAATTCTTTGGCAAACAAATAATGTCAATTAAAATCTGAAAATAAACAATAGTGCTTGATATCACCATTATTGTCCTACATTGTATTGGAGTTTCCAGTAAATGCGGTAAGACACAAAAATGAAATGGCAGGTATAAATTTTGGAAAAGGAGAACTTAACAACTATTTCTTTTACTCATTTTAAAATACATACTTGGAAATCATCTCTAATTTCTTGTAAAGTAGTAAAAATGGTAACCTTGTTCATCTGAAGGCAAAATAAAACAAAAATTAGTAGCTTCTGCCTATTCTTGTAATAAACACCTAGGAATGGAAACAGAAAGTCAACTCCTCTTGTAGTCAGGGCTCAAACTGTAAGGCATTTTGGAAGACATTTTAAAAGAAATACACTGAGGAAAAAAAAAAAAAAAAGAAAGAAATGTAGTGGACCCCATGATAGAAGTCACACACCAAAATATTAGAATTAGATTAAATTATTTTAACATGGTTTTGGAAGAATAGATGCTTAGGAAGAAAAAAAAATTAAGAAAAGTGTGAAAAAAGAAGAAATGTCAGGGGGACCTGTGTCCTTAGATAAGAACATACAGTAAATGTACTCTATTTAAAATCAACATGGTCTTGGGGTGCCTGAGTGGCCCAGCCAGTCAGTTAAGAATCTGGCTCTTGATTTTGGCTCAGGTCATGATCTCCTGGTTTGTGAGTTTGAGCCCCAGATTGGGCTGTGTGCTGGCAGTGCAGAACCTGCTTAGGATTCAGTCTGCCCTGCTCTCTGCCCCTCCCCCACTAACTCTCTCTCAAAATAAATAAATAAACATTAAAAATAATCAATATGGTCTTGGCATAGGGATAGACAAACAGACCAGGGGAATGGAATACAAGATTCAGAAATAGATCTCAATATATTTGAAAATATAACATGTAATAAAGTCAGAATTTTAATTCTGCAGAAAATGAGTGGATTATTTGAAAGATGGTGGTTATACTACTAGCCAACTATCTGTAAAAAAATAGGTATAGAGAAAATAGGTCTACTTGGTTATCATATTCCCTATAAACAAACTCTAGATAGAGTACAGATGTCAATGTAATGGAAATGATAGATATTACAAACTAATACAGGATCCCACATGTGTAATCAAATGAAGACCCCGAAGCTATAAAAGTGAATATATTTGATTCTATAAATAATAAAAACTTTGTGTACTTAAAAAAATACCACTAACACAGTTAGTAGACAGATGGATTCAGAGGAAAAAATATTTGTGACACATAAGACAAATATCTGTAATATACAAAAAGCTCTTACAAATTGACAAATGGAACATACGATACACTAGATAATGGAGCAAATATATGAGAGAGTAGTTTATAGAAGTGCAAACCCACATGGTCAACAAACGTTTCAAAAGATACTGAAATTTACTAGAATTCACGGTAATTAACATTTAGGCAGAAATTAGATATATTTTAATCCAATTATAGCAATAATTAGGAGAGAAATAATACTAATTTACTGTAATGAATATCATGGAGAGGGTACTGTCGTGTTTATGATGTGTTACAGTTTTGCAAAGCCAGCCATCAGTATGTATTAAAATTAGGGGCACCTGGGTGGCTCATTGGGTTAAGCATCCGACTCTTGATTTTGGCTCAGGTCATGATCCCAGGGTTGTGAGATCGAGCCCTGCATTGGGCTCCACACTGATAGCATAGCCTGAATAAGATTCTCTCACTCTCTCCCTCAGCCCCTCTCCCCTATTTGTGTTCTCTCTCTCTCTAATAAAAATAAAAATATTTAAAATTAAAAATACATACTTCTTTTTCAGCCAGGATTTCTACTCCCAGGTCTCTTTTGCTGTAGAAATAAGAAATTAGCCCATGACACTAAAACAGTACAGAAGGGGAAACAAAAGTAGATCAAAGACCTCTATAAGCCTTTAGAAAAGTAAAGCAAGTCAAGTAATAGGAGCAGAATTAATGAAGTGGAAGAAGTTGCAGCCTAAGTATTGTCACTGGGCAAGTAACTCTCCCTGCAGAACTCTTTCAGGGTACCTTTGGTAGACCCTCAGGCGCTAGAGAGAGGAGGGTTGTGTCTGTGGCTAGACCTCCAGATTCACTTCACTCATCACCACTCACACCCATGCACAGAGCAGTAAAGGGTTGATCCTGTGAAGAAATTGAGCAGGGAGCATTCCGTGCTAAGGATACTAGGGCTGCAAAGGAGTTAAGTGAAAGTCTGCATGCTGCACTATAGAGTCCCATCCATACCTGCCCTTCTTCTGTCCAGCTGCCAGAACATCAACATGCAGGTATATAACACCCTGCTTCCAGGCCGGGAAAGGGCTTGGAGGATTCATTTCAGAAATGATGAACAGCTTCCAATTCCTGACATTTGGGGCTCTCCCCAGTGGGAAGGTCAGTTCATCATCCTCATTGAGCCCAGCCACAGACAAGCCCCGCCCATGAGCAGAGGCTTCTAATCAGCTGTTAGAAATACTTTCTCCTATGTTTATGGGCAATCAAGAATGAGCAGCCATTTCAGGATAAATTCAAAAATAAAAGACACCAAAACAAATGGGAAAGAGAGACCCAGACGTAACAGAAATATGAGAGAAAATACTAAATCCATCGGTAAAGAAATTACTACCCTGAAAAGAGATGAGAGAAATTTAAGAATTCTTCGATATTAAACTGTGGTAACCAAAATAAAAGATTCAATGGAAAGGTTGTAGTGTTAAATATAGGTAATCTTCCAGAAAGTTGAGAAAAGAGATGAAATATTAGAATCCCCAAAATAAGGAAATTAAAGGAACAATGCAGGAGTAAGGAATAGGAATACCAGAAAGAGACGACAGAAAATAGAAGGCAATTATGAAATGAATAAGGTAATTTCCAAGCAGGAAAAAGCACAAGCATTAAAACTGAAAAGTCCAATGAGTACCTAACGCAGGGATTGAAGAAACACCAACGTGAAATGTATCATGAAATTTTAGAACACTTGGGGAAAAAAGAAGCTCCTTAAAGGCAAGAGTCATCAAGGGGTTAAGAGGGCAATTATAGGTCACAAAATAGGAACTACAAACAGAATGGCATCAGATTTCTCAGTAGCATCACTGTTGGGCTGACAGTGAAATGATGTGTTCAACCTGCTATAACCAACCAAACATTAATCAAGCATGAGGGTAGACTAAAGATACTTTCCAGCTTATGGGGACTCAGACTAAAACTAGCAGGTGTCCTGTTTCTTAGAGCTACCATAGAGTAGTAAGTGGGAAAACGTGATATTCTCCTAATGGAGGATTTGACACAGAAAATCAACAGAGAAGACTGAAAATGATGGTGAAGGGTAGACCCACAAATAAAATAAAATGTTGTGCAGCAGGCTCTGAAACCAGTTCACCCCAGGGCTCTGGGAAGGGGCTCTAGGGAAAAAAAACAAAAACAAAAACAAAAAAATCAGGAACTTTAAGAAAAAGGAAACTTTATATCTGAGCATATGGAAAATATTGAGGGTCATTTGGAGATTTATAAAATACAGGTTTTCAGAACAAAACAGGATTTTTTTAAAGCTACTTCTAAGAAAATAAGGGATTGTTTCTTAAAAGCGTCACTATTTTGAAATAGTATTATGAAATAGCCTATTACAAATAGTGCAGTTTGGTTAACTGTGCAATCAATGGCCCTGATAATATAATTGTTATGGATTTAAATAGCAATTGCAGGGGCACCTGGGTGGCTCAGTCGGTTGAGCATCTGACTCTTGATTTCAGCTCAGGTCATGATCTCGCAGTTTGTGGGTTCAAGCCCCACATCAGGCTCTGTGCTGACAGCATGGAGCCTGCTTGGAATTCTCTCTCTCCCTCTCTCTCAGTCCCTCCCACTGTGTCTCTCAAAATAATAAATATTTAAAAAATAAATAGCAATTGCAGATTACTGTGTTGGAAGGATAAGAAGGGGCAGGAGGAGAGGGTGTGTAACAGGAGATGTTAGTCTTTATTTACTATAATGCAAAGTCAGTAGATGATGTCTAAAGTTGATAAATCAAGAAATAACTGTAACACATGTTAGCAAAGCATTTTTGAGAGGCAGTACCTCTTTTTAACAGATACTGCCTTAATTTGAATCCTAGTTCTGCAACTTCCTTGCTATGTGACCTTAAGAGAGTTCCTTAATGATTCAGAACTGTGATTTTCCCACCAGTAATAAAAGATAATGAGAATTAAATGACATATGTATATTTTTATTACTTTTAGAAAAATTATTTCTTATAACTGGAAGTTTGTACTTTTTGATCTCTACCCATTTCTCCCACCATCCACCCCTCACTTTTGACAATTGCCAATCTATTTTTTGTTTCTATGAGTTTGTAGCTTTTTGCTTTTTGGGCGTTTTGGGTGTTTTGTTTTTTTTTTTTTTTGGTTTTTTGTTTGTTTTGTTTTTTAGCTTCCACACATGAGTGGTATCATTCAGTATTTGTCTTTCTCTGTTTAATTTCATTTAGGATAATGTCCTCAAGGTCTATCAAGTTGTTGCAAATGGCAGGATTTCCTTCTCTTTTATGGTTGAATAATTCTCCATTGTGTGTGTGTGTGTGTGTGTGTGTGTGTGTGTGTGTGTGTTTTCTTTATCCATTCATCCATCAATGGACACTTTTGAACATTGTTTCTAGGTCTTGGCTCTTGTGAATAATGTTGGAGTGAATGTGGAAGTATAGAGGTCTATTAAAGACAATGATTGCGTTTCCTTTGAACATATATACTCTAAAGTGGAACTCCTGGATCACATGGTAGTTCAATTTAAAAAAAAAAATTTTTTTGAGGAACCTCCATACTGTTTTCCATAGTGGCTGCATTTATTTACTCTTCCTCCAATGGAGCACAAGCATTACCTTTTCTTTATATTCTCACCAGCACCTGTTATTTCTTGTCTTTTTGATACTAGCCATGCTAGCAGGCGTGAGGTGACTTTTCTTTATGGTTTTCTTTTGCTTTTCCCCGATGATTAGTGATGTTGAGCACTTTTCATGTACCTGTTGGCCAGCTGTACATATTTGGAAAAAATGTCTGTTCGGATTCTCTGCCAGTTTTTTAATCAGATTATTTCTTTGCTGGTGATGTATGGGTTCTCTATGTATTTTGGATATTGACCCCTTATCAGATATATGGTGTGTAAATATGATCTCCCTTTCAGTAGGTTGGCTTTTCATTTTTTTGATGGTTTCCTTTGCTGTGTGTATATTTTTAGAATAGTATCTGATATGCAGTAAGCACTTTATTAGCCATAACTATGATGATTATTCCAAAAGCTGAAGCCAAATACCAGGGAAACCAGTAGTAGATTATAGGCCCAAGAGGTAAAGAAGGGTGGGATAAGAGACTTTTAATTTTTTGTTTTAATTATAAACCATTTAGTAATATTGGAATTTTAAACTTTTATGTATTTTATGTGGATAAAATAAAATTAATTGACATGAAATTAACTGGCAGTTAAAGATTAAAAGGAAAACAATGAGAATAGGGCTATGATGAGTATAATAACTATTTCAGTGAAAATTGGAACAAAGAAAAATTAATCAATCCAGGAAAGGCAGGGAAGTGAAAAAAATCAACAGACATCCCCAACAAAGAGAAATTTGAACAACCCTGTTGTAGGAAAAAAAGAGTAAAAATGCAAATAAGTGACATTAGGAATTAGAAAATGGTGTGAACTACAGATAAGGAGAGCTTTATAGCAGTAAAATTGAATGCATAATGTTCTATAGAAGATAAAAGAAGAAAATCATCTCAAGAGAAGGTAGGAAACCTTCGCCGCCCAATGACCCAGAAAGAAGCTGGAACAGCAAAGATCCTTCCCTCAACAAAGCAGCAACACATTCAGAAGAGTGTACTACCTGATCTTTTTGACACAGATGATTTTTATCGTTACTTAAACCATTTCAGCTGGGAAGTTTTCTCTCCCATTCTAGAAGGGTAGGCTGACTCAGATAGTGACATTGGGCAACAAGAACCCACATGAACACGGAGTCTAAGCTTCTACTCATGAAACACATATGGAAAAAAAAACACAATAATCTTAAATGTTGATACATAACATCCTACGGAGACTTGCCTTTTATTCCAAGTCAGCCGTTCCCTATGAAGCTGTTCCTGCGAACAACAAAACTGGCACAAAACAAGGTGGGCATGATTTCACTGCCAACCACAAGGACCACTTCGAGGACTCCCCCAGTGTTCTCAGCTCTGTGGTCTGGGAGGTAAAAGGAATGCATCCTTCTCTCATCTATGTTTGGTGGACTGAAGTCCGCAGCGAAGTTTGAACTGTGTTAAAAAGCAGGACGTATAACAGTCTTTATCTGGCTTTCAGTTCTAGATTGCTGTTATTACCAGCAAGGTTCTTTCTCTACTTCTCCCCATGCTCATGTTCCTCAAGTGGCTCTTACAATAATGGCAGTTACATTCTTAGAAAGGCATATTTATAGCTTCATGTATACATAGGTAAAATATGTGCATTTCTACATCCATGGGGGAGGGGAATGAAGAGTTAACCAGCCCTCTTCCCCCTTAATCAATAGAACTTTATGTCACATGTTCCGAAAGTTATGAAATGAACTAGGAGCAAAACCAAACAAGACAGTTGGATGTTTTTCTCTATCAAACAATCACATTCAATTGAAGTATGTAAAAGCTTGTATGTCATTTTCCCTGTTGTTCATATCAAATTCTGTGGGTCCCTTGTTTTTCAAATACATATATGACCTCTTCTCAAATGTACCATTTTTTTTCTTTCAAATCTAAACACTTGTAAGTAAAAGACCTACCCTCTTCTGTAGATCACTAAGCAATTTTGGGAAAAGGTAAGAAATGGGAGGAAAGGGTATTTTGGTCATACTCAGTGTTAAAGAAAGTCTTATGATTTTGATGCATGAAGGAACTTTCCTCATTTCCCCCGGCAATGCAGTCTTTATAAAGATCAACACGTTGTTTGAAAAATCCAGTGATGTATTAAAAATTACAACAAATTATAACCAAGCAAAGCTAATTCCAGTAGTACAAAGAAACTCTACCTTTAGTAATTTCATTAATGTAATCCTCTAATTAAAAAAATAAAGATGGGCACCTGTGTGGCTCAGTTGGTTAAGCGTCCAACTTCGGCTCAGGTCATGATCTCATAGTCTGTATGTTTAAGCCTCGCATTGGGCTCTTTGCTGACAGCCCAGAGCCTGGAGCCTGTTTTAGATTCTGTGCCTCCCTCTCTCTCTGCCCCTCCCCTGCTCACATTCTGTCTCTCTCTCTCTCTCAAAAATAAATAAACATTAAAATTTTTTTTAAATAATAAAAATAAAAAAATTCATATGATCATCTCAATGGTTGCCAGAAATTATATTTCATTAGTTAAAGAGAAAAAAAAAGCTAAAAAAGACTTGATAATAATTGTCTATTAGAATCCAAGAGCAAGTATTATTTTCAATATTGAAAGTTGAAACATTTAAATTCAAATCATAAAAAAAAAAAAAATTTTTATGTACTGCTATTTAATTTTTACTGGTCAATAAGAAAACTGAAGATATATGTGGCATATGTATTAGAAAGAAAGACACATAGTTGTTATTTCTTTTTTCAATTTTTTTTAATGTTCATTTATTTTTGAGAGAGAGAGAGACAGACAGAGTGGGAGTGGGAGAGGGGCAGAGAGAGAGGGAGACACAGAATCTGAAGCAGCCTCCAGGCTCTGAGTGGTCAGTGCAGAGCCTGACACAAGGCTCGAACCATGAACTGTGAGTCCTGACCTGAGCCAAAGTGGGACATTTAACTGACTGAGCCACCCAGGCACCCCAAGTTGTTATTATTTCTGAAAAACATTATCCATGGAATCCAAGGTATTCCTAGAAAAACTTTACAGAGAGAATATTCTTTAATGTGTAATATAAAAGTAGAAAAACTTCTCTACACCATTTCTACATATGGACTAATTAGAAAATTATCACAGGAAATGCATTAATATTAACACAATAAACACAAATAAGAAATAAGCCCATTTAAGAGCTCTATGACATAGGTGAGGCAAACTATAAAATTGTATTGGATAGTAAGAAATATATATTATGGAAGAATGCAGTGTCCATGGATGAGAATACTCAAGAATAGCAATATTAACTCCCCAGATTGATGAAAATTAAATCAGATCCTGTTAGGCTATTTTATGTACTTTGATAAGAACTAGAAACTGACAAAAATTTTAAAAACTGACATCCAGTATTTGGCGCATGAAAAGCAAATATAGTTGAGTATGAATTGGTACCTGTGTGTGTGTGTGTGTGTGTGTGTGTGTGTGTGTGTGTGTGTGTGTCTGTGTGTAAGGCTATTTGGTTCCTTATTGCAAAAATGTATGGGAGCCTGGGTGACTCAGACAGTTAAGTGTCTGATTCTTGATTTCAGCTCAGGTCATGACCTCACAGTTTGTGAGTTTAAGTCTTGCATCCGGCTGTGTGCTGACAGTGTGGAACCTGCTTGTGATTCTCTCTCTCTCCCTCTCTCTCTGCCCTTTCCACACACTCTCTTTCTTTCTCAAAATAAATAAACTTTAAAAAAAATGTAAGTATATATGTTCTCAGTCTCAGAAATGCTTAATCTTGGTTTCTCTGCTGCAGAAATTCTTGCACACATTCATGTATAGATTTATTGTGGTGTTTATTGCAGTCTTGTTCAGAACAATGACTTAGAAACAACCAAAGTAGGATGGTTGGTTCTTCCATGTGCTAGAACCCTGTGAAGTGAGAAAAATGAGTAAGATTTACCTATATCTACTGAACACAAAAATAATTTCAAAATAGTCTATTTCATAAAGAAAAGAAAATGAAAAGTTGGAGAACAATATTCATAGTACTGTCATCAGCTTATATATATATGTGTATATATATATATATATATATATATATATATATATATATATATAAATGTGTGTTAGTATGTGTTTTTAAGATGCAAGTTTTATTATTAGTCAGGTATGCTGAGGCCAGCGCATGAGGAGACCATCACCATTGAAAAGATCCTTTGTTCCAGTTCCAAGAGAATGATATATGCCATTGCTGTGCAGGGGCTGCCCAGGGAAGCACCAGGGTTGATCATGACGAAGGAGTTCAGGGAAAACGTGGGCAAGGACCTTTACTGTGGTTTATGCTGGAAGGAACCGGTGAGGCAGAGTAAACAGATTTAGGACTGACTAGTTTGAATAATTTCAGCAGGCTCTGGGGTGTAGGGGTGCCCTTAGGTGTCTGAAGTTTAACCTGAGGTGATTAGGGCAGGGGTACAGTGTGACAGTGTAATAGAGTAGAAGAGTCCAATAAAGGAGATAGTTGAGGAGTAGGGGCTTTGGATTGGTTAGTTTGCATATGAAAGACAACCCTTCCATGAGTATTTATTACGGTTAGGAAATGGCCAAACCTAGGAGAAATCACCTCTCTAGGGTCGGCAAGCCTCCGCCATGTGAAAGCATCAAAACTACATCAAACAAACAAACAAAAAAGCATAATTAATGCAGCATGTGTTTGTAAATTCTGGAAGGATGCACACCAAATATAAACCACGGTTACTTCTGGGAAAAAGAACTGATCGGGGGTGGAGAAGAGGGGGAAATTGTTAAAAAGACTTGCACTTTTACTCATATGCTTCTATGTTATTTGAAGTTTTATTATAAGGATACGTATTTCTTATGATAAACATTTTTATATTTATAATAAATATATATTCATATATAATTGTTTTAAATTAAAAGGCCACTAAGTGCCATTGATCCACTTGATATTCTTTTGATAATTACTCTATTTTGTTCTTCTAAACACTGACCAGCTTCCGGATGTCACTGAGCAGATGATAAATATGTACCTTTATCCGCCCCAATGAGAGGAGAGTTGCTTTGTACTATTTTCACTTCTGCTGGAAGCAATATTAAGGATATCCAAGTACTCAGTAGATGGGTAGAGTAAGGTCAACTGTGCTATTATCTCTGGTGTGATTTGGGGATGACTCATGTCCCCAAAATATCTTTTTTTGTTGTCAACCACCAGAGCCCACATTGCACCTTGGTCCTTTGTTCCTTGGATTAAAATACTGTTTACTCTCCTGAGTTCCTGGTAACTCAGCAAGGGGGAAAACACAAAGGATTATCTGTCTTTAGCACTTAGCGTAATAATCAGAAGTGCCAATGAGCCAATCATCTCCCCACTTCCTTCAAAAAGCAACCAAACAGAACATTGAACAGCAATGACAACAATAAAAACTGGAGTCCCACTTACAAGAACTTTCTGGTATTTTTTTATTTCTGTGCATGTCACCGAATATAATTTTTGAAACTTGGAAAGGAGCTCAAAAGGGTAACATGAGAATGGATACTTCAGTAAAACCTTGGTGGAGGGTTAAAGGAAGCTGAAAGGAAGTAAACTCAAACCTTGCTTCTGCTTCTGCTTCTGCTTCTGCTTCAGTTAGAAGAAAGGAACAGACTCTAGCCAGCGGAAGAGGAGCAGAAACCTTGAGTCTTATCTGTCATGTCTTTGGACTGTAGTAGGGACCAAGGGATGAAAAGTCGTCCTCACTAGTCATGCAATCTGAAAATCTGGCTGGAACGCCAGAATAGAGAATATAAATACCTCTTATGTCTGTATCAACAGCAACAGAGCAACCCTATGATATGTATGTATACTATTGAAATTGAAGAAAGGAGAGGTGGGTAAAGTTTCTGTAGATGGTTTGTTCTCCCTGTGAGGTTCCTGTCCCAGCAACATTAGCATCATCTGGCAGCAAGTCAGAAATGCAAATTCTCAGGTCACCACAGATCTAAACCAGAAAGCTGGGAACTCCTAGCAGTGTGGGTTTCATCCAGCCCTACAGGTGATTCTGATGCATGCTACGGCTTGAAAAACTCCTACTCTAGATCCGGAATCAGAAAACATTTTTTTTTTCTGTAAAGGCTCAGATAGTAACAATCTGAGTTTTTGAAGGCTGTAAGGTATCTGTCTGAACTACTCTGCCATTGTAGACCAAAGCATCCATAGATAATGTATAAATGAATGAACGTGGCTGTGTTCCTTTAAAAATATATTTACAAAAACAGGGATTTAACCCATAAGTTCGCAAGTCCCTGTTGTAGATAATAGTAACAGCTCCCACTTACTGAGAATTTCCTGTGGGGTAAGTATGATACTTTTTATAAATTCTCTCGTTTATTTTTGCCCCATACTTTATAAGGTAGGCATTCTTGCCCTCACCTTGTAGATAATGAAATGAACTTCAAACTTGCCCAAAGGCATTCAGTTAGCAAGCCTAGAATCCAAACTTTATTTCCCTACAAAGGCTATACTGTGTATGTTAACTGGAAACTAATTGCATTGTACCCATTATTACTCTGACATAAGTAAAGCATAGCTAATACTTTCATCGTTTGGCGAGATGACTTGCTATCATTTTAGTAAATACAAATAAATATTTGTAAGTGCTTTTTTATGGTCACTTCAGCCTTCCATCCCCAGTTTCTTCATAAGACACGAAGTCTCTTAGCTGACAGCTGAGATGGCACTATGCCATCATGAAGACTGACCTGTCATATGGAGCACAGCCCAGACTGGGCCTGCACAGGCCTCAGAGCAGGGCTGTAGAAGGGCGCTGTGTGTGTTGGGCATTAAGACTCCCAGGGAACTTTGGACAGGAGAATGCCAACAGGAAACACCTACTTCTCCATCTTGTTCTGTGCTGAGCCAGCACACTCACCAGGCTGCCAGAGGGGTGGCCTGAGAGGCAATTCCCTTCTGGGACTGAACCAAGTACATGACTGTGCACCGTGAGGGGAGTCATGATAAGAACGACTGTTCACTGAGCATGCCTCAGTGCGCCATCAGGTGCTTTCCCTGGAGGGTATCCGTTCATTACCATAAAATACTACGAGGAAACATATTCCTTTCTTGCAGATAACAGATAAGATCACACAGCTGGTAGATGCTTCAGCTTGGATGTGAACTTGAGTCTGACTTCAAAGCAATGTCTTAACCAATGTCTTAATTATATAGTAGTGGCCCCGCTGTGAACTAAAAACAGGTACAGGGTCAGCCTTGGGCTTTGTAAAAGCTATGTGGCAGCTGCATCACATCTCAGAAACTCAACTGAAATACATTTAAACCATCTATTTTTAGAGGCCTTTATTCAAAAACAAGAATCAGTAAACAGACTTTATTTAAGATCATGAATCAACAGACTCAGAAAATCCTGTGAAATTTTGTGATTATAACAGCTTCCCGTGCATTCTTCATGGCATAGAACTTAAGGGCACGCACTCTGGAGCCAGATCGTCCAGGTTTTTCCTTCGAGCAAGTTGTTTTATCTTTCCCCACCTCTATTTTCTCCATCTGTAAAATGGAACTAATAAACATAGCCACCTCCCAGGGAAGTTGTGAGGATTGAAATAACACATAAGGACCTGGCCTGACACACAGTAGCTGTGCATTCATTTTGTAACCCAACCAGTGTGACTTTGCTCCTTGGTGAGTCAGAAACTCCAAGTGTGTTTTTGCACAAAGAAAGGAAATCATGTGAGGAATCACTTCCAAAGCTTTGACTCCCCAGAGAGGGTGCATGGATTAGGATGAATATTTACATCAGGAAGTCTTGTCACTGGATTAGAGGCGGCCGTAAGGTCACACGTGTGCCTTAAGGAAACATGCCTATACATACGTTGTATGTTATGCAAATGAGGCTGAGGTGCCTCCTTGGGTGGAGATTGTAGTATTAAAAGAGGTAAAACTAACTGCCAGTCATCCCAGGACTCACTCCACAATCCATCTGCGCAGGCCTGGGTCACTGGGTTAGCTCAAGCAGTCTTGGTGGCCTCGGCCAGTGGGATGCCTTGTCAGGATGGTCACCATCACCCGAGGGGTGGTTTAGGGTCTCATTTGCCTGAGTTAAGAGGCAAACCAGAAAGAAGAACTTAGGGAAGAATGTAAGATAAAGGTTAATGAGTACAAGCAGGTGGACATTAAAAGTCAGGTCTGGGGTCTAGCTGGTGACAGTTTTAGTTGTTGCATTTGTAACTATTTTTATGACTATACCCCCACACTCTGTCCCCAGCTGAATGACAGACACCCTTCATATTTGCCACCCTCTCTTTGTGGTCTTCCGCTCAAGTATGAAAAGCAGCCCCTTCTGTATCATCACCTCTGGGGATAATTGGAGTGACTCTTTGCCCCTAAATATAAGCACTTTCTCTCTCCTGGCCTCTGCTTTTGCCTTGTCCTTTCCCACCGCATTGTACGTGCCTACAAAGGGTTTGTTAGACTAATTTGAACTGAAGTCTGCTCTCAGCTACTAGGGAAACCCACTCTCTATTTTATTCCTTGATGTTATTATTAAGTCTTAGCATCTCCATCCGCCTGATATCAGATTCCCCATAAGCCCCACTTCTGGGCCCCACAGAGTCATTATGTGTTCTCCAAGACCAGTAGTTCTGAACAGAGCAGCGGTGCACCTTGTGAAGGAGGTGTTTGGCGCATATCGTTGGTTGGAGTGTATTTAGGAAGCGTTTCAGAGACTGGAGGCAAAGATGCCACACCTAGCCCCGTGCACCTTGCTGCCTCATCCATCCCGCCTGATCTTACTGTGGGCTCATGATTATCTGAGCAGAGCATCTCACACTGTTTTACGCAGAAACTCAAAGTATTTTGGGGATGGTTTTAATGTAAGCTGAATTTGGTCAGAATTTTTTAAGGGAAGAATTGAGCTTTGTTTTGTTTATAGTTTCACCAAGAATTGCTCCCCATTTGAGGAAAGCACGCCATTGTTTGTAGCCGTCTTCATTATATTTGAGTCTCCGACACAAGAAACCTGTAAGAGTCTGTGTTTATGGTGTCACAGCTGTGGTCATTCCACGGTGCAGGCATCTGACCACTTCATTACACCCTGTAGGAGAGTAATGCCTGAGCATTTGCATATTGACAAGCGTATTGTTCTATTACAAATTACACATGTATTTCCTTTCCTATAAGTTTATATATTATATGTATTTTTTTGAAGTTGGTATGTGTGTGTGTTTCAGGGGTCCCCAATACCACCCCTAAGTTTAACGATCTGCTAAGAGGGCTCACAGGACTCAGTATTTAGTTGTGCTCACAGCTAAGGTTTATTGTAGTGACAGGATACAAAGCAAACTCAGCCGTCGGCAGAGGGGCATAGAGTGAAGTCTGGGGAGACCTGCGCAAGCTTTCAAGGGAACTCTCCTGTTTGAGTCACACAGGATGCATCTGCTTCCCCCAGTGGATTGTGACAGCACATATGAAATACTGTTGACCAGAAAAGCTCATACAGCATCAGTTCCCAGGGTTTTTAATAGGGCAGGTCAGGTAGGCACCCTCTGCCTAGCACACACCCAAATTCTAGACTCCCAGAAGGAAAGCAGGTATTCTGCATGAGCCACATTATTTGTATAAACAATTTAGGCACAGTAAGCTACCGTGATCAGTAAGCACAGTAGGAACCTTCTGTAATTCAGATTCCAGCCCAGGGCCTATGTTATAAGCAAGCCTTTTAAGAAATAGCAATCAGGCCTTCAATGTTAATTCTTTACTGTATAGTAAGTTATAATAACTGTGAAAATCACTGGCATGCAGCAAATGGGGAATTAAAAAATATTTGTTTACAAGGGGCACTAGGTTTGATAGATTGAAAACCATTGTCTTAAACAAAATAACCCTCCACCCCCACATATCTACATTTAGCATGCCAGAGATATAATTATTGGTTTCATGTGCCCCAAATCAAATTTTAAAGCAGAGGTTAAGATTTTTTTAAATATGCATTGCTTCCATCTATTATCAACAGTCTGTTAATGAAAGGTAGCAAACAGAATACTTCTCCTCTTGTATTAGGAACAAATCTAGAATGGCCAGTTTTTCCCTACCTTTTTACCTGTGAATTCCCTGTTTTATAGTAATATAATAAATGGCAATTTCTCTGTTATTAATACAATTCTATCACTTACGGGGCACCTGGGTGGCTCAGTCGGTTACGGGTCCGACTTCGGCTCAGGTCATGATCTCGCAGTCCGTGAGTTTGAGCCCCGCATCGGGATCTGGGCTGACAGCTCAGAGCCTGGAGCGTGTTTCGGATTCTGTGTCTCCCTCTCTCTCTGACCCTCCCCCGTTCATGCTCTGTTTCTCTCTGTCTCAATAATAAATAAAGGCTAAAAAAAATTAAAAAAAAACCAATTCTATCACTTACTACTTCTGTAGTAAATCTGAACTTTAATTTTTCTACTAAATCTGAAAATCTCACTAATTATGAGTTAAAGACACAATTTTAATTTGAGAAGTATCATTCCAGCATCAGGGCCAAGTGCAAGGCATGTAATACAAATGAAAGTATAATTCAGTGTCATCAGGTCACCTCTGATAGCCCCCTGGTTGACACCATACTGTGGATTAAAATAATAGCTCCAGCTGGCCCTTCTTCAATACGATATGCATAAACAACAGGTGTGCTGGTTAATTGTTTTCTCATCATGGTGCATATTTCACACCCCATAACTCCCAAATGAAATACCAAAAGAATACATAAAATTAAATGATTCAAAGATTTAAAGGGTTTATGTTTTTTTATGGAAGAGTGGGAATCCATTGAAATATTTAGAAGGAACTATAGCTATAACCGTTATTATTAATGCCCCTAAAGTTACAATATTTATGTTTGCTTTAAAAATTCACACTTGAAGATCACACACACACACACACACACACACACAAAATGAGGCAGGTACACATGCAGGGAAGGTGTACTTGGAGTTTAGAAAAGGAAGAGTTTATCACACACCTTCTTTTAAGGTTTATTTATTTTTGAGAGACCAAGAGAGAATGTGAGCAGGGGAGGGGCAGAGACAGGGTGAGACACAGAATCTGAAGCAGGCTCCAGGCTCTGAGCTGTCAGCACAGAGCCTGACTCGGGGCTCGAACCCATGACAGCTCAGAGTCTGATGTGGGGCTCAAACCTATGAATCACAAGATCATGACCTGAGCCAAAGTCAGAGGTTTAACCTACTGAGTCACCCAGGCGCCCCTCACATACCTTCTTTTAAAGGAGCACTTGAAAGCTCCCATGGAAGTGTAACATTACGTGACAATGACCTTCTGTTCTTCCATTGCTGTTTTCAAACTAACCTTTGACCTTTGCAAGTGGGAACTGGAACGTGACTGTCTAGAAGGGACCGAATCAGCATTGACACTTGTAGCCATTGAGTACTCTCCTTGTTGCTCCCCCTACTCTCCACGCATTTCCATCCAGATGAGCCTGAAGTTATGTTAAGTGACTTTTAGCACAGAAGCATGTCGTGGAAGATTCGGTGTTGCTATCTTTTGTGAAACTAAGCATTTTGCTGGCACAAATCCATGTGGCTTACTTCTCTCATCCCATGGTAAGACCAGGGGTAGTAGTTAAAATGAAACATGAGCAACAGTGAAACTTGAAACAGCTAGTCAAGCAATCCACCTCCTTTGTACTAAAGTCTCCTAATGCCCCCTTTCTTCTCCCAAATGACTTGCCTCTGTTACAGTGGCTTGATACTGGTGGCTTTGGAGTCCTTGTGGAAAAGCCCTGTCACTACTGAATGAATTTCTATTGACTTTGCTGAGGCTGTGAAATAGTATATTCAGAGATAAAATCAGATTCTTAATGTAACTGAAGAGGCCATTAATGCTTTAACTCTTAGTCACCTCCCCGCACCCCTAGTTTTTTTTTTGGCTTCCTCTTAAGGGCAGTCTCAGCAATGCAGACATGTGAATTGTATCATTAACTAGGCTTGTCATAAACTATGCCATCCGTCATTATCATACATTAAATTTTTGTGGGTGGTCATCCTGGAAGTTCATATTAAATTTGGTGGCTTACCTTGAACACGCTATGTTTCATTAGCTACTCACCTGTGTAGAGACACAGGAGAGAGGGATAATTTGTCTATGTCCCATGGGCAGTACAAGGACAGCTATAACAGTATGAATTAAAGACCACTTAACTGTGCTTGAAGTAGAGAAAGTTGGCCTCAGGATATCATCCCACTGAAATCAGTATTGCTTCAGAGATCTCTAAGACATTGGCCTACCTGAGACTACTTGCCTCTCAAACTTGTTCCTTCTGGTTGACATTTTAAATTGACTCATTGAATCAGTCAGGATGGGCTATGGTAAGCTGTAGTAACAAACAACTGCAAAATATATGTGGCTTCAGACACAAAGATTTGTTCTTATGCTAGATTACTTTTGTAGGTCAGCACGGGAGCCAGCCACACATCTTAGACACTCAGGAGACATTACTGATGGAGTAGCCACCATCTCAAACATTGCCAATCACCAGGCTGAGAAGAAGAGAGCTATGGATGGTTTCACATCACTATTAAAAATGCTTTCGTCAGACTAAGTATATGGCCCCACTCAACCATAGAGGCGTTAAGAAACACAAGTAGACATGTCCCGAGAAGGAAAGAGAATTGGACATATTTAGTAAGTGGCATTCATGACCACCACACTCAGCGGACACCTTTCTTCCTTATTTCTTCTACCCCAGATACTAGAAAGACAAATATGCTGTTTCTCAGCTTCCCTTTGTACTAAGAGAGTCCAGGTTGACCTGCTTCTGGCCTATGAGACCTTTGTGGAAATCTGCTGTGGGGATTTATGGCAAGCTTTTGTTTTCCTGATAAAAGGGGTGAAACATAGCTATAGTGTTCATTTATGCTTACCCCTTCTTCCTATCTGGAAGGTGGAGGAAATGCCAGGAAATATAGCAGCTATCTTAGCATGAGCCTTCACACAAAAGATGGCAGAACAAGACAGGAATGAGAAGAGTTTGACTTCTTGATGATATCAATGAACTCACCACCAGCTCTGGACTGCCTACCTCCAGACATCTTGCTGTGTGAGAAATATAAACGCTACTATAAGCTTATGACATTGTAAGTCAGGCTTTTTGTGTTGTTGTTGTTGTTGTTGTTGTTGTTGTTGTTGTTGACAGCTGAATACAATCCCGAGAGTCCTTATTTTGAAATTGAAAAGGAAAACTTTCCATTTGGAAGGATGTGTTACCCACAATTACCCCAGTGAAATTAAAATATGGTTGAGAGATTGCTAATACATTCTCCTGTTTTAGACCCTTTGCCACAGGTCTTTTGGGTGTCATTTCATGTGAGCTTGCTTTGTCAGTATAAGCTAGGTTAAGATGTACTAACAAATAACCCCCATAATCTCATTGACCACCTAGCTCCGAACTTCTTGCTTTGTAAGAATACAGATGCCTAAGATTTGTTTATGTCTAAGCCCCTTAGAGTCAGTTTTTCTGTTTCTTACAGGTAGGTGCAATCTTGGCTGAGGCTGACACAGTCTTCTTTATTCTTGAATTTAAACAGATGCGCTACCCACAGTCTGTTAATGTTTTCAGGTTTTTTGATGAAGGGCTATCTGTAGAGATGATTCCATATAATGCTTTAAGAATTTCCAGTATATTTCCCATGGTCAGCTCCATCCATCTGAGAAAACAGACAAAAAACTGCTGAAAATGTCTTCTAAAACATTTTTCTTTCTCTTTCCTCTTTCTATATTGAAGAACTCTCTAAAAGAAATCCTTTAATAAAAGTGTAAAGCTTCCATTCTGTGATAAAAAATTAAGTCTTGTTTTCATGTTTTATTGGGGTAGCTGGGACACTTACAGAATAAAATCTGTTAGAAATAAAATGATAAAAAGGAAGAAAAGAGACCATGGTTCTAAAAACTTTATAAAAGCCTTGAAACTATGAGAATATCTCCGTATCCTGAGAATTTACAGAATGTGCTGAAGTCTCTCAAATTCAAAACACTTGAGAACAGAAACTGTAACTTGTTCAACATTAACCTTGACAAATCTGGGTTCTGTCATGTGAATGAATGAACGCCTCCACTCTTGAGATCTCAGGACCTTGAACATCAAAATTGAAGTAGGGTAGCAGAAAATTATCTTTATCTCTTTCTCCCTTCTTCTACCTTCCATGCCATCCCTATTCTCTCTTTAAATTTTTAATAGATTACGTGAATGACTTTGACAAAAAAATCTAATGAGAAAATCTCTTCAAAAGCACTGTCGGCTTCCTTACTTGTCACCACCCGCACTCCCCGGAAGGACAGCACTTTGCTTTATGACCATGTATTGATCTCTAATATCTTTATTGAGCCTTGTCTCTTCCTTGCCTCCTACAGGCAAAGGGTGAGAGTTAGATAATAGTATTAATTTTCCAGACATCTGCACATGTTTTAATGGCCTTTTGAAGTTTGAAAATAGTTTCTCTGTGAACCCACCACAGGGCTAAAATGCCATTAAGGCCTAGATTGCAACGATACATAACAATCATAGCTGTAGAGCTCAGCTTGGCAATGAAAAGAAAGCTCATTTATTTTAGTGGAGATTCAAATTAATGTACGTTCCTTGCCCAACCAGAGCCAGCATTACCAGGTGCTGGAGGTAATCATCAGGACCCAGGATGGCTGAAATCCACCCATTCTTCCTCACACATGTGGGAAGTCAGAGCCACAACAGAAGGTCTCCACATCACACCATCACACACGACGTGAGATGGAGGGTTCGGGAGTAGTGACGTAATTGAGGCTGATAACCATGTTTTAGCCATGGCCCATTTTTTTTTTTTAGACCAGAGAAGCCTTTGGTCCCCTTCTCAGAACAATGCTATTACATGCACGAAGACATGGGATTATAAAAGGAAACCGATTATACTGAGGTGCCATTACTAAGGTGTTGAAAAATATGTAAGATGAGCTTCATTCCTAAAGCATGAGATAACAAGCTCAAATGGAAGTTCTAACTTAGTTCTTATGTAATGATTCCAATATATAATATTTAGAGATATTACTACAACTGCAACGTGACATGAAGATGTCTGTGATCTCTTGTAGTGACAGAGTCACCAATTAATACCACTGTAGTTTCATGCCTACATTCATAACTGAAGGAAATGTTAAATTTTAGTTCAAGTTTGGTGAAACTGAAGATGCATTGTTTTTTCCTCCAAGTTCACAAAGGCTCTGAATTCTACTCATGGATCTCTGAGCTCTCACATTAAGGAACCCCGAGAGTCTGTATATTTCCTAGGAATTGCAGGCCTGTGTAGATACAAGGATGATTATTTATTCTTTCCATGCAATGTTTACTTAATACCCTTGAGTTGTTCTCTCTAGAGTAGGGATGCATCCTCTGATGAGAGCCACCCTGTTTTTGTTTTTGTTTTCTTAGCTCTCTTACAAGTGATGACCACTTGTGGGGCTAGAAGCACTTTGGAGGGTTTGTTTCTCCCCCTTTACACAAAACTACCTGGCCAGGTTTGGGAAGCCTACCAGAGACCCTGACATGATCACCTGCTCTACCTAGCTGGCAAAAGTCACCATGTGCATGGCACCTGTTTCATAATTTGACATTGGACAGTCTCAGAGAGGAAAGGACAAATGGTTCTAAGTAGTATTGTGTGCATTTACCTTAAGATTATCACTGGTTCCTCCATGGGGCATAGTTTTTACAAAGAGGATGTTCAAGTATAATTATCCAGGAATTTCTTAAAATTTGACGAAAGTCAGATTTAAAACCAGGAGAATTTTCTGTTTCTTGTAACAGACTAGAGGAACTGGTTTGGCTTGTCCCATTACATAGTGACAAAGCAGCATTTGATAGCAGCAGCCTATGTGATAAAATGATTATGGCAGCAGTGAGAAAGAATCTAATAAGGAAATTGATCTGCAGATTCCAATTCTGTAAGAGCCAACATCAATCAACATAAATGTCAATAATGAGATCGTACTGAAAACTGCCTAGTTCTTTCAGAGGGTTCTAGGGTCTGGTGACAGATTCAAGAAGTAAATGTGAAAAAAGAATTTAAGAGGTTCACAATTACTCCACTGACCAGCAGCAGGCTACATGGTTCTTTGCTGGCACATGACAGAGTCTGTCTTGGCCCAGGCTAAGATTAATTGGACATTGCTAAAGGATTTTCATATTGAGAGATATGTGATAGTGGTACCACATGGTATAATATAATAATAGCTGTTTTTGTACTTAGCAATTATAGCTACACACTACAGTTTAGGGAGGGGAATAGGAGAAACTTGGTGCTCTGACTTATATGTATCCTTTGGGAGGCCATGTCTAGATAGTGCAGTGGCAAAGGAAACTGTCTCTTCTCAGAGATTTATCTGGAAAGGTTATATGGGTAGAATTCTGAAGTCATTATTTGCCATTTTATATAACTTCATTGTTTGTCTGCCTAGGGTTTTTACTAAGAACTGCTCCTTGATTCTGTCATGTTAGAGACCATGAGTAGCAACAGGACAAGTATAAGTGAATTTCAGGATTGGGAACATCAGGGAGTGTTATGACAAAGGGGTTGCTAATGAGTAGGACAAGAAATGGGGCTCTTGGGTGGCTCAGTCAGTTCAGCGTCCAACTTCGGCTCGGGTCATAATTTTCCAGTTCACAAGTTCGAGCCCCGCTTCGGGCTCTGTGCTGACAGCTCAGAGCCCTGAGCCTGCTTTCAGATTCTATGTCTCCTTGTCTCTCTGCCCCTCCCCCACTCATGCATGTGCCCTCTCTTTCTCTCTCTTTCAAAAATAAACATTACAAAATAAAGAGTGGGACAGGAAAGTCAGGTGGGTGGGCACAGAAATGAAAATGTGAATATAAGACACAGCTCAGCTTACTTTCACCTGGAGCCATCTTGATGTCTCAGCAAGGGATTTCTCCCATGTTTCCTGTCCAGGCAGGAGCATTTTCCAGGATATGGGCAATCTTCCTGTAGGAACAGGAAAGGAAATAAGTGGAAACAGGAGGGACTTAGAACAAGCCACTCCTACCTAACATTCTGATTATAAAGCAGCTACCTCAGAATTGACAAAACTGATTTTCCAAGAAATATTGACCCCACTCTCCCTTGCTCTGTGTATTTTTTTTTTTTCTGTCTCAACTGGATACCCTGCTATTGGCATTTTCTGGAGTTTAAGGTCTCGTGTTGCAAATTATCACCTACATGCTACCGAAATGGTGGCTTTTCACTGGAAATGATATTAGGAAGCTGTCTCAGGACTTCTTTTTGGTTTATACTATCAGGCATACTTTTGGCACTGACACTAATTGAGGGTAGATGCAAGAGGGGGTGGGAATCATGCTATTCTGTCTTTGAAAATTATGTTAAGATTCAAGTCTACTCTTACCTCAGCAAGCTTAGCAAAGGGAACATAACCAGATCTTTTTCTGGTCTGGGAGTATCTTTCCGAGTCTAATAATAAATAATCAGAGAAGATAAGAGCCAGGGTGGACTTCTTGGGTGCAAATCTGTACAGTCACACAAGGGCTAGAAGGGCCCTGTGCTTGATGTAATACTGTTCTGTCACCACTGTGAAATTCTTAGTATCTTTTTTTTTTTTTTTTTTTACAAATGGTCCCCTGCATTGCACAAGTTATGTCACTGGTTATGAAAATAGCTAACATTTGTTGAGCATTTCATGTGTCCAAACCCCTTGGTGAATTGAATTCTTACCACAACCTTATAACTCCAGAGTTCCTTCTCTTGAACATCAAATCTTCAATGAGGCCCCTTGAGTTGATGTTGTTACTATTATCCATAAAGGAAACTAAGGCTCAAAGGGTACAGTAACTTGCCTTAAATTACACAAAACCAGGATCTGAACCCAAGCCTGATCATACCTTGGCCACGTGCCAGCCTTGCCTCCCTGGTTATGGATGTGGCAAATGGGGAAGGGAGCTAATGTGTAAACTCAGACCCAGGATTTATCCTGAATGTTTAAAAGCTAGTTTTCTAGTTGTTGATCATCTTTGTCTTAAATATGTCAGCTAAAAAGGTAATAATAAGTAAGTCAGCTAATCAAGGGTTGGGGTTCATTGGATTCCAGTTGATGGAGGTGTCCAGGTGATGCGATGAACATGGCCGCAGTGCGTGGGCCCGGACTCCATCCTAGCCTAGCTCAGTGACTTGCTGGGCTAGGTGACATCTTCCAGGAACCAACCGTCGGCTTTCTGAATAAGTGACTCACATTTTACACGCTGACTGTATTTTTATGTACTCAAGTTGGAGGGCGTCTTATTCCATTAGTTTTTGATCAATATAAAAGTATTTATGAAAAGAAATTTACCATCCCACATAAAACAGCTGAACAAAAAAAGTAAAGATTTATATGTAATAAATGTTTTGAAGCCATTTAGAATTATTAACAGGGACATTTGGGGAGAAATCTTTATAGTCTGCGACTCACAGTCTTGGGGAAAAAAATTTTGTCTCTAAAACCAGCTGATGATTAGCAAGTGTTCAAAGCAGACCCTTAATTTTATAATAATAATTACTTCTTGGGAATCTGTATCCTGCAATCATTTCTCAAATGAGTATAAGAGCAGTTTCTTTGCTCCATAATGCTCATTTCTTTGTAATAGTTATTTATAGATCCATAACCAATTCCTTTGAAAAGTAAGAACTCACTTTTGGTATTCTGAGGTTGAAAATGCTGTCCATGATCTGAAGTAAAAGGAGAGCTCGAGAAAGGTTACTTTGCATCTTTTAAGAAAGTTTCCATCAAAGCAGTTTATGAAAATTAATAAATCTTGAGGGATTTGAGAAGATGGGATAATTTTAGGATTATTGTAACTGGTGACTGTCTCAGAAGAAAATAGAGAGATTATGTTATTTGTATTTATGCATTGGATATCCATTTAATACTTCACAATTTCCACCCTGGGAGATTAGGAATTTCTCTTTCCACCTTCTTCCTCCGTGCCTGATTCACAAATACATAAACGTTTACTGAACATGCTTGATTAGAACAAAGTGTTGTCTGAAGCAAAAAAAAAAAAAAAAAAAAAAGAAAGAAAGAAAGAAAGAAAGAAAAAGAGTAGAAGCACTGTTTCATGTCTTGTGGAGAACATGCCTTTTTACTGTATTCTCTGATGCAGTCGTAACTCCCTTATCTGTCATACAAATGTTTGTAAAATCATATCCATTTACTTTTCTCTTGGATGTTACGTTTGAGTCTTTAGTCGATTTGCTGGAGGATTTGCTGGAGAAACCAAGGAGCGATTTTGACTTAAAAGTCTGGCATCACTTCTACTTCACATTCTGTTTTCAACAGCCTCTCTTAATATGCCGGGGAAAAAAATCCACAAGATTGAAATTTAAATATAGAATATATTTAGCAAACTAATAGAAAAATAAAAATAAATCCACTTGACTTGATAAATCCTACGTAATAGCTGAAAACTGCCATTTGCCAAGAAATGATTTAGCTTAGTGAAATGTATTTTACAGCTAATCCTTTAATGTCTGTTTAACATATTACCTTTCCCACTGTTAATATTGAACAGTATTGTAAGTTAGTAATTTTATGCCCTATATTTCAAATTGCTATTAGGGAGCCACATAAATAACAATTTTCAACCGCTTGTTTGTAACACCATGAGGTATTTCTTACCATGGGGTAAAGTAACAGTGGATTTAAAAAACTGCTGTGGGGATAAAGCCACAGGGAAACTGATGTGGATCTGTGGCAACAAAGCCTATAAAGCAAACTGAAGTAATAAGTCTGAAACCCTGATAATGTACAACTTAGTATTAACTATCAGGGGCAGTGAGACTATGGGCCCTCGTTGAACATTCAGCCAGAAATTGAGCTTACGGAATACATCTTCACAAATATTAAATGAATGGGACTCCAGGAACTTGTCCTATTAGAACAAGGACACTGGCCTATAAAATGCAGATGAGTGCATAGCACAAAAGTCATTTTCATGGGCGTCTGATCTAGTCCTTAACGCTAGCCTCCATGCCAGGAAGTGCCATGAGGGTGAATCCTATAGTTTGTGAAGGCCCCAGCAGTTATCTCCCAAACTCTGAATTTCACTTGTTCTCAGCTTTCTTTTAATAATGTAAGGAGGCACACATCTTATATATAATTCTCCATTTTTTTTTCGGTTTTGTTTTTTTGTTTTGTTTTGTTATTTGGTTTTTTGTTTTGTTTGTTTCCAAAACACCAACAAGACCTTTCCCCTTCCTTGGAGTTTAATCTTCTAGTGCTAGGCACTAATTCTTTATTTTGATGTCTCCTTGTTGTACTTGCAAGAAGAGAGTAGGGCCCAGGTATGATTTCTTGCCAACAGCCTGGAAAATGAACCCCTTTGGTTCACCAAGGAAATCACCCTGTATCTTCTTGATTAGCGATTAGAGACCTCTGGAGTGCTAGCAGCAATCTGCACAGTTTTAGCACGCAGTGGTGAAATAAGCATCATAGGTTGAACCCCCTGCCTTCCCTGCAACCAAGAAGCACCCCTCAAAGGCACAGAAGCTCTGTGTGTCTCCACCGTGTCTGCATTTCCTTCCAGGGACCCTTCCAGTCCCTTCTTATAGACCTCGCCTTGCTTGTTTACGTAGATAAGAGTAACGGAGGCCACAGCTAAGTTCAGCATTAGGAAAAAATGTGGGCCTGGCAAAGGGATAAAGGGGAAAGCATGTGCCTTGGAGACAGTGATGAGTTCAAGTCTGAGCCCTTACTACTCACTGTATGACTTGCCACAGGTTCCTTACTGCTGAGATGTCTCTCTCATCTTTTTGCCTCCATGGTCTTGCTCAACTGTTTGCAGAAAGATGTCACACTCTTTCATCTCTGGACCTTTGCATACGTTCTGCCCAGAAGGCCTTTTTTTCTCCCCCTCCTTTCTTGGCTCCTTCACCTGAGTCATCATTTCTTGTTCCTACATTCTCTATTTAGCTATTTTTCTCAGGAAAGCCTCCATGGAGCCTCCTGCTGAGATTTACATGGCACATGACAGTGAGGGTGCCCGATGGCTTGTCTTCCTACCTGTGCCTTTGTGGGTGGGGACTGTGTTTGTTCATCATTGTGTCCTAGGTAAGACATCACAGTGGCAGAGAATGTGGTGTCCTAAAAAGGTCATGTGGCAGGATTCTCGCACAGAGTCATGACATGGAGGCTTTTCTTTTCAGGAAGTAACTTTATTTGTGCCAGTACGGCTCAGTTGGGTTGATACCCTAGAAACTTAGCCCTGAATGCCATGTGGCGTAGTTTTTTAATACCTTTTTTACTTCTTTGCCTCCCATATATGGTAACACACAAACATGTGGTCTGATTAAGTGGTCTCATGTTAGAAGGTCGTGAGGGATGTTGTCAGGTATGCGTATAGCCAGGTTGCCTTGAGGTTTTTATTTTGTTGTGTTTTTCCTTAGAGAGGGGACCCTATCACAGGCAGGCGTGACATATGAGTCCAGGTTCAAATCCCTGACTGAACAGTACCTCACCTGCTCTTGTTCTTTAAATTTTCTCATTTGAAAAATCAAAGTTATAATAGTTTCTACCTCATGAGGTGAGTATAAGGATTAAATTAGAAAAAAATAATAGGGGCACTAAGCATAGCACCTGGCATGTAGTCTATAAATGTTTGCTGTTTTTCTCGTTAGTTTTATTTTAAGTTAGATCCAAATTTATATACAAAATTGTGTTTTCCAGAAAGAATGTGGAGCTCTAAAGAGGAAATAAAAACATCACCAGTACCAATAAAATTACCGATCATAATAATAATGAAATAACAATAATGAAAGTATGTTTTTTGATAAATGAATTAATGATGTTTGAGTGTAGTAAGGGAAGGTATTACATTATACTTCGAGGTACTTCTTTTTTTAATCTTACATGGTTTGTCTTGTTGTCTAATTAATTTGTATTGTTATTTTTGTAAATTTTATATAACAAACCATCATAAACCAGTTCCAATTATAGAAATTAAGAGAATGAACCCTGCACTCATACTACCTGGGATACTGTTTATGTGACATTAGACAAGATTTTTAGCTTCTGTACCTCAATTTCTTACCTATAAAATGGGAATGATGATGTCCTTACTATGGGTGATGATGAGCGTTTCAAAGAATAATATACGTGAAAGACATACCTGATGCTAAACACAGCTCAGAAAATGTCTACAGCTACTGATGGGAGTGACCCAAATTATGGGCTAAACACTTAGGCAGAAATAAACAACTCACCTTGCAAAAGAGACCAATTCCCTCTCTTCACGTGAGAAGCAAACGGAATGTGGAAGTCTGGACTTAGAAGGACACATATCTGAGAAAGAATCCTGGCTCTACTTCTTACTGGAATATAAACTTTTGACTTTGGATCCCTTCCTTAGATTTGGTTACCTGAATTTATTCATCCCTAAAAGTTAAGATAGTAACTTCTTCCACATTTAGCGTGAGGATCCATGAGATAGAGATTCAGGGCAGAGACTTCATACAGAGCCTTTGTACCCCACAGGGCAGGAAGTGATTCATTTCTTCCTAAGAAATGGTGTGTTCGACTCCAGTGGCCACCACCATAATTTCCAATAGGCCTGGTAAAAATAGCAGGCCAGGTCCCCCCCTACCCCCGACCCCTGCCTAATTTCTTTAGTTCTATGGAATCAGAGGGAAAATTTGTCCCCCTACATGTAAAAAGCAAAAGCTTCATCAATCCAGGAAACTTCTCAAAAATAAAGCTTGATTAAAAATGTAAAATGCAGTGTAGATAATTTTACAAAACAGCAGGGGCAATTGGCAAGCACTTATTAAAGTACCTGTTAAAGTAATTAGTGATAAAAATGGAAGTTTCACCGCACTTCTGTATCTCTTAGATCCCAGAATAGGCTCAGGCTGTGCTGAATCATTTCCTGTCTCAGATCAGAGTCAGGGAAGAACACAAAAGGAAAGCTTCAGAGAGTCTTGAGATTATTCACAGGCAAGCAAGTGTGAATCACTCTTCGGAACTGGCTCCTCACCTGCCCACAGGTGGCCTGCTGTGGAACCCCTAACCCTACACTCCCAACATTCTGCCACTTCGCTGTTACATATTAAATATTTCTGAATCTTTTTTGTTGTTGTTTTCTATAAAGAGACCAAGAGGTTTGGAAGCTTGAGAGTGAGAACTAAGCCCCTGTTGTGTGAACATTTATTACACAGAACGTTATCTTACTCATATGTAACTGTGTTACCAGGCTGACCCCCATCCCTCCCCACTTCTGCCTCGTATCACCCTTACTCTACCATGATCTCTTTTGCATATTCTGCCTTAAGAATTCTTATGTGTTTTTTTTTTTTGTCTCATCTCTGTGGGCTCTTCATTGATATTGAGTGGGCTCCACTAATGAGCTTCCTTGAGTCTGTTCATAGTTCATAGTCGAGACTCTGTACACAGTAGATGCTTCATAAATGCTTCTTGTTGAACTAATTAGAGTGGAGGTTCCCAAGGGCAAGGTCTGCTCTTTTCATCTCCATTCATCTTCCTGCTGGTTCTCACCCTGTGGGTCCTCGGGGCACTGTTAATGGAGTTTCAGAGGACAGGACAGATTTGAGATACTCCAGTCATCAGTTTAAGCTGCAGAAGTGCCCAAATGAACTTCCTAGTCACCAAACCCAAATGCTCCCTTAGGCAGCCACCAGTTAATCAGGTTGTCATGGTAGCAGAGACCCTTAAAGAAGGTTTTGAATATAGTTCTGGAATAATTGTTTCAAAAGTATTTTATAACCTTCGATCCCAGAGAAGTAGAAAAGAGGATGTAGGACCATGTCATTTACAGAGGCATCCAGAGTGAAACAGAATGTACCCAGGGCATCTAAAGATTTATATTCAGGGCAAGTCTAGAAGTTGTTGGGAAAAATATAATTGCAGGAAGAACTGTTGTATATGGTTAAAAAAAAAGAGAGAGAGATAAAATTTCAGACTCTGAAGTGAGATCAAATCTTGGTGAAAGTGTTTTTTAAAAAGCTTCCAGGAGAACATTTGAAAACCATACTCTGTCGCATCAGCAAGGTGGCTGAATGCAGATATTATGTTTTATCTTTGTATCCAAAAATAGAAATAATGGCATAATTAATTAAACATCAGCTCTTATCCAAAAAGATTTTGTCCTAGGCTCAAATTTTTGTGAATCTAAGAAATGATCATTTATACTCAGTTATGTAATATACAGTTATGTCATATTCTGTTTTATAATAAATTCTTAATGAAATGGAATGAAACTTGTAACATGTGAACCAGGGGTCTGCTCTCCTGATGGTATCTGGAAGGGCTGATGAAAAATCACATTTCCTGAATATGGCAAAAATATTAAGTCTACGTATGTGCATAAAGTAAAACTTTGTTTTTTGGTTGTTTTGGTTTGGTTTTTGTTTTTTTTTTTTGTTTGTTTTTGGTTTTGGTTTTGGTTTTTTTTGGATAATAATCTGGTGAGTAAAGCTTCCAAGGAGAAATTATCTTAATCAGTCTCCACACTATTGATAGTTCTTTGAACTTCCTTCCGGAGCCTACACATACCTATGAAAATTGCCTTGTTATCCAACAGGAGGAACAAAGCTTATTCACCTGGTTATGTCTAGCTCAGAGCCATATTTAGAACACGTCTCTTAAACATACCAAATCCACCACTTGTGTTTTCTGCCCCTGTAACAGAGGCTATCCAGAAAGGTGGTGAAATTGCAGGAAATCGTCTGAAGTTAGGAGTATCAAAAGACGCTCAGAGGCTTTCATAATAGTGCACTCCAGACTTGCTTCCCATGTGGTGGGATTAAAGGAGATGAAACAGGAGCCCCAGGGCCAACCTGGGGCTGAGTTGAGGGAGCAGGAGTGGGGCTCGAGGAAGCTTTCTGGAGGCTGTGAGTTGAGATGAGCTCTTCAAAGTGGAGTCAGGGTGATCAGCAAACAAAGCTGGAGCTGAAAAAGCAATGAGTTCTTCCACTCGAGAAATCAGCCCGGGATCCAGGCCACTAGATTTGCAAGTGAGGGTGATCCCTTAAAAAAGTCCAAGTTCAAACGAGCAGCCAGCCAAGAGAGTGGGAGCAGCAGTGCGCAGCAAAGGAGCAGGCAGGAAGAGGGGAGGAGGACGCCCTGATATCCCATCTCGTGGGCCGGATGCTGAACAGTTAAAGATGCCAATGGTGAGGGGGCAGATTTTGAAAAAATTCTTGCATCTTTCTTCTAAATATCCTGCCATGCACTTTTGAGAGTAGAAGATACCTTCAAATGGGTGGAGCATATTGTGAACAGAATTCAGGGAAATGTCACTAAAGAAGGTTTAGCAGTAGTTCGTGTGGCAATTAACAGACCTTTTCACTTGATAAATAAAACAGGAATTCAGGAATTGTGGGCACAGAAGCCATCCCCTTTATTTATTTATTTTTTTTAATATATGAAACTTATTGTCAAATTGGTTTCCATACAACACCCAGTGCTCATCCCAAAAGGTGCCCTCCTCAATACCCATCACCCACCCTCCCCTCCCTCCCACCCCCCATCAACCCTCAGTTTGTTCTCAGTTTTTAACAGTCTCTTATGCTTTGAAGCCATCCCCTTTAACTGAGAGACTTTTTTCACAGAGAGAAAAAAGCAACTCTGGAGAGAATATACAACAGGCCTGAGGTAGAATTCTGGATATCCACACAATAGTATCTACCAAGGTCAAGTAAATCAAGGGTATTGAGGCAAATCACGTTAAAAACACTAATTCACTTCTACCTCTGCTGCTGAGCCTAAATTACTCATGTTGGTAGAACCCATTAATCATATGTACACCATATCCACTCCCATAACTTCTCTTTTTTACAATATTTGGATTTTCATAGTTAGAGGGGAGAATAAATTGTATGAGTGATTATAAGCCTAGAATAATTCTCTCACTGAATCAGACTAAAGGAAGAAAGCCCTTTCCTCTTTACATCTTACACTGAGTTAATAACTTCTGAGATCTTGGCATGAAAAAACCCACACGTTCCTTTTCACACGTTAGGAAGTACATTGATGGACACAGAACCTGCTCTATCACCCTGCTCCACTTGATGTTTCCAGCCTGGTTTCCCACGCTGCCCAAACTTCTCAGATAAAGATATACTTTTTACCCTCACCTTGTGCCACTAAATGAGGATTCAGTGCTTTCCTGACCTCAGAAATCAGCGGCCTTACAGTGAAGACCTCATTTCCATCCTCAGCAAAAACCCAGAGGCAGAATTCTATTAAATGCACAGTCTTCACTGAGCGCCGGAGAACTGCAGCTCCGTGAGTGAGGAGAGAAACAGGAAAAGGGAAACTGGTCCCCTAGCCCAGCTCTGAAGGCCCAAGTGCACCGCCACGTCCAGTCTCCACTACCATCGTTAACTGGCGAGCTGCCAAATCAGTATCTGCTGCTCTGAAGGGGCCACTCTGCCCTCATCCCACCAGATACAGAGCAGCTGGCCCTGGGCACAGTCTGTCAAAGGGAACGTTTCTCTGCTTTGAATTACAGATTCAGAACCGTGCAGAGAACATACTGTGGGCAGACCCAAGACAGGGTCATCCACCAAATATCAGTGACCTGGTGTGGTTCTGGCACTAGCTGCCCCAGCATCACCAGGCCCCCCAGAGCTGAGCTTGGTATTTTATACTGGCATGAGGGAGTGTTCTGACTATGGATTGCAATACACTTTAGCACATCACATAAATCCCCACCCCTGTCTCTACATAGTGACAGAAAGCACGCCTTTTCCCTGTGAAGCTGAAAGTCCTCAGGGGGAGAAGTCCCCTTGGCCTGCTGACCTAACCCTATATACACGTGTGACTATGTATGTGTTGTATGTGTAGTGTGTATGTGTGTGTGTGAATCTGTGTTTGTTGACTGACTGATGGAGTGGCTATCCTGTATGTTACAGAGTGCTTATCTCAGAGGAGGACTATCTCAGCCAGGCTAATATTAATCATGATAGCAAACCCCCAAGTGAATAATGGCTCAAACCCAGTACACATTTATTTCTTCCTCATTGAAAGTCCAAAAAGTTATCTCTGGTCCCTAGGTGGTACCCTTTCAGTCGGCAATTCAGGAACACAAATTCCTTCTCCCTGGTGGCTCCATCTTTAACACATCATTTACAAGATTGCTATGCTCAGTTGGCTACATCAAACCAGTGGAGGGGAAAGAGCCTAGCACACCACACACCAAAGGTATTCCTGGGCCAGGAACAACATCACTTTGGTTCACACTCCACAGACTAGAACTATGTCACATGGCCACACCCCACTGCAAAGGAGGCTGGGAAATGCCATCTAACTATGTGCCCAGAGAAAAGAGGAAATCCATTCCATGACACTTAGCCAGTCCCTGCCACAGGGACAAAGCAGAAATACAGGGCTTGACCTGCATTCTCATAGACCTGATCACCCTGTTAGGAAAATAGACCCTACATACAGGAGCCATTCAGCCATCATGGCCCTCAGGTTCAGGGCCAAAATGGGCCAGGGGTATCATCTGGCTAAGTGTGGAATCCAGTATGGGCTACTGATGACAGACAACCTTACAGGTAGGGTTTTAATGCAATCCTGAGGTATGAGCAGGTTTTTAGGTGGGTGGGAAGGAGCACGGAAGGTGTGCCATGAGAAGATAGACAAAAGCATCAGCTCAGAAGTGAGAGGGACTGGATAATACCAGTCTGGAAGGAAGGGAGGGGTAGACTGTCTCCATCAAAGGGAGCATTTGAGCAAACAGATCTCACTGACCTCTGGTTTGGAAATGTGTGAGGCTGGGAATCTGTATTTCTAACACCAAGTGGAATCTAAGTTACTGAGATAATATAAGAGGTGATGTGAGGTCAATTTTAAACCTCTACTGAATAATCTTGCTACCTCTCATGTCTAAAACATTTAAAAACTCACGTCTCAATCCAAGATTCCTCTCGATTTTCAGGTTAAAAATTATAAGTTTGAATTATTTCAGGTGAGAGATTTTATCCAGATGGACATTAGCCGTGAATGTGAACTATAGGTAGGTATGTGCTGAGAATTTTCCCTCTAACTAAGCAGGGAGACTTCTTTCAAGAGGTCACAGTATTCTCCTGTCAGTTATACTCTTTCTGACAATAACTTTAATTGAATTCCCCATACCTATATTCTACCTACTTTGCACCAAGATCTTTATTTATGTATTTTTAATATTTATTGATCTTTGAGGGAGAGATAGAATGCGAACAGGGGAGGGGCAGAGAGAGAGGGAGACACAGAAACTGAAGCAGGCTCCAGGCTCTGAGCTGTCATCATAGAGCCCGATGTGGGGCTCAAACTCACGAACCGCAGGATTACGACCCGAGCTAAAGTTGGATGCTTAACTGACTGAACCACCCAGGTGTTCCACGCCAAGATCGTTACTAAGCACAGATAACATCACAGTACCAGTTTGAAAAGTGATGTGCTTATTCTCTTGTACACCCTGTATGTGTGTGTCCATGAGAATATGTTCACTAGGGTATTATATATACCTATACATATGTGAAAATATAAGCCTTTCATAAAAATTCTTCTTATAAGAAATGTAACAACAACAAAAAATAAATGTAACATATATGGACTTTTGAGCTTTCTTGGTTATTTAAGGCAAATTGTGTAAAAAGATGATATTTACCCACCATTTTCTTGCCTACTGCCTTAACACAGAAATAGATTTTGTTTCCCAAGTCAATTTGTATTTGCATATGTGGAACTTTGCCTTACATGTGTGGAAACTCTAACAACAGAGGATCCATGTGTACCTTAGCATTTAAGAAATTACCTACCAACAACTCTCAGTTTTGACCAGTAATTGGTGTAAGGCTGTGTGAATTTCTGCACACTGTCCTGTCTGTTTTTGTTCCTAACCATGGCAACACCTCTCCCTACCTGTGGAGTAGGTTAAGTAGCCACTTCCATCCCTCCATACCCAGCAAGGAATCAGAGACAGAGATGCAGTTACATTCCCAAGATCTGCAAAACTCTTAGACAGAGCTGGAACTCAGATCACCTGACCCCTTGTCCTAGGACCTGCCCCCTCTCCCACACCATGTTACTAATTTCAATTGAGGGGAAGTGAACATTTGGATATAAACTGCTAAAATATAACATCATTTAGGAGGATGCATTTATACATACATAGATTCACACAGAAAGCAAAGGATGACATCATATATTTGATAAGGAGTGAAGAGCAACCATGAACCAAACTACATCAGATAGCTAACCTAGAAGGACTCTTCCCCAATATCACATGATATACCACTCAAAATCATCATTTCTTTTCTTGAATGTCATTTCCTATAACTTGGACTGTTTGCATATTGATAAATGAATCCTTATGTCTCAAAACATTATCATTCTTTTGGCAGTCTCTCAATCTTTAAAATGTATATGTGGGTAGAAAAAATACAAAGACATCTTTTTCTTTATAGACTATAACAAGCATCAGTTGGGTACTTGCTACTTACTATTACACACTGTGATAGGTCCCGGGGATTAAATGACTATTGCCCCCAGCTGACTCAGTTTCTAGAGGGAGCTCAAGCTAAGGATTCTAAAAATTGCACAGAAACAACATCCTGACTCTAGTGACCTATTGATGTCTTAGCTCTTTTGAAAAAGTTAGAATTTTCAAAATAACAGGCAGCTAGTTTAAAATTTATGCCCTTTTTGGTCAAAGGAGCCCCACAAACACAGATTGAGGAAAGCACAAGTATTGGTCTAAAGCAAACAGTGGGGGTGCCTGGGTGGCTCAGTCAGTTAAGCATCTGACTTTGGCTCAGGTCATGATCTAATGGTTCATGAGTTCAAGCTCCACATCGGGCTCTGTGCTGACAACTCTGAGCCTGGAGCCTACTTCAGATTCTGTGTCTCCGTCTCTCTCTCTGCCCCTCCCCCACTTGTGCTATCTCTCTCTAAAAAATAAGTAAACATTAAAAAATTTGGCGGGGGGGGTGGGGGGTTGGCGGGTGGCGCCTGGCTGGCTAGGTTGGTAGAGCATGTGATTCTTGATCTCAGGGTCGTGAGTTCAATCCCCACTATGGGGGTAGAGATAGAGTTTAGGGGCACCTGGGTGGCTCAGTCAGTTAAGCATCCGACTTTGGCTCAGGTCAAGATCTCACAGTTTGTAAGTTTGAGCCCCGCATCAGGCTCTGTGCTGACAGCTCAGAGCCTGGAGCCCACTTTGGCTTATATGTCTTCCTCTCTCTCTCCCTCGCTCAAAAATAAATAAACATTTTTAAAAAACTTATTTTTTTTTGATTTGAAAATAGTGATTTAGAGCTTCACTGGGAAGGAGGACAATGATCCATAATAGAAAATATGCCCTCCTGCTGAGGGATGCAGCACAGTTCTACCTCAGCGCTCATCCTCCAGCAGGTGCTGAAGGCATGTTCGTTGAGTGGCCAACTAACCACACACATAGGGGCTGTCATGCAAGTTCAGTCCGAGGGGAGTCAAATGGAGAACGTAGTGAATGTGACTCATTTTAGTGGAGTTTAGGGTTCCTGCTGACAATGGCACATCTGCAAGAACAGAGTGACCGGTGGGGCCACCTCTGTACTCTAAGATGATTCTAACACTAATTAGTGACACAGAAGCTCAGACATTTCCTGGATCAACATCTGTATGCAGCAAGGCCTTTCCAGGGAGAAAAAGTAATTGAAAAACTTTTCAGAGGTGAGGGAGGCACGCCTAGCCACATTATTTACTTACTCAATTCGATTTTTTAGTGTCTGAAGTCACAAAAGCTGTAACCAAGACAAACCAGGCTACAAGTACCATTTTAAAATGTCATCAGCCTTGCAGAAACATTAGACATAAATCATGAGTTTTATTGTATTTGCAATTAAACAGATCAAATTTAATGTCCACAGAAAAGCCTTAGTAATTAGTATAAAGATTAATATAGTGAAATGTCCCTGGTTTAGCAGGCCTCCCAAGCAAAGCTGAAATAAAGAATTGAGTATATAATCAAATAGCATGTGAATATTAATGCGCAAAATCCTCCACGTCCCCAGCTCCCAGATGCAATTATTTTCTATTCACATTAATTGTTCCTAACAGATGACATTAATGACTTTGAGTTAAAATGTATCCAAGGGAAGATTTTACAAGATCAATGCTGTTTAGAAATAAGGTCACTTTTATAATTATTTGCTCAGATTTTAACCACTATTCAACATAATAAGGTTAACATGGTGATTGTTTTCTAATGTGAATATCGAAAGTTATTTTTCATACTAGCCAATAAGTGTATTGGATGATTCACATTTTTCCTCCTACTTATTTTTTCCTACTAATACTTTCCAGCACAACTGACAGACAGTGAGAGTGTGATTACTATTTATAAGCTATAGTTTTCACATACATACATATGGCTTGCTCATAAACTAGAATAAATGTTTTGGGTTAGGACATGTATTATCTAATCTAGAAATGTCAACTCCTTTGAGATTTAGCTGGCCAAGGCAGGATTTGGAAACAAACAATTAAATCACCACGGTGCAACATTTCTGCTTTTTACCTAGAAACTTCACTCACGCATCTTAGATCTTTCATCTGGAGATTTGCTCTCAGACGTGGAAAGAAGCCGAAGTCTGACGCAGTCACGAACTGATGTTGAGATTCATGTGAGTTTCCCTCTTGCCTTCAGAATGCTTGTTCAGGTTATTTTCCTTCCATCAAATATGATGTCACAAGTGAACCATAAAGCGCATCCTTGAAGCATTGTCAGGCAGATAAAAATACCTTCCTTTCTTGTGTTCTCTGAAATTCAATATTATGTCCCCCAGCTGATAGAGTAAGCAGAAAGTGTCACTCTTGGCAAAAATATCATAAATCTTGACTTTGTCCCCAAGATACCTTTTTGGGTATTGATTACATCTCAAAGTCTCTGAGAAATGGTCAAGGAGCTTTTTATTAAAGCCCATGTCCTATATTATTCATCCTACTTTTATGATATATTATGTATGAACTTTTAAAAATTCATGGGCTGTACATTTTTTTTTAGCTAGGGTTAGCTTTGTGCTTATTTGGCAAAACTTTAACCAGCATGGCTTTTAACTCTCATTGACATAAAGAAAGTAACTTGAAAAATACAAGAGCCAAATAAATATGTAATGAAAAATGTTAGGCTTAAAACAGTGACAGATGAACATTTGTGGATAATTGGCTTTTGATTTTGTTGTATAACTTTATCAATGTAGATAGGATATTCTATATCAAAGGTAAATATTCTCAATTTAGATTGGAATTAAATTTCAGTGGAATGCTGTCACTTTAAACATTCATGAAGACATTAATGCCTTCCAATCTATAATATGGCCTTAAGGTCAGGAATTTTTTAAGTGTGCAATTTATATCCAAGAAACTCTTGCCTTCGTTCACTCTGTCTCTCTCCTTTTTTTTTCATCCATTTTTGTTTTTTAAAATATAATTTATTGTCAAATGGGCTTCCATGCAACACCCAGTGCTCATCCCAACAAGTGCCCTCCTCAATGCCCATCACCCACTTTCCCCTCTCACCAACCCACCATCAACCCTCAGTTTGTTCTCAGTATCCAAGAGTCTCTTATGGTTTGCCTCCCTGCCTCTCTGTAACATTTTTTTTTCCCTTCCCCTCCCCCATGGTCTTCTGTTAAGTTTATCAAGATCCACATATGAGTGAAAACATATGGTATCTGTCTTTCTCTGCCTGATTTATTTCACTTAGCATAATACCCTCCAGTTCCATCCATGTTGCTGCAAATGACTAGATTACATTCTTTCTCATTGCCAAATAGTATTCCATTGTATATATAAACGACATCTTCTTTATCCGTTCATCAGTTGATGGACATTTAGGCTCTTTCCATAATTTGGCTATTGTTGAAAGCACTGCTATAAACATTGGGGTAAAAGTGCCCCTATGCAGCAGCATTCCTGTATCCCTTGGGTAAATTCCTAGCAGTGCTATTTCTGGGTAATAGGGTAGTTCTATTTTTAATTATTTGAGGAACCTCCACACTGTTTTCCAGAGTGGCCGCACCAGTTTGCATTCCCACCAACAGTGCAAGAGGGATCCATTTCTTCACATCCTCTGTAGCATCATAGTCTCCTGATTTGTTCATTTTAGCCACTCTGACCAGCATGAGATGATATCTCAGTGTGGTTTTGATTTGTATTTCCCTGATGATGAGTGACATTGAGTATCTTTTCATGTGTCTGTTGGCCATCTGGATATCTGCTTTGGAAAAGTGTCTATTCATGTCTTCCGCCTATTTCTTCACTGGATTTTTTTTCAGGTGTGGAGTTTTGGTAAATTATTTTAGACTTTGGATACTAGCCCTTTATCTGATATGTCATTTGCAAATATCTTTTCCCATTCTATCAGTTGCCTTTTAGTTTTGTTGATTGTTTCCTTTACAGCACTGAAGGCTTTTATCTTGATAAGATCCCAATAGTTCATTTTTGCTTTTAATTTCCTTGCCTTTGGAGATGTGTCGACTAAGAAATTCCTGCAGCTGAGGTAAAAGAGTTTTTTTTTTCCTGTTTCTCCTCTAGGGTTTTGATGGTTTCCTGTCTCACATTCAGGTCCTTCATCCATTTTGAGTTTATTTTTGTGTATGGTGTAAGAAAGTGGTCCAGTTTCATTCTTCTGCATGTTGCTGTCCAGTTCTCCCAGCACCATTTGTTAAAGAGACTGTCTTTTTTCCATTGGCTATTCTTTCCTGCTTTGTCAAAGATTAGTTGGCCATACTTTTGTGGGTCCAATTGTGGAGTCTCTATTCTATCCCATTGGTCTATATGTCTGTTTTTGTGCCAATAGCATGCTGTCTTGATGATTACAGCTTTGGAGTAGAAGCTAAAGTCTGGGATTGTGATGCCTCCTGCTTTGGTCTTCTTCTTTAATATTACTTTGGCTATTCGGGGTCTTTTGTGGTTCCATACAAATTTTAGGATTGTTCTAGCTTTGAGAAGAATGCTGGTGCAATTTTGATTGGGATTGGATTGAATGTGTAGGTAGCTTTGGGTAGTATTGACATTTTAACACAATATTTATTCTTCCAATCCATGAGCATGGAATGTTTTTCCATTTCTTTGTGTCTTCTTCAGTTTCTTTCATAAGATTTCTATGGTTTTCAACATACAGATCTTTTACATCTTTGGTTAGGTTTATTCCTAGTATTTTATGGTTTTTGGTGCAATTGCAAATGAGATCAGTTTCTTTATTTCTCTTTCTGCTGCTTCATTATTGGCGTATAAAAATGCAACTGATTTCTGTACATTGATTTTATACCCTGCGACTATGCTGAATTCATGTATCAGTGCTAGCAGACTTTTGGTGGAGTCTGTCAGGTTTTTCCGTGTAGAGTATCATGTCATCTGTGAAAAGTAAAAGTTTGACTTCTTCTTTGCCAATTTGATGCCTTTTATTTCATTTTGTTGTCTGATTGCTGATGCTAGGACTTCCAACACTATGTTAAACAACAGTGGTGAGAGTGGACATCCCTGTTGTGTTCCTGATCTCAGAGGGAAAGCTATCAGTTTTTCCCCATTGAGGATGATATTATCTGTGAGCTTTTCATAAATGGCTTTTAGGATGTTTAAGTATGTTCCTTCTATCCCGACTTTCTTGAGGGTTTTTATTTAGAAAGGATGCTGTATTTTGTCAAATGTGCATTATTGACAGGTTCATATGGTTCTTTTCTTTTATTAGTGTGATGTATCACATGGATTGATTTGTGAATATTGAACCAACCCTGCAGCCCAGGAATGAATCCCACTTGATCATGGTGAATAATTCTTTTTATATGCTGTTGAATTCAATTTGCTAGTATCTTGTTGAGAAATTTTGCATCCACATTCATTAGGGATATTAGCCTGTAGTCTTTTGTGTTGCTGGGTATCTGTTTGGTTTTAGAATCAAAGTAATGCTGGCTTTATAGAATGAGTCTGGAAATTTTCCTTCCATGTCTATATTTTTGGGACAGCTTGAGAAGGATTGATATTAACTCTGCTTTAAATGTCTGGTAGAATTCCCCAGGGAAGCCATGTGGTCCAAGACTCTTATTTGTTGGGAGATTTTTGATAACTGATTCAGCTTCTTTACTAAGTATGGGTCTGTTTAAATTTTCTATTTCTTCCCGTTTGAGTTTTGGTAGTGTGTGGGTGTCTAGCAATTTGTCCATTTCTTCAAGGTTGTCCAGTTGTTGGCATATAATTTTTCATAGTATTCCTTGATAATTGCTTGTATTTCTGAGGGAATGGTTGTAATAAATCCATTTTAATTAGTGATTTTATCTATTTGGGTCCTCTCTCTTTTCTTTTTGAGAAGCCTGACTAGAGGTTTATCAATTTTGTTTATTTTTTCAAAAAACCAACTCTTGGTTTCATTGATCTCTACTGTTTTTTTGGATTCTATATTGTTTATTTCTGCTCTGATCTTTATTATTTCTCTTCTTCTGCTGGGTTTGGGGTATCTTTGCTGTTCTGCTTCTAGTTACTTTAGGTGTGCTGTTAGATTTTGTATTTGGGATTTTTCTTGTTTCTTGAGATAGGCCTGGATTGCAATTTATTTTCCTCTTAAGACTGCCTTTGCTGCATCCCAAAGGGTTTAGTTTGTTGTATTTTCATTTTCGTTTGTCCCATGTATTTTTAAATTTCTTCTCTAATTGCCTGGTTGACCTATTCATTCTTTAGTAGGATGTTCTTTAACCTCATGCTTTTGGAGGTTTTCTAGACTTTTTCCTGTGATTGATTTCAAGTTTCATAGCTTTGTGATCTGAAAGTGTGCATGGTATGATCTCAATTCTTTTCTATTTATTGAGGGCTGTTTTGTGACCCAGTATGTGATCTATCTTGGAGAATGTTTCATGTGCACTCAAGAAGAAAGTATATTCTGCTGCTTTGGGATGTAGAGTTCTAAGTATATCTGTCAAGTCCATCTGGTCCAATGTATCATTCAGGGCCATTGTTTCTTTACTGATTCTCTGTCTAGATTATCTGTCCATTGTGTAAGTAGAATATTAAAGTCCCCTGCAATTACCACATTCTTATCAATAAGATTGCTTATGTTTGTGATTGTTTTATATAATTGGGTGTTTCCAAATTTGGTGCATAGACATACATAATTGTTAGCTCTTCCTGATGGACAAACCCTGTAATTAGGGCATTAGCCCTTCTTCACCTCTTGTTACAACCTTTAACTTATAGTCTAGTTTGTCTGATATAAGTATGGCTACTCCAGCTTTCTTTTGACTTCCAGTAGCATGGTAGATGGTTCTCCATCCCCTCACTTTCAATCTGAAGGTGTCCTCAGGTCTAAAATGAATCTCTTGTAGACAGAAAATAGATGGGTCTTGCTTTTTTTACCCATTCTGATACCCTATGTCTTTTGATTGGAGCATTTAGTCCATTGCATTCGGTGTTATTATTGAAAGATATGGGTTTAGAGTCATTGTTATATCTGTAGGTTATGCTTGTAGTGATGTCTCTGGTACATTTTAGTCCTTGCAACATTTCACTCACAGAGTCCCCCTTAGGATCTCTTATAGGGTTGGTTTAGTGGTGATGAATTCCTTCAGTTTTTGTTTGTTTTGGAAAACCTTGATCTCTCCTTCTAATCTGAATGACAGGCTTGATGGATAAAGGATTCTTGGCTGCATATTTTTCCTGTTCATCACATTGACAATTTCCTGCCACTCCTTTCTGGCCTGCCAAGTTTCAGTAGATAGGTTAGCTACTACCCTTATGTGTCTACCCTTATGTGTTAAGCCCCGTTTATCCCTAGCTGCTTTCAGAATTCTCTCTTTATCCTTGTATTTTGCCAGTTTCACTATGATATGTTGTGCAGAAGATCAATGCAAGTTGTATCTGAAGGGAGTTATCTGTGCCTCTTGGATTTCAGTGCCTGTTTCCTTCCTCAGATTGGATAAGTTCTCAGCTATGATTTGTTCAAGCACACCTGCAGCCTCTTTCTCTCTTTCCGCTTCTTCTAGAATTCCTATGATATGGATATTGTTCCATTTGATTGAATCACTTGGTTCTCTAATTCTCCCCTCATGATCCTGGATTTTTTTTTTATCTCTCTTTTTCTCAGCTTCCTCTTTTCCCATAATTTTATCTTCTAATTCACCTGTTCTCCCCTCTGCCTCTTCAGTCCATGCTGTGGCTGCCTCCATTTTATTTTGCGCCTCATTTATAGCATTTTTTAATTCATCATGACTATTTGTTAATCCCTTGATATCTGCAGCAGTAGATTCTCTGCTGTCTTCTATGCTTTTTTCAAACCCAGCAATTAATTTTATGACTATTATTCTAAATTCTTGTTCAGTTATGTTGCTTATATCTTTTTTGATCAATTCTTTAACTGTCATTTCTTCCTGGAATTTCTTTTGAGGAAAATTTTTCTGTTTCATCACTTTGGCTAGTTTTCTGTCCTTATGATTTTTAAAAGCTTGTTATGTGTTCTGCACCTGTGAGCACTGCTATATTAAAGAGGGTCATACACTGTCCAGGGCCTGGCCCTTCAGTAAGTGTTTTTTGGAGAGTGTTACTTGCTCTCTGGTGTTGTGACTTTGGTTATTTTATTTCCCTACTTGTAGTGATGTTTTGGACCCTCTACCAGATGTACTTAGATTTGTTCCTTGAAGTAGCCCTGGAAAGGAAAACAGACAGACAAACAGGAAACAAAAACATGCAGACACACAAACCAATAAAACAAACCAACAAAATCAAAAAACTAAAAACAATCCAAAAGCAAAAAACCAGAAACATGAGCTACAAGTAAAGAACAGGGTGGAGGCGGTGCTGATGGAAGAGCACACACAAAGACAGAAATGACAGGGGCGGGGAAAAAGAAAAAATGAACAATGACCAGGCAGAGAAACTAAAAGGCTTAATCCAAAGATAGACAAAGGAAAATAAGGAGGTAGGGGAAAAAGAAACGAAGGTAAAGTTACCCAGACAGAGAAACTGTACTGGTTGATTATTCCAGAGAGAAAGAAAGGAATGTAAAGAAGAACCTGTATCAAGAGAATGGATTAAATATGGCCGTTTAAACAAACCAATAGCCATAGTAACCAGCCTAGAGGAGGGAAGAGATAAGAAGGAGAAATGGAAGGAAGAATACATCTATATAGTGAGAATTGTCCTAGAATTAATCCAGGCAATGCAGAAGCACTGGTCTGGAGGAGGGGGTGTGTCTGGTTCCACAACATCTATCCCACTCCAGTAGATACACGGTTACCTGGCTTGGAGGGGCGTGGTTTGGTGTAGGCAGGTCCCACCTCCACTGGGCCCCGAGGTCAGTTCCCTGAGACCCCTGCCTTGGTGGTGGTGGGAGAAAAATGGCAACCCCCCAGTGTCTCCTCCACAACCTGGTGTCCCAAATCACTCCTTTGAAGCCATCCTCACTGTGCCACGGGCACAGACTAGGCTGTCTGTCTCACTTCTCTGACTCTGTGGCCTTGGTGCTTGGCTGGGATTTAAACTCCCTCTCTGTGCACCCCGGTACTAGGGAAACGCCTCCTGATATGTGGTCCTGGCTGGTTTTGTCCTGTGCCACAGCACTTCAGGGGAGGGGACCGGTTTCTCCTGCTGCGGACCATGCCCCTGATCTACCACTGAACCCGGAGGTGGCTCCCGCCTCACCAGGTACATGAACAGGGCAACCAGCCCCAGTCCAAAGATGGGATCTGCAGTTAGAGATCCTCTAACCTGCAGTTACAGATGGGATCCCTCTCCTTCCCGATCTGATGTTTTTTCTGTTGTCCAGATACAGTCCTATGCTTCCCCAGCCACAATTTCTCTTCCCTTTGTCTCTCTGCAGAAGGGGATCCCTCCTCTCCATGCCTACACAGCCCGTTTTATCTCCCCTAGTTTGCAATCACCCACCTATGGCCCCTCAGGTTGTCCGGATTTCTCTAGGATAGACAGTCCTCTCTCCTTATTTTTTTTTTTAATTACAGATTTTGTTTGTATTTCTCACACTAAGGATGTTAAAGCATGAGTCACCCAAGGTAGTAATCTAAAATACACAATGAGAAAAAAACATTTCGACTAGTGCAAAAGGGGTGTATTTTGCCAATGAAGTCAACATAATTAAGATAATGTTACAGTGGAAACCACTATACATTTTTTCGGCCAAAAATCTTTTTAATAATAATCATCTATTACTAATTAGATCTCTTCCCTGTTGGGTACTTTATGGTCTGTATATGTCCAGGATTTCTGCTTATTGTTAAGGTCCTTACTTGGTGCCATAGAATAATGGCTAGGATGTGGGCCTGACTTCAGAATGTTGTACTAGCTTGGTAACCTTATGCAAGACAGCAATGCCACTGTGCGTCAAGTTCCCCATCTGAGAAATGAGCATAATGATATTTCTTTTCTATTTCTGAGAATCGTGGTGAGGATGAAATCCCACAATACATAAAATTCATGTACCACAGTACCCACCAACCGTATTGGGGCAATAATAAGATTTCTGCCGTTTAGCACTCTTCTGTTCTTCATAATCGGCACTATGCCACAGCCACAGAACACCGTGGCAAAGATGGGGAATGATAACAAAGAGCAGTATCTGCTAGTATATCTCTCCGAACTTCATATCAATAATTCTCAGAACCAAAGGGCACCCACACTTTTGGCTGTTGCTCAGTCCAGTTCCTGTGTGCAAGGTGTCAGACAATACTGGCACCACAAGAAAGTATAACGTAGAGTCTCTTAGGGAGACTGTGAACTTGTGATTTAGTCTGAGAGTCAAGACACACGTATATAAAAAAAATAATAGTAGGAACACCTAAATGTTACTAAGCATTGCTGTATGCCAGGGGCTGTCCAGATTTCACAGTGATCTTGTATGATATGTACTTTCATCATCTCCATTTACAAATAAGGAAACTGAGGCATGGAGTGGTTAAATAACTTTCTCAAGGTTAAGGAGTTAGCAAGTGGAAGGGCCAGAGTTTAAACCTAATAAATGGCCTTAGAGTTCAAGCACTCAACCACACAGCAGTTAGTTATTCGCTGGAGTAGATAATCCTGCTTGATAATCATGTGCTGATGAAGGAGACTTCAGGAAAAAGGAGCTCGCATTGCAGCCATGATGTAAGAGATTCTAGGTCCCTTATTAAATATTGATTCTAGGTCCCTTCAAATATTGATTGTCTAATGTGGGGGAAATATGGGAAAATATCCGATATGGAGGACTGACCCTTCCTCTTCTTTTAAGGAATTACCCTGTAAATTCCGCCCCCCCACCCCCCTACACACATACTCATATTCTCTCCCCACTGCACTGGTCCATGGGTAGGCTCAGACCATTCCCTTCATCCTGCTCCAAAGTCCAGGTCAGGCCGTGTGGTAATACAACTTGCTACCAAGCAACCCACATCAGAGGTAGACCTCTTTCATACCTTCCCCTAGGGACCCTCTACTCAAAGTCCTGGCACAGCATCATAGAAGCACCCGGGAACTTGTCAAAAATACTACACATCAGATTCCACCTCAGAATTACTCAGAATCTGCATTTAACAAGATCCCAGATGATACATGTACACACTGAAGTATGGGAAGCCTGACTTGGAAGATACTTCTCTGCTTAAGCACCCCCAACCCCACTGGCCTCTACATGACGGTAATAGGTCTTCTCCACCTCCCTGAAGTATGCTCCATCACATCGGCTCATCTCAAGTTCATGGTCAAAGGCAGATGCAGCAATTCCTTCCTTTGGTTGCTCTGAGGTTAAATTTCCTGTCATCTTAATCCAGCATCCATAAAGGAGGTACACACATGGGAAACAACTGGGCAAGGATGCTTATTTGTAAAAAGTGTCCTGGGAATGGAGTTGAGCTGTAAAAATAGATAGAATTTTGATAGGTATAGTAGGAAGGAATAGGTGGGAAAGACAGAGGGAAATCATGGAAGTTTCGGTGCTTCGAGAAAAGGTAGAGTACAAACGGTAACCGAAAGCCATGCAGAGTGTGAAAAGGGCCATTAGAAAAATTTATATCAGGGGCACCTGGGTGGCACAGATGGTTGAGTGTCCAACTCTTGATTTCGGCTCGTCATGATTTCATGAATCATGAGTTCCAGCCCCATGTTGGGCTACTTAATGTCAATGCAGAGCCTGCTTGTGATTCTCTCTCTCCCTCTCTCTGTGCCTCTTCCCAGATCTCTCTCTCTCAAAATAAATGAATAAACATTAAAAAGAAAAGAAAAGAAAAAAGAAAAATTTAGATCTGGATGGTCTCGCAGGACACAGTCACAATCTCCCTCTGGAGAACAGACCAGTCTGCCAGAGCAGAGGCAGTCCTAAATAAAACCACCACCCTGCTTACTCAAGCAACAAAATATGAAAGAGGTTTGGGGATGGTGAAAATAGGAAAGTGCACGAGTAGAAGGGGAGTGTAATGTGTTACTTCTGAAAGTTTGTCCTAGATGTACGCAGTGGCCCAAGTGTCGATGTCAGGCAACCTGTGCAATAGCACTACTGGTTGTAGACATCTGTCAAGGTGCAAATAATAAACTCTCCTTAAGTAAGTTACATGCAGCAGTAACAAGGTCATAAATCAACAGATACTGCTGAATGCTGAATTTTAAGACAAGTTTCTCCTCTCAGTGCTATTTAGAGCCAAATTTCGGGGGGGGGGATGGAATAGTAAAATTTCTTGGCATATTTAGATCACTTAAAGGGATTGTTATGCAGCAAAAATGAAGTATTGATAGCAGGCAATGCTTGATGTTGAAAATCTAACCTTATTAAGCGTTATGGATATTGATTAGAGAGGAAATTAAATATACCCTTTGTACTTATGCAGGGGGTTAGCATGTTCCCTGAGTACTCCCAGAACAGCATGCCTTTCCTTCCTCCAGTGGGGATTTAGTCACTGTCAGCTGGAATTGCATTTGGAGAACAGTGATAAGTACTCAGGTAATAAAGGCACCCATAAAGTGTCAATAAATTGCATAAGTAAGAGGCTTTGCCATTCTGTGAATGACACAAAGACAGATGGTTCCCCATCAAAGAGCTTCTGAGACAAAGCTTTATATAGATAGGAGAGTGGAATGAGACGGTAATGGAGAGACTTTCTTCTCGTGATCAGGATGCTAAATTAATTTAGCTTGTCCAGCTCATGGAGCTTCATCTGTTAATTAGGGGCCAAGAATATGGCTGTCAGGATGTGCTTAGATGTTTACAACTTTGTCACCTGTGCCCCCACCTGGGTCTTAGGCATGGAACCCAGATCTAGTTGATGTGGCAGTCTTTACCATTTAGACGGCCAAATGATATGGAAAGTTCCATAACCTTTCCAACAGTACCTCCTAATTCCTCAGTTTGATGTGCCACTAGACATGACTTCCTGGGTATTTGATTCCTGACTCAGAATGATGCTGTGTGTGGGGCCAGGAGAACAATCTGGTGGAACTGTCCCCACCCCCCCCCCCCCCACACACACACAAAGGAAGACCCTGAGGTGCATGGGAGTTAAATGCTTTCTTTACTCAGTGTCTCCTGCCAGGGGTAACATGCAGCCTGAGATCCAGGTCACTAAACTCCCAGTGTAGTGGTCATGCTCTTGAACCCTACAGCCAAAGATGCTACTCTGTCTTCATTCTTTTGTGCCATTGGTCATGGCTTGATATGGATCTGATTATTTGACCCATCTGACTGGAGAAAGTGGGAAACTACCATTGTGATATTTCTGCCATTGTGATGGCAGTTCGTCATAATCAAGTACCTACTTAGGTCAGGTACTGTGTGATATGCTTCTGATCTAGAACCCCATTTGGTCTTTGTGGTAACTCTATAAGGTAGGCAGTAATGATAATAGTATCATTATTCACTTTAAGAACAAATGTAGCTCTGAGGGATTAAATAATTCCTTCTAGTATATTAGCAAGAGGCAGAGCCAAGATTTGGACCTCTAGGCTGTTTGACCCCAAAAGCTGTCCTTCGAAGCACTCGGCTACATTTGCTTCTACCTCACTGTGATGTCAAGTTGGTATTTACTGTCCCCTAAGCAAAGCCTTAGCTCAGAGCTGTCCTGCTTTTTTAGGAATGCCAGCCGAATGCAAAATCAGGAGCCCCTGCTTTGAAATGCCCTGGTTTGGGGATCGTCATCCCTGGTCATCTCTGTCCTCGAAACAGCTGCAGCAGCAGTGAGCTGTCTCTTTCGAGCACCTGCAGTGAGAACTCCAGCAGCTCCTCCCACACATGGCATGATGGAAAGAACCTCAGGAAAAGGGTAAGGCCTCCTTTTGAGACAATTTAGCATCAGAGTGAGCCAGGAAAGAATCCTCTTCTGGCAGGAAGGTGGACGGTGGGAAGAGAATGACCATTTGTTGAGTACCTGTGCATTTACTGCTCACAGAATTATATGGGGAGATCTCATTTCCTCCATTATATGGGAGAGGAAGCTGGCTCAGAAATGTTAAGTTACTTTCCAGAAGTCCCACAGCAAGTGAGGGGTGGAAGGATGATTTAACCCAAATGACTTGGACAGCATGGGAGGGAGTTGGGAGGAAGAAGACAGTTTCCTTCTGTGCTTTGCTGGAGCCCACCAAGCTCATAGATTCATATCAAGTTGGAACCCAGAGCCCTGGCCTAATGAAAGTGACGATGTTTCAGGCCAACTCAGATGTTTCCAATTAGTTTTATGGACACTCTCTATTGCTGCGATGCTCAGAAAGACTTGCTAATGCCCACTGCAAATGACAGTGAGCAAGGCCACTGGCCAAGCCAACCCCGACTAAGCATCCCTTGAGAACTCAAAGCGAATGTTGTTTTCTTCCCAGATGATAGGGAGGATGGTACATCATCTCAGAATAAGTGGCCGAAAGTTTTCAAAGTATCATTAGCTTTGTAGGAATTTACTACTCAAGCATGGCATGTATTATATTGACCTCCTTTACTCAGTTTTATAGCCTCATAAAGCACTAATTGACTATAAATTGGAGGATGGCATGGCAGAGAGAGAAAATACCATGGTAGATGACAGGGACTGTGGCTCCACTGGAGGCAGGCATGCGCTGACTTAGATGCTGGGAGTTTTTTCACCAGGTTGTTAGGTAACTCCTGCTGCTGGATGCCTCCCATCTGCTAGGTGGGCCCTCACAAGCGAACAAGCATCTGTGCAGGCTGCCATAAGCAGAGGGTGTGGAAGAGCTACTTCTGCCCTTTCCCCATATTGAAGAAAAGCAGAAAGTACACAACAATGGAAACCCTGAATCAGAAGTTTCAGAGGTCATTTTCCTATCATATGCGTAAACTCCCATTTGTGATTTGGAAGCATAGAAGCCAGGAGGGCTTCATAACTGCCAGAAAATAATAGTGAGGCAGTAGCTTTGTCATACTCTGAACAAGAACTCAGAAAAAATTTCAAAGTGGAATTTAGAGCTTATTCCCTTGGACTCAGACTCCTAATACAGCATGTGTGTATTATCAAAGTTGTTCCTTCTGAGTAGATGTTCAAAGTTCTGAATAATGGCTGCTGGAGCCTGACTCTTAACAAACTGGGAAGATGGTCAGGAATGTTCCCTCTCTTTGTGGTTGTCACTGGCTCCAGAGCCCTTGCTCTGTTCTCTTCACTCCCCCTTTCCCCCCCTTCCCCCCTCAGAGCCTTTGTCTTTTTGTCCTTTGCCTTGCTTGCCTTTTTTTCTTTTCTTTTTCCTGAAATTCTTACAATTCGAGCAACCCTTAATCTTTTAGGGAAACCTCTTCCCTGAGAAAGGAGAAATTAGGTTCTTATGTAATTTTTACACACTCAGGTGACTGTCATCTGTGGATTTCATAAGGTCCTGAATCAGAATGGATTGGAGTACCAGCACACCTGTCACATCTCACATAGTCCCAGTTTTCAAGGACCTAGCAAACTAGACCCAGCCCATAAAGACATTTAAATTTATATTATTTAAGAAACTTCTACAGTTCTTACCACGTACCAAGTACTCATTTAGTATTAACTTACATAATAAATTCATGTATTATGAATTTTCACATGACTACAATAATAACTTGCATAATAATAAATATGTGACCAATGGCTCTTTGATAATTCACAATTATTTTTTTAATATTCTTTTCTATAGAAACAGAAAGGAAGCCTGCAAGAGATGCATTAGGCTGTTCTGCATGGAGGAATCTGGATCTAATTCATGAATAATTACCATGTGCCACCCAGCTCTTTTAGTATTTCACAAGTATTAGCTCATTCAGTGCTCATAAGAGCCTATTTAAGTAGGTTTGCCTATTCCCCCATTGTACAGATGAGGCAATTGGGCTACTGAGAAATTAAGTAACTAGCCAAAGATCTCATAGCTGGTAAGTGGCAGAGCTGGCTAGTTGGTTCCAGAACTTTCACTCTTTGCCATTCTGCTGTCATGGCCCTGTTGAATCAGCCAAGCTTGAAATATTATTCAAATTATTGGGATGGACTGGTTACATTAAGACCAAGAATGTTATTAAAAAAAAAAAAAAAAGTTGTGTGAAACCATTGTCCAGTCAAGAAATAGAAAAAGACTATGGACGTGGAACCTAGGCCCCTATGTTATCAGCGGCATCCTTCAGCCAATTGCACTGCCTCCCAGAGCAGCTGTTTTCCAGGCACAGCATGAAGCTGCCTGTGGAAATGCCAGCTCCTCCCTCATCTCTCCTATAGAAGATTCATGCTTTTTTTTTTTCAAGTTTCCAGATTGTTCCAAACTTTTCTCATGTTACTGAATACTATAATATTACTGAATTACTGAATACTATATATTTACTATATAAAAATTACTGAATTACTGAATACTATAAAACCTCCCAGGACCCAGCTCTCCATCCTGTGAGATTAACCACATTCCTCAATTGGTTTTCCACAGGATAGAGAGCTGGGCCCTGGGAGGTTTATGGTCACTGGCCCTGGGATGAATCCAACCTCAGGAAGCCAGGCTTTAAAGAGGCAGAGTGAGCTCGGCTGAGCACATCTTCTATGGGTTTAACAAATCTGCCTTTTTCAAGCTCTTGCGGGGTACTTTTGCCTGGCTTCTCTTCTTATTGTGAACGTGACTATCAGGATCATGGAGCTTCTTAGAAACCCAAGGAGGGGCAGCCCTCCCACTGGTTGGTCTCTAATACCCAAACTCACTAATGGGATTTCTCCTGATTTCCAAAGAAGTTTTATTGGCATAGAGGAAAAGGAGAGGAAAGGGGAGGCATCACCAAATAGCATTTATCCACAGCAACTTCTGATACTGGAGAGTTTTCTAAAGAAAATATATAATTTGACTTAAAAACAATCAACAAATAACAGATAAAAAAATAAGCACCATGTGGTGTAGATAGCAAGAGTAATTTTAATGGAAATGTCTTAGATGTAAACAAATGTTCACAGATTACTAAAAAGCCAAGGCTACAACGTGAAGTTTCTGACACTTTTTCAACCTCTGCACATGGTTTGTGGTCAGTTATGGGCGGGGGCAGCTGGTATGGAGATGCCAAGAGAAGTTGCACTGTTAGGCAAGGTGGGCACAGAGCACACGTCTGAAACCACCAGATTCACTCATAGAAGTTCTTCACCTTTAATCATATAACCTTAAAAAAAAAAAAAAAAAAAGACTGAGGTCAGTGCCCAAATCCCACCGATTTCCCTGAGTCTTGGTATGCGATAAAACTCTGCAGTTTCCATTCAAGAGAGGGGTGTGAGCGGTGTGAAGATTGTCTACGATTATGTATGATCTCTATTATGACATTGACAATATAGAGAAGAGGACAGAGACTTGGCTCCAGTCACATAGCATTGCCAATGGGTATGCAGGCTCGAGAGCCAGCCTGCCTGGGTTCGAATCTCCGCAATGCTACTTTGGAACCGAGTCCCAGGAAGAGCCCTGGAAATCAGAGCTTTTGAAACCTTTGTTCCAGCTCTTCCTTAAATGTGTAATCTTAAACAGACTAACCATGCTGCCTCTCAGTTTTCTCCCTAGTAAAACAGAATTGATAATGTCTCCCTCATGGTGTTGTTCTGAATATTAATTCAAAGCCCTGTTCCAGTGGTTGCTACACAGCAGATGGTCAGTAAATGCTACTTCTCTACTTCTGCCCTCCACTTCTGGTTAGCAATACTATGAGAAATATGAAGGTCTGTGTAGGATAGAATGGTTTTTCTGTGTCATTCTTAGTCAAAATCAGCACTACTATTTGGGATGGTATGAAGAACAGAAAATTGACCTTTCATAGTAGGCAAATCATTACTATAGGGTTCTAGCAGCCAGTGTCCCACTGTTAGATGTACGTATGTGTTTCACAGATGTTCCCCTTCTATCAAAGAAAGTCATGAAGACCCAGAACTATCAAATTTTAGAATGGAAGGGACCATTAATATAGGGACCAACTTGCTTTTCCATTTACCTGCTCTACCTCTTGTAAATACTGTACAATGAGGTCATATTTTCTTCTGATTATTTCCTAAGTGCACCTTCAACATATCTTCACTATTTTGGTCTTTGCCATCCCACTTCTTCTACCTGGAGATCCTTTCCCCTAGGTTTCAGCCAAGGCAAACTCATCCTTTGTTTAGGGGCTAGGGAGGTTTGAAACACAGACACACACACACACACACACACACACACACACACACACACACACCAAAAATCTTCATATATGCCTCTCATGGCTTTTCCAAACAGGGGTTTGACCTCTCTCTGAATTTCTGGAGTTCCTACTACATTCATACTCCTTGTTTGCCCCCTTGACTTCTGGTTATTTGTGTCAAGTCTCCTCTCCTCTGCTGGCTTGCTTGCTCCTTGAGGGCAGGGTCCTTATCTACTACTTTATTACATCATGGGCTACTTAGCTCAGAAGCTGGCAAAGCAGAGATTTGCTACATAGTTAATGATTAATTACCATTAATTAATTAAGGTATGCATTTATAGAGGAATACTGAACCACCAGAATCAAGTCTAATCACGTACTTTTCCTTTTTGTAGTTGTGATCCACGTGATTCAATGATGTCTGACATGTACTTTTCTTTCCTAGAAATCATCACAAAACTGGGATAAAAGGCTAAGTATTGACTCTTCGCTCCCAAGTGGCTTCGCTAGTCCGACAGATGAACTACCTCCCACTCGTATCAAGGAAAGTCACATTTTGGAAGGACTAAGAAAGCTACAGAAGCGAAAGGTGTTACTTGAACCCCCGTCAGTGATAACAAAATGGGGTTATAAAGATTGCATGAACTCAAATGAAGGAATATATTCTCCAGGAATTAAGAGTAGCAGCATCAAGGGGTATCCCCCCTGCAAACCAACTGACACGAGGAGCCCCAGCAAGGAGCCTCACGAGACATTTGTCTATGACACAGATTCCCATGATGATGCTGATGAGGACTCTTCCTCCTTAGCCTTGCTCCAGGCAGCTCCAAACCAGAGCTGCAGGCTGCACAGTCATAAATTAACCCACAGTGTTTCTGACAGCCTATTTGGCTGGGAGCTGAATAGAAAACACTTTACAGAAGGTATGTCCTCAGTTTACCCCAGGGAAAGGCCTGAGAATCGGACCAGTTGTGCCAGCAACTGCCCCTTGGAGAGGATGCTGTGCCCAAGTGTGCAGGCGCCTCAAGTACAGAGAGAGAGGGAGCCACGCGGTCAGGGCCATGTGGCTCTCAGTCTACAGCTTTCAGACACCGATGACAATGAAGCCTTTGATGAATTGCACATTGGTAGCAGTGACGAGAAAAGCCATTCAGACTTGTCACTGACTGCTGACACTGACAGATCCATGGAGAATCTGGACATCCTTATGGGATTTGGAAAATCTCAACTGGGGTCTCCTGATGAGGAGGAAAAACAAGTGCCCATCCCCTTAGAGAGTAGACCAAAGACGTTTAGCTTCATTAAGCAGCAAAGGGTTGTAAAAAGGACTTCTTCAGAAGAATGCATTACCGTCATATTTGACGCGGAAGATGGCGAGCCCATTGAATTCAGCTCTCACCAGACTGGCTTTGTCACTGTTACCAGAAATGAAATTTCTATCAATTCGGCCCCTACTGGACCCAAGGCAGAACACACTGAAATTTTACCTCAGGGAATGGCTCATTTACAGCCAGGAGCTGCAGCAAGAGACTACACTTTCTTGAACAGACCTGAAGAGCAAACTGAGAAAAACATTCCAAAAGATGACATAGATAATGTTACTGTGGCACCCACTGACTCTTTCAGCCCCAGGACAGTCACACAAAATACTCAGCGACCAAGACCAGCCAAACCAACACTCACTGTGTCATGCCAGAGTAATTCTAGGTCTTCAGTGTCCATGGGTATCTATCAAAAACAAAGTCTGACAAAAATCCCTGCCAGGGGCAAGTCTTCACCTCAGAAATCAAAAATGATAGAGCCTGAACTCTCCTCAAGAGTGCCCTCATCGGGCCCAGTGTCTCTTGAAAAATCACCAGCCTTAGCTCCTGGGAAGCTCTCACGGTTCAAGAAGACTGAGGGCCCAGCACCCCTTTTTGATTTGCAGCCAGATTCACACATTCCAAAACACCCTGGCCAACTTCCTCATGGCTCCAAAATGTCCAGCAGAAAGGATTGGGTTCAGTGCTCCAAGAGTCAGATTCCAGCATCACAGTTACTGCCAAGGCCCCTCAATGAGCCAGGTGACAATGGAGAACCCCCGACAAGGGACAAACACTGTGACCCTGGGCCAGAGGCAGGGATGAAATCACCTCCCCCCCCACCCCCTCCAGACAGGTCAGGCTCCCTTCTCATCAGGCCCAGTTATGACTATTTGCCACCACCCTCATCTGCCAAGCCTGACACCAGGGTCCCCAATGAAACAGCAAGGACCATATTCAAATCCCCACCTCTGAAGGGATCCTCTGCTCCTATTATCTCTTCTAATCAGATCATGACAGAAGTGCCAGGGAAGAAACCTTCTGTGGCCTTCAAAAAGCCTATCTTCACTCACCCTCTGCCCTCCACAGAAAGAGTGATTCAAACCAGATGTTCCGCTCATACCCCAAGCAGCTCATTTGCTGTGATGGCCCCAGGGCCCCTAAAGGTCTCTCCAAAGAGAGGTGTCCCCAGAACCCCACCTCACCAAACGCTTGGGATCACACAAGCAGACACAGGGTTACGGACTCCCAAGAATTGTCCTTCAGGCCCTGAGCCACTGGAAATATCATCCCCCAAAAGTGTGTCCCCAGGAAGAAAAGGACAAATGAATGACTGTGTCCCCACCTCACCCAAGCCTGCCTTCTTAGGGGCGAATGAATCACCATCATCTCAGGGTAACAGTCACTCATCATCACCCTCCTCCAAAAGCCATAACACCCCACATGGTTGTCAAAGCGCTCATGAGAAAGGGCTGAAAACTCGCCTCCCGGTTGGGCTCAGAGTCCTCATGAAATCTCCCCAATTGCTCAGGAAAAGTTCTACAGTGCCAGGGAAACATGAAAAAGACAGTCTGAATGAAGCCTCTAAAAGCTCTGTGGCTGTGAGCAAGGCTAAGCCAGAGGATGCTGGGAATCCAGTGAGCATGGAGACCACAGTGGGAGAAAGAACTGTGACTCCACTGTGTTTTCAGGCACAAGGCAATTTGGCTGAAGGGCTTCCCCTGGAAACGGCAATGCCAGAGTCATTGGATAATAGCATCCTTGAGGCTGATGGAAAAGATGGGGTAGAAAACAGGGCTGTGAAAAGATCCCTTTCCTCCAATAAGCCACACTTAAAACCAGCTCTAGGCATGAATGGAGCCAAAGCCCGCAGCCAGAGTTTCAGTGCTCACTCGGGTGACAAGCCCCCTACTCCCCCCATGGAAGGGCCAGGCAAAGTTCGAACTCAGATTATTACCAACACCGCTGAGAGAGGCAACTCCCTCACTCGACAGAGCTCCTCCGCGGAAGTCTCGCCCAACAAGACCCCTTCTGCTCCCATGTCTGACAGTCTCCCCAGTGTGGGGAGGCCTCTGGGACATCTCTCCACCAGGCAAGCCTCCCTAGGGAGTGCAGGCAGCAGCCCCAGTAACCAGCATGGGAGCCCAAGCAAGTTGCCTTTGAGGGTCCCTCCAACATCTGAAGGGCTCCTTGTCCCCTGTGGAATGGAAGACAAGCAGGGCTATGCAGAGGGAGGATGTCCCACCATGGCTGTCCCTGAGGAACCAAACAGTGACCACTACACATGCCCACCCACCCCAGCAGACTGCCCACGAGCCCCGCAGAATCCGGGGAGGACAGAGCGTCCACACAGTTTTGAAACAAGCAGGACCTCCAAGCTAGAAACTTCTGGAATGTGTCCAGATACTTCTACAACCAGGACTGGTGCTGTGAGCCCCGAAGCCCCCCTCTCACCCACAATTGAAGAAAAGGTCATGTTGTGCATTCAGGAAAACGTGGAAAAGGGCCAAGTGCAAACAAAGTCCCCCTCTGTGGAAGCGAAGCCAAAGCCGGGGCCTTCTTTAGCCAGCTGGTTTGGTTTTCGGAGGAGTCGACTTCCAGCTCTCAGTAGCAAGAAAATGGATGTCTCCAAAACCAAAGTGGAAAAAAAGGATGCAAAAGGTTTGGGGTTTGGAAACAAACAGCTAAAATCGGAGAGAAAAAAAGAGAAAAAGAAGCCTGAGCTGCAGTGTAAAATGGAAAATGAGCTTGCCAGGAACACTAGGTTGGCACAGAGTCCAGACAGTAGTTTACAAAGCAAAAATACTTTGAAGACCCCACAAGACGTCTATGACCAAACGAAGTTTGAACCAAGAAGTAGACCCAGCCCTGTCACATGTTCAACGAAAGATACATTTATGACGGAACTTTTGAACAGGTAAGGTCTTGGCAAAGAGGGTGGCAGTGTCAAGGGGTCCCCCCCCAAAACAGGGAGGGTCGTTTGCTTCCTGCACATGAAATGCTGGTCAAGCATGTTCTCATGCAAATAGAAATGCACAGTGGCAGCAGTCTTTTGTACATTAGCCAGAATTTAAACAATGAAATAAAAGTTAGCCATAAAATGATAATTTAGTCCATGTTACTTTGTTAACCAAATCAATGGTCTTTGAAATTAAAGAATGGTAAGTTTTATCAAGGTTGATAGAAATTCAGCCTACACTGGGACCGTGGATTGTACCCACATGGCATGAAATGGAACAAAATTACACATACGTTTTAAGGTATGCCGACCTCATTGATTGTGCCAAGCAAGCAAACGTATACTTAGAAACGTTCCAGAGGTAATTACATTTCCTGCTGATCTCAAGCCAGACATGTATTTAGCAATCACTCTTCAGTGGCTTTTATTTTGCTCCCTCCTTCCCCCATCTCACAAGCAGTAAGTAAGTAAGTAAGTAAGTAAGTAAGTAAGTAAATAAATAAATAAATAAATAAATAAATAAATAAATATCAAATCTAAACTGACACACTCCTGGGATGTCAGGTGAAGATCTGATCAAGGCCACTGACAAACATTTATCACTCAAAGGTTTAAAGACAAAGAGATACAAAGAGGTTACCTTAAACATCAAAGGATTGGGAAAAGTAGTGATTGAAGAAGAGCAATGTAATTTATCAGAGGAATCACTTTCTACCTGCAGAGTTGATAAGAAAGCCGCTCAACAGACAGAAAGTGGATCAAATAATGTTTCCTGCAGGAGTGTGTTAAAGGGCAGCTCCCAGGGTTCCTGCCTCACCAGCAGCTCTACGAGCACTCAAGGAAACCACAAGAAAAACATCAAAACCAAAGCCGATGTGGAAATACCGAAAAGCTCCCTGGTAAGTGCTCCCCCCATCCTGGTTATGAAGTGAATCTGGTTGGGTTCTTTCTAGCTAAGCTGATGGCAATGTACAAGCACAAGATTATCAGGTGAATGGGGGGAGAAAGTTCAAGGAAAAGGAGAGACACCTGGTGACAGCAGAGAAGTGAGAGCAATATTGCAAATGGAGTCTCTGCCTCCAGGATCTTTTCTGGGTTAGCTGCCTTTCAGGGCAGTATAACCAGAGTGCCTGCAACTGACAGGCTGGTGTCATCTTCAGATTAGGCTCCTGTGCAGGGGATTTATTTTGATGATCATTTCCTTCATTTCCAACAACACAAAAAGGCGTGGACATGATTATAAAACATAATAGTGCTAAACAATTGGAGAGATTGTTGGCTATTTTGATGGCTCGATTTAAGCACTGTTCTTTTTTTTTTTTTTTTTTTTTTTTTTTTTTCTGAAAGCTGTATGTACCAATTCCTCTCACCTAGACAGAAAGTATTGAAGAAATCTATTTTGGAACTTGATTCCCTATTATTGAGTCTCTTAATTATGAAGTGAAAAACTCAACTCAGGGGTAATTTCTTTTAAGAAATGAAAGGGCCTGGGTAGCTCAGTTGTTAAGTGGCTGACTCTTGATTTTGGCTCAGGTCATGATCTCATGATTCATGAGATCTGGTCCCAAGTCTAGCTCTGTGATGACAGCATGGAGTCTGCTTGGGGTTCTCTATCTCCCTCTCTCTCTTCCCCTGCCCTGCTCATGTGTCATGTGAGCTCTCTCTCTCTCTCTCTCTCTCTCTCTCTCTCTCTCCCTCTCCCTCTCTCCCTCTCTCCCTCTCTCCCTCTCCCTCTCCCTCTCCCTCTCTCAAAAATAAATATTTAAAAAATGAAAGAGTATTTTTATATTTCCCCAGGATATGCTTGTTTCAAATAATATTTTGGTTTTAAAATTACCTTAAATTGCATTTGCTCTCCTTACCTTCTTTCTGTTCTTGCATAATTGATTTGGTGATATTTATTGTTCCTTTGTATAAGTTTTGAAGCACTTCCACAAACAAAAAGAAATTCTTTTTATAGAATTACTGTATCCATATGTTTTTGTACTATAATAAAAGAGATTGTAAAATATGGTACATACTACCATTTTCTTAGGGAAAACCTGAAATATAAAGTAATTATACATTTTTTTTCTAGAGTGTTTCACAGGAGATTTTAGAAGTAATCATGATTGGCATTCATTATTATTAATTACTAGTTTAATTAATTCTTGATATTTAGGATCCCTTAGAATTTCATAGACATAATTTAATTTAACACAAATGCACATTTTTCTTTCAAATAGCTTTGGACTCGGAAGAGCTATAAAGTTTTTGGGGTTTTTTTTGTTTTTTTTTTTTTCAAATGCTCTGAAGTCATATTGCAAACTAGGTCCTTGCAAAAGTTCCCCCCCCCCACCCCACCCCCACCCCCCCACCTTTTTCTTCTGGGCTTCCATGGTATCCTCCCTTCTTTGAAAATGTAGATGTCCCCCGCATTGTAAAATCACAAATTATAAGCATATGTAAGGCTGCCCTTGTAGTGTCACCGAAAGGAAAGAGAGAATGAACAGTGTGGAAACGTGCAATATGCCAGAAATTCAATCCAACTGATCTAAAACTTTGATAGCCTGGCAGAGCCTCTTATCAGAGGCACTCAATTTAACTATGCCCCATTTAATATGTTTCTGACAGCTTAGGGTATATATCTTTGCTGCACAGAAATACCAAAAAAACAAAAAACCTTTGTTTGGCTTTCACAATTTCATTTTTACTTTCTCGTTACTTCCTAACACTACAGTAATTTCTGTGCTTTTTGTCTCTCGTCTTCAGTCTTTCACTGAATTACTACATTTCAGGGTAGTAATAAGTGTCCTTTGGTCCTTCCAGAATATCAGCAAGAAACATTCTTATTATTTTCTGTGAAGTACAAAGATTACTTAACCACCCCAAAATACATAATCAATAGGGATATGCTAATTTTTTCTAGTTAGCTGCAAGAGGAAATTAGTCATGCTGGGAAGCTTTTCCATACAGAGGAATATTATTAACCTGGATAGTTGACCACCTAGTCTTTTTTTTTTTTTTTTTTTTTTTTTTAATGTAAAATGCAGTGGGGTTTTTTTGTTTCATCTCCATAATCATCAATGTGGAATGGACTAAAATTACTAATTTCAGAAAGGACATTGCCATAGTCTCCTTTGGGACTAGTACAAGACTAGCAGTGAAAACCTATTTATTATATGTTATCAGCCTGTACAGGAAGGACATTAGTTGCAAAATAGGATATATTGTAATACCATAGCACATTGATGGGAATGCCCATGAACCTCTTAAAATTCAGAGTTTGAGGGAATTTTCCCCTACTAGAGCTCAAGGTAAATTTCCCATTTGCTTATTTTAAACTCTATTGCAGAGAATCTTTCTGACAGTATTCACTCGGGATGAAAACAGTAGCTACGCATAATACATTACGTGTCACATGGGTTTTGTTTTGTTTTGTTTTTTAGTGAAATCACTGTTCAAAATGTTATAATATACCACCATCTCTTCCCTTTACACACCAAGACTATATTCAGTTATGAGGGTCCTCAGGGACTGTATTCTAATCTATGCTGATACATGAGCATTTCCATACATGTAACAAATTCATGTATGTAGCAGACCTGCACTGCATTCACTGGTAGCTGCATATCAATACCCATTTTCAGGATTGCTAGATACATTTTAAAATATGTGTAAAAGTCCCATTAATTCTTTGCTGAATTCAATCTTTTTCTCTTTTCAGAACCTTAATTAGAGGCTTATGTCCCCATTTAGGCCATCATTCACAGACCACTTAGCTCTAATTTTTGTGTAATTTAGACAAGGGCCATGTTACTTTGTACTTCTACTTGAATTATATAAAATCATGACAAGATGGGAAGAGGCATCCCCAGGAAAGATTGCATAGGTATTAAGTAAATAAGAAAGAAAGAAATGCACTCTACTTGCTATGTGTTATAAATCCTTCCTTCCTATGGATTCAGATAATTTTGTGTAATAAGAAGTCTCAAGGGAAGACAGCTCCAGGCTCCTACTTGACTATCACTGGACAAAATAAAAATTGTTAACAAAATTAACGAGATCGTATACCTTCTTCATGCGCTGGGAAGAGATGGCCGTTTTAATATGGGTATTTTAATTTAAATTATGAGTATTTTTTTCAGCCAGTGTCCCATAGTGTGAAAAAAATCACATATGCTAATAAAAAAAGCATCAAATACTATCCCATGAAAATGATATGGTGGTGATGAAATAGCATAAAATAGTACAATAATTACGCAAATTGTTATCATCTTATTAAGTTCTGCAAAATGTTGTAATTTCAACATCCTTAATTGAACAGTTCTGTACTAAATGCATTTTGATGCTAATAAGAAGCATGCATATTTTGACCTCCTCCTGCAATTTTTTTTAAATGACTAACTTTTCTAAAAGTAATGCCTTTTAGAGTTTTCCTTCCAAAGATCGCTTCTTGTCTCACTTAGGTTCATTATATTCTGTTCTTTTGCAATAAATGTTGTTTTCTGGGAAGCAGTTTATGTTGGGATGATTTATAGAAGACATAGAAGCAGAATTCCAAATGAAGGGTATCCCCAAATGTTGGGTGTGTGTCTGTGTGTGCATGTGTTGAATTATTTTTTCCATTTTCCTCCAGGGTCCTTTGTAAACTCATTCCTCCCTGCCTTTTCTAATTGTAGGGGTGAATAGAATATAATGGGCACAGTGACACTTTACTGGTTTCCTGTTAGGGATTAGTATTTGGTACAGTTCTTGACTACAACTGCAGACCCCAAAAGATGGACAGAAGTTGGAAGTGTACCATTAGAAGGCCCCTGACATACTGACAACAAACTTAAACCAAAAATAGCCCATAGTTATTGCTTGAATTACCTGCTACTTCTTATCAAATAGGACATTACTGACATTAGGTTGTGTCTGTTTCTGGTAGAACAATGCTTGAGAAAATTCTACATCTCTAATCACTATTCTTTTCTGAGCCAAACTTCTGGGTTTTGTGACCACTCCTATCTTTGAAGGGCTTCGTCATGTGAAGATCGTCCCACTTGTGCCTATCTTTGGCAAATTCTTAATCTTGAGTTGGCAGCCCCTGATCCCCAGCAAAGTTCCTACAATGACTCACCAATACCCAGACCCTGTGCGATCAAGAATGAAAATTCATTTTAAATTCAGCCGATGAAAAATATAATTAGCAAGGGGAATCTGCTGCCAAAACAAATCATGCCCCTCATTTCCATAGGCAAATGGATTTTTTTTTAATTCCTCGCCACTTCACATTGGAATCTACTTGTATAGATGATTAGAACCAACAAGTATGCCATTCTGAGGCATGCCTCATTTTCCACTCCTTTGCTAGTTCTTCACCCATCTCCTTTGGATTTTCCTCTCATGGGTCATCTACTCCTCACGGGTCATCAGCCTAGGAAAACTGAAAGAACCAGGGACCTTGTCTACAAGCCCTGTTCCTCTGATAAATACCCAGAGGCCACGTTTAACATTTGCTGTTAAGCACAGAACGCCCTAGAAAAGTTCTGACAGAGAGCTGAAAGGTAGGACAAAAGGATGGCCTTTTTTTTTCTGTCTTGAATATGATACTTGGAGAAAAGTGGTGGTGAAGTTCCACAGATTGGTTAGGAAACAAGAAGGGAAGGGAAGCAGGGAAGTTAAACACACACACACACACACACACACACACACACACACACACACACATACACTTGGAAAATTTTTGCTACTCTTAAATAAAAATGTTGCTTGTATATACGTGGAGTACTGCCTACATATCTAACTGGCAGACACTAAAAAAATATCCTAGTTCTTGGGAAGGTCTAGAAAGGACATCTGTGACAGTATCATGCACTATGAAAAATTTAATTATAGCAATGAATAGGGGCCAGGAGTGCCCCCTCTAAAACTGAAATCCTTTCTGACCTTGAAGAGATCACTAACCCTGTATGAGCCTCTTCCTCATCTGTAAGATGAGAATCTTATTTTAATTATTGGAATCTTTAGTTTAGAATCTCACAGGCTGATAAAGATGATGATTCATCTACATTCCAGCAGGTTAGCAGGGCACCCCCAGTTTAGGAAAACCTAAAGGAAATATTATTTTACATAACAGGTAAGGAAAAACATTAAATATGTTGGCATAAGAGTTGGTATGCACTGAAAATACAAACAGATTTCCTTGATGTGTCTATAAATGAGGTTGGAAGCTTCAGATTGGGTTGATGGAAATGAAGGTGTTTTGGGATCCCTTTTTCAGTGAGTCTTTTGATCGCCTTGTCACAAACAGATCCCTGAGCTAGGCAAAGCTTGGAAGGCAAATAAGTAACACATTAGCCTTGCTGATGCTCATGGCATTTTTCTTCTCTGCTGTGCATAAATGTCCACTACTGAAAACAGAGATTATTGATGAAGGCTTCCCCCCCGACCACACCCTGCCCCGTTCCCTAACTTTCCTCTTCTGGACATGCTAACAAACAGGGGGATGCCTGCAGAGCAAAAGGCTGATGAGGAAAGAAAGTGAGGAAGCATGGCCTCTGGATATTGAACCCTTGGTCTCTCCTTGTGAGGTTCAGGTAGCCATCTACATACTCTCTTGAGTCCACCACCGTCTGACTATCAGCATATACAGAATAAGCACCAATTACATTCTGATATTGGAACTGCAGTCTTAAGATATAAATATTGGTCTTATTCCATTAAATATGAAAAATAGGTAAAAGCTAAATGTATCTCAAGGTCATTATGCACCATATGACTTTCAACATTGCAAGTATGAAATAAGAGTTTCTTGGCATTCCACTCAAGCCCCTGCACATGTCCACTGACAGCCTCTAATGCATGTGCCTAAGCAGAACTCCATTGCATTCAGTGCATGGTTCACATCATTATCATTGGCTGCCCAGGTGACCGATGGGGATATATTTTAAAAGGGCTTTTTGGGTCATTCTGCCAAGGACCACAAGCTGCCTTGATATTGAAGCCAAGTCTACTGGCATAGTCAAATGGACATTTGAGAACAACAAATTTCCCTCAAATGAACACAAATCTGGAGTTGGTACTACTTAGTTTGAATCCTGGTTCCACCACTTGGGTAATTACTTGTCTGTTTCTTCAGGAAGAGGAGGCTAACAATAGCACCTAGCATTATTCTAAGGATTATGAGATCATAGGCATTAAGAGCTCAAACAGCTCCTGCTCTATAGTATTTAAGAGCTTGCTTTTTAAATTATGGCTGGTACCGGGGCACCTGGGGGGCTCAGTCGGTTAAGCATCTGACTCTTCTGCTCAGATCATGATCTCATGGTTTGTGAGTTTGAGCCCCACATCGGGCTCTGCACTGACAGCTAGGAGCCTGCTTGGGATTCTCTCTCTCTCCTTCTCTCTCTGCCCCTCCCCATCTCTTGCACTTGCTTTCTCTCTCTCTGTCTCTCTCTCTGTCTCTGTCTCTCTCTCTCTCTCTCTCTCTCTCTGAAAATAAATATACTTAAAAAAATCTTAAATTATGGTTGGTACTGATAATGTTATTGTTGCTACTACTGTCACTAGATTGAGAAGGAGGGGACCTGAGTTGTAATCCCAGCATTTCCACTTACAATATGTTTATGGAAACTTACTGGATCTCAGAATTCTCATTTGTAAAACACTGTGACTTTATTCAGGTCTCTAGAGTTCTGCTGAATGCTACCCCCTTCAGCATCTGGATATTTCAACTGAAATATAAGGGGAATGTTTTTGACCTAAAAAATCGATATAAATGTGTCACTGCTCTAGTCCACTAAGCATACATCATAGTCACCTTATGTTTCATCACAGAAAGAACAAAAAAAATAATTTTCTTAGAGAGTTACATTCCAGGAAAGGGTCAGGAGATCTAAGTATATTTCTTTCTTCTTATTAAAATAACTTGTGGTGAAAGTCACTGTCTCTGGAGGAATTATATGTCCTTTGACTTTAATTTTTCCTAACAGCTATGACTTTATTAAGTATTAAAAGCCAACGCTATTATCTCTAATTTTTTTTGGAGAATTAGTTACCCTGAAAATCCTCATTTTCAGGTCTGGGGTTATATTTCTGAAAATATGCTCTTGTGATTAAAACTTGTCATAAAGCCAAGTGAATGAAGAATCTTTGTATATGTATATGTACATACACAAGCTGACTCACACATGCCCACATTTGTTACAGAACCAACCACCATTCTGAGGATTGCGGACAATCTGTTGAATGTAATAAAGAAGAACTTACAGTATTTTCTTCTTGCCGCAGATAAAAGAAGCAAGCGGAGACCTGCAAGAGGATGAAGATGTGATCGCGGAGCCCACATTTCAGAGCCACATCATAGGTAAACATCCACGTCATGTACATCTTCATGGGTGATATTTTTTTAATGCAACCTTCTTGCAGACACAGTGTGTTCCTACAGAGCACGTCCCATGCCTCACCTCTGTGAGCACTGGGTCTTAACCTCTCACACAGGCTTCCTTTTATCTTCTCAGGCATTGGAAGCTACCATAAAGTAAGTGGTTCAAAGCAGGACCTATAGAGAAAACATGTGTGTTTTCAGAGCAATGCGCTGCAAACTGATGAGAAGTAGGTACTTGTCAGGATGAAATGAAAACAATGCTGAGTGTAAATAATTTCTCTGAGGAAAAAAATCAACTTTGAATCGATCCAGCTTCTATAATTGTCTCAAGAAGCATTCTGCACAACTGCCATAGAAATGTGGGGTGGTAGCTTTCTTAAATGGAATCATTTTTTAATTGAATATGTTTTACACACAGAACCTAATAGATTTCGGTGTACATGGCTTGCTGAAACTTCACAACTCATTTTCTTCATCATTTCTGTTAGAACCCTGATTACAAGTATCCGTGTGTGTGAAATAAGTTTGATTTGTCAGCTATTTCTTAAAATCGTGCCTAGGCCTAGGTGGAAGGAACTCAGCTTCCCAACACGAAAAGACTTTGCTGACCTTTTGCTGACCTGTTTTCAGCAGCCAGGAGGTAACTGGTGGGGTAGTTGTCTGTGACTATAATCCTTGTCAGGTGATAGCAGCCACCTTGGATGATGACAGAATAAGTTTTTCCTCAGGCTCCAAAAATAGCTATGAAAGCAAGCATGCCAATTAAGGAATTTTACACCAGATACCAAGGCATGATGGAATAATTTCTTCTAATCACATTTGGGTATAGCAGTTGATATCGAATCCTATGTTCTAGGGCATGACAGCCCCACACATTTCTGGTTTCTAGTCTGGTTAGAGTATCCACTGCTCCTGTATCTTCAGCTGCCAGCTTCAAGCACCTCCCCACTCTTTGGGTCCTATAGAGACCCTCCATGGCTGGTTTTCTCGTGTACCCGGAAGTCTTCTGCAAACTGTAACTTACAGTTTCTCTCAGAGTTATTGTACCCCCACAGCTTAATGAGACCTGCACTCCATTATTATTCTTTCCATTTGTAATTGAGGAGCCAAAAACCTTAACAAACAGCTGAATGAGTGCAGTCTGAATAAGATTATTATTCCAAGAAGACATCTTTTATTATAGTTGTCAATGTAAAATGCTTAAATTGGTATCAGTTCTGTGTAGCTAGCTAATATGCAAGTTAAATATTGTTTAACAACCTTCAAACATGACACTATGTAATGCCCTGCTGGATCATCATTTTTCTATAATGAGGTGTTCTCGGGCCTGTAAAATAACATATAAAATTAGAGGCTGATTTTTTTTCAAAAGAACTACAGTAATGTATGCTTTCATAGGCTAGTGATTTTTTAGGTTTGCATTGTTTGACCCAATAGCTAGTCGCCACATGTCGCCATTTCAGGTTCAGTTCTAATTCATTAAAACTATGTCATATTAAAAATTAAGTTCCTCAGTGGCACTACACACATTTCAAGTGCTCACTGGCTACATATCCTATGTGGTCTGTGTGCACATTTCCATCATCACACAGAGCTCTGTTGGAAAGTGCTGCTTTAGATTACTCTCCTGGAAGTAAATTTGGACCATGCTTATGACAGAGACCTGACCTGGTCTTCACGCTATGGAGATTTATCTCCTCAAACTAGGGGGGAACTATGTGAATAAGCTGCTATCGGCTACCAATAAAACGACAACTGCAAATCTGAGTAATCATTATATGGAATAAGCCATTTGATCATTTTACACAATTAAAAAAACTGGAAGAAGAAAAACATGAAAGATGGGTAGCAGCTCAACAATGTTATCAAAAGCCCTGGCTTTTTGTCCTCAGACCTGTTGGGTTGCAAATTGATTTCCACCACTCTGGGCATTCCTTTATATTCAAGGCGCAAAGTATAAGGAAGAGTAAAAGCTCCATCACAATTCACCTGCTAGACTCCATCTTACATGTTGTTGAGGAGAACCAGATTATAAAGACAATCCTAGCTGCAAAGGATGCTGGGAAAGTCAGTATATTGCTACTCTTTATTGCATAAGGTAGCAGAGAGAACAGGGTTGAGAACATTCCCTGGGTTAATCGATCCATAAGATCACTGCAAACCTTGTAAAAACTTCATCCATTTGAAGACTGAAGGAGACTCAACAAACAAGTGGGTATTTCTTTTTATTCCACAAGAATGACTGAGAAGGTATTTTTAGCATGCTGGTAAACCCAATATTCTTCATTTTGTCTAAGCTAAGTATTGTCACATAGCCTCAAAATGTTATATAAGCATAGAATATGCTTTGCAACCGAGCAAATCTAAATATGTTATCCTTCTAACCAAATAACAGCTAATGTCATTAACAAAGAAGAATAATCAGAAAATTTGTGAATCTGAATGTTTACATTTTTGTCATGTTAGTTTAATCAAAATATTAGGAGTTGGTTATAACATAAAGTAGCATTAACTAAGCCTACTTTATATTGAAATTCAAGATTCATAAATTAACTAAAATAATACAACTAGATTTTTTTCTTTAAAATCACCCTGATAAATGTCAGACTTCCACGTTAATAAACAACAAGAAAATGACTAGCCCAGCCTAATAGAAGTGCTATCACAAATGATCACAAAGCTCATATTTCTAATTGTTCTTTCCTGCTATTTAACTATAATAGGTTCACCCTGTGTATTATATTAATTATCTAATGGGATTAAATGATCAGTAGGAATTCAAAAAACATTGTTTCATATTAAGAACACTGGCCAGTGATAGTATCAAAAATAATCCTCTAAGCAGAGGCAGAGGATCTGGAAATTCCTCTAAAGAGGAGGAAATGTCTTTTGAGGAGTTTAAGGAAGAAACCAAGCAGAATTGAATGATATCCAAGAAAACAAGGATTCATGGTAGGCTCTAGTGAAATGAAGGATATGTATTATTTTCTCCAAATTTAAAAGAGTTATAAAGAATAATCTGTCCAATAGCCCAATGGTCAAATGTCCCAGTGCCCCATGGCTGCATGAAATCTGTTTACCCTCCCCTGTTGGCTGGTTGCCCTCTTTGTCTCTTAGTTCTAAAGGAAGGCTTCTGGCTCCTATGACCAAAGGAGAGCATGACAAAGGGCATTGTCTAGCCCCAAGAATCTGGCTTTCTTTGGGTAGCTCTGTGGAGTTGCTTGGTACCCTCCTACCCACCTCAGGAATTTCCCCCAAGTGATCTTTCTGTCCTCCTCCTTTTTCCATTCTTCCCCAAACTGGCCTTAGCCAGCAGCTAATATATTATGCAGGAGGATAACAGGTACTCAATAAAGATCCCCTTTGACTTACTTATCAGACTATTCACCAGTTTATTTCCATTTTCCCGGGACATTTCATTTCACTATCCCTTGCTCTCTCCTAGACTTTAGCTAGCCAATCTGGTAGACTAACTCACATCAGTGGAGTAATAGGTGAAGCAGGTATCTTTTCAGGTCACATATTTGCATTATAACAAAGACTCAAGAAAAGTTTTACCTCCAGTTAAGAGGAACTCTTGAAACTTGTATTAAAGTTTCAGGCATTCACATCACTGGTTTGAGCAAATTATGGGGTGAGGAAGAAAGGACAGAATTAACCTCATTTCAGACAATAAATAGCACAAGGCACAGTGCCAGGGAGGAAAATTATTTTGTCATATAACTGTACTTTTGAGAAATAGACTGCCTGAAGGCTAAGCAGTGGGACAAAGCTGTGTTGAGCCAAGTAGAGAAGATTTAGATAACCGGCTACAATCACCATTTCACCTCTGCCTAATATACAGACCTCGTTCTCCTAATCTTTTCTCACTCAGCCATACAGCATGGAATCCACATAGCATTGTGCCCAATCTGGAGTTTGATACAAACAGAAAGGATGAAAGGGTCATATGACACATAGTTTCTATTGTCACATTCCAATGAAGGTCAAGGAATGCAGTAGCTTCTTCACACAGCAGAGGAGAGAAGGCCTGGACTGAGGTCAAAGTGTCTCTGGCTGTGGTTCTTAGGAGAGAAAGAGAAAGTCTCACAGACTCTTGAATCAAGTACCTCAGTTACATGGAGAATTTAAGAATCAAAACCTAGATGTGGATCTCATCCGAATGGAATGAGTTCTGGAACCTATCTTATTATATTAATATTGATGTGGTTTGGAGTGTTGGGGTTCAGAGCCTACGGCCAACATTCTTGAGATGTCTTCGGTGTAAAAAGGTGATTTTATTAAAGCATAGGGACAGGATCATGGAAAGAAAAGGCTGCACTGGGGCTGTGAAGAGTGATCATATAAGATTTTCTGTCCTATGGAGGGGAGATATTAGGGCTCCAGGAAATTGAGTCTATAGGTTTCTAGAGATTGCTTTTTTCTTGTAAATCATTAAGACAGTTGCAAACATATTGCAACATGGTTGGGGCTAGGGGGTGCAAGGGTGTTAGCTTTGCTTTGTCCTTAGCTTGCCTTTTGCTCCCTCATCAATATTAATGACCTAATACAATATGGTCAACCGTCATTATCTGTACATAGATTATACAGCTTGAATTACCCAGACCACAATTATTTTCAATCCAAGACTGGATTTCCCTTAATTATTAGTATCAGTAGGGTTAGATTCAGATGGAAGTGAACGATACCCCAAAATACAGCGGTTTAAATAACAACAGAATTTTCTTGCTGTCACGCAGGACAGTCCAGAAGAAGGTAATCCAGGATGTTAGGACAGTGCCAGACTTCTCCTATCTTGCCCCTCTGGTTTATATGTTTTCCATTCCCAAGGCCACTTCATGGTTCAAGATGGCTTGAAAAACCATTCACTTTCCAACCAGCAAGATCCCTTTGTGAATATTTCCTAGCAGTTGACCCATGCCTTCTGCCATTGGCCAGTATGTAGTACATAGGATAGGAAACATGCCAGGCAGCAAGCCATATGTCCAAGAGGAAAAACAAAAAAGGAAGTTCTTTGGAAGAAAGGGGCAATGGCTTTCAGAGGACACATACCATTTTTAGCCTGCTGCTCACCCCCTACGAAGCTTACCTCCTTGGTAGAAACATAAATTGTCACTGTAATTTAAGAAAACTATAGAAAATAAATTTGAAGAGTTTTTGGAAAATACAGAATTTTAATGATGTATGCTTAGTTTTTGTTTTGCATGACCTGAGCAACCACTCTCTATTAGTATAGTTAATCTTGAGTAACTTTTTGAGAAAATATATTGATCTGGGATTAGTTTGCCACCACTGTGTCTATGAGTAATATATACTTAGTCACCCACAAAGTATATAAAGGCTCACATAAATCTTCTCTGAAATATAATGTATCTAGAATTTTCCTTTCTCTAGAATTAAAACCAAGAGGGTACCAGGCCTTTCAGGACTATAGGTGCCAGTCAATTAAAGTTAATGATAATAATCTGTCTCATTTTGAGAATATTACCAATTTTCCCCACTGAGAAAACTTGAAAAAAATCAGGAATTTTGTATACAGGGAGTGTCATTCATACTAAAAATAAAATTAAAGCATATTGTAGAAACTTGATGAGACTTTTACAACTTTTGATAGATGGCTATTTAAGTCAAATGTCACATTTTAAATAGTGTGCCGACATGTTTAAGCTTAATTGTAGAAAGGGTGAGTTATTGATCAAAACAAAATGTGAGTGGGAAGTACAAATGTTCTCAATAACAATTTTAGTAAATGATGTTCTGTTGACTGCTAACAGACTGGCACTGGACTGAGAACTATTTAGATAATAATGTCTATGGATGGGGAATAAGATGGAGTAGTGTACCTAAATTGGACATCTAAGAGGTACTATAAAGTAATAGGTTGGGAAAGGACACTTCCATGTGACTACATAGAGTTCTGCAATTTACAACTGCAAGTGACAAACTCTAAAGGGGAAGCTTTGCATCTGACAGCCATGACTACCTGTCAGGAAGGTAGAACCATGGAAATAGGACCATCTGATTTCTTCTGACAAGGACTGGAAAGAGTAATATCAATTTTCATCCACTGAATATCCATTACATACTAAGTCCTGTGCTTGGAATATTACAGGTCATCCTCCTTGGTTTTGCTTTTGTTTTGTTTTTTTCATTCCTTTGTGGCTGGGTTTCTGTTGTTGTCATCTGTAAACTTGTTTCTGATAAGTACTTCCCTCTAACTACCAGAGAGAGTCACTAGCTGAGGCTCTGGTGGAGATTTCTGTATTTATGAGCCTACTAAAGTCTGGTCTGTGACTCCCTTCCTCTGTTTGTTTTTCTTTCACTAGAGATAGAGATTTGTAGACTTGGAGAGTTGAATGTATGACTTTTTTTTTTTTTTTTTTTACTCCTGGAAAATATTTGCTCCTATAGATTACACCAGGAAGCTGAGTTCTATTTAGGTCCACAAGCCTATACTGAGTATCTTCTACAAACCACGACCTGGGTTAGATGCTGGGGATATGGGATGAGTAAGACACAGTGCCTCTAGTGTGCGAACAGCCATCTAGTAGGGAGACAGAAAAGCCAACAGATACACTGTGATCATAGATTAAGTTACAGGAATACTCTGCATACATATGAGTGTACAGATTGGTGTAGAATCCAGCTTTGGTAAAGCCAGGAAGGTTGATTTTCATGTGTGAGGAAAAGACAAAAGTAAGAGAATAAGATATTGAAGTTAAAGTGAATTTTCCATTTACACCAGTGTTTCCCAAACTTTGCTACAAATCAGAATCCCCTGGGAAGTCTTTAAATATGCTGATGCCCAGGTGCAGCTGAGTGGCTCAGTCTGTTAAGAATCTAACTTTGGCTCAGGTCATGATCTTGTGGTCCATGGGTTTGAGCCCCACATCAGGCTCTGTGCTGACAGCTCAGAGACTGGAGCCTGTTTCATGCATCTCCTTCTGTCTTGGCCCTTCCCCCCCAAAGTAAATAAACATAAAAAATTTTAAATATGCTGATGCCCAGGTCACACCCCATAACACATCACAAGCTCTGGAGATAAGAGCTACCCATTAGTGTCTTTTTAAAGATCCCCAAGTGATTCCGGTGGGGAGCAAGGTTTGGGAACCACTGCGTTAAAGGTTAGGATCTCATCAGCCAAGGGGACAGGGAGATGTCTTTCAACTCAAGGGCAAGAGGGTAAGCAAAGGCCTGAAGATAGGAATGTGGCATACTGCAGGGGACGATAGTTAATGGAACACCAGCTTGGCTAGAGTAGAGAGTAATTTTTGAGAATAAGGTACAGATACAGTTGGTTTGTAAGATGGGACTAGATTGTGGAGACCTTGAAAGCCAGCCTTAGATATTCGAAATTTATCCTACAGAATAACACACAGACTGTGGAGATTTTTAAAGAAAGGCTAACATGATCAGAAGTGGCCATCCAATCACTTTCATGTTCATGTTCCAACTTTTAAAATTGTAACACCTTTTTATATATATGCACCATATTGATTCCTCCTGAATGGTGTGCTCTGATGAATAGAGTCACATATTTACGTGAAAGGGTAGACACCCAGGATTATTTAAGGGTTGCCAAAGGGGTCTCTGCCCCAAAAGATCTCTCCTGGTAGCATATTAGAATTCCCTACCCTTTGGTGACCCCTTTAGGAAAGGCCCTCAAGTGGCTTGTTACACAATACCTGGTCTCTGGAAAGGGTGCACATTGAGCCTCACTGACTAATAGCAGTAGTGCATTTCTCAGCTTAGTACCAGCAAGACCCTAAAGGGATGAGTCATGAGGCTGGTATATTCTCCTTCCAGGGAACTGAGAATCAGAAGAAGGAATAGCTTGACATTTAGGAAAGGTAAGCATGGTGTTCTTCAGATGGGGACACTCAGCTGCTGCAGGCAGAGGCAGACCTGAAGCCCTAGTGGGTGGCAGGAATTAACCCAGGTGCGAGAAGGGGAAAGGGCTCACCAAATAGGTAATGGTAGACACATTAAATAATTTTTGCCCTTTTTCCCACATTTTTCCAAGGCCTATCACTGTACAGTGTAAGTTGGAGAATCTGAAATAGCTATATATAGACCTCATTTTGTAGAGTTCCCTCAATTTCTTAAGAGGAAGTTCATTCAATTAAAGCAAACATAAGCACGTGTATGTAACTTATGGCACAGTAAGGAATAGGCAAAAGGTCAAAACAAAGTCAAAAAGCAGAGTGCCTCAGACCCTGAACCAGGAACCTGCCCAGTGTGACAGTAAATTCTAAAAGAAGTAAGATGGTCATATATGAATATCTGCTGTTTATTAAAAACTTTCTATATGCTAGGCACTGACCAGCGTGTTTTATGTATGTTGCCTTGCTTTATCCACACAGCAACCCTGCAGCTTAGATACTATGGTCACCCTTTCCAAGTGGGGAAATGGATGTCTTGAAAGGTTACATACTCTGTTCAGCAACATGGCTGGTATGGAATGGAGCCAGCATCCAAACCCAGCTCAGTCCATAGCTGTGAACCAAAGCAACCCCCAAGAATGCTAAATGATGGCTAGGTACTTTTTTGGCCACCTTGCAGGCACCACAGTTCAAGGATCCCTTTAGTAGATTGCTTGGTTGGGGGTTGAAAACTCCAATAAGCCCCCGGTTCAATGAGTGAGATAGGCCAGACTTGGCATATACAAGCATATATTACATGAGTGATGGGAGTTTTAAGGAATGGAGACAATACAACGCACCCCAGGGGAGCAGCTACTTGTCAATTTCCATTGTCACTGTAGAAGAAGGCTGGTTCTATGTAACCAAGTCCTTCCATTTTTCACCAGAAGCCAAAAAATATAGATTTTTTATGTGACATATGATACATTTTAAAATGCGGACTCAATTGTAAAAAGCAAATCTTCAGAGACTTTCTTTTATCTGGCAATATTTCAGATTAGAATTTCAAAGTCCTTTCCCAGAATTTCACAACTAAAAGTGTAGAATATAATATAAAAATACACATATTCTTTTAAATGCATGGTGGAGCTGCCTACAAGGAATGTGTCAGAGGCAGGGATGGCAAGAGAGCTAGAATCCATGGCGGGGAGTGGGGGGAAGTGCTGTAACCAGCACTTACCCCAGGGTCTGATGACCAAGGGCTAGGGTGACCAGCTGTCCTAGTTTGCCTTCACTTTCACTTAGTACTGAAGTCCCTCAGATATGGATGACATGGAACAGTTGTCATCCTCCCTGGAGCCTGGTGTTAAGGAGCTAAACTATTGACATAATGAGAGCCCAGGGGCTGAGCAGGGCAAGGTGTTAGATCAAAAACATGCCTTCCCCACCCGCATCAGGCTGGATTCCCAAGAGCAGTGGCAACAAACCCAGAGGAAGACCGTAAGGATAAGCTCCTAACTTAGCCTCAACTCAGTCTTAACTCTAGCTGAAGAAAGAAAGAAAAAAAGGAAAAAAAAGTCTCCTCTGAAGATTGAATCCTTAGCTCACACTCCTGTGGATCAAGGCACTCATTCACTCTCTGTGTCCCCTAAATCCCCCAGCTTGAATTTTTTTTAAGTGTTCTGAACTGTGCTTTTAAATACTACAGAGAAGAAACTGGAAGAAACTGGAATAGTTGAGACATGAATGGCAGAATATTAATATTTTTCGAGCCGTGCAACCCCACTGTTTGAGAATATTTGAAATTTATCGTAATGAAAAGTTTTAAAAAGTGCAGACTCAAGGTGATAGTGCTTGTAGGAATCTGGCAGAATCCAACGCAGATCTTCTCTTGATGCAACCACTCTAAACTTTACACACGGATAAAATTCCAAGGAAGATTAACTCACAATAGAAGATCACTAAGAAGGGGAAATAACAATTTCATTAGCGAGTGGCAGGGAAGAAAAAAAAGGCAAGCTATAGAATAAGTCCTGCATTGACTGCAGAATTGAGAATTATCCAATAGAGGATGTAAAATAAAAATATTTTATGTATTCAAAGTAAACACAAATGGAAATGAACAGTAACAAAGAAACAAACAAATGAAAGTTTGATATCAAAAAAGGATACAAAGAACTTCAAAAAATCAAAAGCTGTTAGTATTGATTACCACTGATGAGAGTGTTACTCAACTAAAAGACAGAGTTGAACAATTATATAAAATGTGTCACAGAGAACCAAGGGGGTGGATAAGTGAAGGAGAGGGTAAAATACATTAAGTAAGAGGTGATAAAATCCACATGCATCTAATAATAGCTCACGAAGGAGGGAATGGAATGATCAGGGTGAACATAATATCAAAAGAATTCATGACTAAGAATTTTCTAAATTAAAGAAAGTTACTGATTCTCAGTTTCAGAAAGCCAAATTAGTTCCAAGCAAGATAAATAAAAGGAAATCTACACATTGGGATAGGGATTTTATTTCCTTCGGATACCTATCCAGAGGTGGGGTTGCTGCATTGTGTGATACCTCTATTTTCTATTTGGAAGTAAAATCACTATCTCAAAGTGACATTTGCATGTCCACATCCACTGCAGCGTTATTCACAGTGGCCAAGATATGGAAATGATCGAAGTGTATCAACAGATGAATGGGTAAAGAAATTGTCGTGTGTATATATGTATGCATGTATATGTGTGTGCATATATATATACACACATATATATATATAATACACATGTAATCTTTTAATATTCATTTTTATTTGGATAGCCTTATTACAGTTTTGTTTAGTTTTGCTCATTATACAACTAGAATCATACTGTCAGTATTCTGCATTTGGCTTTTTTTATATCAACATTGTTTTTGTGATGAATCTATGAGGGTACATGCACCTACTATTTATTAGTTTTCACTGCTCTATAGTATTCCATAGCATGCATATTTTAAAACTTATCCTTTCTACTGTTGATGAACATTTGGATTGTTTTCCATTTTTTTCTATTATGACAATGTTTCTGTGGTCACTGTGCCATATATTCCCTGATGTCCTTGCCAAGATTTTTTGAATGGCCATGTCTTTCAAACTTTTAGACAAGTATCCACAGTAATAAATGTTTACATCATAAATCAGTACAACTCTGTAGATGAGCTTATATATAAATTTAATAAAAATGTCATTTTTTTTACTGTAAAAACAAAAATAACATGGAAAGTGGATGAGTAACATGAAATTCAACACTGTGATTGTCTTATGAAGAGGTAGGAGTAGAAGGATATGACCAGAGAGGAGCACAAGAGTGTCTTAAAAAACACTCTTTCTGTTGTTAAGGTTGGCTATGGGTGTTCTTTTATGGTGGTGATTTAAATGAATCTATATGTTGTATCTACTCCTGTATTTATAGTATGTTTGACAATTAAAAAAAAAAAAAGATAAAAATTAAAATACCATCCAAAACAAAACACAAATATATTTTGGCAAGTATCTGTGGGCTGAATGGGCCTTCCATTTATCCTTCTGGTCTATACCATGCATCCGTCACCGCACTCCATTCCCTCCTACCATTTGGCTGGCCCTTTATCATCTCCAGAAGAGAGACTGGCCTAGAGAAGAGGGAGAGGGGAGGAAAGGAACACGGCCCTGACCACCCATATTAAGTTACTCATCATCAATTCTGAAGTACATCAAGTGTCAGAGGAATAAGTCAGAAACAGAGATTGTGGGAAACTCTTGAATTTTTGTCTTTTTCTTGTCCAGTCGACCACAGATAATTCTGAGTTGACCACACATTATGGATTGGCTGAACCGACTGTGCTTTAAGTGCAGTTAAAGCCAGCAGTTCTGCTTATGTGTGAAGGTGATGAAAAATTAGTGACTGAGAAGTAGATGTGATTTAGGAAGGAAGGAAGGAAGGAAGGAAGGAAGGAAGGAAGGAAGGAAGGAAGGAAGGAAAGGGAGGGGAGGGAGGAAGGAGGAAAGGGAGGGAGGGGAAAAGGAAGGAGAGAGAGATCCTGCCAGAGAGGAACTTGTAGCTTTCCAGACACTGGGAAGGCTCTGTTCCTACTGTAAGAACTCAATAGTATATATCTGATGAAAAAAAAAAAAAAAAAAAAAAAAAAAACCCTCAATTAAGGTGATCCTCACATCCAGTCCATGGGGAATCCCAGTAATACGTTCATTAAGTCTGGCACATTGGAGCAAATACCTTAGCACAAGGGAAGTGTAGAGTGCCAGAATGATAGATCAGGTGAAGGCAATGGAAAATTGTAGAGATGAAAATTGAGTTGTGTAATGAAATATGCTACTAAGGAAGGAAAGAAGAAACGTGATCTTGGGAATAGGGTGCTCTTGACTTGCATGAATCCATATTCAAGAAGCGTCCTAGAGAAGAGAACAGGATGCAGAGAAAGGAAGGCATCTCAGTGACTCTGTTACAACATGGAACTGATCAGGGCACTTTTTAATGAATCATACACGTGCAAGTAGGGCTTAACTGCTGTGAAAGACAAGCCCTCATTTGTGAAAAAGGTAGTGCCTGAGAAAGTAACTTATCAATGTCAGTCTTAATTTCTTCCATAAGCCCACTGATGGAATTTGAGAAGACTCATTTAGCAATCATCTTATCAGTGGTACAATGCCTCTCCACTCATTTTGCACACAATCAGATAAAAGGATGATGTTTGCTTTATCTATGCTTTGCCACCCTGGTACAGCTAAAAGCTTTCGGGAAGGGGGAAGAACAAACTGAGAGGTTACTGGGTTATGAAACATTGTTACAGCCAAGCCAGCAGCATTGAATCAATTTCCAATATGTTTCTTATGTAGCTAAAACCTATACTCTGGAGATGTTATTGTTTGATTATAAAAGCAGGAGGAATTTGAAGAGAGACTTTCATGCCACCTTGATAAACAGTCTCTGCCTGTAACTCGATTGTGTCAACTCCCAAATGGAGGGGAAATATGCTTTAAGGTGACTTTCTGCCCATTTGAAACTCAGCCATGTGTTCTGCCTTCAGAGTCCATTTGGAAGGAATCCTATGTGTGTAAGAACACATTTGGAGTGGGCATCTGCTGCCCTGCTTCTGGATGAGTGGATTACATTTCCAAAGGTGTTAATTCCCTTCACCACTGACCCAGTCATCAGAATGTTTCTCCGATGTCAGAAGTATTTTGTGTATAGTTCTGCTTCAAGACAGGTCACTTTCCTATGTAAGTTATAATTTAAAAAATAATAAATACAAGCACTCTTCATATACTGGGTTACATTGGAGTCTGATTTTAAAGAGAAAAGTGGCAAGGAGGAGGCAGTGTCCTGAGGAAATGAATGGAGTCAGGATCCAAAGCCCAGTCTGGGATTTTATGTCTTAGTGCAAAATGCTGCATTTCTCTGTTTCCTCAATCATAAGATGAGAATTTATTTTACGTAGTCTCTATTTTTTTTTTTTTTGGCCCAGACCAATTTCTAATACTCTTTGAGGGAATGGGGGTATACCTGATCTTCAAGATGCCAGTCCATGTCAAGTCCCCACTTCTCATAAATCTGTGAGAAGACGAGGTTTCAATCACAGTAAAGGAGAGTAAAGGAGAAATTTTCAAAACATGCTCACAATTTCTGGGCTGGACTTAGTCATCATCTGTCACAGTAGCGTCACCCATCGTGCATTTGCCTAAAGTTTTGCGTTTTTTTTTTTTTTGGTTTTTTTTTTTTTTTAGTGCTCCCATGGATCCCCTCAAATCCCAGCCAGGGGGATGCAGTCACATAGGCCTATGTTCCAGGTCCCGCTTTGCCACCTAACAGATGCTGTGATCTTGAGCAAGCTCCTGAATTTCTCTAAGCCTCCATTCCCTCATCTGCCAAACAGAGATAACAGAAGGACCTACGTTGAAGTGTTGTTGGAAGCAGGAAATGAGCTTTTTGCAGATGAGTGCTTGACAGCTATGCCAGGGGCTAGCAAGAACTCAACTCTTCGTCTTCATTGTTAGTCTAGTTATTATTAAGATAGATACTGGGTAAAGTATAGGTATCTATGGACATCATTTTCTTTCCTTTTTTTTTTTTTTTTTTTTTTTGCTTTTAGTTGTAATCATAGCTATGACTTATTACAGTGAAGGATACAAAGCAAAACCACCAAAGGGAAATGTCATATGGAGCATCACTGAGAGGTAATGAGGCCCAGGCCTCCAAGGGTCCCCTTCCTGTGGGCATGCTAAATCCCCCCCGCAACAAGTTATGACAACACATGTGAAATGCTATCCCCCTGAGAAGCTCTTGAGAGACTCAGAGCCCAGCTTTTATTGGGGGCTGATCACACAGGTACCATCTTGACCAGCACATATAAAGATCCCATTTTCCCCAAAGGAAAGCATGTGTTTACCACAAACCACGTTATTCACGTGAACGGTTTAGGCATAGTGAGTCACTCTCATCAGTTAGGGTGCTGGGAACCCTCTCAAAATCCACGTTCCCCAGTGCTAGTAAAGGGCCAGACTTGCAATCAGGCCTTTCTAAAGGTAAGCCTGGTCAGACCTGCTACGACAACTCTTTTCTTTGCAATCTGTCACCTTGGCCCTTGTCCAAAACGTCTTACAGCAAAATTATTATCAGTAGGACTCCATACAGCAGTGTGAGACCAAACCGTTGGCCTCAGTTATTCCCCTTAAAGGTTCGCAATTAATCTGAAGCTGACTTGAATGTCTCCATCCAGGCTGAGATAGTGTCATGGTAGTCACTGATAGGGTCATCCTCATGGACACAAGAAGGACATTTCCATGGACAGTACATGGTACTTTTGGACACAAATCTTAACAGTCTTTAAGGTACTCCAAACAGAACAAACATGAGTCAGAGGTACAGGTTAATGGGCCCCATGTGGCTGCCCATCTTGGAGCTCCTAACTGTGTGATTCCCAATCTAGCCAGAAATAATTCAGGTTAGTTCTTGGTTACAGAGATACTGCATTCAGTTTCAAACAGCTCTACTTGTCCATGGCATCAGTGTCATTATCAATGCCATGAGTCAATGGCATACTTATGTATGACATAAGTGTCGTCTGTGGAAAATATAGGAGCTAAGCCACCTTCGCTGTCTTGTGATTGGTGGTGTCAGGTGTGATCCTAGGCTCAGCGGTCACTTTGACTGCAAGGCCTTCACCAGCAGCTTGGAAAAGTAGCATGGGGAGTGTTTTCATTCAGGAAAAGGGGAAAGCATCCAGGAATAGTTCTGAGGGAAAAAAAAAAAAAAAAAAAAAAAGATAATTAATTCCCTTCTTACCTCACTTCCATTACTCTCCAGGTACTGGGGATTTGTTTTCCCCCATTGGTACAAAATTAGTGTGTTCCACTTAGTAATCAAAACTTTACCTTTTTTTTCATCTTTAAATTCTCACCCACATTTTTTATCTGGACTGGTTGTATGTCCAAAAGAATTTTGGACAAAGAATTTTCACTGAAAAATGTTTTCATACAACTCGATCAGAAAGATACATCATGTTCCAAAATTGGTCAGGACAAACTCTTAAGTTTTAAAACATTTCCAAATGGGTTTATATGACCTCTTAACCCCTCTGTCCTTAATATTTATCCAGTAAGCAGCCTAAAAAGCCTAGCCTTTCTGGGGACAGCTTCACTTAACCATCAAACTGCACTAACATTTATGTATCCTGAGGAAGGTGAGGGAAGTAGTCAGGATATCTGTCCGTTGTTACAAAGCCACTAATCTGGATATCATCTCTCTAAATGATGAGGAGAGTGAGGCTCAACGAGGTTTTCTGTCTTATAGTTCACCACATGGTGGTAACAGGATTCACAGTGAAAACCAATATGACTTAAGGATGGTTGGATTTGGTCACAGAAGTTCCTGGATGTACATCTCACACATGGAGAGAAAGACCTAACATGGCTTTATGTTTCTCCAGCCATTTCTCAAGTATTGCGTCCCCCACATGCTGCCAACGCACCTAAACCACAACCATCCACCACATGCAGTGTCCCACCCGTCTCTTCCTCTCACTTGGTCCTCATGCACTGGTTTTACACCCATTTAACAAATTTCAGTGTGTAAGATAGGGCCAACGGGAAAACCTAGAGCTTCTTCCCCAGGAGAGGTGAGACAATTTCATGTTCTGGTACTCAAACCTCAAAGGCACAGCCATAAAACTTTCAGTCAGTTCCTAATTATCGATACGGCACTGACTCTATTCCAGGCTTTGCGCTAGACTCTGGGAATACAAAAAGAGAGACGACATGGGCTCTTGGATTTGGTGAGCTCAGCTGATCTTATTTGGAACCAGAATCCTTATTTACATCTCTTTCTTAAACTTTAGTTGAAGATTGAATCGCTCTAGTATGTTCCTCTTAGGTCAATTTCCCTAACCCTTTTTTAAGACATTATGTCGGACATTACTAAAAGAAACTTGTTGGCTATAGATAGTCTTGTCATTGTAAATAATCAAGAATTTATTTGCCTTAGGAGTTCCTAAATTACGTGAACTTATTCTTCTTGACATGCTGGCAAAGACAAATAATTTCTTTAAAGCAGATGGCGTTCAGAGCCATTGTTTAAATGTCAACTCTGCTGCTATTTATTGGCCTACTTCTTCAGGGAGATATTTGCGTGCTGGATTCACCTGGGCACTTGATCTGAGATGCAGCAAAGTTGGGAAGCTGAGTTGGGTACTACTTGCTTATAAAACCTCCCTAGATATTACAGTATGGTGTGGAAATGACAGCTTATATAATCACCACACTATTTTTAGTAATTTTTAAACCCATGTGCACTATTGTTTTGTTTTTAAAAACTAGTAGGATGGCTTTTGTTAATTCTTCATAGTGTTTTTGTCAGGATTCTGGTGACATTTGCAACAGTTTAATTTGGGGTCTCCCAGAAGTAGACCCTGTAAAAAGGAATTAGAGATGAGTCAATTATTAGTACAGGAACAATTAGTAGAAGTCAGACAGGGGAGGGGAATCAACCAATAAAGGGTGGGTTATCATGCCAGCTACCACCAGGACTGGCCATATATTTCTCATAGACCAGTGTATAATAAAATGCAGGGCCCATTGTCTAAAAGTTATTAAGCATTTCAAGATAGCAACAGCAGGACACAGGTCACACCCACCTGCTGCCAGCCCTGGCTATCAATGTAAGTGACAGAAGGAACACACTAGGCTATAGCACCCCAGTTGCAGTTTCCCTACCTAAGGATTGAGGAAACTGGGTATTCGTCACCACCTCCCATCATTGATTAGCCAAGGGCTGATTCTGGGGCTGTTACCTTCGGGCGAAGAGGTGTAGTTACTGACAATTGAAGTTCAGCAGGGGCACACTCAAGTAGTAAGTCTCTAGAAGGTGGATGGGCCAGCGACTGCCAGCATGCTATCCAAAAACCAACAAATCTGGTACGCCACACTAGCACCAGATGTCTCAAAAAAGAAGCTACCTTGTTGTGGGGACACGTACTGGAGTTCCCCCTGTTTAAAAGTAATAGCCCCTAAACCCTTTGCTTTCCACCTGCTTTTTAATCAGCTCTTTAATAACCAACATATCCATCATTTTCTACACGAGGAAATTGCACCATACACTTTTTAAAAAGAGGCAGGGGGATGCAATCCTGAGTTCTTAAAGTGCAGACACATTTGTTTTCCAAATATTACGATGCTAGACAAGCTATTTCTTCCCCCATGTGCCTCATTTGCCTCATCTGGGAAGAGGACTTAGCATTATTCTCTGTCAATTTCCATAAGGTTTGAGAAGTCTCCATCAGAAAATGTTAGGAAAGCAGTTTTAAAAAAGTGATTTCGTTCCTAAGTAATAGCAATGTCTTTCCAAGCTTTGGGGTGGGAGGAGGAGGGTATTAGCAGGATGGTTTCCATTAAGCTCATCTTAAATCGGCCATCTTGCATGTGCTTATTTGAAGGGGGTATAAAAATTATGTTTTAATTTAAAAATGCCCCCCACACACATTTTGGCTTCTTAATCATCACTGTGTGCCACAAACAACCGCTCCTTAATTACTGTGATATTAATTTTATATGTCAACTTCACTGGGCCCCAGGGTGCCCAGATATTTGATCAAACATATTCTGGATGTTTCTGTGAGGATGTTTTTGGAGAAGACTAACAGTTACATTGGCAGACTGCCCTTCTAAGTGCAGTGGGCTTCCTCCATCAGTTGAAGGCCTGAACAGGAAAAAAAAAAAAAAAAGACTGGCCCTACCCAAAGTAAGAGAGAATTCTCTTTCTTGCCTGAGTGCCTCTGAGCTGGGGTGTTAGTTTTTTTCCTGCCTTCAGACTAGAAATGACTGGAATAATAATTCTTCCTAGATCTCGAGTCTGCTGGTCTTCACACTGGAAGTACACTGACAGTTCTGGTTCTCAAGCCTTGGGACTTAGACTGGAACTGAACCATTGGCTCTCCTGGGTCTCCAACTTGCCTACTTTCCCTGAAGACCTTGGGACTTTCCAGCCTCCATAACTCCATAACTGTATGAGCCAATTCCTTATAACACACACACACACACACACACACACACACACACACACACACACATAGAGCCTACTGGTTCTGTTTCTCTGTACAATACACGTAATTAGATTTTAACAAGATGATTAGAATATCAGCTAGTTAGAGGAAGTTGAACTGCTGTCATCTGTGCAGATGACTACCAGTTTGCTTCATCTGGGCCAAGGAAAAAATGAGCAGATGAATTTATCCTATAAACTGGGCAGGGGCTAGGGAGACTGCAAATGCCAGGAGTCAAATATCAGACAGCCCACATCATCACCATTTATGTAAAACAGGGGAGTGGGAGGCCCTAGTGGACCCCCAGGTATTGGGAGCCCTCCAGTTGAGCATTCCACTTTCACATGAGCAAACAAAGCTAGATTTTTTTTTTCTTTTTTACTTCAACCGAATCCGGGATCAAAACCCATTCTGACGTCTGTAAGATGTGAACTTCCTCAAAGAGGTGTGTGCCCTCTACAGATGAGCTCCTCTCAACCCAATGGGAGTAAAGATTCAAGAGGCATTTGCAAGATGAAAGGGCCCAAGGCCCCTGGAAAAATGCATGCACATGTGCATGGAATATTTATTCATTACATAGTAATAGATCCCTATTAGAATTGGTGTTTTAGAGCAAACTCTTCTAAGAGCAAAAATGATGATTTCAGGTGTTCATGAGATGCTCCTGCTGAAATCAGTGGGAGTTGCTTTCCATGTAAGCACTTGTGCTGATTGGCCAGAGGCATGGATGACAATTAGCACACTGTGCAATTCGCATGCTGCTCTGCTCTGCAAGAAGACTGGGCTGCCAGGGAATAGGGTTAAATGGCCTTCCTCCCCTCAAAGCAGCATGTCCAGGATTCCACAGTGTGTGAGGTGCTGTGCTGAATTTGTGCTAGGCCTTCATTTATAGATATAACTTGTATAGAATGTTGTAATTAAGCTGCCAGACAGAAAGCAATCTGCTGTGCATGGAGTGAGAAACTCTTATTGTTCGCCAACCTCCATATGAGAAAGTGACACCTTAGGGTCACATCCACATACCTACCCCTGCTTCCTCAATTGCACAAGGATCCTTGAATCCAGTCAGGCTTTGCATCAAGCATGTGAATCCTGCCATGTTGAGTGAAGTGTCCTGGGATGATGGAGGTCTTGGAGTAGGATCAGACACGGCTGTGGGGCACGTGCCTTGCTTCACAATAAGCCATGCCTCATTAGTGAGTGTGTATTTACAAGGATAATAAACTCCATTTGTAGGGTGATGTTCTACAGGCATCTGGAATAGAAGCCAAGAGGAATTCTTCAGAAACAAATAGGTTGAGCTGTGTCATTCAGAGTAAAGCTTCTCCTTCCCCAGCACACTTAAGCAGATTTAGCTATCAAAAACCTTTGACATTCTAGCATGTTCCCCTCTGCCACAGTCCTCAGGATCCCACAGAAAGACCCACTCAACCTCTGCCTCATTCTGCTCCATTCCTGACCCTTTTCCAATCAGCTAGGGAGAGAGAGGGCCTAGGGATCACTAAGTGTCCTATGACTTGCTTGAGCTTCCCAGAGACATGTCCAGCCTTTACATCCTGAAGCTCTTTCAGCTGCCTCTGGCTTCCTCCTTAACCTCACCTTCAGCAATGCTGTTGGTTATAGCTGTTCTTTCTGCTTCCCCAGCAACACTGTTTATAAACAAAATCTCCAGGCTGAACTCCAGATGTTTCAATATGGCCTCCAAGGTCCAGATTCCATTCAGCCTCCTCTTCTCCTCCTCACCATGGTCACTTCCCTATTGTGATCTTTTCCTCATGCTCCAGCTAGGCTCCTTATTTTAAAGACCTCCCCCCATTACTCCCAGTTCTTCACATTGAGAAAAATAAGAGTCTTTTTTTATGCCTCTTTCATCCCTTTCCTCTGTTCTTGCAGAGAGACACATTGTCTGAAGAATCGATAGCATTCGATATTAATTAACATGCAATGATAAGGCCGTGTTATGACAGTTGCCCTAGTTGGTACCAACATATATTCTTGATAACATCTTTTGAATTTTTATGTATTGGCCTTGGGTCACAATGATTGCAGCTTCTCATCAGATTTTCTGTCAAGTCTTGTTTACTTTTCCTTAACACCAAGGAAAGGCCAAAAATACGTAACATTCAAACTTAAAATCTGGAGTTAGAGGTGCTAAACTAATTTCTGAGCCTTCATATCTTTCATACATCTTTCCTAACTTTTTAGGTATCAAAATAATGTGGCATAAATAGCGCTGAACCTGGAAGAAGAATACCTAAGTTTTAGTTACAGTTTTGTCCCTTATTAGTAAGCAGATTGCTGCCTTGGTTTCTGTGTCTGTAAATTGGATATACTGACTTCTGCCTTCCCCAACTCAGCACATTATTGCCAAGAAAATCAAAGGACATCAAGTTCATGACAGCATGCCTTAAATGTAAGATAGACCCAAGGTGCAAGGGATTCCTTTTACCAACATCTGGGGCTCTGCTAGGTACTGAAGCCACAATCATCCACCAGCCTTTTATCTTTCCCCATTTCTGTTGGAACTCTAGTTGAAACAATGTCCTGTGTAGTTAAGCAGATATTTGAGGGGTTTTTTTCCCCATCGTGTTAATCTTATTCATCTTTTTAAGGAAAAAGATACTACCTTTGTGACATTCTCGCTTTAAATGCCCAAAGGCCAGAACCTTCTTTTTAGGTCTGTTACAGAGAATGAATAGAGCTGATGAGAGCCAGAGGCCAGGGGTATGTTTTGATAGTGTGTTGACCATAGATGTGGAAGAAGAATTTGAAAAGGACAGTCTTTTTGAACATGAGATTGTTTAGAAAGTGAAATTAAAGAGGGAAAAGAGCAGAATGTCTACAAAACACTAAATAGGTTTTAAGGTACATCAGACTATGTATTTATTTTAAATGATAGCTATAAAACCTCATTAGAAATGAAGTGCTGAAAAAAAGCCTCCTGACTTGTTTATAAATGGTTCACTGGAGTCCGTAATGGAGTGGTTACTGAATTAGGAAAAAATGATGATACATACCAGAAGCTCAGAGCTCGAAAATGAGTATCTTCTCAGCAACATCTTGGAATGTGGTCTAAAGAAGGCAAGTGGGGTACAGTCATATCAGTTGTCCAAGTAGGAGAAAGAGCTGTTGACTTGGAATGAGAAGGCGTGACTTCGAATCCTAGCTGCTGCACATGTCCCTGTTTCCTGAGACATACACATTCTGTTTGTTTTCTCATCTGTAAAGAGGAGATTGTCACTGAGGCATAGCATTACTGTAAATTTCTATTGAAATAACAACTGAGAAAGAATGTAGCAAACATTATGGTTGGCCTCCCAATATTCATTTCCACCTCAGGGGTATGAAGTTATTAACGCATTTATGGTAATTTTCCCTGCAAACAATTGGCTCAAGAAGCTTGGCCTGGGCCAGTCAGTGAATGGCCTTCTCCAAATCACATGGATTGGTCCAGGAATGAGCTTGTGACCTCATTTGGCTAGTCTTCAGGGGACAGAATGGTTGGAGGTGTAGAGAGAAACCACATGAAGAGCCAGCTTCTCTTTCCTTCTGGACTTGGGAGTATACAGCTGACTGGTATGGAGCTCCTAGAGCTGGTTCCTACAGACATGAAGCCAAAGCTGACACACAGGATGGGCAGAGCCAAGACAACCGCAGGGAGGTGGAGACAGAGGCTCTAGATTAAGGCAGCCCTGAAGCTTGCTTGAATTCTGGACTATGTGCTAACGCATCCTTACTATTTAATATGTTACTTTCCACCAAAGGCATCCTTACTGATTCAGAGTGCTTGGTAAACTGAATATAGAAGACAACACTAAAATCACGTAGCAGTCAGCCCTATGAGCTTTTGTGATTTGTATAGGCCTTACTCCAAATCCTGGCTCTCCTACATGTAGCTACATGACCATGGACAACTTTATTAACCTTCTTAAATCTCAGTTTCCTTGTATGTAAAATGTGTCCGCTGCATATTTTATCATGATCTGACACAAGTACAGCATTCAGCCTGTAGTTAGCAATCTGCAAATGTTGTTATTCTGCAGAAATATGAGGGATGGTGAAGGTCAAATGCATTTCCACATGGTATGTCCAGCCACGATTCAGTGGCTATGGTCCTTAAAGACCTTTGCAGAGGAGAGTCAGGCACATAGCCAGAGAATCCAGGAGTCTGTGCACCACCCCCAGGCTAGAGAAATACTGGGCTCTAGAGTACTTGGCAGGATCTCTGATACTAGGGGTCACCAACCCTACTGGGAGGCAGGTTAATGAATAGAGAGGGCCTGGGTTTCGGAGTCAGACTTGCACTATGTCAAGTGACCCTGTTTTCCCAGAGCTTTGCTTTCCTCCTCTGTCAAATGGGGATAATAGTAGCTACTTGCCAGGATTGTTGAAAGGAGAAAGGAATAAACAAAGTCCTTTGCGTGCTGCCTGATCTGGGATTAAGGAATAACCTCAGTTGGCTCCCTGGTGACTCCTGAAGACCCTTCCTTCCCAGGATGATGTTCAGATGCCTGTAAGGAGAATTCAAGGTTATACCTCAGAAAGCCCAGTTCCTCTATTGAGCCATGTTCAACCAGATAAGTGCAGGATTGCAGATAACCCAGATAACCAGGATTGCACTTTTGGATTTCATGAACTCTTTATCAGAAGTCTGGGCATATAATGTTTAGAATCAGGAATATTGAGACATAATTGATATACAACAAAATGCAGGCTTATATAAGTATATTGTCTCATGAGTTTTGAGTAGTGTACGAGCTGTGTAACCACTATGGCAATCAAGGTACAGAACATTTTCATCACCCCCAAATATTCCCTTATGTTCCTTTACATAAAATCTACTCTCAACACCACTAGTCCCAAATAACCACTGATTTGTTTCTATCATTATACTTTTGCCTTTTCTAGAATTTAATGTGAATAGAATCTTTCAATTAATGTAAATGCTTTTGGGAAACATCTGTATTGTATGTCTTCACAGTTGTGTTTTCGTTTTTTCATTACCAGTTGGTATTTCATTGTATGGATATACCACATCGTTTATTCACTAGCCAGTGGACACTTTGGTTATTTTGAGTTTGGGCTATTATACACAAAACTGCTCTAAACGTGTGTATGAGTCTTTGGGTGGACATATATATTATCTTCTCTTGAGCAAGTGTGTTATTGCTGGGTCACATGATGAGTGTATGTTTAACTTTACAAGAAACAACCAAACTGTTCTCCAAAGTGGTTTTACCATTCTGTGATCCTAAGAACAATGTATGAGAGTTCCTCTTACTCCACGTTCTCATCAACATTTATTATTATTGGTCTTTTTTGTTTTAGCCGCTTTTATGGGAATGTAGTGGTATCTCACTGTGATATTAATTTGCATCCCCCTCATGGTTGATGATGTTGAACATCCTTTCCTATGTTTACTTGGCGTGCACATATCTTTTTTGGTGATGTAGGCATTCAAAGTTTTGTGCAATTTTGTACTGAATTGTTTATTCTCTTAGTAGTATAAGAGTTCTTTTTATTCTGAATCCAAACCCTTTGTTAGATATACTTTTTTGCTATTTTCTTATAGCTTGTTGGTTGCCTTTTAATTTTCTTTATAGTGTATTTAAATAGTAAGGTTTTTTTAAATGTTGATTGTCTAAATTATCATTTTTCTTTTATGTTTTTTGCTTTTGAGCTCTATTTAAGAAACTGTTGCCTAATGAAAGCTTGCAAAGATAACCTCTGTTTTCTTCTAGAACTTTTATGGTTTTTCACTTTTATGTTTTAGTCTATACTTTTTTGTACAGTGTGAAGAAAGAGGTGAAGTTCATTATTCTCCATATGAGTATGTAGTGTTTCTAGTACCTTTTTTCAAATCATTATCTTTCTTACATTAAATTATCTTGTCATCTTTGACAATTGACAATATATGTGTGAGTCTATTTCTGGAATGTCTGTTCTGTTCCACTGGTCTAATGTGCAACTCCTCATCCAGTACCACGTATAGCCACATAGAATTCAGGTAGCATCAGTCCTTTAACATTGTTTTACTTTTAATATATATATATATATTTTTTTTTTCCTGGGGTGCCTGGGTGCCTCAGTCGGCTAAGCATCTGACTTCAGCTCAGGTCATGATCTCATGGTTTGTGGGTTCGAGCCCTGCGTGGGACTCTGTACTGACGGCTCAGAGCCTGGAGGCTGCTTCAGATTCTGCATCTCCTCTCTCTGCTCCTCCCCTGCTCGCTCTCTCTCTCTCAAAAATAAATAAACATTTAAAAAAGTTAAAAAAATTTAATAATTTTTCCAAATATTTTTTCTAAATAATTGTAAAATCAGTTTGTCACTGTCTGTAAGAAAGACTGGTAGTGTTTTCATTAGAATTGCCTTGAATCTACAGATGAATTTGGAGAGGTTTGACATCTGAATAATATTGAATCTTCTTTTTAAAAATTTTTTTTCTAATGTATTTATTTTGAAGGAGAGAGAGAGCATGAGCAGGGGAGGAGCAGAGAGAGAGGGAGACAAAGAATCTGAAGCAGCTCGAGGCTCTAAGCTATCAGCACAGAGCCCCATATGGGGCTCAAACTCATGAGCTGTAAAATCATGACCTGAGCTGAAGTCAGACACTTAACTGACTGAGCCACCCAGGCACCCCTAGTATTAAATCTTCTAATCCATGAACATATTTAAAGTGGATTTCTCATAGATAGAAAATAATGGGATCTTGCTTTTTTTTTTTTTTGGGGTAATCAATTCTGACAGATTCAGCCTACTAATCAGCATGTTTAAGCCATTTACACTTAATGTAATTATCTAAATGGTTGGGTTTAAATTTGCCATCTTAATATGTTACCTTTTACTTGTCCCCTCTGTTCTTCATAGTTTTGCATTTTTTTCTGTCTTCTTTTAAGTCATTTTTTTCATAATTCCCCTTTATCTCTACTTGCAGGTTATCCCTTAGTGCTTAATGTAATGCTTAAATGTAGTCTACATCTTTATTTTAGCACTATCTTAAATAATATATCATAGATTGCTTTCTTGTAACCTCTCCCTCCTTTATGCTATTGTTATATTTTATGTCTACATATATTAGAAACCTTGCAATATGCTGTTATATTTGCTTTAGTTACTTATCCTTAAAAAGATTTAAAAATAGAAATACATTTTATATTACAACACATACTTACCATTTCTGGTGTTTTGTTTTTTTTTTTTCCTACATCCAGATTTTTACCTGATACTCATTTTCCATCTGCCTGTGAAAATACACTTAATGTTTCTTACACTAAAGATCCTCTGGCAATGAATTCACTCAGCTCTTGTTTGTTTTTAAAATATTTATTTTTCCTTGATCTTTACAATAATTGAAAAGTTGATTAATTGAAATTAATTTTATAAGGTTAATAGTTTTTTTCCTCTCTCTCTCAGCACTTTAAAGATGTAATTCTACTAACTTCTGGATTATATAGCATCTGACATGAAGTCTACTGTCAGTTTTATCGTTGTTCTTCTGTAAAGTATCTTTATTTTCATTTGCTTTTAAGATTTGTCTTTATCATCAATGTTCAGCAACTTAATTATGATATGTCTTACTGGAGTTTTCTCCATGTTGGTTCTGGTTGGGGTTCATTGAGTCTGTTAGATTTGGGGTTACAGTTTATCAAATATGGTACATTTTTGGTTATTCCTTCACGTAAGTTTTCTTCTCTTTTCTCTTTTTCCTTTTGGAGCTCCAGTTATACATATTTAAACTACTTCATATTGACTCTAAGGTAACTGATGCTCTATTTCTTTAAGTCTTTTTTCTCTATATACTTTATTTTGGATCATTTATATTGTTATGTCTTCAAATTCACTGTTGGTTTTTTCTTTTCTGATATCTCTGCTAATCTGTTATAAATCCTAGATAGTGTATTTTTTTTCCAATTTTAGTAGTTTTTTTCCTGTCTATAATTTTCATTGAGTATTTTTATTATTCTGATATCTCTTAATTATGTTCAAGTTTTACTTTATAACTTTGTACATATTTATAATATCTATAATATTTTAAGGTTCTTGGGGCGCCTGGGTGGCCCAGTCAGTTAAGCGTCCGACTTCAGCTCAGGTCACAATCTCACGGTCCGTGAGTTCGAACCCCGCATCGGGCTCTGGACTGATGGCTCAGAGCCTGGAGCCTGCTTCCAATTCTGTGTCTCCCTCTCTCTCTGCCCCTCCTCCATTCATGCTCTGTCTCTCTCTGTCTCAAAAATAAATAAACGTTAAAAAAAATTTAAAAAAAATGTTTTAAGTTTCTTTATGATAATTTCATTATCTCTCATTAATGCTTTTGTTTCTATTGATTGATTTTTCTCCTGAACATCATTATCTCTTATTAATGCTTTTGTTTCTATTGATTGATTTTTCTCCTGATTACAGATCATATTTTTCCGTTTTATGCATGCCTAGTGCTTTTTGACCAGATGTCAGAAATTATAAATTTTACATTGTTGGGTGCCAGATTTCAGTAGTCCTATAAAAATTTTTGGACTATGTTCTAGGATTCTTTTAAAAGTATTTGCAGATTAGTTTTATTTTTCAAGGCTTACTGTCAAGTTTTGTTCTTTGTTCAGGGAAACCTTTATTCAAAGTATAATTTAGCCTCATTATTAAGTATGTCCCTTCTTAGAACTCTAGCCTATAGCCCATATATTGGAAAGCCTAGCCTCCCTGAATGGTGGAAACATAAACTATTTTCAGCTTTATGTGAGCTCAAGAAATTATTTAACTTAGTGCTTCATAGTAATTGTTTCTCTGACATCATGAATGTAGTTACCTCATGCATGTTCAGATTAGTACAGGGCCAAAGACTTTAGGCATACCTCTGCTATTATCTTTTCTTTACAATATACCGCCCTGCAAATTCTAGCAACCTTGATCCCCACCCCACCCCACAAACACACGCACCTATATTTATCTCTTCAATTCAGCAGGACCTGCAGGCTCTGTATTCCTTCTCTCTGTAGTTCAGTCTGGAAACGGTAGTCAGGAAGAAGGCTGGGGAGATTGTAGGGCTCACCTCATTTGTTTCCCATGATTCAGAGGTCAATTCATATGCTGCCTACTGTCCAATATCTGAAAAAGTGTTTAATAGCATTGTTGCAGTTAATACTTAATGGACAGAAGCAAAAACCTCTCTGTATTTTTACCTATATCCATATCCATTGGTCTGTTGGATTTCATTACTTCTTTATTATCTTCCTGTAGAGACAACCATGGAATATTGGAGAGTGGAGAGTGGCAGCTGAAATGGAAAGATAGGCTCGCATTAACCTCAGCCTTCTCTTCACCCACATTTCAACTGAAGTCACATAAAAGAAAAATAAATGGTCCTTAAATATTCACTTAAAATAGATCACCATATAATAATTAAAATCCTGAACCAAGCAAGTAAGGTGTGTTAAAGTGAATATTAAAAAAAAAAAAAGAAAGAAAGTTTAGGAGTATGAAGACTCAGGCTTTCTTCCTTTCTGCATATAATTTAAAAAATCATTGAGACTGATTAAATATAGAGACAAATGGAGAAAAACATCTATGAACTTTACATTTGTATCTTTCTGGAGGCTTTCATTAAATATCTATAACTACAATAATATGAACAAACTGAAATAATTTGCAATTTTAGAGCATGTAAAAAATTAATATAAAAAAAGTTTGGGTAATAATACATAAGATGCTTTAGCTCTTGTAAACATCTTTAATAAATTTTTATCTGTTATTAAGTTGCTATGTCTGCATCTCCCCGTGTTTCTTTGTTTTTATATGCTTCTTACCAAATCAAACTGTTTTGAATCTCTTCCTGCAACATCTTACCCCCAATTTATTTTCTTTCCTCCCTTCCCTCAGTTGCTTCATCAAAGCAGATATTATCTAGGCAGGTGAAATGGAGAATAGAGGCAGTAGTCCATATAATTCAGAAAACCTGATATGGAGTAAAAGAGATTTAGAGACACAGAATTACCCATAAGAGCCATCTGTGTCTATCAGATTCTCCAGATAATTGTTTAACTTTTCACTTCCTTTGGCAGGACAGATAGAGATGGAATGAATGCAGGAGAGAAGTTAGATTATTGAACAGATTCAAGGATAACCTTTGGGATGGATATGCTGTACTTTCTCTACAAGGAAATCATGATTTACTAATTTGGGAATGTAATCTGAGAATATAATGAGTCTGCAAACAAAGGAGAATCTGTAAACATCATTTGTTTAGATGTTTAACATGCCGTTCATGAGCACCAGTCCAAAAGTATATTTAAAGAAGATGCAGACAGCTAAGTTATAATTAGATTGGGAGGAAAAAAGGTGAGGATAGAGTAATTCTGTCATGGATAGAGAATGAACAAGGATAACAGGAAACAAGAGGGAGAAATAAGCTCGCATTTCTCCAAATAAAACATTGTGATCACAGATCAGGGCTGGAACCATTGTGGTTCCACATTGTTATATTCTAGAAAGTTTGGCTAATGAGAGTACTGTGTTTGTGTTTTGTTTTCTTTTAAGTTAGAATAATATCAAAGTAAATAGGGCAAGACTTGACATGTGGATAGGAAAGTGGTCAAGGGGTAGGCATTGCTTTTTGGGGAGTTAGGAGGGATCTATGTGTATACTCATCATCTAAGACTTTGACCTGAAGTGATGACTCCCAAAATAGGATGTAGGAGTCTGTGATCAAAGTTCCTAGACCAGCTGACCAATTCAAACAGATGCTGTCAGTTAAACCATACTGGCCATACTCTTCTATATCACAGTAAATATTGCATACAAGTCTGAGCATAGTTTTATACAACAAGCATAGTAGCATAGCATGAAATGAAGGAATATGTGAAGATCTCAAGATTGCTCAGTCTGGGGGGGATACGAGAATAGAGATAATTATTAACATTTTTAAAATCAAGAAGGGTTTGGAAAGTTGCATAACAAATCCCAAAATACTAGACCAAGACCACCCTCAGAACCTTAAATGTTGTTTTAGTGTCAGTGACAGGAAGGAACACATAGCAAGAAAAGGATTTTTTTTTTCCTTCAAGGGTTTTACCAGCTGCATATGGGACTAAATTCAAGAAGTATTTCTATGAATTGATGGTCTACATGGGCATTTAGAACCCGTCTCTAACCTTCTCCAGTTTATATTCTTAAATGACATCTCACTACAGTATTTTATGTGATGCTACTATAAGATGCAGAATGTTTATTCACCAGAAACCAACCCCAGCCTAAGGTGGCATTTCTTCTATGTTAGTTTAAATAACTTATCTTCATCTTTATAAAGAAATTCCATGGTCTGGTTTGTCCCTCTAATTTTTTGTCATGTTAATTTCCTGTATTCTTTCTCATATTCATTCCCTGTGTAATAGAATTCCAGACCCCCAACATCCAACATCCAGGTCTTCCTTTATATCAAAGAGAGTGTAGGGGAATGGAAAACAAATTTCCATTCTTCTATAAACTTTTCAAGTTTCAGAAAGCTTAAATCCACTTGGAATTCAGAGGCTGAGTATTCTCATGCATTCCAAAGCCATCAAATTGAATTTACTCTTCCAAAAGGTCATCTTAATGCCACAGCCAAAGTTACCCCATGGTTGTGAATAAATAGCCAATATAGTCATCTCTGACGACTTTGAAAAAACCATGGAGCCAACTCAGAATGCATAACCTCCATGTAATTGTTGTGGCGTTGGCAACAGGATTATTTTTTTTTAACTTGTTTCAGTCATACAGATGAAGAGAAGGATGTGCAAATAAAGAGATCTGTTCTCCCATCTGTGGTTTAAATTTCTGGTGCCAACACCGCACGTAGCTTAAAGATGTTTAGGAACCTGGAGAGAACTCATACAAAGATTTCTTTACATGACCACTTGCATTAGAAGAAAGCATGCCAATTAATAATGTGGCATGAATATTAAGCACCCATATAGACACCCTTTCTGGCTGGTGCATTGTATTGGATCCTCACTGCATTTCTGGGCTGAAACTTGTAGATAGGATTGAAATGCTCAAAGTAAAAAAGAGTTTGGATTTTAAATTTTCCACTTTTCTAGGATTTATTAGTGCTTAAGAGGACAAAAATCAGCGGTTACTAAAGTAGTTTGTTTGATTCTGTGAGAGAGGGTAGATCACTGCATGGGAGCAAGTACACTGTTTAGGATAGATGAGCTGTACCCTTGCTAACGGAAAATCATGGCTTACTAATTTTTGAATGTTCCCTGAGAATGTAATAAGTCTGTAGGTAAAGCGACATCAGTAAGCATCATTCATCTAGACTTTTAAAAAGCCTTTCAGGTGCCAACTCCAAAATGGACTTCTTGAGAGAACAGACTCCACCTTTTCTATATATGAGGCAGCTTGCAGCCAACTCCAAGTACTTTGCTCGATCTTCACAATTGCTCATTAATGATTGCAATCAGCTAACTGCCCCTCCTCCCCACCCCCCCCACCCCCCCCCCACCCCCACCCCCCCAGCCTAAGGAAATGGTTGCCAAAAGGTAATCTCTTAGGAAACAAACACAAGGTAGTTGTTTGGTAAAATGTACCCAGGTGCTGCAGTAATATACTAACCACACAGATGGAAATTTGATTTACCTTGGGCTCCATGACAGTGTGTGTGACGGGCCCCCACCTTTCCCTCACAACCACTTGTGAAACTTACAGAGCACCTGCTTTGTCATGAGTACTGCGCCAGGCTCATTACAAATGTGCTGTCGTTGTATGCGGTCAGAATCGTTTCCAAACCCTGTTGTCACACAGTTAGCAGGTAGCCCCACAGGTCTTCAAGCCTTCTCTTTCCGGCTCTGAGGCCTGTTCCTTTCCACTTCACCTATTCTTTTTCACTTCATTCTTCTGAATATTCTGAGTAACTTAGAACTCAAGTCAGGTTTTGTCAAGCCTATTCTGTGAAATAATCTCTTTGGACAAATACATTAATAATACCAGGAATTTGGGTTTACAAACTCAAGCAATTAAGATTTGTGCCACAGGATCACAAAAATGTGTGAGAAAAGAGAATTGTGTGAGAAAACGTTCGAGACACTTTAATCCATAGAGGAGAAGGCTGAGGGAAAATCAGCAACATTTTCCAAACACTCAAAATCATTGCTAATTCAGATTCCACCAACCTGGAAATTTATATTAACTGAAACAGTGCTGGAAATAAACTTTTCCCTTTGCAGCTATTTTTAAAGATAACATTACTGTGTAAAGAAATAGTACAAAACAAGTTTGGAAGAAGCCTAGACAATCCACATGAGAGAACAAATTGTTTTAAAAGAGAGAAACTCATTGTTTTGTGTAAATACATATAAGATGTTACTGCATAATCTCATCTACTCACTACAAATGTTCCCAGGAACTTGACTCTATAAGAGCTTAGTTCGTACAGTACTAAGGGCACTGATGTCAAGTGGGACTCCAGCACTCAGCGTGGCATCAAAAATTCCTGAGGATGAGGGCCAGGGTGATGATGCCACTCTGGCTCCTGTTAGATCTGAAACCTTCAGACCAGTGATGCTTTGGGGGGCGGAAGAGGAGGGGCAGGAGATTGAGGAGGACACCGAAACATCATCCCAGGTGCTGTCCTTTGTCTTGGTCATGGACTCTTGTTCTAACGGCTTGGAAGTCTTAAGAAATTGGTCTTTAAAATATCCAATAATTCTCAATGATCTTATCCCTCTGGCTATCTGAATTAATGAAGTCTGGCTGTATGTGAAAAATAGCTATACAGAAGAAGGAAGTCAGCTATTTTCTTTGGTTGCTAGAGTCAGAACAAAAGGCAGCCGATTGGGATTTCAAAAGCAAAGCTTCATATTAAATTTAATTTCAGGAAGAATTTTCTAAAGATTAGAGCTGTTTTTTTTTTCTCCACCCGTTCTTTTCATTACACTCAGTGAGAACTATCTATGTGTCAGGTGCTGTGCTGAGCACTGATGATGGAGAATACTTGATCAGCCTATCGTTATTATCAGCTCTATCAGCATATAATTACCATACTGTTGAAAAAAGAAAATATAGAATCAGGAATGGACTTATATAAGAAATTAATAAGATCCAGTCTGCCCCCAGGATGTTTACAGTCTAATAACATTGATTTTGAGAATTGTGCTGTTTTCTGAATGTTAGCTCTGTGCCTGCTCCAGGCACCATGCTATGTGTATTAGGTACTATGTTTCTAGTCCTCAGTGCTCCCCCATGAAGAAGGCTGTATGATCTAATTTTCAGATGAGAAAACTAAAACCACCTGCTGAGGTTTCTGGTATAAGGAGCATTAAGTGCTAATGCTCCTTGGTGAAGTGAGTGGGGATTTTACATTGTGCACCCTAAGTTAACAGTTGGCAAATCTGCAATAGAAAGGTTTCTCCAGAATTTCTTCTCTGCCACCATCCAATGCAGAACCTCACCCTTTCTGGCTACTCACCCACTCATGGGCTGCTTTTCTCCCTTTTATGTACAGTAAAGTTCCCCTGTACTGAAGCTTTGATGCCAGACAGTATTCCTAACCCAAGGACTCTGAGCTTTTTTCCCAAAGAAGGAGGGCATAGAAATTTCTGTATCAGCTGCTAAGAGACCAAAAAGATATCCATCTCCTTGCCTGCCAGAGATCTACAAGGTGGTAGGTTTGAGGGGTGAGCAAAAGATTCTGAATCCATCCTGTAAAAGATTCCCTGCCACTCTGCTGCTGACACCCTAAATGGGACTCAGGGGTGCTGAGATGGTGAGCCCTCAGCTCTCAAGTAGCCAGTGTTTTCCTTGGTGTAGCCAGTGTTTTCCTCAGTGAGCTACAAATTTCTATATGTGCCATGACTTTAAAAGGACTGGGAAGCACCACTGTGAGTCATTGATGAAATGTCTAGGGCTGGTTGGTGCCCATAAGTGAGAGAACTTAACCTTGAGAAAATGGGAGATAAAGGCAAATGGGACAATGAGAAGTACATGGAAGGGCTGACCAGGGTCACAGGAGTGATTAGTGACCCTGGAAGAATGAAACCTGCTGGTCCATCCAGAGACCCAACCCTTGAACTCATTAGCAAGGCCCTGTTGGCATCTGTTCTCACAGCCACAAATGTGAACTTAGACTTGTCAAGATCAAGACTGTCAACTCATTTGAGATGCAAGGTCAGCTTGCCACTTTGAACTTTGTTCCTATCACAGCCATTTAATTACGTTGTGGTTCTTATAATTCTCTCAGAAAAAAAAAAACTGGCTTCAGAAGTACAATATCTTATACTTTCTCAGGTTACAGTATTTTTATGAACTGTGAGAAACTTACAGCACCTTAAAGAAAGTACATAACGAAGGGGTCAGCATTTTTCAATATAAACTCCACCTCCAAAGGTTGATGCAATTCTGGAGAAATTTGCTTGAGGGTGAAACTTGGCATATGGTGTCTGAGTCCCTGACTGTCTACACCTCTTTTCATAGGTACTTACAAATGAGTTCTTCAAATTCACTACATTTGGCATCTGTAATTATTAGAAATAAAAAATGACTTTAATAGCAAGTGGTTTGTGAGTTTAGTGTCACACACTTCTCAGAGAATCTGAGAACTCAGGAATACCAAAAGTCCTGTTTTATATATTCTAGTATGACAGTATTGTAAAAGGAAAGAAGGGAAAGAAAAATGATTTAAGGAGACAGAAACCAGAAAATTTTGGTATTTTCCAAAGAGTACCATACTTAAACAGCCTTCATCATTTTTCCTACCCAATACCCCTCCTTACCCTATTTTCTGTCTTGTGTTATAGGCCAGGACAGCACACACAGGCTTTGGTGTCTGTAGCTTTTCCCCAGAAGCTCACTAAAGAGGCAGCCATGGATCTCATTTTGCTTTTTGAGTCTCCATTTGAGAGGATTGGATTCAGTGCTCCCCATCAAATACTTGTAGGGGAGAGAGTTCTTAGACAAAGCCAGAAAAACTGCCCTTGAAGACAATGCCTATCACCTAGTCCAGAGAGCAAAGATTAAGGCCAGAAAAATGTTGGCATGGAAGTCTATGGATGCAACTGAAGAAGACAGAGGGAAGAGTTACTGAGCAATAGTGGTTCTCAGGAACCATGCAGATCAGGGTGTGCAGGCATCTTGCATGATGGGGCAACAACCACCTAGACACAGAGAATGTCAACAGTAGACTCAGACCTCAGGATGGGGAGCAGGAGAACCAGCTAGAATTCAGGCACCTGCTCCAATTCCAGAGGAGAAGCTGAACTCCTGCTTAGGAGCAGAGGGGCATTCTGTGAGCTTTGCATTCACAAGGCTGCCTCAATGGCTATTAAACGAGTGGACCCCACATCTGGATTTATCCGTACTTTGGGCAAGTATCAGGATAGCTTGATGGTTAAGAGCATGGTCTTTGTAAATACATCTGACTGGATTCAAATCCAAACTTTTTTTTTTATAGTGCAAGGCCTTGGGCAAGTTACTTGGACCTTTTGAGCTATGATTCCTCATTTGTAGATGGTGATAATAGTTCTTACCTTATAAGTTTGGAAGATGAAGACTGATGCAAAGAAAGGAGTAAAGTCCTTTGGCCACAATAAGTAACTGGATTTGATGATGCATGCCCACAAAAGGAAAAGAGCTCCACCTGCCTCCTCCTGATGAGCACTCTTTAGTTCAGGTGCAGTCCTGAAGGTGCTGGGAGTAAATTATTACGGGAGGTAGCCTGGGGCACGTGGAGACTAACACACCTCCGCTGCTGTGTGCCTTGAGTCTGCTTCCCATTCCCAGACACTGGACCAGTTCTGATGAAGACCCACGTGCTCCTGTATGAATGATACTGAAGTAGTTCAGCCTCTTAGAATTGCCCCAAGTACAACGCACGGATATGCTAAAGCCGAGGGGTTTTGTGTTTCTAGGCTAAAATGAAAAAAGGACCTCAAATTCTGAATAGCAGGGTCTTTTTTTTGAACTCTTCTGGCAATGCCTCCCCATGCAAACATCTGTTCATTTTCAAAAAGGCCCTTCTGTAACAATCAGGTCCCCTTAATTGAGGAGAAAATGAATGGAGAAGATAAAGAATAATCTTTAAAATTGATAGAGAGTAAAGCTGCCCAGGTGGAGGCCTTGAAATGAATGGAGCTAAACTTAGCCCTTGTGATCCTGCAAAACAAAAGCCTACCCCAGAACATAGTCATATGAATCAAGGCCCCTGCAATCCCTAACCAGTATCTGAGATCAGATGGCATAGGAGATGGCTAAATGCAAGAGCGTATCTGCATCTTCCCACTAAATATCCCTTTGAAAACAGAAGCTTCTCCTTTGATAGGGACTGTCTTCCCAGTGCTTCCAAAACCAGCATCAAACCTACTAGAACTTACAACAACCACGTCTGTCCACACCCCTACCCTTTTGTTTTTTTTACCTTACTATTAGGAAATTCCCAGAATTCTTCCACTCATTTACAGCAAAGAGGTTTTGAGGAAGAGGGTAGGGAATGGACAGATTTGGGAATTCTGATACTAATTGCTCAGCATCAAAGGCAATTATGTAAGAAAAGCACTGATGGATAAACTATCTGCTAATATCTAATATATATACTAAGCATTTTGTGTATGTCACTGTTCATTATTTAATTCCTCCAGCCACTTCACAGTATGCTTGGTGTCATTCTCAATTCTAGAAATTTGCTGGCAAACATTTTTATCCTCACAGCAATCCTGTGAGGAACCTGAGACCTCAAGAGGTTAAGAATCCTGTGTTGGGGTCGTGTAACAGTTATTGACTTTACCATTTTCCAAACCATTGTTCACTGTAAAATATTCACTGTTGAGCCTCTTGATGCAAAGATTATGCCCTATTCCGTTATATTCTCTGCCATGCCTAAAAGGGTGCTGAATTGTGCCTCTTACTTAGTCTTAGATGTATAAGCTGCTGACAAAAACTTTACTAAGGATACTTTATTTGAAGATTGTTATATAAACATGAGACTTTTGGGGTGACAAACAGATCTTGGAAGCTGTCTCATTGGCTTTGGTAAATCATACCACCATTTTAGAAGTGAAATACATAATAAATTTTTCAGATACTGAATTTTTATCTGTGTATAAAATTTCTTAAAGATGAGACACAGCAGAATATGTTACCCCCATATGGTAAAATCAACTTGATTTGTTTTAGGGAGTAGTGAGATCTCTGGGAGTGACAAGATATCCGAAGGTACTGATGGGTTTTGTCACTGCATAAAGTCACTGAAAGACATGAAGTGGCTCTGTGGTCTTCTCAACAAATTGAGTTCAAATGGCACTTGGGCCAAATGAAGCCCACTTGATACAGTGATGTTATCATGGGTAAGGTATGTTTGGGGATGATCCCTGTAGCGTGTGAATTACTTGCCCTCACAATTAAATTTGAGAGGCCAGAGACTCCGTTAACTGACAAGTGGATGATAATTCATGTAAGAGATGCACAATTACCTTTGTCAGGACATCACTTCAATGTGTTATGCGTGCTCATTACTCATCATATTTCGGTTAATAAATTTCACCTAATTGGTTGAAGTCATATGATTCCCAGTTGAAATAAAGCTTACCAAAAATATGTTTTGGTCTCTAATGACTGTTCTTTTTGTATGATAATTCTGGAGAACCAGCCAGGAAAATGTATATGTGACTCTCACTTCCAGGAATGGCTGGCTGCCTTACCTCATATTAAGTGAAGGGAGTATCTCCATGTTTAATTAAATCTTATGATGCCACTCACTGGAAATTTACTACCCCATTAATAGTATTTCTTCCTTCTAGATATCTCCCTTCCTCCAGATTAGATACAAATGCCTGTGATACTTTTATTCCTTAATGTGAATATTCTTTAATCCTCACTATGTTGTTACTTTGTCTAGAATCAAACTGCCTGATGAGGACACTGGACAGTGGGATCGGAACCTTCCCACTCCCAGACTCTGGAAATCGCTCCACAGGGCGGTACATATGCCACCCAGACTCCCCAGAGGACACCGAACCCATCCTGCCTCTCCAGCCAACACTTTGTGCAGCTTCCTCTATCAGAGCTCAGACCCTTGAACGAGAAGTGCCTTCCTCTGCAGACAGCCATGTCTCTGCAGATAATGCCATTGTTCATTCCACATCCGACCCCATCATGACCACCAGGGGGATGCGTCCTCTTGAAAGTCGCCTCCCCAAACCAGCCTCCTCAGGTAAAACACCTATGACCTTCCAAATTAGATTGTTTCCACACCAAAATAATGCACTTGCTAAAAAACAAAAAAAGTGGAAAACAGGCAGCAGAGAAGGTTTCCACCAGGAGGTCAGTCAGTGACCTCTGCCCCATGGAAACGTGGATGCATGAAAATTCCTGTAAGTCCTCAACCAAAAAGTAAAAAGACGACTATTAAACATCATCTACTCTTAGCATTACATTAAAGAGTGTACACACATATAAAGGAAACAAGCACCTAAGCACAGGTATATGGATATATAAATTGATTAAGAGAAAAAAAAACACAACATACCCATAGGATTTTATCTTGTAAAACCTAAATCTGAATATAGACCAGGTTAGCCTCAAGACATAAATTTAGCTGAAATGTTGTTTGCCCTCTAACCAGAAATGTATGTCTTCTGACATTCCCATCCTGCTCAAATATATTTATATGTTGAACTATAAAAAACTTTGTTTGATATCTCAGCAGTAGATTGTGCATTAGCTGCAATGCAGTGGAATGAGCCTCTGCACTGAGACGTACCGCCCTTCGTCACCGTCAATTGAAACAAGCTTCCATGATTAAAGACAGGAGCAGGCTAAGGGTCAAAGTTTTTTTTTTTTTTTTTTCATTGTTCCCTCAAGATTAAAAATATCTATTGCAGTGCAGGATGATACTAAATAATTTTTAACTTGCATGGCTTATGTTGCATTTATGACATGCATAAGCATATGAACGAGAACTCTAAAGACTTTCTTTTATAATTTGATGACTAGAAAGGAGCCACAAGTAGAAATTATACTATAGGCTTTTGAGAAATTAGAAAAGAAGGCATTTAATTAAATATCTTTGAATAAATGTGATTGAGCTAATCCCATGGCTGAGTTCTTCATACAATAATACTAACTGCCATGAATGTTTCATCACAAACTTCTGCTCGTTTCAAGCCAAGGCTACATTTTAAAAGGCTGTAATGCATATTATTTTTTAAATAAATGCATTGTTAATTAATGACACAGCCTCCAGAGATTCAGGGGCAAGATCTTAGTTATAGATTATATGCTCCATGCTTGAATAGTCACATGTGTGACCTCAATTCAGCGGCGGGCTGCCAAGTAGACTTCATGATTAAACACTGTCATTATAACAAATTGAATAGAAACCACAAGCCTTGAATTGCTTCATAAGAAGGGGATTGGAAGGAGATTGTTCTGATCTTACTGCTAATATCCACTGTGCTGGATTTTGGAGGTTTGTGTCTTAATTAAATTGTCATGAAGAGTTATAAAAAAGTAGTATATGGTAGAGAGTGAGGTCAACATAACTGCAGGGTATTTTTGTGTCTCCCACCCCAAAGCTTCCTATCTATCAAATGATGCCATCACTGTGGTCCAGAGGCAGGGCTGCCTTTCCGAGGCTTCTCTTTTCTCTATGGCCATTGGTTACTCAATTAAAAAGCCAGGGAATGGAAAAACAGCTGGAACAAAAGGAGAGTGAGGTTATTCTTGCCTAGAGGAGGAGTCACTTCCTGTTTAATTCCTGTATTTGTTTTCTTTTGTTTTGTTTTTTTAATTTTTTTTAACGTTTATTTATTTGTGAGACAGAGAAAGACAGAGCATGAACGGGGGAGGGTCAGAGAGAGGGAGACACAGAATCTGAAACAGGCTCCAGGCTCTGACTGTCAGCACAGAGCCCGACGCGGGGCTTGAACTCACACACCGCAAGATCGTGACCTGAGCCGAAGTCGGCCGCTTAACCGACTGAGCCACTCAGGCGCCCCTCTTTGTTTTTTTTTTTTAATTTTTTTAATCTTTATTTATTTTTGAGAGAGAGACAGAATGTGAACAGGTGAGGAGCAGAGAGAGAGGGAGACATAGAATCCGAAGCAGGCTCCAGGCTCCGAGCTGTCAGCACAGAGCCTGACATGGGGCTTGAAAACTCATGAACCGTGAGTTCATGACCTGAGCTGAAGTCAGATGCTCAACAGACTGAGCCACCTAGGCTCCCCTAATGCCTGTATTTGAATTGGTTTTTCACTTATTCCCCTATCAAAAATAGAGGTAACTGTACAAACCTCTCAGTGCTGATGAAAATACAATTACTTCGCTTCTGCTCACAAGCAGAATGCTGTTGAGAGGCTATCACAGCATGTCCTGTCGGTAATCACTGAGGCTGGAGGATAATAATAGCAATTCTCCTTTCTGGCACAAGGAAGGAGTACACTCTGCAGGTTAATCTACTATTAAGGGTAATGGAGGCACTTTCTTTAATCATTCCCTGCTAATTACGCCCTTGCTACTCAAAGTGTGATCCATCGGCTAGTTGGGATCAGGATTGCCTGGGAGCTTTTCAGAAATGGAGACTTTCAGACCCGCACTCTAGACCTCCTGATTCAGAATCTGCAATTTAACAAAAACTCGGCTGGTGCGTATGCACATAAAAGCTTGAGAAGCACTGCCCTGCCAGATCTTTAAGAGCAAAGTTTCCCGTTGTACATTATGAGTGCATTGGGAATGACCATAATGGGTATTCTAGGAAAATAAGGGTTCCCTGCCCAAGTATCTTTGGGAAGGGCTTCTAATTTAAATCCTGTTTTTGGACATCATGACAACTTCCAGTAGCACAATGAAGGCTCTGAGAAGTGATCCAAAAAGGAAACCTGTTTGTTATTTGATGGATAACACTATTTGAGGACTAATCATTGTTTCCCAAATGATTTTCCCCCTAACCCCTTCCTAATGTGAAAAGTCTATCATTGTTTTGTGGGAAAGTTTGCCTTCAGCTCTCCAAGGTGGACATCCTCTACAGATACACACAACATGCAATGCAGATGTTTAATTAGCACAGATTTACAGGGGACAGAATGTTGGGCTACCTAGCTTTGAGTGTATTTGGACTTTTTTTTTTCCTGAATGTCTCCCTCACTTCCCTCCCTGAACTTGTAAAGAGTTCAAGAAAGCTGATTGTGGTTTGATGTACATTTTCTCATTTAGGAAAAATCAATTCCCAAAAGCAGAATGAAGCAGAGCCAAGGCCTCAGACCTGCTCGTCATTTGAATATGCTGAAAACACAATGGCAACTGAGCAGCTTCCAGACTGGGGCTGTGCAGCCCCCACGGCTGAGACCCAGGTAAGGGAGAGGCTGACAGAAGGGTACCTCCACTTATTGCCCTGACGGTGAACAATGATCTCCTTAAACACTTTTACAATAGATTCAACTTTTGAATCAAATTTGCCATTGGCTCGGTGAATAAAAACTAAGGTCCACAGCTCACCTTTTTGCCTGAATTATTAAGTGATAGCATGGATTGTTGGGAGGAAGTGAAACGCCTCCACAGATCTGCACCTAGATTCTTGAGGCATAGATGATCTGTCCAGACTAGGTGGCATAGAACATTCCCAAGATAAGAACACCACTGAGAATGATTCAGTGATACTTTTTCATTATTTTCTTCTTACTTTTTAACCTTTACCTTGCTCCTATGAGACAGATAAAGGAGGTATAATTATACTTCTTTTAGGGAGGAATAAACTGAGGTCTGGGGTAGGCCAGTGACTTGCCAGTGTCAGAGTGTCAGTGAGATCTCTGTGTCTTCAGTCCCATCGTTTTGCTATGGGATCTTCATCCACCCTGAGATGGCACACATATGCCTCCTGATGTGTGATTGGACCTGGGAAGTTGCTCATGGCCCAAGGACATTCTATCATCCCTTGGGGTTACCTGATATTCTCTCCTAGGCTTCCTCCTATTTACCTTTTCCAGCTAGTTACCTGGGCCATATTCAAACTGTTCACTGTTTCTCAACTTCCTGGGGCTGGGCCCCTTCAGTGTCTTTGGTGGCACCTGGTAGTGACAAGGTGGGGGAAGAGGAACATATGGATCAATTATCAGAGTTTCCCCCACCCTTCCTTGAATCTTCCCACTCCTGCTGCCTTTGCCTCTCCCAAACTTGGCATTAGGAGCACCCATTGCTATTTCTACTAGAGTTTCTACCAACTTATGTTGAGAAGATACCCAAATTAGCCCACATCTGGGGTCCCCCACAGTCACTGGGGCCGAACCTTCTTTCAGCCTTGAGCACCTCAGTATGGTGTTATGGAAAAGGAGAGAGAGAGAGATCCTCTGGGCCCAGAGTCTCAATTTATAGCAGAGAACACAACTCCAGAGAGAAGCTGGACCATGCTCAGGGTCCACAGGAAAGGAGTCAGGACTAGAATTCAGCCCTCAGAATTCCATGTCTAACACTCAGAAGGGTAGCCTCTCTAAGGCAGGAGCCTAAGAGGGAAAAGAGTAAGCCAGTGTACTTTATCATGCCTTAATTTAAAATTTGTTTTAAGTTTATTTATTTTTGACAGAGACAGAGTGCGAGCATGAGCTGGGGTGGTGCAGAGAGAGAGAGAGGGAGACACAGAATCTGAAGTAGGCTCCAGGCTCCAAGCTGTCAGCACAGAGCCTGACGCGGGGCCTGAACTCAAGAACTGTGAGATCCTGACCTGGGCCGAAGTCGGACATTTAACTGACTGAGCCACCCAGCACCCCTATCATGCCTTAATTTAAACATAAAAATGTTAAGACTCCTCCAAATCAATGATTCCCAAATTTGAGTGGGCATCAGAATCACCTGGACAGCTATAGATCCATGCATACCATGTCTGATTTGGTACTGTTGGGTTGAGGTCCAAGCATTTCTGACAGATTCCCAGGTGATGCTGATGCTGCTGGTCCATGGGCTGTCCCAAGGACTCTGTGCTTGCTTTGGGAACTGGAAAGTTGAGAAAACCCTAAAGACACCCAGAGTTGGAAGGGAAATCATTCAAAAACAACAGGTGGTGACAGTGGCAAAGAGGTTTAGGCAAGTCCAAGAAAGTAAATGTAATAACAACTGAGTGCCAGCCCAGGGACTGCTGTCCCCCTGTATGTGAGGGAAGAACACTCTTCCCCCAACATATATGCCCACCAAATACATACCCCTCTCTGGGGTTCTCTCCCTCATCCTGCCCCAGCTCTGCCCACTGGAAATCCTGCTCTGATTTGAGAGAGTGATTGCTATGGCTTGGAACTTAGAACCCTGCTTTGCTGACTACCAGGGAAGGAAATTTAGAAGCAAGAGTTAGCTTACATTTCTAGCACCAGCACAGTGCCTGGTTCCACTAGTGTTTATTGAATGGAAAGATGAAAATGTGCATCTTATCATACCCAGAAAATGTTACTGAGGTCCTGCTGGAACTCTAGATGTGGGGCTCCCGTAGAACAGCCAGGACACTTATCCATGAGGACATCATCCTTGCTGGGCTACTGGTATCTCTTGTATTGAGCTCTGTAACCCCAGAGACTAGCACACCTCTTGGCACAGAATAGACACTCAATAAACATTTGTTAAATGGGTGAATGAATGAATACATGAATGAAGGTATAAAGGAAATGAATTGTTGCTTGAACTTGTAACCCTAGCTGAGGGAGCTTACATCCTAAAATGAGTTTTTATAATTTCCAACTGAATGACATCCTCCCTAACAGACTTTAGAGACCCATCCCATACATCTGTACCTGAACTGTCTAGGATGGGTGAGGTATAATGGGCTCTAATGGGAAAGCCTTCAAACCTAAAAGACATTCTTTTATAATTCCTTACACCGGGTTGCAATCTTGGATCTAGTATTCTGATTCTATGCACAAAGGGGAAATGGTTTGTACACTATCAACCACCTCAGCAATTCCTGGCAAGGCCGCATCACCACACCAGTGATGTCTCAAGACTCAGGCTGTGTGTGCATGTGAGCAAGAGGGGAGACTGAGTCCCTCAACCCATGAACTTTCAATCGATTCAAGGATTATATCGGGTTAGCAATCACACACTTCTAAAGGCTCCTGTCCTTTCAAGGGATAGAAGAAAATTATAAATTAGGCAAGCATGCATTCTTTTGTGCTTAAGGTTGATTTTTTTCATACCCTCTGATACTCGAAAGCCAATGCTGAGATCAGTTAAACAAATAAGCCATTAGGCTTAAAAGAGCAGCTCATAATAGGCACTTGAGAAAAATAAGACCCCATAAAGAAGGGTACAAAATGCAGAGCAGGTAAATGCAAGGACTTTCCTCTGCTTGGGACAATGGCTTCCGAGTGGTCAATGGCTTCATTACCACAGCCCTGTTTCTGCAGCTCCAATAATTGAGTAAACTGTGCCAGCTCGGCGTGAGGCAGATAGAAAGGAAAAGCAGAGTTGGTCTTGGGGGTGGGGCAGCAGAATGGAATTCTGTGCGCACAATGACAGCCAACTGTGAACTGTTTGCCATTCTCACAGGATGTTCTGCCCCATTTTGACTTGCGTGAATAATCTTAACAGTCTCGTATTACTTATTCAGGACAAGGTACCCAGAATGTGTGCGTACTCTGCCAGTGGTGGCAGTGATAGTGACAGTGACCTGCACTATGGAAATAATGGTTTTGGAGCTGGAAGGGGCAAGTTAGTGAAAGCAATGAAGAGCGCCACCCAAGGTAATTTCTGGGAGCACCTGGGCATTCGGGGCTCCTCTCTCTCTGGGAAGCCGCTGATTTTGCCTTTCACAGTACTCTGCCTCCATGCCCCCACCCTTGACTTTACATCTTAGCCCCGCGTTTTCTCCTGAGATCTAATTTTCTGCTATGTACAGAAGATTGTCTATGTGTATCAATTTGTTTTCTGGTATAATCTTCATGACATTTCAGTGCAGTCTATAAGGATTTTATTTCCAAATCTGGCAACTCCCAAAAAGTCTCCAATTGAGTTATCTCTGTAATGAAGGAATGACTAGAAAGATAACTTTGTTCTTAATTACATCCTCTGGCAAGTTAAATCATCCAGTGAGCCATGGATGGAGTCTTCCAGGCTTTTTACTAATATCGTGCTGTGTAGCTCTGCACCTGTGAGCCATGCTGTTATGAACAGATCTGTTTGTGAAGTTCAGACTTGCTCACTGTATTTTCTTCTTGAATCAGAATTGGCAGCAGAAAAACCATCATCCCGAGGCATTTAAAAATGTGTATATTCAGATGGCCCTTCCTTATAGCTACAGGAGGACAGATGGACCCATAACACAAACTGGGATCTGGGATCTACTTTCCTTGTAATCTACTCTGGATTGTCCAAAATATTTCAGTGATGCAATGGAGAATCATTTTGTTCATACTAATCAACTTTTTTTCTAATACTAATTTATCAATTATATGATGAAAGCATGACTTTCTTTTTTAAAACAAGACTGATATATTGCTTTAGGGAAAACCTATCAAGCATGTGTTTCCAGTTTCCAAGAGTCTTGGCAATATAACATATGGGCCTATTCTGGCTATGCCATTCTGAGGACTTTGCTTCTTCTCTGATAGCCATGCATGGGATCTTTAGATGACCTTGGGCAGAGGAGAGGCATAACCTGAGATATTTCCAAAGGATCACTCTGGCTGCCATGTCGTGAAGACTGAAGAAGCAAGATCAGCTCAGAGGCTATTATAGTCATCCAGGCAAGAGATGTTAGTGACTGGGACAGGGTGGTCTCAGCAAAAGGAGTGACCAGCACTGGCCAGTAATGCTCTCTGCAGGGATGGAAATGTTCTCCATCTGCACTGTCCAGTACCAGAGCCACGAGCCACATGTGGCCCATAAGCACTTGAAATGTGGCTAGTATAAGTAAGGAAATTTAAATTTAAATTTTAAATTTTTAAATTTAATTTTTGCTCTTGTTTTCTTATGAGTTCTTACTTGGCCCATTCCATTTTTTCCTCTATTTTATTATTTTTTATTTTAATTAAGTTCAACTTAAATATTAATAACCACATGCATCTAATACAACACAGGGAGTGAGAATGGTCTGATTCCAGACCTAGTTAAAAAGACAACATAATTTATTGATAGATTAAAGGGTGGGGGTAAAGGAAAAAGCAGAGTCAAGGGTGGATCTGATGTTTGGGTCCTGGCAGGGACTGACTGACTGAAATGGAGAAGGCTGAGGTTGGAGCTTGAGGAAGCATCTTGGACATGCTCAGTGTGAGCTGCCTGTGAAGCAGGTGGAGGTGTTGGGTAGGCAGCGTACTGCAGGCATCTGCAGCTCAGCAGATGAGGTCTGGTCTAGAGATGTAAATTTGAGCATCAGCACATAGCAGATCCAAGTGAGGCCAGGAGGGGAAGGAGTATTGATAGAGAGAGGACTTGGTCCTCCCAAGTTGACAGGTCAGGGAGAAAAGAAACAGCCCCCAAAGGAAACTGAGCAGAAGCAAGTAGGGAGTGAGCAGGAGACCCAGGGAAGTGTGGTGTCTTAGGAGCCCAGTGTAGAAAGATGTCAGAGGTTGAGGGGGAGTTCCATGATTCCATATGTAGCTTGATACAAGCTTTGCATTCAGTGGTCCTGTCTCTCCCTCTGGCAGTGGGCTTCCAGTGGGGAGTAGGGGTGGGTGGGGTTTGGAGGGAAGCAAGTGGAGGAAGAGGAAGATGGTCCAAAGGCAATTTGAAAACATCTTGGAAAAGGAAACCAGATTAAGCCAGGGGTGTGTGGGTGGCCCAGTCGGTTAGGCATCCGACTCTTGATTTTGGCTTAGGCCACGATCTCATGGTTCGTGGGATCAAGTCCTGCATGGGGTTCCTCGCTGACAGTGAGGAGCCTGTTTGGGATTCTCTCTCTGCCCCTCCCTCCCCTCCCTCCCCTCCCCCCACTTCATGTGTGCTCATTTGTGCTTTCTCTCAAAATAAATAAATAAACTTAAAAGAGAGAGAGAAAGAGATTAAACCAAACTGTGTCAATGAACAGCTACTGGAGTATGAAAGAACTTACTTTAGGGTGCAAATTTTAACATTGCTCTGTTTAAATGAGTCATGCAAAGCAATCAGGAATGAACATTAGGGGATGGCCAGGGATCCTGGTAAACAGTGAACTTGTTCCTTTAACTTTTCTTTTTGATCTTTTTGCAAAAGGAAGGGAGTCTCAGACTGAGTTGTTTTCTCAATATACTCACTTTGCTCATCCTAATCTCTCTACCCAGAGCAAATCCCATCTGAGAGGAGTGGCTCCTTTCATAGTATTGCTGCAGCCTCTGAGTGAACGGTGCTTCTTTGGATAAGAAGCTAAGGTCTAGGTAGAGTAACTCTGGAAGCAGCACCACCAGCAAGAAGATGCTTTCCTCTAGCCTGGCACCTGCCCTCTGCCTTTAATAGTGAACTTGTTGCCAGAGCTGTGTCATCTACACACCCTCACAGAGCAGGTGGCCGCTCATCCTGGCTGATGACAGTGTTGTCAGGAAGAAAGAACGTATGCAGACAGCTGGCGTGGCTGTGGGTGCATGCTGGCTTCCAAGAAACCCCAGGAAGGGGCAGGTATGGTGGACGCAGCAGTGTTAACTTCTTAAATGCTGACAAAATTGATCTGAAAAGGAAATAGAAACGATTCAGAGAAAAACACTACAAGGAATGCATGTCCTGGATATGTGGTTAAGATTGTCTTCCCTTCCAGTCACCATTTTGCCTGGTTTTCATCACATGCACCTATGAAAGTGACCCACCCTTCCCTGTTTAAGTAACATGATTTTGTAATAGAGGTCCCCACCCTGCAGAATGGAATTGCCAGTAGACCAGGAAGCTTTATTGGATGTTCTCCAAGATATGGTCCTTTCTCAAATACGCCCTCTCTCCCTGGCTTCTTGCAATTTCCCACAGGTAGAGGAAGGCTCTTGACATTGGCAGTCTCTCCCTCCATGGTTTGTGGGAAACGCAGAGTCAGGGACCTCTGCCTCGCACCCCATACGCTACCCACCAACCCCTCCCCCAAGCAACTGCTCGATCATTAGCCACTTGCCCTGCCAATGACAGCATGCCTGGGAAGCCTTTCCTTTCAAACGGAGTGTCCTGTGACCCCACATTCCCTTGGTTTCTCCTCCCCACTTGCTTCTTTAAATCATACTGAATGTGGCCAAAGAAACCTACTTTCCAAAACCCTGCCTACGGGCTCATAAAACACTAAAGTAAATACATGTCTTTTCTTTCAAGGTTGGTTTCTTTAGCTTAACTTTGAAATATATTTGAAAAGTCCAGGTTGTTAGAGCAGAGCAGCAGGAGCAGGATTTAGGAGCTGGGTAGGTGGCCCAGCGGGTGAGGTTTCCAACAGAAGTAATTTTATGGCTTTGTTTCCACAGAGATGCCCACTCTCATTTGCCAAGCTGGGCATAACAAACATTCCTGCCTCTTTCCTGCATACAGGGGCTTGGAGAAGGCATGAGCATGGGGCAAAGGTGGAAGGGGATGGGGAGAGAGAGCAAGCCAGGGGCAGAATGTCAGATGAGGCAAGACCCAGCGAGCTGCAGCAATGGAGCCCCGATCTCTGAAGGGAGGTAGGGGAGTCTCACCCCTGCCAAACCTGCTGGACCTGGTTAGTAAAAAATCAAATAACAGTCTCTAGCTGATGCTTGTCTCTCAAGCTTCTAGCTCATCTACCAGGCTGCGCACCACCACTACCAATCCCCCCAGGTACCTCAATGGTAGAAGTACAAACTGAAGCTGGTCTTTTTCTCTCTAGAAACGTCTACTTCCCAGGCTCTCTGTCTTAACTGGTGGTCTTGCCCTTCTTTTAGGAATATACTCTGTGAAGTTAGTTTTCCTGGACCCTTCTCTCACCTTCCACATTCTGGCAGTCCTGAGAGCCTGCTGGCTTCCCTACCACATACTTCTCGAATATTCCCTCTTTCTAGCTCCTCTACCAGTGCCCCTGTAGGGCCTTCCTTGGTCCACACAGCCCTCTTGCCAGTCCCACCCCCCCCCCCCCCACACACACAAATGCATCATCCTATCATGTTGTTCCTTTTGCTGGAAGCTTTTCTAGGACTCTCTATTACCCACAAACAAAAATCCAATCTCCTCCTCCATAAGGTTTGCAAGGCCCACCTTGGCCTTGCCTTTCCTACTTCATCTTTTTCCATTTTCTGTCTTAAATTTTATGTGTCATCAGAATGCTCCCTCTGTCCTGAATACATGATGCTGTTAGGGTCTTCCATACCTTTGCTCTTGTGATCTCACTTCCTGGAATATCTTTCATATCAATACCTTTCTTCTCTAACCTTCACGTAACTCCTACTAACTTAGTCTTTAAGATTCAGTTCAGACTAGGAAGTCCTCCCAGATGCTCCTCCATCAGCCATACCTCAATTACTCTTCCTTGTCTGTTCTCCTGTAATACCCTGATTTTATTTCTGCCACTCGTCACTTGAGATTGTACTTATTTCTTTGCACAGTAAACTCTCTCACTAATGCCAAGATTGCCCCTCATTTATGTTCTGCACTTAACACAAGGCCTAGTTTAATAAATGTTAAACAGCATCATAAATATTGAATAAAATTATAACTAACTCTCAAAACTTTTTAAGGCCTTTGGTTAGCTCCTCTAATCAAGCTCCATTTGGACTTTTCCTTGTTCTGAGAAATAAAGACCCAGAGTTGCTACCTACTAGGACATTTCTCTTTCCCTGGTGGCTGTGCTGGAGAAAGCAATGAATCCATTTTCCATTTTTTTTAAGGATGTAGAATTTTAGCTTATTCTTCAATGATGATTCTTCATGGGTGCTGAGGAGGCATTTCAGAATCTGTTGCTTTTTTGTTTCTTTCATATGGCTCCATGAACCCTGGCTTGATTTTCATAATCTCTTCCCCACTTTGGGAATTGTTGTCACAGACAGTCAGTCTTACTGATGAAAATGCATCATACCCTTGAGATCTGAAAGAGACAAATCAAGATTGAAAACCTTTGTTCTTGCCATATTTGTTCTTTGAAAATTTCCATGTTGAACTGGATAACTGGATAGGTAAATGAGACTGGCAAAAGAATAAAAGCAAAGAAGATGATTGGCCTCTAAACTAGTTCATTTTGGTTTATTTGGCCCTTGCTTGGTGTCCATACCAATGCTGGACACTGGGGGTTGAGGCCAGGTTAGTGACAGCGCTGCTCCCTGGATGCTTCTAAACCTGAAGCACCATCTAAGTGAGGAGATCATCAAGGACCCAAAACAGTTGTGTTCTACTGCCCAAGGCCATACTGTTGGCTTCTCAGAGTAAGAAAGCTAAATTCCTATTTCTTTTGAGTTTTCATAAATCTGCTTCTCCAAATTAAATCCCACGAGGATCTATGGATCACACTTTTGAGCTCACTTTCAAGAACACTCCCTCCTTCCTTGAGCCCCATGCCCTCAAAATGTAATGATCATGTCAAATAAGTGAAGCTTCAGAACCAGGGTCCCATAGCCACCTGATGATGCTGATCTAATCAAGCTCCAATTTTCTGAACACGAAGTGTACTTTCTTCCTTTGAAGGTGATTACATTCAACAAATTGCAAAGAGTTAGGGCAGTTGAGTTAAAAACAATTGGTTTTGCAGTAATTAGAAAAACACAGGGAAATGATGACTGTGGAACAATATTAAAAGGGACCCTGAAGGATAACAGCTCCAGGTCCTGGTTAATTCCTCAGCTTGAATACTTAGAGATTCACAACTAATTATGCAGAGATGATGAATTTTAAAAACTCTGCCACCCTGCCTTCCCAAGGCCGAGGACTTTGGCTATTAATAGAGCAATCAGATTTTGCTATATTATAGAAAATTCACACAAAGTTGCATCTATTTTAAAGCATTTATCTGGCATATGACTTAAAGATGACAAATCTCTGTAATGTGCAAAATTAGCATTAGGTTAAACAAAATCCAAACTCATTATAATCACTCCCAGGTTCCCCCAGAGAAATCTATTGTTTAAAATGGACACTCCAGGTAAGAGCTGTCCTTAGTCCTTCCTGGAACTTCACTCTTATTAGGTCATTTTAAAGATTTGCTTTATTTTTGACAAGCTCATCCCAACTCAAGGTAAATGGACACAGGCAATAAAACACAAGGGATTCATCTATTAGCAATAAACTTTCCTGGGTGACAAATGAAAAGTACTGACCATGACAAGCAAGCTGTTCTGAGACCCTTACAGTAACCAGGGTCTCAAGTTTCTCTCTGTCACCTTTTGTCCACCATCAGAAAACCCACAGCCCTTGTTCAGCTTTTGGAGGGGGTTTGTACTATGCTGAGGTTTGGGGGTTTCAGTGGGAAGAAGTGTCATGTACAACAATAAAACCAAAGAAGCAAAAACCCCACTGGCTTCTAAAAATCACATGGTCAAAATGTAACCATCAGAAGAAAAAAATAAAAACCCACCGTGCCTTCAGACAAGCTTGAAAAGGGAGGCTGAGATGTGACCTGAATTTAATTATTTAAGCTGCATATTGTGAAGCCCTTAAGAAAGCAAATGTCATGATGGACAGAATGAGTTTACCCTCCTGTCGAAAGAGCAGTGTGCCGTGGCGAGGCCGTCGCTCAATTAAATTGGACTGTGGGATATAGAGGAGAGGGAGGCCAAGTCTGGGACCCTAATGAGACATTTTGGAGGGAAGAGACGCCCCCCTCCTGGAGTTTGTCACTCTTTGAAGGACGTTCTCCCCCCAATCATTACCACAGCACCCCCAGTGCTACCTTCTCAACTTCAAATGTGTGGTAGCCCGAAACATTTAAACAGGAGCTTGCAAAGTAGAATTTCGAAGTAAAAAATCCCTTGTTGTTGTGGAATATGTGGGGGGAGCAAATAATACTTAATGCTGTGCAAATTAGCCATCTTTGGCTGCCAGGGTAGAAAGAAAACTGGGCAAAGGATCTGAAACAAAATATCTAAGCAGTGAATTGGATGACACATCATTTGGGAAACTGCGTCCTCTCAGCCTCATGCAGGGGGAGCAGAAGGGGGTGTCGCTTGCTGGACCTCCAAGACAGCCCCATGAGCCTATTGAAGGATGGCTTTTTTGTAGAGGTTGCCCATAATCCAAGTAGTACCGTGAGTGTTCACACAGGATTTGGCTTTCAGACAGGATGGTCGTGCCCCCAGGAGACATTTGACAATCTCTGGAGACATTTGGGATTTTCACATTCAGAGGTAGGGGACTCTTACCTGGTGTGTGGAGCCTGCGGAGGCTGCTAAACATCCCATAATGCACAAGGGCAGCCCCCAATAACCAAGTATTATCCTGCACAAAATGTCAACAATACCGGGAAGAAGCCAAGGGAAGATTACCCTTTAAGGCATCAGAAATGTTCATTGGGAGGGACAAGCTGTCAAATATTTATGCCAAAATATGATAGCAGCCAAATCCCTCTGCCTTCCCAGCAGGCACCCCAGGCCTGGTTCAGCACCTAAATGGGTAGTTAAAATGCACTTCCTCCAACGGGCTTTGAAAAGAAGTTCATGTGTCTGTCTGGGCCTTTCACACTGGGCTGTTGACCGCATGACCAGAGCCTTTGTCAGAGGGTGGTAGGGAGACACCAACTGCCTGAAATGGTAACACAGAGCACAGACTATTTGAGACTGCTGTACATGAAATCTCTTATTAGTATTTCATTTCTGTCTCTCTTAGAGAACATATGCCCTGAGGAGGCGGAAATCCTTTATAGACTTGAAAGAAACCAGAGGACAGTTAATCCTCACACTGCTCTAGTGAATTAGGTAAATTGCAATTAGATGAAAAGTGAAGAAAAAACATAGTCAACAGGTGTTTGGGTTTCCTTGGGAACCTTAGAGTTTCATTTTTGGCTAAAAAGCACATAGTGACATTTGGAAAGGGCCTCTTGCCAGAACTCTTCGCTCTGAATGTGTAAGACTTAGAAGATTAACATAAATATCAGGAATAAAACTGCTGAGGTCAATAGAAGAAAGGCTCTTGAAGAAATGGGGTAAGTAGGAAAAAGAAGGGGCTTAGTGTTCAGAAGTAACTATTTCTAGAAGTAATTATTATAGTATGCAAAACAGGAATACGGTATGCAAACCTTTGAGGTATGAAGGGAAAGAAGATGGGTATATTCTAATTATTTAGAGTGCTTTGTTCTTAAACTTCAAGGATAGAGAAAGGGATCATTTCTAACATTCTCCCATGCCAATTTGCTCCTCCTCAACCAGCCAGAAACCTAGAAACATACACATACGGTACAACCAAGCAGGTGAGTTCATGGGGAAACACACACACACACACACACACACACACACACACACACACACACTGTTCCTTCCTAAGCAGCAAACAGGAGTTTTGCCAAGAAAAATTGTCAAGCATCATTCAGTGAATAACACAACTAGCTGCCCTGTGAATCTCTTGGAACCTAGAAACCAAAAGCTTTGGTCATTTGGCTGGAAATGTTAAACATGCCCACAATCAGGAGTTAGGACACCTGGGTTCTAGGTCAAGCTGTGTAAATAGACTTTGTGATCCTGGATGACCAGTGTTGACTTTTCTGAGCCTCCCTTCTGTCTGCCACATGATGCCCACCTTGCATCCTTCTCCCAGAGCAGTTCAGACATGACAACAGATGTCACAAGTCTTCCAATTTGCAGAGTGCTAAATAAATATGAGCAGTATTATGTACAATGGGTTGAAAGAAAAAAATCCTGGAATTTAAGGTTGAGGATATGAAATAGGGGTGGGGAGTTCAGAGACCTTGCAAACTGTGGGCCAAATTAACAGGATGCTAAAGCCTCAGAGAGGTAAACCTCTCCCATAAATTAGCCAACATTATACAGTTTCATTATGGGAAATATCATATTATCTTTAAATGTTGTTAAAATTCAGTCGAAGTGAGAAAGAGGTGATTTAAACTTCCCTGAAACAAGCCAAGCAGCATTCTCCTTCCTTATTATTTATTTTCACAATAAGTAGCAATATCCCAAGCTATCACTCAGCATCATTGTTTTCAGATTCAATTACATGGGAATCAGAAATATGGTGAAGTTACATCAGGTGGGAGAAAATACCATTTTTAATTAGACCAGGGATTTTATTATAAATTAATAAATCAGCGCACTCTTTAAGGAATTTAATTAGAAAAGGAGATAGCGTCCTTTCCATGGTATTGGCCAAGCTGGCTCTCCCTCTTGTGCAGGCAGAGAAGGCTGGTGGTTGGCTCCCAGCTTCCCTGCTTATGAGCCCCCAAAAGCATTTTCAGGAGTGTTTTCTTCCCCTCTCGTCTTTTTCACCTTCTTGATCTGTTTGGCCCATCCTGTGCTATAATTATGTCATTTTGACCCTTTTCATCCTGGGACGCCCCTGCCCCCAGAAACCATCAGGTGCCTTCCTTGAGCCTTAAATTTTTTTTAATGTTTATTTATTTTTGAGACAGAGAGAGACACAGCATGAGCAGGGAAGGGGCAGAGAGAGAAGGAGACACAGAATGTGAAGCAGGCTCCAGGCTCTGAGCTGTCAGCACAGAGCCCGACGCGGGGCTTGAACTCACGAACTGTGAGATCGTGACCTGAGCTGAAGTCGGACGCCCAACCGACTGAGCCACCCAGGCGCCCCACCTTCCTTGAGCCTTAATTAGGATTCTGTAGAAAAGTCTATAGGATCAATATTTTTAGGGAAGGCCTGAAGCTGTGCTGACATCATTCATTGCATCCTGTACCCATGATTCTTTGAGAGGTGTGGAAGGACTCAAATACAAAACTTGAAACAAGCAGGTGTCTTCCCATCCCTCTGCCCAGTGTTCTATCACACATGCTAGCACAAATGCTGCATTCGCTTACTTGTCAAGCTTCATGCTTCAGTATTCAGCAGTCTCCGCTATTTGGAGAAGGTCTTGCAGTCTCCCTCAGGTGTCATTTTTCAAACTTTGATCTTATTGCATTGATCACAGAAGTCCCTTCTCAATCTCCGTGCCTCTAGCCCCATACGGGGTAACCATTTTTACTGTTTTTTTGTTTATCCTCCCAGTCTTTGTGCACAACAAACAAATGCAGATAAATATTTTGTGTTCAGAAGGAAGCTTACTATCTACACTGTCAGCATCTTGTTTCATTTTGCTTTCTTCCACTCAGCAGTATATCCTGGAGACCATTCTATGTCAGCACATAAAAGTCTCCCATGTTCTTTTGCACAGCTATATTGTGTGGCTGTGTTATAATTAATTTAACTAGTTTTCTATGGAATAGATTCCCAAATAGGGCTGTTGAGTGAAAAAGTGAATGTATCTTCGGGGAACTTGTGCTGCTTTCAGATCCACCTGCAGTGATCAACATGCCTTGTTCCCCAAAGCCTCACCTACAAATTCAAGGTCAACTTCTGTGTCCTGTCAATATTACACAGAAGAAATAATTTTCCAGTATGGTTTGAATTTGATGTCTCTTATTAATAGTGAGGGTGAGGGGTGCCTGGGTGGCTCCGTCGGTTTAGCATCCGACTTCGGCTCAGGTCATGATCTCGCGGTCTGTGAGTTTGAGCCCCGCGTCGGGCTCTGTGCTGACAGCTCAGAGCCTGGAGCCTGCTTCGGATTCTATGTCTCCGTCTCTCTCTGCCCTCCCCCAACTCACATTCTGCCTCTCTCTCTCTCTCAAAATATAAATAAACATTAAAAATGTTTTTAAAAATAGTGAGGATGAGAACTTTTGTTTAAACTTACTTAAATGCCACTGGTGTTTCTATTTCTGTAAATCATCTGTTTGTTACCTTTGCCCAATTTTCTATTGGTTTGTTAGTCTTTTTTTCATCTCAGTTTAGGGATATTCCTTTGTTTATAATACAAACTAAATGTTCTCAGATTTTCATCTGCTTGTGACATCACATATGATGCTCTTTGCAGTGCAGAAGGTTTTATTTTCATATGGACAAGCTCATAAATCTCTTATTTTATGACAAGCCCCTTCCCACTCCAAAGTTATTGGGAAAAAATAATCCTCATGTTTACTCTTGTACCCATACAGTTTGGAATTTTCCTCACATATGGCTCTAACTTCTTAATTTGACTATCCAGTTGTTTCAAGTCAGTTTTGTTTTAAAGGAATAATTTAACAAAAGAAAAAGTCAATCCATTTCTTTTATGACATGAGGGAGACAATTTGGTAACTGGGTAAAACAAAAAGATCCCAGTTTGTTCCACATTTAAAGGCTGGATTTAACTGACCAGCCTGAGCCTTTTATCCCCACATTCTGGAGTTTGGAGTTTGCTGTGTTAAGTCATTTCACCATGAGGCCTAATTGATGGAAAAGGACCATAAGACCTATGTATAGATAAAGAAGTGCTTGTTTTCAAGAGCCTTCTGGGTAATTCATAGAGTGTACTATCCTTCTGTTACTAACTGATCTTTGAAGCACTTATATTAGAGGCCTGAACATGTGGAAGGAAAGGAAGTTAAATGTGCAAGAGAAGGATCTTAGGCCAATTAGACAGTAGTCTCTCCTTTTATACTGATTATGAGGAGACTCAGTACTTTTAGAAACTCACCATGCATCATTACTAAGTTAAGTTCTGTGGGGAATAGAGAAGGAACACAAGACATGGTCCTCCCCACATGGAGCTTAGAGTCTAGTTGTAGAGAAAAATTATAAACTTGAGATACATGAACTCTGATGTTTATAGCAGCACTATTTACAATAGCCAACATATGGAAGCACCTATAGATGAATGAATAAAGAAGATGTGGTAGCGATAGGCAGTGGAATATGACTCAGCCATAAAAAAGAATGAGATCTTTCCATTTGTGACAACATGGATGGACCTAGAGGGTATCGTGCTAAGTGAAACAAGTCACAGGGAGAAAGACAAATACCATATGATATCACTTATATGTGGAATCTAAAAAACAAAATAACAAAACAAAAATGGACTCCTAGATACAGAAAACTATCTGTCGGTTGCCAGAGTGGCTAGGGGTTGGGAGGCAGATGAAATGGGTGAAGGACATTAAAAGAAATACAGGGGCTCCTGAGTGGCTCAGTTGGTTAAGCATCTACCTCCTGATATCAGCTCAGGTCACGATCTCTCAGTTTTGAAAATGAGCACCACGTCAGGCTCCATGCTGAGCTTGGAGCCTGCTTGAGATTCTCTCTCTTCCTCTCTCCCTCTTTGTGCCCCCCCACTTCATGTTCATTTTCTCTGTCTCTGTCTCTGTCTCTGTCTCTCTCTCTCTCTCAAAGTAAATAAATAAACATTAAATAAATAAATAAATAGGATACAAACTTCCAGTTATAAAATAAATAAGTCATGGGGATATAACTATACTTTTCATGGGAATCATTTAGTAATGCATAAAAATATTGAATCAATGTGTTGAACACCTGAAACTTATAGAATATTGTATGAAAATTATACTTTTATTTTTAAAAAATCCACTAATAAGACCAGCTGCATATAAATAAGTTCCCAAAAGGATGATACAGAGCCTCCCACCCCTACCCATACCCTCCTGTCCCCTCTCATAACTCCTCTGTGACTTTACATTTTGAACTATCATAGTGTCTTTCTTCCCACGTCAAATGAAGTCTTATTTCTCATTTCAAGTGGAGTAGATGCTTTCAAAGTCAGAACTCTAGATTTAGGCTTCTGTCCCTCCTCTGTGATTCCATGGTACTCTAGTCTTTTTTTTTTTTTTTTTTAACATATAAAGGGTTTCTTTTAATTTATTTATTTTTGAGAAAGAGAAAGAGAGCGAGCATGAGCAGGGGAGGGACAGAGAGAGGGGGAGAGAGAGAATCCCAAGCAGGCTCCATGTTCCACACAGAGCCCAACATAGGGCTTGATCCCATAAACTGAGATTGTGACCTGAGCCAAAATCAAGAGTTGGACACTTAACAGACTAAGCCACCCAGGTGTCCTCTTTTTTTTTTTTTTTTTAATGTTTATTTATTTTTGAAATGGGGATAGAGAAAGTGCACAAGCAGAGGAGGGGCAGAGAGAGAGAGAGAGAGAGAGAGAGAGAATCCCAAGTAGGCTCTACACTGTCAGCACAGAACCTGACATGGAGCTTGATCCCACAAACCATGAGATCATGACCTGAGCCAAAATCAAGAGTCAGATGCTTAACAACTGAACCACCCAGGTGCCCCCGAGGTACTCTAGTCTTACCATAACTGTCAAATTGCTACGGTCCTCATATGTCTCCCCTACTTGTTTCTTAATGGCAGGAATTGTGACCTTTTATACTGAATCTCTAGCACATGGCAAGGGCTCACTGAATGTTTATTGAAGGCCTGGGTAACTGAATGGCCTGTGCATTTGACATTGAGTGCCAACAGGGTTCCCAGCAAAAGGAATAAAGTAGTCACGGTGTCTTCCTGGAGGGACTTCTAGGGTGAGCCTTGAAGAGTCAAGTTTGAGTGGGCATGAAGGAGAAGGGAATCTTTCCTATGGACAAGTGAGTGAGCTGGGGAATGAAGAGAGGGTCAGAAGAGGGCAGTGACTTGCAGTGCCTGCCAGCCTTCCCCCTCGGCAGTTAACAGAACAGAAGGACATATGGTTTTATGAGAGTAATTTGTAATGTAAAGCCGGTGCCAACTGGCAGTGGTTGTGATCTATGTGTGCCAGTGAGTTTGAAAGGTGAGCAGAGGGTCAGCACAGACACAGATAATGAACAGGCTTGGATTTGCAGTCACTCTTCCCAGAATCTGTGCTTACATATGAATCTGTCCTATAGCCTTTGCTGAAAAACAAACAAAAAACTCACTTTCTCTCTTTCTGCTTTTATCCCCATGTCTAATAACCTAGAGATTTTATGTTTGAAGAGAATTTGTGAGTCCTCTCATCTACCTTCCCTATCACTGGAATGTAAGTTCCATGAGGGTGAAGAGTTTTGTTTTGTTTTGTGCCACAGTCTCCTAATTCCTGGCATTCAATGGATACTTTAATGAATCTTCCTCATCCTATTCTTATTCAGCCTCTGCTTGGATTCTCCCATTAGTAGGTAATTAGGGTATTCATTACTTTACAAATGATATTATTCTGTTGGAAAAAAACTCTAATTGTTCAAACTATTGTTCATTGAGTTTTTCTATGCCATACACTGGTGAAGGAAGAGGTAAGGAAAATGTGCGTACATTTGGGTTGTACAGTGTTACATAGGTGGGGAATATCCATGCATTGATGGATTGTAGATAAAGACTACACTCAGCATTCAGGGACAACAACATGAAATCCAAAATTTTCTTTGATATATAACTCAGCATTTGCTGAGATGGTGAATGAAAGAATGAATGCATGCATGAATGAATGCATGCATGCATGAGAAAATGAATCAGTCAACCAGATATAACAGAAAATGTTCATGAATTCTTAGGAGTCAAATTACTATTCATAATATGTAGTATCACTGAGCTTCTCTGAGCCTCAGTTTCTCCTCTGTCAAATAATATAATAACACCTAACTGCAAGATTTTAATGAAACAGCATATGCAACATACCTTTCTGAAAGATGCTCTTTCAGTTCAGGCTATTGTTATTACTATAAATTAATTTACCAAGAAAAACTCGGTGAGGTGTAGCTCTAGTATGGAGCAGTGAGAGAAGACTGGAAGGTGATAAATCTGGACACTTTTCTTGTACCTAAAATGTAGTAATGAAAGGTTTTCAGAGAGAGGAAGAAAGCACATATTGGACAGGGGACCCTTATTCTAGGCCCTCCTGGACTCATCCTTGCCCTGTTTGTTACTGAGTAGCATTCATGTGTTTCTGGACATTGAACAACATAAGGACTGAATGTTTTGTTTTGTTCACTGTTGTATCACCAGTGCCTAGAACAGTGCCTGGCACACAAGAGGCACTTAATAAATATGTGTTAAATGAGCAAAAGGCATTGGTCCTGAAATAAGTCATTCTCTTCACTAAAAACCCAAAGCATAAATGAACAGATTCTCTGATATCTTTCTCAAAAGGAAAAAAAAAAGGCTTTAAAAAATTATCATTTCAGTGCCATAAAATGTCTCTTTAGTTCTCCTTGTAGTGCAAAGTTCACACACATAATACAGTTAAATTACAAATGTTTTTCAGCATAATACCAGTTGGATCATAAGATGAACAAAATTATGGGCTAAAACCGCTCTTTAAGCTCTGCATTTGTTGGAAAAGAAAAAGCAAAATGAGTTTAATTCCTTGGTCCCAGAATGAGAAGATATTTAGCCTGGATAATGCTCCTAGATTTACAACTAACTATGTAAAATTATACTTTTCCTCTTTTTTTCCATTCTTTAAATGACTGTTAAAATGTGCCATGCTGCTGAGCATTATTTTTGAAAAGAAATTTGATAATGACTTTGGGGGAGGGTGTAGTGTTCTACCTCTTCAGAACACTATACCTTGCGTCTATGAACACCTGTTTCTAGAGTTACATTTAAAGGGAAGGTTGATATGAGATTCTCTGAAAAGGATGTATGCTTTTAGAAGAAAGAAGCTTCAGTTAATGTTGAAGTGGCAATGATAGGCATTCTTGTCTTATTGCTGGTTTTTAAAGGGGTTACTTCCAATGTTTCTTAGCATGATGATGTTCATTATAACTTTTTTGGTTGTTGCTTTTATTTTTTGGTAAATTAACTTTATCAGGTTAGAGATATTTTCTTTTAACCCTAGTTAACAAAGAACCCTAGTTTGTTTTTTTTTTTTAATTTAATCATTTATTCATGTTGATTTTTTTTATCAGAAGGTATATATGCATCTATTTGGATAATCATGTGATTTTTACCTTTAATCTCTTAATAAAGTAAAAGATATTTATATATTTTAAATGTCAAACCAGCTTTACATCCTTGGGATTAACCTAATCTAGCTACATTATAATATATTTTGTATGTATTGATAAATTTAGTTAGCTAATAGTTTGCTAAAGATTTCTACATCCATATTTATGTATTAACCCATTTAATTATTATTATTTCATTTATTATTAATTCATTTTATTAAATGGGTTGAAATGGCTCAGTGTTGTTATTTTCTTATGCTTTCTTTACCTCGTACTTTCATGTACTTTACTACCAAAGTAATACTGATTATATAAAATGAGTGGAGAGTATTCCCTGTTTCTGTTATTTTTTAAGAAGTTGTATAAGTTAGAATGATCTAATCCTTGAAAAAGTGTAAAAAAAACTTACTTATATATGGACCTGATATATTCTTTGTGGAAAGATTAGTGATTGCTTCCATTTCATTAAGTTATAAAGTTTTTCAGGCTCTCTATTTCATCTTCTGTCAGTTCTGATAAATAATATAAATTTTTATGGGAATATGGACCTTTGGTCTAAGTTTACATGTTTATTGACATACACCAGTTGATTGAATTTGCTTATTATCCATTTAATCCCTACTATATATGTAGTTACATCCCCTTTTTTATTAATAATATAAGTTATTTAACCTTTTCTGTTTAAATCAAGCTAACCATTGATTTGTCAAATTTTAAGTCTCATCCAAGAATTAATTTTAACTTTGCTAAACCTAATATTTTTAATTCCTATGTTATTGATTTCTACTCTTATTTTTTATCATCTCCCCTTCTTTCATCGTTATTCTTTATTTTATTCTTCATCTTTATTCATCTTTATTCAGTTTAAATAAATATTCATTTATTTTATTCTTCATCTTTATTCATTTTAATTATTTCACAACATGTAGCTTATTCATTTTTTATGTTTCCACATTTCTTTTATCTCCTTTCTTTCCTTTTTTGTGATCAAATATTTTTGGTTTTTGGAGTTGTTTTTTTTTCTTTTCTTTTTGTATACCACTATTTCTTTCCTTTAGTTTAGATGTTATAGATATGTCCATAGAAAACCCAAAAGAATTTACTGAAAACATTTACTAGAAATAGCAGGAAAGTTTTACAAAGTGACTGGACACAAGATCAATATAAAAGAGTTTACTGTATTTCTAATAACAATAACAATTAACTAGAACTATAACTTTTAAAAATTCCTTTTGACTTGAGTAAAAAGAGAGGTTGCTTAAACCAGATGCAGAAAGCATTAAAAGCACATGAAAATTAAGAACTTCTGTTCATCAGTGGATACCTTATGAAAAAAGAAATCCAGAATACAAACTAAGAAATGAGACTGGCATTGCATATAGCTAACAAAGATTAGCACCATGCATATGTAATGATTTCCTATAGGTTAATAAGAAAAAGATAAGGATTTAAGAGATAAAAGGTCCAACAACATGAAAAGGCATTTTAAAGAATAGAAAAAATTATATGGGTAGTAAACACATGAAGAGATGATTAACTAGGTTAGTAATCAGGAAAAGTTTTATGAAGACAGCATTGAAATACCATTTTATATGTATTTAATTGACAAAAATTTAAAAATCTAATAATGTGTTGTGTTGAAGAAGGACATAAATTGCAAGATCTCTTTTGCACTTCTTTTGAGAGTGTAAATATAAGAATCACCTTGAAAAAGAATTTGGCATTGTTGTTTAAGGGTGATTGTTTTTATGCTCCTTTATCCACTGACTTCACTCTTAGAAACATGCCCTTGTGATCTTCTAGCACATGGGTACCAGGAAGGTTGTCCTAGGCTATCCACAGCAGTTTGTAATTGTAAAAACATCTGGAAACCTCCAGAATGTTCATTGGCATGTTAATGGAAAAACAAATTGTGCCATATTCACACAGTAAAATATTATGCAACAGGGAAATGGAAAGAACCATAGACAGAACCAAGTCTATGGAATTATTTAAGTAACATATTTAATGAATAATGCAAGTCTCACAAGAATGCTTGTAGTATGATACCCTGTTTATAAAGTTCAGTAACAAGAAAATTAAACAACATTATTTATCATACCTATGTATGTGATAAAACTAACAAAGAGAAAAGCAAGAAATGATAACAGGATTTATCATAGTGGTTACTTATGTAGGGAAGGCACAGGATGGCATACAGAAGAAAAAGTAGGCAGACATAAGCAATTTTAAAACATCCTAGTCCTTGGATTAGGTAGTGGTTCCACAGTCATTCACTTTAGTATAATAAATAAATATCATTAATGAAAAAGGACCATGTGTAGTCCAATAATTTGTCATGAATATTAGATTGTGATTAATCCCATTCTGGGAATCTGAGAGCCAAGTTTTTTAAATCTCTTTTATATTAAAATAACTGTAGGAAAAGTGACCATTAAAGAATAGCCTGATCTGAGACCTCTAGAATTCTAGAACTTTCCAGTGTTCCATTTTTTTGAGTTGCACACCCACAAATTATCTACCTCCAATTTTTGCCTTTTGCAACCTTCTTAGATGTTAGAAGGACTCATTTTCTTGTTAAGCAGGCTTCACACCCAGTGTGGAGCCCAACATGGATCTCACAACCCTGAGATCAAGACCTGAGCTGAGATCAAGAGTCAGAGGGGTGCCTGGGTGGCTCAGTTGGTTAAACTTCCCACTTCCGCTTAGGTCATGCTCTCATAGTTTGTTAGCTCAAGCCCCGCATTGGGCTCCTACGTCGGTCTCCTGCATCAGGCTCTGTGCTGACAGCCCACAGCCTGGAGCCTACTTTGGATTCTGTGTCTCCCTCTCTCTCTGCCCCTCCACTGCTCATGCTCTGTCTCTCTCTCCAAAATAAACATTTAAAAATTAAAAAAAAAAAAAAAGGGTCAGATAGATGATCAACTGACTGGGCCACGCTGGCACCTCATGGACTCTTAATCAGTATTAAATGCCACACTCTTTTTAGTTACAAGTCACATATTACCCTAGGCTCCTTGTATTCTTCTAGGCCAGAATCAGTATCAGAGAGTGTTATGCTTGAGTGTCATAATGCCATTCTTTTCATCTTCCCTTTTATTGTCTTTCCTTTTGCTCTAGTGCTCTTTTGAATTGCCTCTCTTGCCTCACAAGACCAGCTTTCCCCATTGCTTATTCATTCTTTCATGTCATGTTGGATACTGAGAAGTAGCTAACAGTAGCCTGAACCAAGAGTCAAATTAGATAGGAAGGGTGCTGGCAAAAACCCCAGATCGTATAGTCCAGTAATCCCACCTATAGAAGTCAGTTCAGCTAATCAAGACAGACAATCAGGTAGGCAAGAAGCTCAGTGCTGAGGTGGCAGTAGATCATGGAGAGGGAGCAAAGATCAGGAGGAAAAGTTATAGGTAACTTGGGGGTTCTAGGTACCCTGCAGTGGGGCAGTTCAGGGTAGAAGGGAAGAATGAAGACTTTACCTAATACAGCCTCTTCTTGGTTCAGATGAGATCCAACGTCACGCAGTGAGTTTGCCAGCACCAGAACTAAGTCTCCCTAATCCCCCGATCCAGCTTCTTTTCATCAGCAGAACAAAAAAAGTGCTACAGGGCAGTGAGTTTTATATTCAGCCAGTGGTCTGCCAAATCAAGGGCTTCCTATAGTCCTTTGCTTCAGTATCAGCTCTGTCTTAATGGAAGATGGGCTTGACCCACAGAGAGCAAGTAGGGATATCTAAGAGGAGAGCAGTGGACAGAGAGGGAGTGCATGAGCTCTTTCTTTCATTCAGGAGAAACCAGTCTTAAGAAAATATATATACATAGATGTTATATGCTTGTATATGTACATATATATGTATATATGTGATATTTCTATGTATATATATTTATATATTTTGTACATATATTATTCTGTATATCTATTTATATAATTGTTTCTAAAGTATTTATTAACACACATATACATATATATACATATATACATATATATGCATATATGTACATATATACATATATATGTATATATACATCAGAGGTATATACATATACATATATGTGTGTGTGTGTGTGTGTGTGTGTGTGTGTGTATATATATATATATATATATATATATATATATATATATCAGAGGTATAGCAGTGTAAACTGCTTAAAGTAAGCTTTCCAAGGTGGAAGTCCTAGGTGCTAGTCCCAACTCTGCCATTCTATAACAATGGAGAAATCACTACTCCTGCGGTCCTCAGTGTCTTCCTCATTATAAAACAGAAGTGTTGGACTATACAAATTCTAAAGGTTTTTCTAGCTTACAGACATCTCTTCTAAAATGTGAGCATCATCAGTTTTAAAGACAAGCTCTTGGGTCTTCCTTCTTCTTCATTATTTGTTTCATTTCCTTCCAGTATTTCCCATGTACAGGTGAATACCTCCTAATTCAGAATTTGATACGACTGAGACTTTGCACAGCAATTTACATGAAACCTGACTAGACTTTTCTATGAAGATATGATTATGAAAGAGTTCTCAAGGTGGAAAAGATATTAAGTATGTCAAATAATACTGAAAATTAACCTTTGGAGTAATCTGAAGGACACTGAATATCTTGACAAGAGAAATAGCAGTTGAGTGATAGGTCGGTGTTCTGATTAGGAAGAACTCAAGAAAGTAGGATGAGAGGAATTGGAGACAGTAAGTATATCTAAAACTTTTAAGTATTTTTGCAACAGGGCATAGATAAATGGAGCACTGGAGAGGGCTTTTTTTAAAAACTAGGATAAATTGCCAAACATTGTATGCTGATGGAAATAATCCAGGAAAGTGGGAGAAAAATTGATGTTGGAGATGTGTACAAGGGTGCGGGGGAGAGTTGTTCTTAGAGAGGAGCATGACGCTCATCCATGATGACTAGAGGGTAGGAGAATTTATGGGCAGATGCAATTAGATATGATATGGGCAGGACCTTATAAAAATTCTCTTCTGATTGCTTCTGTTTTCTCAGGAAAATAGACAGTAGGGTCATCAGCTGAGACTAAATATTGTTAATGACATATTGAAATTGTGAAGAAAGAAGAGAATGTGTGAAACAGTCTAGAAGAGGGGGACTAGAAAAATTATGAGGATTGACAGCTTGAAGCTAGTATTTGTGAATTAAATGAGACCAATAAGCAGGGTTTTGTATCTATCTATTTGCATATTCAGCAGCAATAATGAAATAGGCAGAGAGCTGGACTTAATGAAGTTGGGTTTGGGTCAGATGGTACAATAAAGAAAGGAGCAATAGAGTTGACTGTATTTGAAAGGAAGTGATAGCAAAGATAAATCTTGGAGACAAAGCTGAATAAGAATTGAAATTTGATGATAGTTATATTTTAAAAATAAATAATTAGGAAAAAATAAAATAAAACCTAAAATAAATACATAAATAAATAAATAAATAAATAAATAAATATAAATTAAAATTACTCATAAAATAGAACTAATAAATCTTATCTGACAACTTAAAAGAATGAAAATGTGTACATGAAGGATACTAGGAATCTTAAAAAATTAGTAGAATTAATGGATGTTGGATTCCAATCAAAAGATTGTTAGGTTAAAGTATTAGAAGAAGTAATCTGGTAAACAAGGAAACTGAGAGAGTGAGAAATTTAAAATTGAGTTTCTTGAGGCGTTCACTAGGTGGTGGTGGAAGTGGGTAGAAGACAAGATCTATAGAAAAGAGAAGACACATAGGATGCCTAGGTGGCTCAGTTGGTTAAGCAACTGACTTCAGCTCAGGTCATGATCTCACGGTTTGTGGGTTTGATGCCCGCGCTGGCTCTGTGCTGACAGCTTAGAACTTGGAGCCTGTTTCAGATTCTGTGTCTCCCTCTCTCTCTCTCTCTCTGCCCCTTCCCCACTTACGCTCTCTCTCTCAAAAATAAATATTTTTTTAAGTTTAAAAAATAATAATAAATAAAATAAATAAAATAAAATAAAATAAAATAAAATAAAATAAAATAAAATAAAATAGAAAAGAGAGAGAGAACACCAGGGTGTTCAAAGGATCATCTGCATGGACATTGAAATCATCGAGATTTGTGAATAGAGTTGTATTGGAGAGTGTGATAGTGAACCACAGTCTTTAGTAAATTAGAATAAATGACCAGGAAATCCATAGATGATTATAAAAAGGACGTGAAATGGGTGGCAATCAGACAGCATGAAAATCAATCCTGGGGCAACAAGGAAGGAGAGAAAGATACATACTCCACCTCCAAGTCCAGTGATACAAAGGGTATAGGGAAGAAAGTAGCCACCACTTGAGACGACTCCATGGGAATTCATTTCCCCAGAGGTCTGATTTCTGTTAGAAATAGAAGGTTGGGGCACCTGGGTGGCTCAGTTGGTTAAGTGTCCAACTTTGGCTCAGGTCATGATCTCACATTTCTTGAGTTTGAGCCCCGCATTGAGCTGTGTGCTGATAGCTCAGAGCCTGGAGCCTGCTTCGGAATCTTTTGTCTCCCTCTCTCTCTCTGCCCCTTCTCTCTCTCTCTCTCTCTCTTTCTCAAAAATAAACATTAAAAAAAAAAAAACTAGAAGTTTTTTGTTTTTTTTTAACATTTATTTATTATTGACAGACAGAGCGTGAGCGTGGGCGGGGGCGGGGGGCGGAACGGTGGGATGCAGAAAGAGAGGGAGACAGAATCCCAAGCAGGTTCCAGGCTCTGAGCTGTCAGCACAGAGCCCAACGCGGGCTTGAACTCACAAACCGCAAGATCATGACCTGAGCCGAAGTCGGATGCTCAACTGACTGAGCCACCCAGGCACCCCCCAAAAAAGAACTAGAAGTTTAAGTGAGTACTCAGAAAAGAGGTTGAGATTATATAAGATATTTTTTCTATTAATTAGCGTTGAGTTTCAAGAGCACAGGGGCATAGGAAGGGTGGCAAATTGATCCTTAAAGGAGGTTATACAGACCCAAATGAATATAATAGTCTAGGGAATTATGAATGACCTCAGAGCCTTAAGGTTCCTGTGGTTAGTAATAAAAACACGTGTATGGAGCTCAATGAGATTAATCATGAGATTCCAAAGAAAATAATAATGGCAAGACTGTGGATATTATTGTGTTGTAAAGAGGATAGTAGAGGTCTTTCCAGAAGCAGTTCTGCCAGTGATGATGTGGAGTTGCAGAGTAGTGCATTCTTATCTGAAGAATTTTTCCTCTAAACTTCTCCAGACAATGGTGGTACGGAGATGAGTGGAGGAGTGGTTTTGCTGGGAGCTTTCAGAGCTTCTGAAAGAGATATAGAGACCAAAGGAAGGATACTCTTATCATTCATGGTGGAAAAATTCTTAAAAAAGCAGGCATAGGCTGTATCTAGATGACCCAGTACAGAGTAGAGATGAATGAAAGGATTTAATTTGTTTTCTTGTAAATGTTCAAAGTGGAAAAGACATGTGACTTGAAATATGTCTGGAATATATTGGAATATAGACTTGGAATATAAACTAGTCTTAGGTTAGACCCCAAAACACAATAAGTCAATCAAGAGAAAAGTCTCTTTCCCTCTCAATTACAGTCCAGAAGTAGGAAGATGATTCCTGCTGGCATTGCTCCATAAGGCCATCCAGATACTTCTGTTCCTTTTGTTACTTCACCATCTGCTGGGGTATTAACCTCATTCTTACATCCAAAGCTGACTCACCAGCACCTCATCCATATTTCAGTGCCCAGAAAGGGGAAAAGAGGAATGAGAGGACAAAGATCTCTATTTTATGTATATGCCCTCAATGACACACATATCACTTCACTCAGGTCCCAGCAGTCAGAACTTAGTTATATTACTATACCTATATGCAAAGGTACTTATGAAACGTGGTCTGTAGGTGGGAGAAAAAGAATCAATTAGACCTCAGGAGGTTCAAATATTAAAAGAAAGAATAGCATATTAGATATTGGGTGACAATTGTCTTTGTCACAGTTGTGATCACATATGAATAAGGAATGACTTTAAATAATCATTGTATATTTATCTAACAAATTAGAACTTAGACATCCAAGGACTGCATGGGTGGCTCACTCAGTTAAGTGTCTGACACTTGATCTCAGTTCAGGTCATGATCTCGTGGTTCATGGGTTCAAGCCCTGTGTTGGACTCTGTGCTAACAGAGCCTACTTGGGATTCTCTCTCTCTCTCTCTTTCTCTCTCTCTCTCTCTCTCTCTCTCTCAATCTCAATAAATAAATAAATAAACTTAAAAGAAAAGAACTTTGGGACACCTGGGTGGCTCAGTCGGTTAAGCGTCTGACTTGGGCTCAGGTCATTATCTCACAGTTTGGGAATTTGAGCCCTGTGTGGGGCTCTGTGCTGATAGCTTAGAGCCTGGATCCTGCTTCAGATTCTGTGTCTCCCTCTCTTTCTGCCCTGTCCCCTCTCGTGTTCTGTCTCTCTCTCAAAAATAAATAAACGTTAAAAAAAAAAAAAAGAACCCTGGGACACTTGGGTGGCTCAGTCGGTTAAGCGTCCCACTTTGGCTCAGGTAATGATCTCACAGTTCATGAGTTTGAGCCCCGCATTGGGCTCTATGCTGACAGCACAGAGCCTAGAGCCTGCTTCGGATTCTGTGTCCCCCTCTCTCTCTGCTCCTCCCCCAATCACACTCTGTCTCTGTCTCTCTCAAAAATAAATAAACATTATTTTTTTTTTAATTTTTAAAAAATAAACAAAAAGAACTTAGACATCTAAATGAGTGCCAGGAATTATACATTTATGTCAGTAATGCTGAATTTATTCAAAATACTATTAGAGATTAAAAGACTATGAACTTTTGGGGTGCCTAGGTGGCTCAGTTGGTTAAGCATAGACTCATGATTTTGGCTCAGGTCATGATCTCGTGGTTCATGACTTCAAACCCCACATCAGGCTCTGTGTTGACAGCAATGATTACACAAAATAAGTGCTGGAAAAAAAAAAGTGTTTATTGAGTGAATGAATGAATGACTCAACCAATTCATGTCTATCCATTTCAATTGAGAAGGAAAATCCAGCTCATTAATTAATATGATGTCTATATTCCCTTCAGGGGAGCATATATCTTCACCCACTGGAGGTGAATTTGGGTTTTGGAATCAGCATGATTCGGATGCAAATCTGGCGAATCCAGGCAATAATACCATCTTTGGTCAATACCAAATGTGGCTATGAAATAATGAGTCTGATGAACTGATTCTGAAAAGAACCTCAAAAGAAAATATTCCAAAGTGAATTATTAGAATAAATTTATATATGTCTAAGGTGACTATATTGAAAAGAACAGCATTTGCTTGGATGCAAACAACTGAGTATGTCAGCTATTTGAAAATTTTTCACAATCTTGTGGGAAATCTAACAATAAAGAATATTTTTTATCTTCAATTGGAAACAGACTAGAAAATCCTAGAAATCACTCGGTAAGTCAGAGATTCCTAGACCTATAGTTCCTAGACCTATAGTGATCCTGGAAGAAAGTAATGGGGATGCTGGGGAATGACAGCTAAAGGTAATCTCCATAAGGAAACTTAGTGACATGGAGGAGACAGTGGGTTTGATGATGATGGTGGCAGGCAAGATATGATGATGAAAAACAGAAAAGACAAGAACTAGAAATTGATAAGTGTTCTGTAAGTGGTGTGAACAGACTGCCATTCCCTCACAGTGTGTGAGCCTTGGGGACTATTTGGATTCGGAGTCCAAACTCTTAGGGGAAGATAATTGTATCTCAAGGGCTCTCTTGCACCTCTAGGCTGACCTGTTTACGGCTTGTTAGTCTTTCTTCTTCCACCTCTTTCCCCAAGGCCAACTAATCATCTAAAATGTCTTCCCATTGCTTAGGAGGTAGGTAGAGAAGAAGCTGAAGTTTCCTTTCATTTCTGGGTCCTTAGCATCCAAGAGTGGCACCAGGGAGCAGCTGTCATTCCTCATTGCCCATCACAAACTCTGCCAAATTGACACTGGCTGGGAGGTCCTTAGAGGATGCATTACGTCCACTGCCTTCTTATATTTTATTTTTTCCTATGGCACATAAACACTTTTAATGATGACCCATCCTTGTGTGAATGGGAGTAAATTTATTCCCCAAAATGGAAGGACACATTCTTTTATTCCCAGCAACTGTTCAATTCTACGCAGTTCACTTAATTGGGGAACATTTGAGGCCATTTGTCAAAAAGTCTGACAGATGTAGCCATTGTGAATCACAGCACAGCACAATACAATCATCCCTATATCATTTGTCATCATGTATTCTTCATTCCTTTAACTTTCAAAATGGAAACTTAGGGTAGATTTCAGGTTCCCTCTAGTTGGCCCTGGGAAACCCAGTGTTGACTTCTAACCTCACCATTTTTATCTTTGGGATCAAAGAATGATGCTTTGAATTGTCAAATTAGGTAGGAAACATGCCATAGAAATAAGTGTTGTTGTTTGTTTTCTAAAGACAGCAAAACTATTTGTGTTTTTCTACCTGTATCAGCTCCTTCAGAGCTGAAACCACATCTTAATCCCTGTGCCCAGCACCTTGCACAGTGTCTGGCATAACATTAGGGACTTTCAAATGATTGTCCAGCACTTCGTGTGTAGGAAAGGGGTCCATGCAGCAGCAGCTGATGGAACAGTTTGGTTTTACAATTGATTCACTATGAGATTGTAGCTAAGAGCTGTCTTCTCTCACTCATTATGGCAGCGGTTCTCAAATTTGAGTGTGCATCAGAATCACATGGAGGCTTGTTAATACGTGGATTAATACACAGTTAGTATACTCCCGAAGTTTTGGTTCTCTGGGACCAGAGTAGGGCCCTAGAATTTACATTTCTAACTAGTTCCCAGGTACTGCTGATATTGCTGGTCTGGGGATCACAGGTTGAGACATACTGCTCTGACTACTCTGCATTAGTCCTCATGCTAAACATGATAAAACTGAACCATAGAAAAAAAGTTCAATGACTTGTCCATCACATAGCCATATTCATATTTTGGCAGCTCTGCCAAATATGGCTGCCTTTTGTGCTCTAAAGAGTCATTTTGAAGATGAAAGCAGGTTGTATAGTTTTACTGTGGTGCTATTTTGATCTCTAAAATAATTAATACAAAATTTAAAAGATAAATAAAAAAGCACAGAATGAGTTTGGTCTTTTCAAAGCAGGAAAAGATACACAAGTGTCTGTGTATTATTAGGTCCTAAAATGTGTGAACTCCAAAAACCCATCAAATTGGTTGACAAAACACTTCTGTGCTACTGAATTATGGTTGGAAGCTGTTTTGTCCTCTGGAATTGTACTGTCAGTTCATAAAGACATGGTCTGCATAACCCATTAGCATATTCTTACCAGTGAAAGGCTCAGAAGTAAGCAGTGAGCTCCCACAATGTGAGGTTTGAAATACAGGCTAATAAAAGGCACAAAATGACAATTTACTCATAAAAGTTTGCAGCCACTGTTCATATTTTCCACATTTTAACAAGCAGGCAGAAAACCAAACCTACACAGCTATGATTAATCTATTTTAAAGAAGGAAAAGTGAAAGTTTGATGGGAAGAAAAACGTTTTCCCTAACAACTGATTTGAAAACCAAAAAGACTTTCCCTTTCTCCTGTTGGCTTGGAAACAACCATTTCTCCATATTTCTTGAATTATTTTACTTTCCCAAAGGGTTTCAACTTATATTTAAATGAAAAGTCATTTCCCGGTTTTCTACAGTCTGGAAAATAGATCAACTATATTAAAATGAAAAATGTCATCATATATACACTTAGCTTTCTTCAGGATATGGAAATTTTTTTCCATAGATGGTACCTGAAGATGGTACCTTAAGCTGACCTGTGGAAGCCTCTAGAAAAATCACAAAAGGCTCAACAAAAAACAATGATGCCATTTTTCTTTCTATTTTTGTTAGTGTTTCCAGTGTTGTTTTCATATCCTGAGAAGCCTGTAAGTTTCAGAACAGAAAAGGACCTAATATGACATTCTCTCAGGGGGTCCAGTATTTTTAATAATAAAGAATGACAAAGATGATTTGGATAGTTTGCGATTTACAGCTCTGCAGTTTAAATGCAGAGGGTGGCTTTGTCAGTTAAGTGTCCAACTCTTGATGGGGTCATAAGATAAAGCCCCACATGGGGGGCTCTGCGCTGACAGTGCAGAGCCTCCTTTGGATTTTCTCTCTCCCTCTCTGCCCCTCCCCCACTTATGCTCACTCATTCTCTCTTTCTCTCTCAGAATAAATAAACATTTTAAATATAAATGCACAAAATTACCCGAAGTAAAATATAAACTTAAGTGGCACTTATCATGGTGCTTGGTCTATACTGAACTGCATATATCCTCTGAGCACATCCTGACAGACAACAAAAGGACAGCTCTCCATTTAAGGGACCGTAGTTAGAAGCATGGGGACATGAGACCATCCACCATTCAGAGATCTATATTATTTGCTCTCTTTTATGTTTTTTAATGTTTATTTATTTTTGAGACAGAGAGAGACAGAGCGTGACCAGGGGAGGGGCAGAGGGAGAGGGAGACACAGAATCTGAAGCAGGCTCCAGGCTCTGAGCTGTCAGCACAGAGCCCGACGCGGGGCTCGAACTCACGGACTGTGAGATCATGACCTGAGCTGAAGTCAGACGCCCAACAGACTGAGCCACCCAGGCGCCCCTGCTCTCTTTTAATTATTCTAGTGTGACCTACTTATGGATGGTTAATGTAATCATATAAAGCATTGCCAACTGTCAATCTAGGAGAATTACTCCTTAGTTTTGATTTCTCTCCCTCAATTCTGAGAGCTTTTAAAATCTGTCCAAATTTATGGCCAGTGAATATAGACAATTAAACTTTCTTCTAATGATCCCAATAAAAAGACTATGAGCTCTAGAATCTGAAAGCCCTTTCTGTGCTTACATAAACTCCTTAACTTTGCTGAACCTCAGTTTTGTCACCTCTATAATGGGCATAAGAGAATCTACCTCCATTAAGTTATGGAATCACAAGGAGATGATGTATATGGGGCCTCTATCACAGTGCCTTGAACACAGGAAGTATTTAATAGGTGTTTGCATGACCACTATCTCTACATGGGCCAATTAGCTTTTAATAAAATAATAGCATTAACTGCTCACAAAAATTGTAGCATCCCAATGCTAGTAAGCTTTTTGTACATGTAAACTCCTGGTCATAAGGAGGACTAGACTATATAGAATGGATCAACCAAAAGAAACCTATATGTGCTACCGAAAAATAGAAGTCATTAAATTTTCCCTTCTGTGGGGTCGTCATGGCCTCATTTTTACATACAAAGCCAATGCATTTTATTTGTTCATTCTCTGTCCATGTAAATTCATAATTGCAACTTTAAAATAAATATATGCACATTTGTTGCCAACTAATTTCCCTAAGTGTTTAATGTAAAAAACAAACAAACAAAACCACGATTTATTAGCTTTGGGTTGAGTGAAGCCAAAATACTCAATGAAAGTTAACTGCTAGTATAGGTGATATATGAAGACACATCTAATCTTCAATAGAAAAAGGAATTCAACAAAGCTAAGAAGGATATACATTTCTGAAGTGAGATGATTTTAAAGGTTTTAAGAGTTAAAAGAAATGAAAAACAATAGAACATTAGGAAAGATATAAAATTGTAAATTGTATAGTGTAAAAGGTTAAAAGTCAAATGGGGGAAATGTAAAGGTACATGAGCTGAAGTGAATAGGAATAGCAAAAAGTATCCTTGTAGCCTGTTTCAAATACAGGCACAATTTTATACGATATGGGAATTCTTTATGGCTTACTTTTTTTTTTTTTAATCATTCTCACCTTATGCACCAAAGGTCATAGTATGTAACCAGTAGAATTAAGACTGACACATTTCCTCTTGATAGAGGCAGTTCCATTGAAAATTTGTCATGACCCATCATTTAATTAGGTATTATGAGGCACAAGTGGGCTCTATGGCCAGGAATCAAGCAAGGAATAAAAAGAAGCTCTAGAATCAAAAGGCCATTCCTACCTTACAGACATAGTAAGCTCTGACATCTACATCCTTCTAGATTGTTTTTTCCATCACCGAACCAGGTTTCTCTCGATATACCTTCTGGGGCAGAAACGATGTTCATTCTGAGATTTTTTTTTCTCCTTACCAAGAAAATATCAAATGGTCTTTTCCATTCCAAGATGAGACTTCTTCCTCCATTATAAGCAAAACCTGACCCAAGTGGGTCCAAAACTTTATTGAGGACCATGCTGGAGTTCGGGGGAGAGCACCTGAGTTCATCTTTGACTCAAATTTTGGGGCCAACCTTAACTTTCATGACGCAATAGGGACTCCAAGAAGAGCGGGTTCAAATGAGTTGGTCATATTCTGATCATTATGCCAGATGGCCCTCTGGTTGGCATGAGTTTAACTTGGTCTGTAACTCCCTCATTTGCATATCATCCCTAAGTGAGAGAAGGAAGTTAAGCCCTTTATATTTACAGCCTTCCAGTTATATTCCACTTGCGTGCTGTGGGGAGAAATTCTAGGTAGAAGTAGAATTTTGTGCCTAATTCTAGCATTTTCAAATTTTAAGGGAGAATTAAATTTGAATATGTTTTTAAAGAGAAAGAACCTTGGCACTCTAAGAGTTTTGAGCCAAGTACACATTTGCAAGGAAATGTTGATTACAATTTTCTACCACTCATGGAGTGAGCCAACAAGGGAAACAGGGTAACTAACACATTAGCACAGCTTAGCATCAAAAGCTTTCTACAAATGTTGCATTCCATCATTTCCTGATACTCTAAATATAACTTCCTTTCTGATTATTTTCCTTTTCAAATGAATTTTTTTAATATTTTATAAAATTAATGCAACCATAATTTCACAATTTCACATGGCACAGTTAAACCAAAGTTTTTTTTTTTAATCTTCATCACATTTTTTTAATGTTTATTTAGTTTTGAGAGACAGAGACAGAGCATTAACAGGGAAGCATCAAAAAGAGACAGGGAGACACAGAATCCAAAGCAGGCTCCAGGCTCTGAGCTGTCAGCACAGAGCCCACCACAGGGCTCAAACCCACAAACTGCGAGATCATGACCTGAGCCAAAGTCAGACCCTCAACCGACTGAGCCACCCAGGCACCCCTTCAGCATCACATTTTTAAGTCCAATAAAAAAAATGACTAAAAAAAGCTTGCTTTACTTCTCCTTAGCAGTTAAAAAAACAAACAAAACACCTAATAAGCATGTGATGATAAACCTAGAATTTTAGTGCCTTAAAATGGCTTCTGTTAATGATAACAGATATTTTAGAGAGTATCAAGTATCTATTAGTCTCCTAGGTCTGCTGCAAACTGTAATGAAACACCACAAACTGAGGGGCTTAAAACAACAGAAATGCATTCTTTCGGGGTGCCTGGGTGGCTCTATTGGTTGAGCCTGAGGCTCTTGATTTCTGCTCTTGATTTGTTTGAGGGATTGAGCCCTGCATCAGGCCCTGCACTGACAGTGTAGAACCTGCTTGGGATTCTCCATCTCCCTCTCTCTTTCTTCCCCTCCCCTGTTAGCTCTCACTCTCATCTCTCTCTGTCTCTCTCTCTCTCTCTCTCTCGTCTCTTTCTCTCTCAAAATAAATAAATAAACTTAAAAAAATGAAAAGAAAAGAAATGCATTCCTTCACAGTTCTGGAGGCCGGAAGTCTGAAATCAGGATATTAGCAGGGCCAACTACTAGCTTCTGGTAGTTGCCAACAGCCCTTAGGATTCCTTACCTTGCAGCCACACAACACTCCTCTTTGTCTCTATCGTCACATGGCTGCCTTCCCTCTGTATGTCTGTGTCTTCACATGGCATTCCCTCTGTGTGTGTGTGTCTCCCTGTATCTCTCCACATCTTCTTCCCTCTGTGTATGTCTGACTCTCTTCCTCTTCTGATAAGGACACTAGTTGTACTGGATTGAGGACCCATCTTATTCTAACATGACTCCTTTTAACTTGCATCTGAATTACATCTGCAAAGACTGTATTTCCAAATAAAGTCACCTTCGCAGGTATCAGAGGCTAGCATATCTTTTTAGGGGACACATCAACCCATGAGAATACTCAAGGTCAAAAAATAAAGATGACAGGATAAGTATTAAGACTTTCAACTTCAATAGGAAGAAATCAGCCTTGACTTACTTAGTTCTTAGGATTTATCAATATCAGGTCCCTTAAACAAGAGGTCATTCATAGCTATAATGCTGGCCAGAAGAAGTTGGTGGTGGGACAATAGCTCTAGACATCTCAGGTATATTTTTCTACTTTATATAATTGAAACAAGTAAACCAAAGGATTTTATCTACAAACTATCTGGTTCCCTTTCACTAATGCGAATTTCAGAGTATTTCCACATCGTGTACAAGTGCACTAAACATAGGTACCAAGGAAAGTTGCCTGAAAAGGAAAGATGTAGGGTTGTGAACATGGGAAAGAATAAAATCAGAGTACAGTTCACTCACTAACTTAGCTTGTTTCATAACTACCAAGCAACACCGTGGCTTACAGTTAGTTTCCATTTTGAACATGTATATTAATTTAAATAGAAAAGTGTTTATATGTTTATTTGTATTCTTAATAACACAACTAATTATTCCTTTGTGTTACTTGTTTTTCACAGTCTGATATAGGCTTATCGTTCATATTCACTGATTCAAGAGTATTTATAAAGTTCATACTATTTAGTTGGTAGCATTCTAGGCATTGAGAGCAAAGCAAATTAAAAATAAAAAAGGCAAAGCCCCTGCCTGTATGGATTTAATGTTTTATAGAGAAGAAAGATAATAAACAGACAAAAGGTAATATAATATAAAGTAGTGATTTAGCTTATTAAAAAGTCAAGCAGAATAACTAGATAGGAAATAAGGGTACTGCTTCAGAGAGAGTGATTGGATAATTCTATCTCAAGAGGGGACATTTGAAGAAAGTTGAAGGAGGTGAAACATGGAAATGTTACTATTTAAAGGAGATGCATATCAGCAGAGATAAAGTAGGATCACGCTTCATATTTTTCTACTTATATACAGACCATTATGGCTGGAGCAGAGAGATAGAGAGGAAGGCAAGTAGGGTGGACAAGAATCCGGGAGCCAGTTACATAGGACCCTTTGGGTGTGGCAGCAACATTAGGTTTCATCCTTGGCAAAGGGAAACTGTTGGAGGATTTTGAACAGGGGAGTGATATGATCTGATCTGATTTACTGTTGTTGAGGAATGCTATAGCTGCTATATGGAGAATAGGAAACCACTGTGGTCATCCAGGCAGGAGATGATGGTATCCTGCCCTAACATGGTAGCAGAAAACAAATGATGGAGAATTATTGGATTTAGGGTATGTTTAAAAAGTAGAGCAAATGGAATTAGATGATTGTATTGGCCAGAGTCTAGCATGGAACAGGAACCATTCTAAGTCTTTCTAGAATTTAATACAGGGAATCACTTACTTAGATAATGGAGTAACTGAGCTCTATAGGGGACAGTTAGTCAATCCAGGGACAAGCAGAGGCAGGAAGTGACAGTCATCTCCTAGGGGTGGAGAGACAATAGCAGAAGGTATCAGTAAAGCCCAGTAGCTAGACCAATGGAACCATGGCAGGGAGGGACTATCTGACAGGAGATGGAGCCTTAGAGAAGCTGCTTCCAGGAACACCACAGGTCACAGAGAAGGGAAGAAATGCCTTGTTTTTTCCCCTTCTCCTGTCCTCTAGTCTTCTGCCACTGCTTGCTATTGGCTGAGTCTCCCCAGAAGCCACATAGAGAAGGAACCTGGAAAATGTCATTCCCTATGATGCAGAGCAAAGCAACAAAAAGGAGAGGAATGCATCTGAGAACACACAGGCAATTTGTCATAAAACTGATAGATGTGGGTATGAGAGAAAGAGAAGAGTCAAAGATAACTTAAATTCTCCATATACTAAGGCATCAATATACATATTTAATATTAGCCACATACACTAAGAGACCTACCTCCCCCATTAATATAAAGATACTCTGATATGTAAGTATATTTATATACATTAGTATACACTCAGTGTATGTATATATGTGTGCATGTATATATGTATATGTACATATACATATACATATGTATACAGATACACAGACACACACATTAAGCAGCGATATCAAATAGCCTTCATCTCAAATGATATCAACAACCAATGGGCAGAAGTTGCCTGAATCAGTGTATGAAAAGGGGTCTGAGGTTGTATCCACGTTTGGGGGTGTGGGGTACAGAGATTGGTACGCACTGCCTGCCATGGGCATGTAGCAAGCAGTTGCCACACAAGTGCCTAATATTAGCCATGTGTACACTCAAGCAGTGAACTCTGCATAGTGGAGCCAGTGTAAGCCAAGCACCTCACCAACAGCACTTCGTAAAGGGATCTCTTGTCTTCTTAAAGATAATGGTAATACCTTATCTTGAATCCCCTGTGGAAAGAAAGAGCCATGAAGAAACTGAATTTCATGGCAAATAGTTATTGTCATTCCCCCACCTCTCCCCAGAATTTGAAGAGAACATCACCTTGTGTCCTGCCCAGTGGATTGTACATTCTACTAGGGAATTCACATGGTGCCTCATACCCCCTCTGTTCCCTTTGACTCTTTCATTGTTCTGTAGATGAATCTAGGCTGTTCATACCGTGGGGCCAGATCTTTGAGTCAATGGTCTATTATGAGGTTAATCTAGAGCGAATGGTTGTGTTCACTCAGATGTAGCATGGCTTCGCTCTCTAATTGCAATTCTGTGCCCTTCCAATTACGTCCCTGGTGTTGTGAAGTCAACCCCTGCTGGTCACCAGCCCCTCAGCAGTCAAGGCTAATGCATACATCTGGAATGTTCTGTACCTCAGGCAAGCCTTCCATTTTTTATGGGAAATCCAACCAAATAGATTTTGCAAAGTAAAATAAAGAGGTTTTAAAAATAATAATAATAATAAGTCAAGTGTTCTTCCTCCCCAGAGCCAGGCCATATTTTCCTGTCTGCAAACCCCTTTCCCTCCCCCCAGGGTGATTGTAGCCCTGCCTCAGACATGCACACCCAGCAGGCTAAGAGCCATGGTCTTCACCTTCCTGTTTTTCTTCCGGTGATTTTTACATGTTACAAGACCTGCTTCCTCCACCCAAAATGAGAATTTGGGGGATTATCTGTAATACTATGGCAATGCTTCTGGTGAATGTAAATTCTTGGTTTAACTAACTCAGATAGCAACTTATGTGATTATTAGCAACAAATAAAAATCTTTTATTTTTTTTTGTTTTTTTATCTCCAGTGGAATAACAAGTTATTTTATTATTCAAATGGGGCTCACTTCCTGCTGTTTTCAGTACGATTTTTAATGAATATGTAAATTTTAAAATTAATTTACAGCATACATTGGGAGGCATGATTTTTGAAATGACTAAAATTTGATGGATTGTAAAATTATCTCCCTCAAAATCATCAGTCACAGTGAACAGAATGTACTAACCTCTTATAATTTTACAGCTTTTTCTTCTTCTTATCTTCTGTTAGGGACTCACTTAAAATTGATTATAAAACAGTGTATTTCTTAGGCCATAATTCATTCACAGGTTAATTAGGTTTTCAGTTAATATCCCATCATCGTATGGAATGGAAGCCAGTCGTGTTTGTAGCCCTTCAGGGTTGCAGGAGAGAAACCCTGATTGCTATTCCCAGCTGACCGAGGCTACCCGTGCTAATCACTAATCACATTCAGACCACATAAAGTGTAACATCCTTCACCGCATTACTTCTCGAGCTGGCTCACAGCAAGAGATCTTTATTGGCCCTGACCAGGAGACCAAAATTCATTTAAACATTTTTGTGAGGGTGATTTTTTTTTTTCTTTCCTTGCTTCAAATGACATTTCTATCGCCATTCCCTGAAAGCATCAGAAGGATGCGTGTGTGTGTGTGCATGTGCGCTCACGCATATGTGTGTATGTAAGTATCTATGCATAGCAGACCTGGCCTGAAATGTCTTTTTCCTAGTCATTTTCCAATGGGGAATAGCTTTTGGAACAGCCTTTAAGTAATCCTTTGATATCACCCAACAAGAATATTTAAGGGACAGTTTGCCAGTGACTTCTTTAACACTGATGGAAGAAAAAGTATTTTTTCCAGTCACTTAAGAGAATTGTAGATACACACGACAGAGAAACCATATGCGCTGAATCCAGCAAAGAGAAACACCGGCCCACTCACATTTAACTCACTGAAACTCTAGGTTTTCACAGAGTTGAGGAAAAGAGAATTGTCCCCCACCCACACAACTGTAGCCGATGCTAGTTCTGATATGGGAAAAATTGCTACCTGTTACAATGATCTGTTTCTGCCACACTGCATCTCTCCCCTGTGTGCCTAAGGACACAATCCAGGCTGAGCATCTCCCGAGTTGACCCTAAGCTGTCACCCTGTCCTACATCTAGGGGATGCAGTCATTCAACAACTCTCCAAAATCTCTTGTATTCTTTAAGGACATCCACTACTCTTGAAATTCATCACAGTATTCTCAAACCTTCATTCTAAGGCAATTCCCCCATTTTGAGCACAATGAGGATTTTTTTCTGTCCCAGGAAACTACTTGGATGTTTAGAAAGCCTCACTGACATATTAATCTTCCCATTGCTACATGATATAATCTTGACTTATTTAATGTCTTTTAATCTGTGTAACCAGTGCTGCTGGTTATTGTAAGGAGCTTGGTTTGTGGCAATAGAAATACTCCTTGAAAATTGTATGTTAATCAAATTTTTTTGAAAATGAAAATCTGTTTTCCTGTTTACTTACTGGAGAGGTTATTATCGCTACTTTCTAAATAAAGGAAACTTAAGTGTCTTCTGGGTAATTAGACCATCAACTACCCCTTGGGAAATAAATGAATGTTCCCTACCAGACAGTACAGCATCTTATCCTTGGGACTCAATCACTTTCAAAGGCAATAAACGGCATTAGGTAAAAGATAAGGAAACATTATAGAAAAGAAAAAAGATGATCAGTAAATAAGAAATATAATTAGCATCCTCCCTTCATTCCACTCATGTTTCTGGACCTCCTATGTGTCAGGCATGTTCTGGACACAAGGGATGAAAAGATAAAGAGGGTCATAGCCTACCCAGGAGACTGAGCTGTGGCCACCACTATATACATCCAAGGCCCACTGATGCCATGATAATAGTCTGCACAAAGAATGAAGTGAGAACAAAAAGGGGAAGTGGTCAAGGCTCTGGCTAGAAAAGAATTCATAGGATATTTTCCTCCATCCAAATCTCCAGAGATGAGTGGGTATTGGCTGGTGTGAAAAGTGGGGAGGACATTCTGGAGAGAGGAAGATATGTGAGCCAGAACACAGAGATACTAACTGCCTTTCTGGGCTCAAAATTCAGCTGGTTGCCATCCTCAGCTGGCCAGCTAAGTAATGTGCTTGATCCTTATCTGCATGCTTACTGGCTTGTTTTCAAGGTGTTGCTGAACGGTTTCAATTTTATCTTTAAAGCCCTGGATCATTTGTATCCTGATTACTTTTGAGATTGCTTTTTTACCCTTGCCCCTGCATTGCCACTGGATACTGCCTAGTTGAACACATTGATTCCTGAGCTTGCCTGGGAATAGAGCACTTTCTTTCTCACTCCCCTATTCTCCTTCCCCTTTCCATAGGGAGCCCTATATCTTTGAAATGTCTTTCTATTTCATCGCTGGCTTTTCATTTTGACACGGAAAAAAAAAAAACACAAACTACTAGACTTGCTATATTCCTAGATATCAACCTAAATCCTATACATTTAAAAAAAATCATAGAAGGAAGTCACAGAACAGTCAGTGTCAGGTGCAATGCAAGCCTATAGAAATGCACACGGTCTTCATTGTGAAAGTGTGTTTTGATAATTCCTTACCCTATGTGTGATAGCAATAATAAGTACTACGTAGATGTTCGTTAAATAAGCACTAGCTGCCCCACTAACTGACGGGAGCAGGTGCTCTTGAGTTCACCACAGTCCCCACTACCCACTCACACCATCCACCCATCTGTGCTTATGTCAGATCCTCCTCACCGGCAATGAATTTTCTTCCCCTGGTCTAGGACCAGGCCATCCACTACCCATCTATGGGGCAAGGTAGGAGTTTCAACAAAGGAAAGGAGGAGACTGGAGGCATATCTGGGAAGGTCTTGTACCTACTCCTGAAGTTAGGGTCTGTGTCCTCATCTGTGCACAGAGACTTGAGTACAGCTGTCCACAGAGACATAAAAAGGTGGACAGATAACTTTTTCTCTGATAAGCTGGCCCATACTCCTGTGCATCCCCAGAGTGCTCAAATCACGGGAAAGTTGCTATTTCAACTGCGGCTCTCTACTTAGACGTTGCTTCCATAGGGAGACAAAAGAAAGGCTCCTTTTGCCCTTTGAGTATCTGCTGCTTGGTGGGAAGATGGAGCTATGGGAGGAAGGGGAGATTCATTATGATTAGTCTTAGCTCCTGGGCCCTACTCTGCCTAAACCATGTTTTTCTATACTGTTGGAAGGAGGCATTAACCAGAGCTTCCTCTCCTTTAGTTAACTAGCTTACAAGTCAAGAAGTTTAAAACGTGCTCTACCTGTCACCAGTGAAACATCCAATTCCAGCTTTACTGGGTGAAAAGTTTAGGTGTCTCCCCCAAGGTCCCTGTAAGGACGCTGCCTGGGAGTCCCGCTGAATGGGGCCGCTGGTCACACACAAACACACGTGCTGCTCTATTTCACTTGGAGGACGCTGTTGCCCTTCCTGAGATGAACATAGTGAGGCTTTCACAAACACCTTCCCTCCATGCAGTTTTTTCCTTGAGGCAGGAAAAAGAGACCCTCTCATTATTTATCTTGAATGTTTGATAGGCCTCCTTTGAGAAGGTCACTGTCTGCAATAGCAAAATAATCATGGGATTTCTGGACACACTGGAAAAAGAAAAATGATTCATTATTTCCAGAATTATTTTGCCTTCAGTCCCCAAAATGGATGAAGGCTTCTAACAATATGTAAGAGAGAGAAAGGCTTAACTTATTATATGAAAGGTTACACTTTAAAGGGAAAAGAAGTTCAAACATTACATTTTTAGCTCTGCCATAATATAACAAGGGTCAAGGCAGTCCATCTGTTACTCCCGTGGTCTTCTGAATGTTATTGTACTATCCCCTTTGCAAAGGAGGCCTCCCTGCCCTCCTTCCCTTCTCATCCATTTGGGCTAATGAGATTGGATGACTTTTTTTATAGGTTCTATTCAAAGAGCACCCCCTCCCTCGGGTCCCTTTCAGATTGCTGGAACAGATAGCATATTTGTTCTTACTGGCTTAACCTATGTGTTGTTGCCACATCACAAAACCGTGCATCTTCACAGCACAATACATTTTACTGATGGGGGTGGGGGTGAAGGTGGCTGCCTAGTTGCTATACATAGTGTGGTGAAATAGACCAAAAGGTAGTTCATAATACAACTAATGCAGCCATGTCTGGTGCCGAGACACCTATCACGTTGGGTTGTTTTCTGCAATAAAGTTTTTTTCAGCATTAGTGCCAGCCAGACTCCCGAATGAGGTGGCTTGGCTGATAAAGACACCGAACTTTAGAAGGTGAAGACTGGAGAGGCTGAAGGGTCAGTACGACCTTGACTGCTCACAAGCCAAATAAGTTAGGGAAATGATGTGAAGACTGAGTGAACTCTTGTGCCTGACAGAAAGGTTTTAAATAATATCTTAAGAAAATCAAAACACAAACATTCCCTGGACCTTCTTTACAGATTAGATCTGAAATGAAAGACCCTGAGTTACACAATTAACTATTGATTTTGTTGATCCACACTTAATTCTCATAGGGATCGAGTTCTGTTTACACAGCTGTGTGGGGCAAACTTGCTTCACTCGGAGCAAGGCGCCTTTTGCTTTTACATTAATTTAAAAATTAAATTGTTTTGTGCATGTGAGACAAAAATAGTTTATTTTTTATTGTAGTGGATAGCTGAATTAAACCTCATAAAGTCGCACTGAGCCAGCCTAGGTGGTTTATGAAGAGAATACCTTTTATAATGCAGGAGTCAGTTTGCCAACTGAATCTATTACAGGTGGCAGAGACAGAACAGAAACCTTCCGCATGCTGCCTCGTTCTAGAATTTTGTACCAAGGCACCTGTAATGTAATCTCCATGCAGTTTAATTTCTTGATTTGATATACCCAGTAACGTCGGTGGGTTTGTCACCTCAACAGTCAGTCTGGTTGCTGCCCCTAAGAATGTCATCATTTTCATGTTCACACTGTAACTCCCATCACCAAGTTCTCCCCCACCCCTGTTTTAAGGAGATAAGAATCTGAACTTGAGCACCTTGCCTGCCACTGGCTCAGATCAGGTGAGGCAGCGCTCGCTGGCTGAAGGAAGCATTTAAGAGAGCCAATGTCTGTGCCATCTATCATGGGCCTGTTCTTTTTAATAACATTTCATCCCCCGAGAAGCTTTATTATCTTGGCTAGCACTCCTGGGTTTCCAGGAAATGATGGCAGCTGCCATGTCACCCAACTTCTGGCCACACCCACCGGGGTTCAGGAGGGAGAGGCTGACTCAGAGCACAGCTGCCCGACCAGCGTGGCCATTGTGTGTGAGTGCACATGTCTCTGCCCTTGACGCAGATAGGAGATTGCTTTTTTTGAAGTAGATAATAGTCAGACATCCAATATTGCAAGGGTCATCCTGGTTCGTGATGCTAACCTGGAATCCAAGAGGCCATGCCCCTGCTAATATGTCTGGGGGCCATACTATCACAAGTAATGTGAACATCTGAAATGATCTTATTTTACATGTTCAGCACAGAAAAGCAGACATTACAGAAAACTTGGTCAAGTCTATGAGGTCCCGAGGAAATGGTGTAGTAAAAACAGATCTAATACAGACTACCTTTATGGATATGCAATGAATATCAACTCCAAGAGATACAAGGCATAGTGTCAGAATCTGAGAAGGAAAGCAGAAAAAAATCTAGTCCATGGCTTCAAGAAGTATATAATCTAATTGAGAAGTGGAACATTGATATGGAAACAGCCTATAAAATAGAATGGATATAAGTTCAGAGTCAAATGGACAATTTGGACATTTAGGCCAGGAATTCATAGAGGAAAAGATCCTTTGAATGAGTTATTATAGAAAGAGAATGAGTATCTCTGAATAACAAAAAAAAAAAAAAAAAAAAGGATCAGGTTGTAAAACTTGGTTATCATTGGCAACAATATGGAACTGAAGAAAAGAGAAGAAATTCTCATTTAAGCATGTTGAATTTAGGAGATGACTAGGCCCGGGGTGGTTAAGAAAGGTGAATGGAAATAGTAATTAGTTAACCTGTGAAAAATGTTTTGCACAAAAGCTGTTACAGACTAAGAATGGAAGAAGATCAAAAGACGCTAAGCAAGTTGAGGGCATTCATTCCAAACTAGGATTGGGGTAAAATGGACACAGCCACAACTTTGAGATTGACAAGATATTTGAGTTCTAAAGTGCCATTATTAGGCCAAAGAGCAGGCTGGATAGACTATTCCAGCCCATTTCTCAGGGGTTAATCTCCTAAAATATCTGAAGCTTTGTTCTATATTGACATGATACTAAAGACTTTTTCCAAAGTACATTCCATGTGAGCAGTAGCTTTACCTCGTATACCACTCTATCCCCAGGGTCTAGAATACCATGTAATACATATTAGGTGCCCAATAAATATCTGTTGAATAAATAGATAAATAAATAAGTGATGTGGCAAGAGCAGCATAATCCATATTTAAATATTCGTGAAGATCTGGGTACAGAGTTGAGGTAATGACTGTTGCTGTCATACTGTGGCAGAGCAAGGGATGGAATCCAGAATGAAAGCACGTTCCACTGACATTGTCCCAACTAGCACATCCTTCCATCCTAGGATCCCTCATGTTTACTATAACTCATTCAAAGGATCTTTTCCTCTATGAATTCCTGGCCTAAATGTCCAAATTGTCCATTTGACTCTGAACTTATATCCATTCTATTTTATAGGCTGTTTCCATATCAATGTTCCACTTCTCAATTAGATTATATACTTCTTGAAGCCATGGACTAGATTTTTTTCTGCTTTCTTTCTCAGATCCCTCATGTATACCTCTATACTGAGGTATAAGAGCATCTTACAATTGTCACAATAAAATAGAATACAATACAGAATGTAAAGCTTAATGTTCCTAAATCTTTAGAACAATTGCCACCAAGGAATCTTCTCTTTAGAACAAGGATCAATAAATTGCTGATTCTGAGTTGCCCTGGTTCTAGGACTCAATATGTCACATATCCTTGGGAATAACTGCATCCAAGGGGAAGGCTGACCAGTCCTACTGAAACATGAATTGCATTAGGAGATGAATAGCTTAAATATGAAGAGAGTGAACATTCTAACATGTACAAATATCTGTGCATTCCTGGATGAACTTACTGTACAGTCCCATTGGACTCAATGACTGTAGTAAAGTGCCTAAGAGATTGGCTGCCATGGTGTACTGCAGCTCTTAAATGGTCTACCAAATTCCATTAGAAGTAATTTCAGGTTGCCAATTTTCAGTTACTGAATAACACGGAATATTTCTCCCTGGCTTTGGCCCTCACAGAATACATTGTAATAAAAACTTGGCACTTTCAGATACACTTTTATGATGATCACCATTATGATGGTATTGCAGATCTTTGGACGGAGAACTTCCATGGGGGGAAAAATTAGTATAACCTTTTTACACTCATCATCCTCCAAATAAGAGTATTTTTGTTCTTATTAGAGCAGCCTCAGATCTATCAGTCCAAAGTGAAAACATAGCTATCTGGTGCTGGAATACACAGATGGCCCCTTCATGCTGTATCTTCCTCTGATGAAGTTCATGAGCTCTTTATGCTGCACAGACAGCATACAACTCTCATTCCTGAATAAAACTTGTAGTTAATATTATTGTGCTAGAAGAAGAAAAAGGAATCTAAGAACAGAGGTTAGCATGTTCCATTTACTTAAGCTAATTACACAAGCCACTATCAATGAGCTGGATCCTTATCCCGATTCTAGGTCACTTTAAAACACTGCAGGTTTTTACTTTTGGAGACATTGAACAATATTGATCCCATCAAATGCATTACTTAAGGTGATCAGCCTACATTTTAAATTACATTTGTGGATTCATCCACAACCTGGAAAACAAAAATCAAAAAGTATGACTTTAAATGGGCATGTGATGGCACTAATGTTAGAGTTCACAGAACTCACAAACATGTCCTTTGCATGTTCATAAAGTAGTTTAAGTCAAACTTATAATGACAGGCCTTTCCTCTTCCAAATGCCTTAATCTGCCATGAGCTACATTTGTGATTTTCTTTATGTTCCTTTTTTCTCTTCCCACTGACACACCTGGCCCCACATCTTCCCCCATTTTCCATATATGGGAGCATTTCTGATCTCTCTGATAAAATGGCTTCTCTTTCCTACTGCCCTTTGGATCTAGTTTTAAATGTCCTCAGGGCCATTGTTTATCTCTGAGCTGAGTTCTTTTTCTTTCTGTAAGGTATATTGTTTTCTAGCCACCCTGTTTCTTCCCTTACTGACCTTCTCTCTGCTTGCCTTTTTTTTTTTTTCTTTTTTTTTCTTCCAAAAAGTAAGCTCGCTTTTTTCCCTCTGGGTTCAGGGGGTCCAGCAGAGGTCACTAAAAGCCATTGATCCTGGTAAAGGACAGAAATATAGTTAATAATATAGTCATAAAAACACATCTCAGCTGAAAATTACTCTTTCACCTAATAAAACCAGTTTGCCCTGGAGATACTGAAGAATCTTCAGGACCCCAGTAAGGAAACAGAGAGTGCCCCAAGTGGTGAATCGCACCTCCCGACCAGTTGTTGGATGGAGAGAGTGGTTCTCTATTACCGATCCGTCACATTAATTTTTCAGAAGGGCAAGTGAAGAGTAATGTGTCCAGTTGAGGTAATAAAAGGAACTGAGCACAGGGAGAAAGTAATTATCCAGGTTGGAATTCGACCAGGTTAACAGGGTTAACACCACAACTCTCAAGAAAAGTCTGGAGGGTCTCTCCTGTTCACCAAAGGTCATTTTATCTATTTTTATGTCTTACTCAGAAAGTAGCTCCGCCAGGAATACAGTAAGAGGTGGCATTAAAGAAGAGATTAGTGCCTCTGAGAAAAGAGAAATGACTTCGGCTGCATCTTTTCCTGTGAGACTGGCCTTCCCCCAGCAAATATCACTTAACTTAGACTTTGCAATGTGCGCACAGCTTCAACCAAGAATCCCTGGCTTAAAATACCTCTTCTCCATTCCCACAACAAGACCATAACACAAAACTCTGCCATGGATCCATCCTCCCAGTGCCCAAGATTCACTCATCATGAAAGGGATGAGGGAAATCAGACCTTCAACATGAACCCTATGTCCAGGATTAGCCAAACTGTCCCCTCTATTAGATTTATCTGCATCCACCTGGCAGCTCTTATGTCTTTCACATCTACTAACTCCCCTCTCTCTTATTTCTTTGCCTATGAGGAGGTTTTTCTGCCCAACCTCACCTACTGCCCTCTATGAGGTGTTTTTGCATCTTTGTAAAAATAATTTTTAATGACAACTAAGTGGCAGAGCATTCATAAACTTGATTCCCCTCCCCCCCCCCCAGTGTTACTTCCTGCATCTTCTTGGCCTTGGGGCATTTATGACTAGTTAAAATCTACATCACCATACATAATGAAAAGGGTTGGGTGGTGGTAGGGAGCATGGTGGGGACGCTTCTTCCCAATTTCAAGTGCCTCTTTCCAGGAGGGGGTAACTTCCTAGGAGCTCAGCAACTCTGGGCTCCCCTCATTCACTTGTCCAGGAAAGAAGGAGGGCTGGCTTATGTAATTAGCAAGTCTAGGAGAACAGGGAATGTTAAACCCACCTCCCCCTCTTCTCACCCTCTCTCTGGAGTCAGGCTGGCTGTGCTGTAAGCTTTATGGGAGGACACTTGCCCCCAGTCCAGGGCTCCTAGTTACCAAGCCTATTTCTAGAATGAGTATGAGGAAACTCCCTTCTTTGCAGTTAGAAACCTCATTCTCCAATGTAAGCTTCCCCATTAATGAAGCTGATATTTTATTCTCCCACCAGCCTTTTCATCTTATTCTTCAGTTTGTTCAGAACATAGGTGAGGAAGAGAGCTATTTATTGTGCCAATAATAGATGCTTGGAAGACACCCAATTAAGAATATTTTAGAGTCACAGAGCTTTACAGAGAAGGAAGATTCTAAAAACTTTAATGTAAAGACTAAGGCATAGAGGGGTTACACAGCTAATTAACACAATTCCAGGGAACTAAACACTGGTTTCCAAATACCTGCTCTAGGGCATAATGATTAAGATCCCAAGTTCTGTAGTCAGGCTACTTCTGCTTGAATTCTAATTCCCTAACTTATTAACCAGGAGTATGTGGCTAATATTTACACCTCTCTACCCTGTGTTTTAACATTAATGCAAGTAATGGGGAGGAGAAGGATTAAATGAGATAATTCGTTCAATGCACTCAACCCAGGACATGACACATAGTAAAAACACTTTATAAACGTAGCTATTTTCCTACCACATGTCTTCTCGAACTGATTGGCAGCGAATCTCTACAGCAATAGAGAAATAAGACTATGTTATGTTGATGTTTACATTAATTTGTGCTAAAAATGCCAGTCCTCTTTGTAAGGATTAATGTCCAGCAGAGGAGTGATGTTGCCTTTGAATTTCACAAGATGTGAATCTCTTTCTGACAGCTTGTAGTAGACATACCAAGTTTCAAGATACAATCAATGGATGCAAACTTCTTTGAAATAATTAAAGAGTAGCCTCCATCATAAAACACTAATCCATTACACTATTTCATGAATTTATGACTTGTTTTTCCCCTATGGGCAGGAGTTTCTGGCTGTACATGTATAGCATGCACCTCTTTGAAATTGATGTCATTAAGCGTATATTTTTTTTCTGGTTTACCATTTAAGTTTTTCTCTATCACTTTATATAATCTTTCCCATCTTTTCCTTATGGTGAGGGTCCATATAGCCTTCAATTTTATCCTTCCTAGAGTTCAGGATAATGGTCTAGGCAGAATCTCTAGTCTACGATCATTGTTGACTCTGGAAAAAAATGGTATGCATTTCTGTGTTGAAAATTAGGGACCGAGTTTCCAGGTCCAATTTCCCCTGAATTTGAATTTGTATGAACCACAAATTCCATAAATACCCCATGGAGAGAACAGCCAACACGAGCCTCTTCACCTTCCAGAATGATGTAAGAGTGAAGTGAAATCTTGGATGGGAAAGCTGTCTGGAAACAAAAGCTATTTATTATTAATAACCCAGGTACTGAGCTGATACTTAAAACTGAACCTGGTTGGGGCTCTTAGAACCCCTTATGATCTGCGTTTCTGCCTTTACAGTGATTATGTCCATTACAGAACCCAAAAGGGCAAGGATAGAGACTATTCCAATGACCTATGGGCCTAAAGTAGACACAGAACGGTGTACAGATGCAACAGGGGCCTATTAAATGGCAACTCCTTGGAATGCCATCCCTCTTACTTACCATATATCTCCATCATATTCACAAATCAAAATCATTTCCACAGCCCCTCTTCCGTGGAACTTTCTCTGAGAGTCAAGACCACACAGTTATTCACACAAAGTCCGTCACATAGCAGATTGGTTTCATTGATCGATTAACTGTTTGACTACAAGGAATTAAGTTAGTTAAGTTACAATTCCCAGGGGATTTCCGCAAACTCTATCTATCCACTTGCTTGAATTATCACCAGTAACGCCACGGTTACACGAAAGGCAGAAAAGTATTTTAAGAATATGCAAAGCTATGTATTTTAAACATGAAAATATATTTTCCCCTGCCCTGTTTAGCCATACCTGGTTCCCAAGTGCAGTGAAAAGCCCCACCAGAAAGAGAACTGTACAACTGTTGCCACCTATAGGTGACAAATGTAGTACATTAGTTTGATCACAATCCAGATGAATATACGAAAGAAATGAAGATGTCTTATGGAACCAACACAATCCTTGTCAAACACTGACCTTCACAGGGCTTCTTATCATTAATATTGTTCTTCTGTAATCCTTATTTCAGATGCTCCTCTTAAAGATAATAGTGGCTGGTATTTGTAAAGCTGTCTCCAGGATAGAGGTTAAGAGCTTGGCCTCTGCAGGCAAACTGCCTAGGTCCAAATCCACACTCCACAGGTACTGCTGCCTGACCTTAAACAAGTTACCTAACTTCTTCAAGCCCCGATTGGCCCCAAATGAAGATACTAGTGACACCTTCTGCCACAGAACTGGTGTGAGGATGAAAACAGATAAGCTGTGCAAAGTGCTTAGCAGAGTGTCTGCACAGAACAGACTCTCAATTAAATGCTGTTATTACCATGATTAGTTTGCAAAGCACCTTCACATACAGTCACTGCCAACCAATGTGCAGTTTTGTTGCCACTCGATAGATACATCATTAGCACATTACTGTTTGACCTCAAGCCCTCCTTGTATTTTAAATGTAAATGTTATAGGACTTCAAAATTTTAAAAATACCTGAGATCTGACAAGACAGTGTTGAGGACAGCCTGGTGTGCTTCTAATTGGAGACAGGGAAGGAAGCTACTTTAGTGCTTTTATTCTTAGCTGGTAGGACCACTGGCAAAACCCAAGCAAACAGTTGAGACTGTTAGAGAGGGTTGAACCAGAGAAGGTTGAACCCATCAAGTCTCCACTGAGAATTTATTGATGACAGAGCACTGGACAAGGCCTTTGGGGAGAAAGCTGGTGGGGGAAGGAGGAGGAGGGGGTCAGACAGGACATAAAATGTATAAAACGTGATCTCTACCTCAGAAGTCCAAACAGAGAGAAGACTGCGATTGGACATATACAGTGTGCTGGGGCGGAGGGGTTGCTATTTTGTTTTTTTCTTAATATAAGCAAACTAATTAAAAATGAGAGGATCTTAAACACAAGCAAATAGTCTTCTACATTGATAGCCTCCTCTTTAAAATCTAAAGATCTGGGCCCACGTTTCTGCATGGTGACAATAAGCTAGATGTTAAGTAGCTGTTTCTGTCTCCAGAGCAGGCACGTGCTCTGAGCTGACCGCAGTCCTCACCACTCCGTGTCACTACCCAACACTGAGGCTAGGTGCCAGGTGGCTGTATTGGTCACTCTTGCACTGATACTGTTCTGATAGTCAAGAACTATCTCATTAAAAACTGTGAAAATAAAAGGAAGACTGAGAAAGCCATGTGATTTTTCTTAAAATGGGCCACTCCTTCATTTTCATCACCTCCATAGGCCTTTGTTTCAACCAGCTGAAGAAACAAACTGACAAGCACGAAGCATTTGAAAAACATGACGTACTATTTATATCTGACACAGTGGGTGTTTTAGTGGTAAATAATTCTGTCTTCATCTCTACCTTAATACACTGAGTCATACTTATCATCTATCTTCCTTCCAAGACTTCAAGTTCTTCCAGACTAGGTGATTGTCAAAGTTTAGCAAGTATCAGAATACCTGGGGAGCTTGTTCAAAACATCTGCTGGGCTTCAGCATCTCTGATGCAGTAAGTCTGGGTGGGGCTCAGGAATTTGCATTTCTAACAAGCTTTCCCAAATGCCCATGCTGATGGCCTGTAGAGCAGTTTCGGAAACACTGTCTAGAAAAAGAATCCTGCCTTACTGTTATTTATTGACCACCTACTACTATGTATCAGGTCTTAAGGTGTTTTAGTTCGACTACTCCCAACAATCCTGAAATAAAAGTGTGTCCTACGATTTTACACCTGCAGAAGGGAGCTGGAGGGCACTCACCCAGCCAATAAAAGGGGAAAGGTGTATTCAGGCTCAGGTGTGTCTGCCTCCAGGGCCTCGCCTGCTCCCCTTGCCACCTAGCTGTATATACTCAACACCAACACCAACACCTTCCACCTGTGTCATGCTCCCTTCTCTATTAAGTGTTTATTAAGTGACTTTGAGATCCATATGGACCAGAAATAGGCAAGGAAACTGCTCGTGGTTCTTGAATAAAGAGACAGGGAGAAGGTGTTCAGGTGAGGAGAAAATTGCAGTGAAGGTCCTTCACTTACCTACATTTGGTACATCAAAGCATTTCCTGTTCTCCGTGCATTGTTAGGATGGTACTGTATAATTCTTTATTAGAAATGTCTAAAAATTGGCATGGCAATGAAAAGGGGCTTTTGCATGGTGTTATTCCTAATTATGGAGCCACTTTTCTGTAATCACCTAGAAATCTGTTCCTTAGCTTGCTTCTGATTTCAAAGCAGCCATTTGGGGTTGAAAATGAGCTCCGAGAGTAATGCTCCTGTACATTAACAGTCTAATGAAATAAGTACTACTTCAAGGGTGATTTTCAAATATTCCTATAGAATTATGCCATTTCCATAATGGAAAGAGAAACTGTGTCTCGGCCTGCTCTTAGGACATCAAAGGCATCCACTTACATATCTTTTTCTTTCTCTATTACATATTTAGCAAAGGAGAATCATAGGCTTGGATTATGTGTGTTGTTCCCTGGATCAGAACACAATTTCCTCATTGCGCCTGTGTGCATGCATTGTAACAATGTGTGTGGGGGTTGTGGTAGGTTGGGGAACAGAACTGCACTATCAGAATCTGGGATAGTAGCAATTGAGATGGTTTGGCAAGTTACTTAAGTGGAATATATGGGTGGCAAAATGAACAATATATGGATGGCAAACAAACAAACAAAAACACAGGACATCTTGTCTTTTATTACATAAGAGCATGGTTTAATAGGAACAAGAGCATGGAAGGCAGCCAGCCTGGAATTCAAATCCTGTTCTCTTGCCATTTGCTACTTGGGCGAGTAGCTCTGTTGCTCTGAGCTTTGTTTTCTTCCTCTTTAAAATGAAGATGTGTAAGTTGCAAGTCCCCTATGAAAATGCTTCTAGATAAAATATATTCATTGAGTTTTACATGGTGGATGCTTAATAAATCGTAACTATCATGACCATGTCTAAGCCCCTATTCCTACCTTTTCCTGGTGTTTGGATAGAATTGTTGCCCAAAGAGGAAATGCCTTAGTGGCTTTAACACGTCTACATGTGTTGCTTTTGTATCTGTACCTCTCTCTTCTCTCATCTCAGACCTTAGGAACCACTTGAGCAATAGAATATATTCATGTTTATAGAGTTCACCTAGGATAATTATTGAATATGGCTGCAGTGTTTTATAAAGTCCTGGAGACTGCCAGTAGCATCCTACAAATATCCCCATTTAGAGTGGTATTACTGGAACCTCCTGGAGGGAGAGGTTACTAATGGGCAAAAGTGTTACTATGTTCCCCCCCCCCCCACCTTTGGGCTTTCTAGAATCTACACCCACAGACCTGGAGATCTCTTTCAAATATCTTTGGGCTCATAAAGGGAGAAAACAGAAATATGATAATGTTTCCCATGGCAATTTAAGGGATTGTATGCCTTGCCCACCCCACCCCCCATATAACCCCAACTTCTGGCTGAAACTCAATCCTTTATCCATATTTAAAAACAAGACAACTACTAATACTTAGTAAGAAAAGAGAGGAGTCTGAAACTTTGGTGAAGAAATATAAGGCACTTTACCTGAACAAATTTCAAATGGATCCATTTAAAATGAAATTAAGTGGCACTTTACCGGTTTGCAAATCGGGACCTATTTATCTCAGTAAAATGATTAAAGTCTTGATTTATCCCTAAAATAGCCTTTATTATTACCTTTAGTTATACCAGAAGGTTGTTAAAGACTTGTAGGCTCTCTCTATCCCTTTAAACTGCACGTTATACAGACAATAATTGAATATTGGATAGAATAACTTGATTTTCCAAAGAAATATGTTTCTAATATTTTCCTCTTTTTATTGCAGAAATTGAAACAAGTTGAAGAAACAAAAGAAGATCCTGAGAATAGATTATCTAAAATTTCCCTGGAGTCATTCAATAAATATAACAGCAAAACTATGATTTTGTTAGAAAGAGAGAAGAACTCTCTAAACACGGTTGAAAGACAAAAGGAAGAAAAAGAAAAAACTGAAGAGGCATCTTTGAGTAGCTCAGATAGGCCTGGGGTAGACAATTTGGAATCCCTGAGTGATTCTTTATATGACAGCTTCTCTTCCTGTGCAAGTCAGGGTTCAAATGATGTATAAAGGACCGTTTTTGTTGTTGTTGTTATTGTTGTTTTTTCTTAGCTGAAAATGGAGCACTTAAGAAACAGTTGTGTGGAGGGGAACAGAGATGGCAACAATAAACCATGGCAACAACGGAGCCTCCATTGTCAGATTCATAACAAGTAACCCACTGGAGCTTCCTTTTCTGACAGGGCAATAGACTCCATTTGTTGTGTTTCACCAAGATTAGATGTAAACACACCCACAATGCAGAAGTCTTAATTTTGCACTTTTTTTGAATACTTGTACAGAAGTTGTAAATTTTTGGAAAAGAAATTATATTTGTAGCAAAAAAAAAAAAAAAAAGACAGCAATAAATTGAATCAGTGCCATGCTCTTGAAATGATGTACTAAGTGTTAGAAGTTGATAATATATTTTTCAAAAATTCCAGCTAAAGTGTTTTGTTGACTTCACTGTCCTAGTCCTCAAATTGTTTGTGGGTACACTCTGTAAAGCTAAAACAGGGCCTGCCAAAAACCAGAGGGCTCACTGTCCTCTCCAACTCACAATCTCAATGTGATATAAACTTTAATTCTAATGCAATTTCAAAATTGTTACCAGGGAGATTCAGGTTCTAGGAGTGAGTGTAATTCTGCTTCCACTGAAAAATGTAACAGGTACTCAAGTGTGACACTGATGGGAAAGGATGTGGATCAGAAGTGACCTAATTCTATGTTCAACTACAGGTTTTCCCTCCAAACATTTTCTTACAACCTCTTCTGCTTAGTGCTTCTCTATGATTCTCAACAGTATTTGATTTTTTATCTTCCTACTCTTTTTATTAAAATCTGGGGAAACTAGAAATGAAAGCAAATTCCTGTCTGTCATGTTCACTTTTTTAAAAATAAAATGAATTGCTGGTGCTACAAAAAATTCTTACTTTTTAAGATCTTTTTTTTTTCCCTACAAAGTCTGTGTATATGTGAGGATAAATTCTATTTTAAAGGTTATTTGTATTTTTTCTAGATGTGAACTATTTATAATTGCTTTTGTACAGGAGTTTGTAAAGTAGGCCTAATAGAAATATTTTTAGGATCTATATGGTTACTTCAGCACACGTTTGTATGTTTAAAGAGTGTTGTATAATCAGTGTTATTTGGTTAATTTGTGCAATTTGTTATATTGAATTTTGTTGTCCTAAATGAAAATTATGTAAAGTATCATTGTCTTTCAGACTTTGAAAAAATTCTTTTGTTTCATTTCTGAATAAAAGTTCTATCACAGTTGGCACCCTCTGAAATCTGCAAAGAACTTGTTCAAGGATCCTTTGGCCCAGTTGTTTGCTCTCACACGTGCTCCAGACAATCAATTCCCGGAAGAAATAAATAAACTGGCCCCCTTTGCTCCCGAGATAGTAATTCAGCCAATTGTAAGATCAGAGTCTGCAGACAAGGGTGTAATGGTCAGAGCGTTCAGTCTCCCCGAGGGGTTAACCAACTAGAAATGAAAAGAAGAGGGGGGCAAAGGGAGAGAAGGAGCCTGAGGCAGATATGGAACGATCTCTGCAGAGGAATTACAAGAAAGTCATTTAAGCCCATTTCCAGACCTGCTCCGCTGGCAGGATGGGAAAATAAATAATCAGCGTCCTGGCCTGAGACAGCTTCCTCGCGGGGAAGGGAAGGGCAGGCGGTGAAGAGGAGCTAAGCTTCTGAAGCGATTTGCACAGAAATGGGTTCTCCCCAGGGACTCAGGGGGAAGGGTGACAACGTGCGGGGTTGGGGGCGGGGGCGCCGAGGCTCCCACACCACCTGCTGCAAGGCTCCGCTCCAAGGAAGACGAACTCAGACCGGTGGCATCCCGGGAGTATTCAAGGTGGGTCGCTTGACTGAGAGAGGGTGAATGGGACGGGGTCTTAGAGGCGCAGGGCAGCCTGCGACTGACTCCTGGGCTGGGAAAGCGTGATGCAGGAGAGGACCTGGGAGGACGTACTAATAATAACCCGTGACTTTGAGAAAAGCTGGATGAAGATCCCGGCCTTTGGGAGGAAAAGAGAGCAAAGATATTCCCTTCTTCACCCGATTTGCTTTCTGGTGGGAACTCGTGACAGTCGTCCCCGGGAGGCCAACCTGTCCTAAGCTAGGCTTGATGTCACTGCACCCTCCAGCTGTGCGAGCGGGCAGACGGAAGGAGGGCCGCCCGGGGCGAACGGCGCCTGTCCAGGCAGGGTCCTCACCACACCCCGCCCGCTCTGCGGCCGCTGAAGCCAAGCCTGGTCTTGAACCAGGGGCCTCTACGAGGAAGAAAAGGCGCAGCTGCGCCGGCCCCCTCAGGGAGCCTGCAGGTGTGCAACTTCGTCTTACTCAGGGGAGCACGCGCCCCTCTAGCCAGCCGCCCCCGGCACTGGGCTCCCAATGCGGGCCTCCCAGCAACCCCAGCTGGGTGGACCAGCCCCGGGGGGCGCGGAGGGCTAGTGGGGCACGCGGTCCTACGACCCCACCTCGCAGGTCCCGCAGTCAGCGCCCGGCCAGTCCCCTCGGCACCTGCTGCGCCCTCCTCACGCTTCCCCAATCTCCAAGCCTCCCAACCTTGGAAAACTACACTCTGCCTCTCCTTCTGGCGTCCCTGTCCTGGGGACGTGCGGAGGCGGGAGAGGAGGGCGATAGGAAGGGGGTGGGGACCTGAAAAGACGGTCCCAGCCTTCCTCGCCCGCCACCCCCACCCCAACTCGGCAGCCGTCACGTGGTGCCTGGAGTGGGAGGTGGGGAGAAGAGACGAGAGTTTTTTGGGTGCTCCGGCTCGCCAGTAGTTCCTCCAGTCTCAGCCGCCAACTCCGGAGGCGCCGCGCTCTGCCCGGGAGCGCCCGCGGGAGGAGCAGCGACCCGCAGCCGGGAGTCCCGGCACGGGCGATGCTGGCGCCGCCGGCGGCACCTGCGGCTCCTCGTGGCGGCGGCGGTGGCCTCGGCGGCAGGAGCGCGGGCCCCAGCAGCCTCGGCAGCCACAGCCGTTGCGGCCCGGGCCGCCTCCGCCGCGGTCGCCGCCTCTGCTGCGCCTGCCCTCTCCCGGTTCCGCGGCTCCGGGAGGATGTGGGTCCTCGGCATCGCGGCAACTTTTTGCGGATTGTTCTTGCTTCAAGGTAGGGAGACGAAGAAACCACCGGCCCCGCTAGGCGAGCACACCCCATCTACCCGTCTGCCCCTTCGCCCCTCTGGCACCCACCTCCGGGCCCGTGCTGCGCAGGGGTTGCCCAGCGGGAGTTTGGCGGCGGTGACGGGTGCTGGTGCCCGGAGTCGCGACGTGGGAAAGTCTCCAGGAGGAGAGGCGGGAGCGATGGGTTTGTGGGACCCGAGCTGCAGATGCCCGGGCTGCGGGAGAAGAAGCTGAGCTGGGGAGGACGGAGGGTCCGAGATGTGCTGGGGCCTTGCCGACGGAGAGGGGGTGATAAAAAGCCCCTGACCCCACCAAGTTAGCAGGCGTCTCCAGCAACCCGTGGGAGTGGCGCCGCCGACAGGTGACGGAAGCGCTGGGCAGCCTGTGGCCCGGGCGCGCCGGGGCTGTGTTGCAGCGCCCGGAGCGCCGCCGTTGTGGAGCTGGGAAGAAGCCCGGGGGTCCGGGAGCAGGGGGTGTTAGGTCTAGACAGGAGCTCATTGATCCAGGCAGAGCAGCCAGGCTGGAACGCTGCGAGATGCGAAAACGTTTCGGTCCTCTGAATTATGCAAACGGCTCTCGAGCGAGCGCTGCAGAGCGGGGACCCCCACCGGACCCTAGCCAAATGGTTGCCCTGAAAGCCAAGAAGAAAAGGTTGTGGTGTCGCGGCTCGGGCGCGCGCGCGCTCACACACACACGCCCCTTGCACACGCTGCGCCTCCCCGCCCAGCGCTGCTGCGGGGACTGTCCCGAAGAAAGGCCGGACACTCGGGGCGCAGCACACTTGGCGTCTGGCACTTCCTCCTGGGTTCCTGGGTGGTCGCGTAGGGAACCTCGGAGCCCCAGCACAGGAACGCTGACGACAAAAACTAAAACTAAAAAGGCGTCTGCAAATGCAACCGCGAATGGTGCCAAAACAGTAATTAAGCAATTTGTAACCAATTAACAATTAGGCAAATCCTTAGCTGTACACTGGAGCTGAAGCATGTCTCTGGAGCTACTTCGCTCTCGAGTTGTGTACCCGGCCTCTCAACTTCCGTGGCGGAAGGGCCAGGTGTGGTGTCGGACGGGCTCTCTTGTTTCTGGAGCATTGGTCTGGGGGTCGCCGACAGAATTCATTTGTCCTGCAGGACCCTCGGTGTCCGCGCCGCCGGCTGCAGGCTTCAGCCGCATACGCCTTTCTTGGAGACCCAGGGGTGCCGAGCCCAAGGACCCCAGAGGTCGGGATCCGTGGCTGGCTGGGGCAGAGGAGGGCCGCGGTTTCTGGGGTGGTCTCTGTGAGGGCTGGATCTAAATCCGATTGCTTCTGTCCCCACAGGCTTTGCGCTGCAAATCCAGTGTTACCAATGTGAAGAATTCCAGCTGAACAACGACTGCTCCTCCCCCGAGTTTATAGTGAATTGCACGGTGAATGTTCAAGACATGTGTCAGAAAGAAGTGATGGAGCAAAGTGCGGGTAAGAACCAAGCAGCGCTCACCTGCCTCCAGCCTGGGTTAGGGGTAGGAGTGGGAGGTGGGGGGCCGGGGGGCATTAAATTACAAGAAAGGGGACTGACTTTGATTTAATGCACACACACTGGTTACCACAGATTTACTTTTACAATGCTGGCAAAAGGAAGAGTTCCAAGTTAATCTCATTAGAGTTAATTACCAGGGCTTCTCCCCAAGGGACTCTGGAGGGGAAGTGCATTTAAATTAGTGGCTCTCCTCTTTTTATTTACTCTCCTCATCTCTCTGCTAAAAGCTGATCAGGAGGCTGGAAAATATATGGATAACCAGCTCGGCTTGGGCAACTAGACAGTAGCCTGTGAGCAGTGTCAGCCTGAAATATGAAGCTAGTTGAAGTTCCCAGAGGTCAGAGCTTGAAAAATGTGTTTTGTCATAGAGCCACGCCATATTTCTTAGAAGAACACTACAGGATCTTTATTTAATTTTAGAGCTACTGCATCAAATTCCAGGCACCAATTGCCAAGATGTTCAAAGGAATGTAGTTTCCAGCCCCACAAGCTTAGCTGCTAGCTGGCTGATGAAAGGTGCTGCGCTTTATGTGGAGAAGGAGGGCATCCTGTGAGAGCAAACCTCACTTACTTCAGCTGACCAGAGTTTTCTCCCTGATGTGGAACTCCCCAGCCACTCCCAATAGCCTTACCAGAAATCAAAGTCCCCTACAAGTGCACCTGGAACTTTGGGGAAAGGAATGGAACTCTACTTTGAATTCCAAGGTCAAACCCATAATGCTAGACCTTGCCATTTTCGGGATATTAACAAGAGGGGAAATCGCATCATGTGGTGAATGATACGGTGTGAACCGAAGTTCTGTTCCTCTTTTGTTGGCTTAACTGCATAGCCCCCCAGAGCTTTTGGTTGAAGGGATTAAATCTGTCAAGTGATGTTCTTAACCTACTAGCAAATGAATGCAAAGGCTACAGTTTTAAAGGCAGCACCTTGGAAAAGTAGTTTCTTCTCAGAGAAGGGCCTGGAAATACCTTGCTACTAACCGCACAGATATTTGATGAGCAGATAGCTAGCTCATCAATGTGTGGCGAGAGGGTATGTGTGCGCAGTTTTAAAAGCTGTTCTTTTTAGGTCATTAGGTGTGGATTCTTTCCACGGAAAGCGCTCTCTTGGGAAGTCTGATACATAATTGCTCTCAAGAATAATTTGTCCCAAGAAAAGCAGCATGCATTGTTCTGTCATTTGTCATGGGATTCGGGCTATTACAAAAGCAAAATAAAATTTAGTGACGATTCTGTAGCTAAGATTGATAACTATGATTTTGGTAAGTTGTTTCTTTTCTCCTTGTGTTTCATTCTTGAGGATTTTACCTGTAAAATCTGCCCTTTTTCCAGAGGTACTGCTGCAATTTTAGTTGTAATCACTCTGAACGCTTTACCGTTGTTTTTTTTTTTTGTTTTGTTTTGGGGTTTTGTTTTTTTGTTTTGTTTTTGTTTTTTGCCAAATATTTGCAGCTTTCTTTCAAATGGTAATTTAGACCCAGAAAAAAATAGGGATAAACTGTGGACACATTAGGAACTTCCTCTGGATCCTCTAGGCCAATGCTTACCTGGGTATCATGTTTTATGAGCTGGGATATGGTTGAGACAAGGAAAGAAAAAGATACAACCCAAACTATAGCCAGAAGAGATGTCCTTTTTCAGAGAGATGTTTCTTCCTCTCTAGAAGTATATGTAAGATAAATACCACACACTCCATTTTCATAGTGGTGTTCTTCATCTTGCTTTATTCTGTCCTCTAAACAACATTATAAAAAAAAAAGGCAGAGGGGGCATTATAATGCCTGTCTTACCTAGGGGAACCTTTAGCACAGGGAGTCTCCAGGGCTGAAATTGCTATTAGTTGGATCAAGTGGATACCTTCTCTCCAAACTAGGTTCCTCCAGCCATAGACCATAGGCCAAAGGGTACACAGAGAGTGAAATAATAAAGCAATACCAATTGAGAAGTCTAGAAAACAGACACAGCTTGGACTCCAAAGAAAAGCCTGTGATAAGGGGGAAGGACACACATTCTAAGCCTGAATTCAGTAAAGTTAGCCAAATGCATGCTCCTGTGTCAAAAGAGCAATGTTTGGGGATCTGCTCCTTCCAAGGTACTTGGATTTTTGTCTCCATGTACTTGTTAGACCAATGAATAGACATGACACTTAACCCTCCTGATGCTGACAGGGATGGAGAGCCAAGCTAAGACTTGGATTGTTAAGTGACCACATGGAATGCAAGCATCACAGTCCTGGGAACATGGGCTACATGGGAACATGGGAACATAGCAGCTACTTGCCTGGGTCTTACACAGAGTGTCTCATGAAATCCAGTAGTCCTCTTTTGTGGTCCTGATTTCCCTAACCCCTAACGCACCAGTGATAAATTCTGCAGTTTCAGTCTTTCCACTTTGGAGAAAGAAGGTCATACCTGTTACGTAATAGTATTAGGTACTGAAGTTAGAATTATTATTTTCATTGGATCAATAACCTGTTCTGAAAATCTTAGTGCATGAAAACTGAAAAGGCCCATTGACTCAGAATTCAGGGTGCACGTCAGATTTTTCCTGGAAGTTTTGTTGAAATCCATATGTCTCCCGTCACTCTTGAAGCGGCCAGTTCAGTTAGTCTGTGATATACCCAGCCGTGGGTCTTTGATAAGCTCCCCACGTGACTGTGGGGTCCCCTAAGTCTGGAAAAACCAGACTTTTGTTTGTAGAGGAGGGAAACAACAGTCAGAAAAGTTCCGCATCTGGTCTATGTCCACCAGCCGACTTTCTCCAAGACGCACCTGCTTTCCTGAGCCAGCACCTTCTAGCAAAATATAACACCAGGTTTGCCTGAGAAGATAATGCAAGCAAAGTGCTAAATATTTAAATGGTTTTCATGTCCACCATATTCACCTTACGGGCTTTGTGAACTGGTTGACTGGACAGGCCATGAAATTGATATTAAATGAATATGAGAACCAACCAGTAGGATTTTTAAAGTTTGAGCGCTGTATGGATTGGCATTTTTTCACAGGTCGAGGAAAAGCACAGTTTTAACAGACGAAGAGATTTTAATGAACCAAGCAAGTTTGACATTAAGCAGTGATGAAAGGCATTCTCTTTCCAAAAAATACCAGCGATGCAATATGCCTAGGTCTTTAGTTAGTCCTTTCTGGATTAAGTCTGCAAACTCAGCTTTTATGAATTTGGAGGCAGGTACATTTAATTTTCAATTGGGAAGTACATTTAAAATTAACCTTTACCTATTCCCCAGAGTGGCATTCCTATTAGGTGCAGAGATTTTCCACTGCTTTTTGTCCCCTTGGTCATTTCTGGAGTTATAAGGCACCAGGCTGTGGGGAAGGAGAGCCTTCATTCATTGTCCTTACTAATTGATATTTAAATGTTTGCATAACGAATGACTTGTTCTAGCAAGCTCTGCTCTTAATGAGTTAGCTTCTACTTACCAGCACCCTTGATAATGACATTTCTTTTGCTCTTGCTTATCACTGCGTTCCGAAAAATATTTCAAATATTGATTCTCATTTCAAAATAGAAGCTCCCCCCATATGAATTTTTAAACCAGGATATAAAGAATGTGAATTTGCATTTGTTTGACAGTGCAATCTTGTAATTAGAGTTTTTCCTCTTGACTAGATACAGTGAAAGGGGCATAATTTAATTTTTATAGACTAGCCAATTTCTGCCCTAAGTAAAATATAGCTCTGTCAGTGAGCAAAATGTTACAGGTTCTCCTAAACCTTATTTAAAAGTTAAATGCAGTATATTGAGAGAAAGTTCATGGTCTGAATCAGTAACCTAATCGATCTCTTCACCCATCTTTTGCAACATGCATTAATCTATTTGTCTGTTTTGCAATACAAGAGTTACTGATTTATATGCCATGTTGCATCTACGTTATGGCTGTATAAGTAATGGCTGTTTTCCTTTTGGATTAGTTAGTCACTCATTAAGTTGGGCAGGGATGGTTGCATGCCTTGGATAGATTAATTTTATGCCTTATTTTCTCACAAGCTAAATAAGGGATAGCAAGTGAGGACCTGATGTCCCTAAAACAAGGAGTTACTCACTGTAGTTTCCATTGTAGAAATGGAAATCTAACTGTGGCCTTTGTGTTCTTATATCTATGCACTCCTTATTTCACCTCAATTAAAAAAAAAAATAGGCTCTAGTTTGTCCTTGGGGTAGACTTGTCAGGAAGAAGTCTGCTAATCAATATTATATCATAATTCTTTTGCACATGGATTCATTTATTTAAGGTGCACATATGCATGTTTGTGCACCCAGATGCACACACAATGGCATATCCATGAATGTGTGTATATTTTTACAGTTTTACCTGTATTCATTTGCATACACCTATATAATTCTTATCAGAAAAATAAAAAAAGTCATCCTTCTCTGCAGACATTCAGATCATAAATTACTTAATCTGTATTACACTGTATGCACGAAGACATTTTCTAACTTTTTTCCCAGAACGATTTTGTAAGAGCATCAGTAGTATCTGTTAATCTTCCAGTGCCCTCTTGTCTGCCCCATATCATTTCTTCTCCTCCGTCGTCTTCACTGTCCTCTCCTGCATCCCACATGTAGTGGTTACTTTGTCACCCTCAAATCCATTTTGAATCAATCACCTGTGCTATGGACTATGCTCTGAGAATGAAATGAAAAACAGAAGTCAAAAACAAATTGCCCTATTTTAACTTTGCTAAGGAGAGTCCAACAGGTTGCAACACTTTAAGAAAGATTCAGATGCCAAGAAGGATCTCCTTAAACATTAACACAGCCATGCTGAAAAGGTTTCCATGTCCAACTTGATCAGGTTATGAATTACACAGGAAAAGATTCTGTGCAGTGCATGTCAATATCACTACCTCCTTTCTGGCAGGCCTCTAAAAGAACCTTTTTCTTCGGGGCGAGACATTCTGCTGGTCACTTTGGTCACTTAGCTCTCAAGAAGCATCCATCTTTTTCAGGTGGCAGGCATAGCTGGCTGTTAAGGAAGTATTTGGAAAGTAAATATCAAGTGTCATTAGTCCCTTGGACTCTCCAGTAAGTGAAGCATTTGTTTATGTTAACTTTCCAGCTGAACAAGCAGCCAATGCGGACCTCCCAACTCCAGAGCTAAAATGTTTGAAGATTGATCCAGCTCTCCCATAACACTATTTCCTCCCACTACAATTTCATGAAAGCTTCCATCATTGATGGTTTTCCTAATGAATTTAAACAGAGAGGCTTCAAAGCTGGGTTTTTTCCCAAGTGAAAAATGAAACGGAGTATGAAAACAAAACACACCGTTTCCTTTGAACTTGGAAAAGGAAACCTGCTTCCCTTGTATATTCCTGAAAGAGAAAGATCTAAATCTACAGCCTGCTTCCTCTATCTCCCTCTTCCCCTTCCCCCGCTGCTTTCTTTTTCTTGCCTGTCTCCTGAGTCTTTCTCTCTCCTCTTCCTCCTCTGTCCCTCTCTCCCTCCCTTCCTTTCTTTTTTCTTTCAAATTTCTAAAAGGATTGAATGTCTTAGGTTCTAAGTCCCAAACATGGCATAGTATTATCACACTATTTACAAGGATTCAATACCCAGCCCCTGGGGTTTTTACTAGTTGAGTGGGAAGGCCACTTAGCTCCTTTGGAAGAGAAAACACCCATGTTTCAGGCTCCCCAGGAAGATGTAACTTAATGTCCCAGGGGCTGAGCTTCCTCCCCTGTAAAATATAGGAACAGGCCAGCTGTTTTCTTGTGAGATACAAGACACTGAGGATTGCTGTCATTATAACCATCTTTAGAAATCGATCCTGAAAGTAGAAACCTGACAGAGTTGCTTCATCTCCTATCTCTACCTGTCTCTGAAGATGACCCAGAGGTCTTAGTCTAGGTTACTTGGCATATTATTTCTCCCTTTTGCAGACTGAGAGCGCCCTTGAATGTAACCTTTGATCCCTTACAATAAGATCCTTGTAATTAGCCTGAAGGTTCACAGTGAGATAACATCCTAACTAATAGGGGGTGAATCTGAGATGCACAGAGGTTGAGCAATTTGCTCAGGGCCACACATCCAGTGGGACTAAAACTCAAGTCCTTTGCCTTCCTTAGGATTTTTGCAATCATCATAATGCTATTTTGGGGCATTCTTTAATAACAATTTTGGTGCTATAATTTAGGTTCCATAAAATTCACCCTTTTAAAGTGGTTTTTAGTATATTCACAGAATTGTAAATATAATCTAATTCCAGATAGATATTTCATTCCAGAACATTTTCATCACCCCCAAAAAGAAACCCTGTACCCATTAGCAGTCACTAATCTGGGAACCGCTAATCTACTTTCTGTCTCTATGGATTTGCCTCTACTGGACATTTCATATAAATGGAATGATGCAGTATGTGGCCTTTTGTGCCTGGTTTCTTTTGCTTATGGTAATACTTTTTAAATTCATCCATTTCGCCTCTCAGTTTGAGATCTCGTTCCTTCTGCTTATACAAAGAACTGAAGAGAAAGCTCAGGTTGGGAAAATGCCTAAATTATGGAGGGGATAAGATGGGGTGGTTGGTGAACTTGAAACTCCATGGGATGATTAGCCAATTTACTGAGCTGAACTAAAAACCTGTGCCAAGAGCAAATCATTCCAGTGAACTGTAGGGCAAAGGAGTTCATGTTCATCAAGCACCTATGTGCCAAGTGCTGGGCTTTCCACCCATTGTCTATCAAAGAGTCAATCTGCTTCTCCATGAGGGAATCTTGAATTGGCTTGTGTTAACGCAAGAATTCTGAGGCACTTGGATGCACTATTCCTAATGCCTGAAGCTCTTATCAGGATCCCAGCTACCCATCCCTGATCAGCATCACTGATAGGCCAGGGTTTTCAGGAATCACGCACTTTGTAGGCTAGAAGAGATCTTAAATTTATAATTTTACAGATGAAAAGAAAGGAGTTTTGTTTTTTTTTTCCTGAGGCCTTAAACATCTTGAGCAGTCCATTTCTCTTTCTTCCCTTGAGAAGGCTTGAGGGTAGAGCAGGTTGAGACCTATTCTGGGAAGGCATTTTTATTAAGGCAATGGGATTCTGGCATGATTAGGTCATCCACAATGAATACTCAGGGAACTTGTGCAAGTCTGGCTTTTTTCTCCCAAACCAAATCATTGATTATAGCTTTTATGTAGGCAGTACCATTTACTCCATTTTCCCCCTTTGTTATTCCCTCCTTAAAAACTAGGCTGGATTCTTCCTTGCCTTACTTTTTCATTGTGGTAGAAGTGATTGTATTTTGGGGAGAGGAGACTTTCTGGTAGTGGATAATACGTTTCCTTCCCTGGGCATTCTACAAAAGGTCTTGTCTATAACTTAGGAGTTTCACCCAAATCTGTGATGAATCAGCCTACAAATAAAAAGAATTATGATATATGTCATTACTTCTTTCTGTCCATGGTGAACTTCAGGTTGTGGCTACATTGTGATTCAGGAGCTGTTTTCATGGGCCAGAGCTTCGGGGCATGTTCTCTTATTAATACGTTGCTTCCAATCTTCTGATTGCCTGCAACAGTACAAAGCAAAGCAGGAGATGAACTGAATTAAGTGCTTTTTAGATAAGGTGAAACCATAGAGAGCTGCTAATAAATTGCTTTTTTAAAGGAATGCACTTAAATAGAAAAAAGCAGTGATGGTTCAGGATGTCGATTTCGAGCTTTATGACTTCGCAAACCACGAAGAGGGATCCAGATGCACAAGTGATGAAGTGTTGTATTATTTTAAGGAAGTTGTGATACTTGGTCCAGTGCATTTCATTTCTCACTGGACATGGACAATAGCTTTTTATGTTTTTCTATTTCTTGGACTTGTTGGCGGGAGCAGAGGAATGACTGGAGACAGTGCCAGAGGCGGGTGGCGCCAGGCGTGCGGCACTCGGCCGCTGTACCCGTGCATGCTGTGCTCGGCATGAATACGAATGTGCATAGCAGTTTACAATGCCCTCCGCTGAGGCTTCTTCAAAGAGCGTCTGCGGAAGCAGGTATATTAAGTGACGCTGGGCCGTGGGTTTTATGCACTGTTTTATTGCTTATGCAAAATCTACCAAACCACTTGGGTCTCCTGTAACTTCAGAGAATCTGTTCGGAAATAACAAGAGGCTGGGCAGGTTGGCTAGTTTTCCACCCAGTGAAGACATCCAAACTAGGAGTGCAAAGAGATCTGGGCTTCAAAGCCAATCCCGATTCTTAGGAGAATTTCCCTGCCTTCAGAGGGAGAGGCAGCTGGTGGGCGGAGCTGCCCCTACTGAGGGAAGAGCTAGCTAACTTTGTTTGAAAGGTCAAACAACTTTCTACTCAGCCTGGCACTGGCTGTTGGGAGGGAAAGAAGAATAAAGCAAGGCGGAAGCAGGCGTTTTACCTAAGAGTGGGTTAAGATCTAGAGAGACTAAACCAACCCCTGTTAAAACTGGCTCTATGTGGAAAAGCCAGCCAGGGACCCTGCTTACCTGAGCCCTTGGACAAGCATCTTAGACTTGACCTTCCTGGTGTAGGTGAAGACAGGATGTTCTGACAATTTTATCTTTGTTCCACATTCTCCAGCCAGCAGTGTGCCTGGTGACAGAGCCTTTCAGTGTTTTTAGAGTATCTTTTCCTAATCCAATTGAACCTCAGTTTCATGCACTAGAGCCCATTCATGGTTTTCATTTCTGGATACAGGGCTCCTGAAAGGAAGCTGTTCTCATCCTCTCTCTCCCTTGCATACTCCCCACCGCCCCCCTCCTTCTGTCTCTCTTACACCCACACACCTAGACTCGCTCGCTCATATGAAGACACACAATATATACCTGCTGAATGAGTGTACTTGAAGAAATCAAGTTTCAAGCAAAAACAGATAGATTGATTGGTATTTAAAAAATAATAGACCAGAAATGAGGGAGCTTAAATCTCTAGCGTAAGAAGAAAAATACAACAAAGTTAAGCTTAATATACCATTTGCTTTTCAGTTAAACCAGAAAAAGCCAACTGATACCTGTTAGTCACGGTTATCATTTAAGGAACAACTCCGAAGTATAATAAACCCAGTTTTTCTGGTTTGTCAGCTCACTTTTGAGGCCAATCTGGCTGTGCTCTGCATAGGAGTTTTCTGGAAAGAAACACATATACCTCCCTCCTAAACATCCAGCTAGTTTGGTAATCAAGCCAGGTAGGGACAGGACACCACTTAGTCAATCTGGTCAGCTGGCGGTTTACGTTATTAGGAACTCTGTTGCACAGTGGAGATCCACCTTGGTCGTGAACTTCCTAAGGGAGAAAGTAACCCACCCCACACATAGTCATATACTAGTTCTCCCCTGGCAGACATCTGCCCCCGCCCATAGATCCCTCCCATACACCAATGCAAATTTGAAATACAAATGGGTATGCTCCTCAAGATAGAAACCATCCAGACTTTGAGCTGGGGGACATACTTCTAAACCCGTGAGTGTGCACAGACTAAACCATAGAGGGAAACACGGGATATGAAAAAAAGACCATGTTTTTGCTCTCCTACTGTCTGCCTTATACTTACACTGTGTTTCACTGAACTCTAAGAGCCAACTAATTGTTTGTATTCTTGCTCTGTTTATTAACTATCATTAATATCATTGTCCTGAGACCCGGGTGCCATTCTCAAGGAAGCGGCTGCAATAGCTCCCAGGCATCAGAAAGCACAGTGTTGTATGTAAGGGATGAATCATGGGGATCTACCCCCAAAACTAAGAGCACACTGTATGTTAGCCAAATTGACAGTAAATTATATTTAAATAAATAAAACACTGTGCTATCCCCTCTTTAGTCTATGGGGCACAGCTTCAAAAGAATAAACCAGCCATTGCTGCGGGCAGATTTCTCTTACCTGCATCCCAGACATCACTTTCTGGATTGCTGAAGAATGCTTTTGGTGGCAAGTAACAGGGACTTAAGCCATAAAGACATTTATTGTTTACCTAACCAGTAGTCTGGATGTAGGTGGTCCTGGAGTTGTTCCCACAGCTCAGTGATGCCATCAAAGACACGGTTCTCTTCATTTGCCCTCTCACTTCCTAAGCGTATTGGCTTTTTGCTGTCAGGCTTGTTACCTCTTGGTCACAAGGTGACTTCTCTGTTCAAGTTAAAGAGAAAGAATAGCATCGGGAGCTTTTATCTTCAGCTTTACTCTCCCCAAGTTCCCCAAGAGAATTCTGCTTACTTTTTATTGGTCAGAACATGGTCTCATGGTCATTATTGCTGTAAGGAAGATGGTAGAGGGTGGCTATTGGGTGGCCAGCTATAGTGTCTGCCAAATCACCTTTTGAGAAATCCATGCACAAAATCAGAAAAATCGGGCACAATGCCTCCAGGATCCCCTAGAGAAAGAACAGGGATAATTCCCTTTCTTGAACATCACCTTCTCTTTTGCCTAAAGTGAACACTGAAATGCATTGTCATCCTAAATGATTATCACATTTTGGAAAGGGAAAGAAACACACACACTGGCAAGTGATGTCCTGAAGTTTAATTCAAGATGTCTGTGATGTTCCAGAATATTTGGGTTTACTGAATGCTGAGATATAAGAGTGTAACTACATTTTAGTGCAAGGATATTTTTCTTTTTTCTTAGCAAGCACAAGTAGGAGAGAGGGGCAGAGAGAGAGAGAGAGAGAGAGAGAGAGAGAGAATGAATCTTAAGCTCTTATGCAGGTTCCATGCTCAGTGAGCAGCCTGAAGTGGAGTTCAATCCCATGACCCTGGGATCATGACCTGAGACAAAATCAAGAGTTGGATACTCAACTGACTGAGCCACCCAGGTGCCCCAAACAAGGATATTTTCTATAGAAGAGAATGCCATGTTCTGGCAACAGGTGAAAGGGAAGTTAGGGTTAAAGACTAAGGTGTTCTTGGCCCACCCCACCTGGACCCATCATGCCACCAGCAACCCTGTTTTTCCTACCTTTGAGTGAATTTTTGTGCAAGAATCTGATGATTAAAGTTTGAGCCCTTAGCATTTCAGAACAATAATCAGAGGGACTTCAAGGTTAAAAATCCAAGAGCCCAGTTTCATAAATTATTGAAGGGCGCTGTTAACACTGAGATAATAAGTCATAAATATCTATTCCCCCAAGCCTCCATAGCAAACAGGGAAACAAAGACACCAGCTGAGGAAAAGCAAGTGACTGTACAGAACCTTCCTGGTTCAGGAAGTTACAAATGAGCAGAGAAGTCCAACCCTAAAGTGAAGCTAAAGTAAAACTAACAATTGGCCTCATACATTATGGGTTGGTTACTTGCTTGTTATAATTAAGTTGGCATCAAGTGGTTAACAGCCTTGAAAATTAAACTCAACCAAAAAAACTTTTGAAAAGGGTAATCAAAGGTTTCTGAATAGTGAAGTTAACACATCCCTGTTATAAGGAAAAGGAATGTTCCTGTGGCATCTTGTTTCATGTCTATTTTCTGGTGTTGGTGGTGCTTGTTTTAACAGACATGTTTATTTTTACCCTCGGGGTCACTGCAGCTCCTTAACATTACTGTCAATTTCTGGTCCTAGCAGCATGGTTAAGATGGACTTGGCATCAGTTTGGATGTGCAATGTGGAACTTGGCACTTCCCTTGTTTTTGAATTTTGAGTTTTTTTGGTTTTTTTTAAGGGTTTTTTGTTTTTTTGGGTTTTTTGTTTTTGTTTTTGTTTTTTGCCTTTTAAAATGGGTTTGCATTCTTATTTGGTTCCTGTGGCCATCTGTAGCTCAAATGGAGGGGCTTCTTTGGCTTTTAAAATATTCACATCCATGGCAGAGGAAAAGTAATTAAGAGCCAGAACACAAAACTGTCCAGAGAAGAACTCCCTTCTGGGTTTTCTCCCTTCTTTATGCCTGATAAATGGTGTCCATCATGGCAGTAACAAGGCACAAATATAGATAAGCCTCTTCTTCCTGAGATGTTCCCATTAGAATGCAGACACTGTCAAAACTCCTCACATGGTGTTCTTTAAGAGAAAAAAAAATACTTGAGAACAGATCGAAGATCTTTTTTCTCGCAGTTTCTTTCAAAGCTCAGTGAAAATGCATATAGTTCATTCCAATTACCCGTTTCCAAGCATTTTTCTTTGAGGAGCTCTTCCTAGTTCTGCATAGAATATTTATTGTGATGTAATCATAACTCTGGTGCAGTAAGTGTTGGTTATTCTTTGGGTAGAGGAAGATTAGTCTCACTCCCAGACGGGCATTCACACAAGTAGCAGTTTACCATAGAAGTTGACTTTAAAACTAAATTGTACAACGTGGGGTGAAAGTAATGGACTTTTAAAGGCTCTGTTGAGAAATTTCCATCTTTATACCAGCAAAGAAGGCAGACACAAAGGAAACTGTTGGAAAAGATAAATGCACTGTGGTCCGTAAAAAGGAAGGAACACATGCTTTATGCCTCTATTTAATTGACTGTTGGGGCAGAGACTAAAGTGAGAAAACCAGGAAAATAGCTCATTTTAAAAACCTCTTTAGAGCCAGTGTGTCCTAACAGGACTGTAGTCCCATACTCTATGGGATGGGTCAGATTTGCACATACATCTGTGTGTGTGTGTGTGTGTGTGTGTGTGTGTGTGTGTGTGAGAGTGGGTTGGGGGTATGATGGTCTTGATCCTCTTTTTGCCCCAGTGCAGCTCAACTCACCCAGCAAAAAAACAATGTTAAGTCATTACTGTTTATGATTTTCAAAGTCCAGAGTCTATTTGGAATAGAAGATTAGTTGGAAAATGCTTCCCAACTTCAGAGAGAATCATGGCTACAGACTTAGGTCCTAGGATACCACGTAGACTGGGGCACATGGAACCTGGCAGGGTCTAGAGAATGCCCACTGGTTATCAGCTTTTCTTCTTACCCAGGTTCTGAGCATACTGAGAAATAAAACAGGGAACAGGGCAGACGAGGGCAAAAATATCACCATAGTAACTGAGAAAGACTAAGTTGAAGGGAATAGCTTTGGGGTGAATGTCAAATAGGCTTCCAAATGAGCTGGTCTACCCGGTCCATAAAGGCCAAAGAGGGGAAGTTTCTTGTCCTGAGGAGCATGGCAGAACACCTATTTGCTATAAGCCATTCACTCCCAAGAAGGAAAAGAAAGCAGATGAACAAAGTGTGTCTGCTTTATTCTTCCCAAATTAACCAATCAGGTCACTCCTTTGAGGATGAGGGACTAGAGGTTGAGAGAGGCCCAGAGTACCCTTAGTTCCCTTTGTGTGGAAAGAAACAGATGGGCAAAAAAACATTCCCCCAGTAATCTTCCTTGAAGTCCACCCTTCCCCCGAGCCCCAAAAATAGTCACTTCAGGATTCTCCAAGATCTTTGAGGCAAGAGTGGAGTAGTTAAGTGGCACAGATGTTTGGGGCTGCATGGGTCACGTGTTGGTCATCAGCATGGGCAGTGACTGGGGATGTTTCACTGTAGCTTGTGTTTGGGTCGTACATAGAAAAGTGATACAGACTTGACCCTCACTCATAGTCATGTCTTTTATTTTAAAAATTTTATTTGAAATAATGTGCCACAGAAAAGCTGCGAAATAGTACAGACTTTATATATACTCTTCACCTAGTTTCCGCTAATGTTGATTAACTTGCATACCTACAGTATAATGACCAAAACCAAGAAATTAACATTGGTCCAACACTATTAACCCATGGTTTGTTTTTGGATTTCACCAGGTTTTCCTTTTTCTGTTCCAGGATCCTATCTGGGATCACACATTGCATTTCATTGTCATGCCTCCTTGGTCTCGGCTAGTCTCCCAACAATTCCTCATTCTTTCTTTGTCTTTTGTGATGCTGGCACCCGTCAGCTTTTTGTATACTGTCCCTCAATTTGAGTTGGTCTGATGTTTTCTGATGGTTAGATTGTGGAAGACTACTTGGAAGTGATGTGCTATCATTTTTCAGTGCATTATATCAAGAGGTACTTGATGTCAGCATGTCTTATGACTAGTGATGTTAACTTTGATCGCTTAATTAAGATGGTGTCTGCTGGGCTTCCCCACAAATGACTGTTTTTCTCTTTGTAATTAATAGATAACTTGAAGGAAATTCTTTGAAACTATACGGATATCTTGTTTCTCCTCAAACTTTGCTCACTAATATCAGCACCTGTTGGTATATCTCTCCCTTACTGTGGAAGTTATTCCTGTGGTGTTCTAAAATTTCTATTCTTCTGCAAAATTTCTTCTGACTTTATTATTTGGAATCTTTCTGTAATATATAGCTGTCCCTGCTCCTCCAAATGTTTATTTAATCGTTTATTTATTTCTATAAAGGTGAACTGGTGGATATTCACTTCATGCTGTGGGTTCTAATCCAGTACTGTTGTTATTTTGTTGCTCAGATTCCCCTAGCTATCCCCTGGGAGACTGACTTCCGTGTCCTCTCAGCATGCCCCATCTTTTTTTTGAAGACTTCCTTATTTTTTGGCACCACAAGATAAGATACTCCAGACTCATCTTAATTTTCCCTCTCTCAGCCTTGTTTATCACTTCTCCATGGTAGTTGTGTATTTTAAATGAAAAACAAGGGGTGCCTGGGTGTCTCAGTCAGTTGAGCATCCAACTCTTGATATGGGCTCAGGTCATGATCCCAGGGTCATGGGATCAAGCCCTACACTGGACTCTGTGGTAAGCGTGGAGCCTGCTTAAGATTCTCCCCTTCTCTCTCTACCCCTTCCACCTGCTCACATGCGCGCTCTCTCTCTCTCTCTCTAAAATAAAAATAAATTTTAAAAAACCACCTCAAGTCAAGGACGTTGACTTTTAAAAAAAAAAATTTTAATGTTTTACATATTTTTGAGAGACAGAGCATGAGCAGCGGAGAGGCAGAGAGAGAGGGAGACGCAGAATCCAAAGTAGGCTCCAGGCTCTGAGCTGTCAGCACAGAGTCCCACATAGGGCTAGATCTCATGAACCACGAGATCATGACCTGAGCCAAAGCTGAAGTTAGACACTTAACTGACTGAGCCACCCAGGTACCCTGGAAGTTGACTTTTCTTAGTTACGTATTATGGACTGACACAATCATAGGTGCTTTGCAGTCATTGTCACCTTAATCATCACATGTTAGTCTGTTGGGTCAGTACACCTTTCTCCCTTTTCAAAAGTGCAAACAGGCTTAGAGAAGTTTAGTGTGTTATCTCAGTGGTAAGTCTAGTCTAAGCCTGTTGGACTTCAGAGTCCATGTTTTTTCCACCATGTAAAGAATTATTCAGAAGCAAAATGAAACATGAACATTTTACTTATTCACTTCAGCTTGCCCCACCTTGGTCTGTAAATGAGAAGATTAAGATTTCTTCAAGACCCAGAACTTAATGGGAGAAATTAATGGTAGACCCTGATCTTGCACTTAGGCTAATATTTCTTTACATCTAACACTGTAATTCTTCTAAGGTGATTTTTATTGGTAAAAAATTAAGTTTAACAATTTCTAACAATTTCAGTTTATTATTGAAACTTCCTTTCCTTGCTTTATGAGGACATACAATTTCCCACTGGGTTTGCCAGCAACGACGAGATGCCACTCATCTTCGAGCTTAAGTGATCATTTTGGATAGGTCAAGAAATAATACATTACACAAAAAAAAAAAAAAAAAAAAAAAAAAAAAAAAAAACCTGAACAGGAGCCCCTTGTGCTACCAAATGCCTTCCTAGTAAGTAGTGCTGCTTCTTGAACTCCCAGTTTATCTCTTTGGCAATATAAGTTCATTTGAAAATGGTGTTTTCTGAAAAAAAAAAAAAATCATTATTTTTTTTTCAATATATGATGATTTTAAGAAGACTTAGAAAATCATTAAATTCCTGAAAGTACATCTAGAAAAGTATTATTAAACTCATAGGGGAAACAGGTTACCGCATCAATATTTATAATGTGCTTTAAGAGGCACTTTTGGCTTCTTCAAAGCAGAAAATATGGGAGAACAATGGAGCACAGGCAGTATTTTGGATCTACCATGGCTTAAACAAGGACATCACATGAACTAACTAGGCTTCTTAAATAAGGTGGTTTCTGGTTATCTCACAGCCACTGTAGAAAAAAACCCCAGGACCTTGTGACAGAGCATGTCAGAAAATGTTGACTGCTAGGGACAGTTGCACAGATACACTGTGGAAAGTGGGGTCTGCCCAGGGTGGGGTCTGCTCCATTTTGGCTTACGTACAACAGAACCACAAGACCTCTAAATGTGAGTTTTAATCAATCTGCATCCTGCCACACTGGAAACAGTGTTCTTGTAGTGGTTCTAACTGTGCCCTTTTTTTCCCCCTCATTTTTGCCTTCAAGCTGTGCCTATGTCTTCTGTAAGGATGTTTGTGTATGCTGTGAAGAATGTACTTTCTACAGAGACAGTTCAATTAAAAAACATAGTAAAATATGGATATAAAATTCTCCAAATAGTTTAAAGCCAGCAAAGGCCTTTGGTCGAATTTTGAACCCAGAGATCCTTTCTGACATTCTTTTTTTTTTTTTAATTTTTTTTTAATGTTCATTTACTTTTGAGACAGAGAGAGACAGAACATGAATGGGGGAGGGTCAGAGAGAGAGAGGGAGACACAGAATCCGAAACAGGCTCCAGGCTCTGAGCTGTCAGCACAGAGCCCGACGCGGGGCTCAAACTCACGAACCGTGAGATCATGACCTGAGCTGAAGTTGGCCACTTAACCGACTAAGCCACCCAGGCGCCCCTCTGACATTCTTCAAAAAGCAAATGTTCCAGGGATGCCTGGGTGGTTCAGTCAGTTAAGTGTCTGACTTCGGCTTAGGTCATGATCTCACAGTTCATGGGTTCGAGCCCCACATCAGGCTCTGTGCTGACAGTGTGGAACCTTGTCAGTATTCTCTCTTTCCCTCTCTCTCTGCCCTTCCCCTGCTTGAGTTCTCTCTCAAATAAATAAACTTAAAAAAAAAAAAAAGGTAAATGTTCCAAACTGTGGGTTGTATTTCTTATAGAACTAGAGAGGAAAGACCAGGTGAAAGGGATAGGTGTTATTAGGTAAAGGTGATTGGATTTTGATAGAACAGAGGTAAGCAAACTCTGACCCCTGGACCAAATCTAGCCCAATACTTGTGTTATGAACTGAACTGTCCTCCCAGCCCCCACCAAGTTTATATATTGCAGTCCTGACCCTCAGTGTGGTTGCAGTTGGAGATGGGGCCTTTGAGAATAATTAGGGTTAGATGAGATCCAAGGGTATGGCTTCCAATGGATTGACCTCTTTATAGGGGAGGGAGAGATATGCACAGGAAGGTCCCTATTAGGACACAGCTGACTCTAAGCCAGGGAAGTGTTCTTACCAGAAGCTTAATTTTTGCCAGCACCTTGGTCTTAGCCTTCTAGCCTCCAGAACTCCGGTAAAATTTCTGTTGTTTAAACCACACAACCTGGGATATTTTATTGTGACAGCCCAAGTGGACTACTGTGGCCGATTTCTATAAAGGAAACTTTATTGGAACACAGTCACCCCCATATGTTGTGCATTATCTTTGGCAGCCTCCATGATAAAATATCAGAATCAAGTAGTTGTGATGGAGACTATTTAACCTCAAAAGCAAAATGTTTACTATCTAGCCTGTCACAGAAGAAGTGTGCCAACCCCTGGGTAGAAACTTACCATGTACAGTGTTGCTTTTAAACAGAAAAAGCCACCCCAGTGGGATATGAATGGGCCAAAGGGAAGAAAGAAAAACCCCTACTGACAGGTACTCAAACTAGCCCTGGCCTGATCACCTCCAGGAGTGTTTTGGTCTTCTAAGCTGGTCATTTCACACCCAAGCTGAGTGGTTGACAGTGAACATTCCCACCTTCAATCACTGAAGTCCTTGGAGAGCAGGCAGAGGAGCCTGTCCTCAAATGAGGCTGATAGGACAGACCTATTGTGACAGGGAGGTAGCAATGGACCAAATGTGGTCCAGGAGAAGAGTGGAAAGCAGTGAAGAAAAACTGGCTCGTCTCTCCTTCTCCATGGCTGTGGATCATCAGAGTTGTCACAGCCTTCACCGTGCAGGGCAGAGCAGGGGCTGGCCTGTAACGCCGAATGAAATCTTTGCAGGTAGTGAAAGACTTCTCCCTGGATAAATTGTTTTGTGCATTTAGAACCTACATGTGCCCGCTCCCTCCCCAAAGTGGCAGTTGGGAAGTTTCGGCCACCTGTGTCTGAATCATCCGGGGTTGGTTCTAGGAATCTGTATTTAAAGAATGCCCAGGTAACTCTTCTGCACAATGATGTCTGAGAAACACTGCTTGGGCAGTTTTTACCTGCTGGGGTTCTAGAACTTTCCAGGTCCCATCTGGAGAGCGGGTGCATGTTATAACAGGCCCCTTAGTGAAGTGCACAGGAAAGAACCTCGAGGAAGGAGAGTTTGGGCCAAAGGTATCGCCACACCAGTGATTTAGCACATTAAAGATTTTTGCACTGTGTGCCACCAGCCAGGTCAGCCTAGAGACTTCCAGGTCAGAATGCCAGCCTCGGAGCCATGGTGTAACTCTCCCTGATGTTGTATTCCTAAGCCCTGACCACTTCTGGGCTGATGTCAACCAGAGTTGTTCCAGGTGCCTTTTATTCTGCCTGCTCCATCTGTGGTGACCCAGCTGTGTTAGGGGCAGGCAGAAAGAGCTGGACTCAAGCAAAGAGAAAACACCATCTTTCTTCTTCTCCCTGTATAATCAATAATTCAACCCTGTAAAGCCCGCCCGATGCCTGATGGAATGCCTGCTGCAAAGAAGACGACAGGGGCCATCCAGCATCCATACTAACTTCTAACGCTTCTTTCTTTCGTTCTTTCTCCCTGCTGCCCCGTCTCCTGGTCTGCCTTTGGTTTTTCTTGATCTGAATGCAAACTGAGCATGTTGGCTAAAATGTGACCCAAATATAGTCCAAGAGGAATGGAGACAGAATGGGAAAAGGAGCCAGTGATTTTCAATGATGGAGCAGATCAGTAATTACTGAAGTCGCTATCCCCTCTGAGGGATGTACCGTGGTGTGCATAAATTCAATAAGTAGCCACTTCTGTGAATTAAGGGTTCAAATTAGAAAACACACCATGGACAGATAATAACAATAAAAATAGCAACAGCAAACGCTTATATAGCACCTACTTTGTGCCAGGAACTTTTTCCAAGTTTCTTAACTTGGAAAGATCGTTTCTAGTGTCTGTAAAACAGGGAGGACACGTGGTGGTACTGAAATGTGTTCATACCATCTATTTGGATGCATTTCCTCCCACTTTACATTTAATTCCAGTGTGTAGAGCACATATGATTTAATCCCTTTTCCCCTGTTTCCATGTTTTATGATTTCAGCCTAACTCTTGCAAGCTTGATTTCCTTCAAAGTCTAATTTCACTAGTCCCAGGAAATAGGTACCATTGCTACAGTGGAATGAATTTCCCTGGAAGTAACCTCAGTATTTTATTTTACCTTTCCTTCATTCCTCTCCATGGCTATCATTATCCTAAATAAGGCAGATTAATACGACTGACTTACTCCAGGAGAACAATTTGTGGTATTTTGAAAGCCAGTATAACCACCCATCTAAATCCAAGAGTTCCCCTCCCGGGAGGCCATCACCCCTCGAAAGACTTAAAGAGGATTAACGTGTTAAGTGCTGGGGCTCTTGTTCAATTTGGTGATAGTGGGTGGTATGTTCCATAAGTACACTTCTGGTCTGCAGATGGGAGCTGTGAGAAATGACTTGGCACAGGCAGGACACGTCCCTGTGTCCCTGCAGGGTGGGATGGCTGGGAGCAGGCCCAAGCTGGGATTAGCCCAGCCGTGGGTGATGGACAGCACTTCATCACCCTGCAGAGCCTGCCAGCTCTGGGTCTGAAAGCCCATTACCAAGGCATTGCCTTTCATGCAGGCCTGTTTCAAGTAAGGCCTGTGGGTTTGTGCTAGCTTTCTGTAACCTCTGTTACCCAGGCCCCACCAGCCCAAGAATAAAGTTTGGGGTTGCTACTAGTCAGAAAAGTACCCACTATCATGGGGCCTCTGGGCCCCCTTTAAATGATCCTTTTCCTTCTGTGTTCTCCCCTTTTCCCCTTCATTCCCTTATTCATTCATTCAGTATTTTTTGAGCCATTTAGGTATCAAGCACTGCTCTAATTACTGGAGCTACATTCTATTAAAAATGATTTGATAGTAAAAACATGTAGAATATTAGAAGTGATTAAAAGAAAGGTCATATGGGGAAGGAGCGTCCCTCAGCTGTTTGGGGAAGTGTCCAAAAGGTGACTCGCTGCTGCTTTTATTTATTTTTTAATGTTTATTTATTTTTGAGAGTATAAGTGGGGGAGAGGCAGAGAGAGAGGGAGACACAGAATCTGAATCAGGCTCCCGGTTCCACGCTGTCAGCACAGAGCCCGATGCGGAGCTCAAACCCACGAACCATGAGATCATGACCTGAACAGAAGTCAGACGTTTAACCGACTGAGCCACCCAGGTGCCCTCACTGCTGCTTTTAGACACTGCCATCTCCTGCAGTGGGTGGCTGCTGTGGGCTGTAGGGCATTCACAAAGGTGCAGGTGAACCAAACCCATGACCATCTATACCTACCACTTCTTGCCCACGGTGCTGCTGAAGCCACACAGAACCATGGCCATATTGATGGCACCTGCCTGAGGTTCTAGGGAAGCCCCAAGGCCATGAGGGCTATATTGTGGTGCAGTGGTATGGACCCTTGTCTGCCCTCCTGGAGCCATGTGCTGCTGTGTACTTCAAGCTCAGGTCAGTCAAGTGGCTTACTCCGTGTATAATTTCCGTGTCTATTAATTTGTCATTACTGATACAATCTACAAACATATTCCCTCTGTACAGCATTAAAATATCACAAATGAAGCACAAGTGCTTCCTGACTGTGGCCCATTTCTAAAAGGATAACCACTTCTCAGTGTATAGCCTTATGGCCCCTTGTCTCTGACATAAACTCACACACATAGTACACACTGCAAGAGCACACATTGTATTACTTTTTTTTACATAAATCGTACATGTATATCATTTGGAAATTCATTTTTCTACTTATTGAAAACCACATCAGTATATGTAGTGATTCAGTCAGTATAATGAGCCAGATAAGTACAGAACTCTGCACATGACCTTGAACTGGTGTTTAACATCCCACAGTATAAGTGCATCCTTTTCCTCCTAAGGCTGTGCACGTGCGAAAGTGCGTTTTGTTTTGAAGGGTAAATGCTGAGAAACGCCACTGTTCGATTTGTACATTTCAAATTAGTGTAGATCCTTCCAAACTGCTGTTCTACTCCTCCAGCAGCCACGAGCGCACTTTCTGGTTTCCCTGCAGCCTCTAACTCTCTGGGGCCGAGACCTGAGCTCCTGGGGACTGGGTTCAAGGGAAAATGAAAAGACAGACACGAGTGAGTACCTCTGCCCAGTGACCCCGAGACTTAGGTTTGGGGCTAAGTTTTCGTGGCTCTCTTCTTAAGGGTGTGTTTATTCCCAGAAGCCCTCTGGTGGACACAGACAGGAAGGGATTTGTGCCAGACACAAAGAGAAGGCATCTAATAAAATGATTCTTTGGGGCGTAATTTATTTCAGGAGGTTAAAAAATATATGTGCTTCATTTGCGTTGTTCTGATTATAAAAGCTAGCTGTACAGGTTTTTTTTTTTTTTCTAACCCTATCCCATGGCCACCCAGTACCCCTCCCCAGAGCAACCAATATGAGTATATGTGCTGCTAAAGTGAGCACCAGAGACAACCACTATTGCCTTTTTCTTGTGTATTCTTCCAATAATATGAGTATGTATGCAAATTGTATATATGTGTATGTACTATTTGCCATTTGTGCCCATGATAATTTTCAATATTTACTCTGGTGTCATGTTTTATTTTTTCATTAAAAAAAAAAATATCATGGAGCTTATTCCTCCTCCTCTTACAGCCATGTAGCATTCCATCATGTGGATGAGCTTCCGGTGTTTATCAGGACCCTAGTGATGGATAGTGTGATTGTCCTTTTTTTTTTTTTTTTTTTTTTTTGCTGTTGCAAATCCCTCTGATATTAATAACCCCATATATAGTCATTTTGCATGTGTGTGAATTTGTATATGCAACTTAAACTCATAAAACTGGAATTGCTTGGTCAAATTTCATAATATTGATAGATACCACAATATTGCGTTCATGGAATTTATACCTATTTACTCTCTCAACTGACAGTGTGGAAAAGGGCTTATTTCCCAAGACTCATGGCTATATGGTGATCAACTTCTGATCCTTGCCCAAGTGGTAAATAATAATGGTACAGTAAAACCTTGGATTGCAAGTAACTTGTTCTGCGAGTGTTCTGCAAGACGAGCGAACATTTTTAGTAAATTTTAACTTGATAAATGAGCGATGCCTAGCAATACAAGTGGTACATGATGCCAAATGTCACATGACCGCAACGAGACAATGGGTTTTTTTCGGTCTCTCTAGCACACGTGCGCGCTCTCTGTCTGTCTCTCTCTGTCTCTCTCTCTCTCTGTCTCTCTCTCTCTCTGTCTCTCTCTGTCTCTCTCTGTCTCTCTCTCTCTCTGTCTCTCTCTCTCTGTCTCTCTCTCTCTCTCTCTCTGTCTCTCTCTCTCTCTCTCTCTGTCTCTCTCTGTCTCTCTCTCTGTCTCTCTCTCTGTCTCTCTCTCTCTCTCTCTCTCTCTCTCTCTCTCTCTCTCTCTCTGTGTCTCTTGCTGTGGGAATGTGGGTGATTGTTTCCCATTCTCAGATGCTCAGCCTCAGGCTGCAGTGTTTGGCAGAAATCAGTGATTTTTCAAGACATTCAAAGGTGCCCACAACTGGCACTGGTGTATTTTTTGTCACTTCAAAGCACGTATGGACAGTCCTTGCTTTTCCATACAAGGGTAAGCTTAGGAATGCTTTGTTTCATTCTAGGTAAAGCTGCCTGCACATATAGTCCCTTTTCTCTGCCCCATTATTGCCAGTAGCATCAAATACAGTGTATGAAAACAACTTTTTAATACTGTACTGTAGTCAGCATCCGTGCAAGTGTACACAGTGGCCCCTATGCAGAAAAAGGTTGAAAGGAAAAGCGGTAAGAGGAGATGATTACAGTGGAAGTGAAGAAAGAAATCATCGAGAAGGATGAATGAGGTATGCAAGTGGCCAAAATTGCAAGATTTTATGAGAAGTCGATGTCTGCATCTCCTATACAGAGGAGGAGGAAAAGGTGGAGGAATCCCTCTCTTCAAATGAGATTAGGGAGATGTGGAAAATGTGGAAAACAGTGCAAAATGTTGTAGAAAAGCAACACCCAAATAAGGCTGTAGCAGTGCAAGCAATGAATTTCTTTAATGACAATCCTCAAAAGGAGGCAAAAGCAAGTGTCACTGGATAGGTTCTTTGTTGCACGAAAAGAAAAAGATTCCATTGAGCCAATAGATAGCAGTGATTCCGTTGGTGATAGTGAAAATTGTCCTACACAATAACCCTCCTCTCTTGTCTCCCTCACACCAGCCACAAAGATTTTCAATGATCAGTGCAGGTTAATTTGTTTATTTTTCTGTATATTTTGCATTTTCTTTATTATTTTGTATTCTATTACATATTGTAATCATTTTTTTTTTTAATTTTTTTTTTCAACGTTTTTTATATATTTTTGGGACAGAGAGAGACATAGCATGAACGGGGGAGGGGCAGAGAGAGAGGGAGACACAGAATCGGAAACAAGCTCCAGGCTCCGAGCCATCAGCCCAGAGCCCGACGCGGGGCTCGAACTCACAGACCGCGAGATCGTGACCTGGCTGAAGTCGGACGCTTAACCGACTGCGCCACCCAGGCGCCCCTGTAATCATTTTTATATGAATATTTTGGGGTTGTGGAATGCATCATCTGAATTTCCATTATTCTTATGCAGGAATTCGCTTTGATATACAAGTGCTTTGGATTACAAGCATGTTCCCGGAATGAATTATGCTCGCAAACCAAGGTTTTACTGTATCTCAATGTAGCTTTAATTTGTGTTTCTTTTTATGGAGTGAGAGTAAATCTCTTTTTATTGTTTCAAAACTCACTTTATTTTCTTTTCTGTAAACTTTTTATTTGCTTTTCCCATTGTTCTAGTGGGTTCTTTTTTATTCCTTACTGATTTCTAGGACTTTTTACATATTAAGTAATTTTGCTCTTTGTGATTTGAGTTGCAATTATTTTCCCAATATTTCACTTTTTAGTGATTTTACTAGATGGAATTATTTTTTAAGCAAGACTTTTATTTTCCCTGTTCTGTATCAATAGCACTCTTTTGGATATAAGCACTCTATAGACTGAAATAAAAAATAATAATGACAAGGAAACAACTTATATACTTTTCAAGAGAAAAATGTAGTCTTATGGACTCTCCTAGAACGTGAAATATCACTGAATCATGCTCTTTTTAAAATGATATAATGTTAAATCAAGTGCCCATAAGAACAAATTTTCCTGCAGTTTACCTCTGGTATCAGTTTATCTCCCGTACCTTTGTTATACATTTATTAATGAAAGAAATTTGTTATTTTACTTCAGGGAATTGCTCACTGATGCTATTTTCTTCTTCTTTTCTTTTCTTTCTTTCTTTTTTTTTTTTTTTTTTAGTAATTTGCTTTTTACTTTTTGTATTTTTTTAAAGTTTTTATTTAAATGCTAGTTAATTACCATGCAGTGTAAGATTAGTTTCAGGTGTATAATATAGGGATTCAGCACTTTGATAGAACACCCGATGCCCATCACAGCAAGTGCACTTCTTAATCCCCATCACCTGTTTTACTCCTCCCACCCACCCATCTCCACTCTGGTAACCATCAGTTTGTTCTCTATCATTAAGAGTCTGGTTCTTGGTTTGCTTCCCTTTCTTTTTTTCCTCCCTGTGCTCAGTTGTTTTGTTTCTCAAATTCCACATATGAGTGAAATTATATGGTATTTGTCTTTCTCTAACTGACTTATTTGGTTCAGTATAATACTCTTTAGCTCCAAACACATCATTGCAAGTGACAATGGCTAATGGCTATTATGGCTAATGGCTATTAGCTTTATGGCTAATATTCCATCACACACACACACACACACACACCCCACAACTTCTTTATCCATTCATCAGTTGATGGATACTTGCACTGTTTCCATAATTTGGCTATTATAGGTAATACTGCTATAAACAAAGGGGTACGTGTATCCATTTGAACTACTATTTTTTATACTTAAGGTAAATATCTAGTAGTGCAATTGCTGGATCATAGAGTAGTTCTATTTTTAAACTTTTGAGGAACCTCCATACTGTTTTCCAGAGTGGCTACACCAGTTTGCTTTCCCACCAACAATGCAAGAGGGTTCCCCTTTCTCCACAGCCTCATCAGCACCTGTTGTTTTTTGTGTTGTTAGTTTTAGCTATTCTGACAGGTGTGAGGTGATGGTAGCTCATTGTAGTTTTGATTTGCATTTCCCTGATGATGGGTGATGTTAAACATCTTTTCATGTGTCTGTTGGCCATCTGGATATCTTCTTTGGAAAAATGTGTATTCATGTCTTCTGCCCATTTCTTAACTGGATTATTTGGCTTGGGGTGTTTTAAGTTCATTATGTATTTTGGATACTAACCCTTTATTAGATACGTCATTTACAAATATCTTCTCCCATATCGAAGGTTGCTTTTTAGTTTTGTTGATTATTTCCTTTCTGTGCAGAGGCTTTTGATTTTGATGAAGCCCCAATAGTTATTTTTGCTTTTGTTTCCCTTGGCTCTAGAGACATGTCTAGAAAGAAGTTGCTATGGCCAGAGAAGTTATTGCCTGTGTTGTCCTCTAGGATTTTTATGATTTCAGGCCTCACATTTAGGTCTTTAATCAATTTTGAATTTATTTTTGTGTACCATGTAAGAAAGTGGTCCAGTTGCATTATTTTGCATGTAGCTGTCCAGTTTTCCATGCACAATTTGTTAGATTGTCTCTTTCCCACAGAATATTCTTTCCCACTTTGTCAAAGATTAATTGATCATATAGTTATGGATTCATTCCTGGGTTTTCTATTCTGTTCCATTGATCTATTTGTCTATTTTTTGTGCCAGTACCATACTTATAGCTTGATCACTACAGCTTTGTACTACAACTTGGAAGTCTAGAATTGTGATGTCTCCAGCTTTTCTTTTCTTTTTCAAGGTTGCTTTGGCTATTCGGGGGCCTTTTGTGGTTCCATACCAATTTTAAGATTGCTTGTTCTATCTCTGAATTTTTAAAATTTTTGCACAGTTTAATTCATTAATCTTTTCTTTAATGGTTTCTGAGTGTGCATCATAGAATAGCCTTCACTACTCTTAAATGACAAATCTCACAGGTCCCAAAGTGGTTTTTAGTACTTTTATGATTTTTTTCAACATTTACATCTTAGAGCCACTTGGAATTTATCCTGATAAGCTGTGAGTGATGGCACTGGTAAATACTTTTAAGCTGTGGTCTGACCCTCCACACTTAGCAACCTACCTATTTCCTTTCAGCCTGATTACTATTCTTTATGCCTACCCCTTGCCTCTGCAGAATTTTTCCCGTGGTCTTCTTAACCACTTCCATCATCACACGTCACCCTGACTTCCTCACATCTAAACTCAGGGACATTTACTTAAAGCTCCATAGCTGCCTGTGTGATGTCTAGTCACACACTCCTTGTAGGGAAATTCTCAGCATTCCCCAAAACCACTTCGTGTTTGTCCCCAGCCCTCTTCCCCATCCCATCCTCCCTGCTGTAGAGCCTAGAATGGAACTGGAAGCCTCCTCTTTCTCTGAGACTCTGAGGTTTGTTTTTCTCTTCTTTGCAGATTATAAACCAGCAGCACTTCTGTCCCAGCCTCACCATGCAGCTCCGTCCCCAGGTTCTCAAAGGCAGTTTTAGCTGGACATTTCTACTGCTTTGATTTTAAAAAGATGAGTAAAGTGCCTATTTTCTCAAAGTTCTTTTTAATCTTGAACTTGCCCATTCCTACTAGTATAACACCTCCTACTCCTTCCTCTACCTCTGCCAACAGTTGAGTATTAGAGCATCATTTCTTTGTTCTTCTTGAATAACTCCAAAGCCAGGGTCTTAATACCCCAATGTCAGCTGCTTGCCCATCAGTTAGTTTTGATATCTGTTAGCTCCAAATTTCCTTCCATCTGGTTAGAAATCTTTTTAATCACCTCTGATTTCATCCACAGTATCTCTAGCTGTAGTCTCCAGGACTTAGACTCCACTGTGGAAGGCTCACAGTGGTCTATGAACAGGGCAGCTGCTCTGAACCTCGTGGATCATGGGCAGATCATTCCAGACTCTCTTTACTCCTGGACCTCCTCATGGTGCCCTGGCTTGGAGTGGCCACCCATTCAATTAACATGTCTTTCTTGCATCAGACCCATTTTCTGTTTTCCCTCTCTCTGTGAGGTAAATACACCTCTGAGGGGGTGGGTGGGTGGAGCTTACAACTTTTCCCCTCCTGGAGTCTTTTTTGTGGTATCTATTCATGAACTACCTTCTTAAGGGCTTTCACCTGGCCATAAATCTGCCCCCCCCCCCCCACTACACACACACACACACACACACACACACACACACACACACATCTTACAAAGATAAATGGCTTCTAACTAAAGATGTGAGGGTATCAGCAAAAGTACAGGTTGTGGTTCTGTTGGTACATCTCTTTGTAACTTCAGGCATTATTTTTCCAGGGTTTTGAAAAAATATATTTTTTATTAAGGTATAATTTATATTTAACATTATTAGTTTCAGGTGGACAACAATGATTCAATATTTGTATATCACGAAATGATCACAATAGTAAGTCTAGTTAACATGTATCACCATATATAGTTGTAGGCTTTTGTCTTGTGATGAGAACATTTTAAGGGGGGGCGGGGGTGGAGAGAGCATGAGTGGGGGAGAGAGGTGGAGGGAGGGAGGGAGAGAGAGAGAGAGAGAATGAATGAATATCTTAAGCAGGCTCTATGCTCAGTGCAGAGTCCAGTACGGGGCTTGATCCCATGACCCTGGGATCATGACCTGAGCCTAAATTAAGAATCAGATGCTCAACCAACTGAGCCACCCAGGTGCCCCATCTTGTGATGAGAACTTTTAAGATACATTCTCTTGGCAACTATCAAACAGACAATACAGTATTATTAACTAGTCACCATGCTGTACATTACATCCCTGTGACTTATTTTATAACTAGAAGTCTATACTTTTTGACTCCCTTCACCCATCTCACCCACCTACCACATCCCATCTCTAGCCACCAGTAATTTGTACTCTGTATCTATGACTTTGGTTTTCTTTTGTTTTTAGATTCCACATATAAGTAAGATCATATGGTATTTGCCTTTCTCTGTCATTTTTCACTTAGCATAACATCCTGAAGGGCCATTCATGTTGTCACAAATGGCAAGACTTTGTTCTTTTTTATGGCAGAATAATATTCCATTGTAGATATGTGACATTTTATCTACTCATTTGTTGGACATTTAAGTTGTTTTCATTTATTAACTATTGTAAATAACCCTTCAATTAACATGGGGATGCATATATCTATTCAAAATAGTATTTGTGTTCTCTTCAGATAAATACTTACAAGTAGAACTGCCTAATCATATCGTATGTCTTTTTTTAATGTTTTTGAGGACATTCCATACTATTTCTATAGTGGCTGCACATGTTTACATTCCCACCAACACTGCACAAGAGTTTCCCTTCCCAAAATTTTCACACTTGTGATTAGTAATAACCAACCCAACAGGTATGAGATGGTATTTCATTATACTTTTGATTTGCATTTCCCTGATGATCAGTGATTTTGAACATCTTTTTATGTACCTATTGGCTACCTATAGGTCTTTGGGAAAATATCCATTCAGAACCTTTGCATATTTTTTAGTTAGAATGTTTTTTGTACTGTTGAGTTATATGTGTTCTTCATATATTTTGGATAGTAATCCCTTATCAGATATGATTTATAAATTTTTTCTTCAGTAGGTTGCCTTTTCATTTTGCTGATGGTTTCCTTTGTTGTTCTGAAGTTTTTCAATTTGTTTATTTTTGGTTTTGTAGCCTTTGCTTTTGATGTCAAATATAAAAAAAATCCTCATGAAGACCAATGTCCGGGAGCTTACCTCCCGTGATTTCTTCTAGGAGTTGTATGGTTTTGGGTCTTATGTTCAAGCCTTTAATCCTTTTTGAGTTAATGTTTGTCTTTGGTGTTAGAGACTGATCCAGTTACACCAGCATCATTTATTAAAGGGATTGTCTTTTCCCCATTGTATATTTTTGACTCTTATTTGGCCTGTAATTGTTCATAGTTGTCTCTTAGGATCCTTGGGGTTTCAGTTATAATGTCTCCTCTTTCATTTCTGACTTCATTTACTTGAATCCTCTTTTTTCTGGGTGTATCTAGCTAAAGGTATGTCAATTTTATCTTTTCAAAGAACCAACTCCTAGTTTATTTATTCTTTTCTATTGTTTTTCTGTTCTCTATTTCATTTATTTCTGCTTTAATCTTTATTATTTCCTTTCTTCTGCTAACTTTGAGCTCAGTTCTGTTTCTAGTTCCTTGAGGTGTAAGGTAAGGTTGAGACTTTCCTTATTTATTGAAGTAGGCATTTATCACTATGAATTTCCCTCTTAGAATTGCTTTAGCTGTTTTCCAGAAGTTTTGGTGTGATGTGTTTCCATTTTCATTTGTGTAAAGGTATTTTTTAATTTGTCTTGATTTCTTTGTTAACCCACTGATGGTTCAGTAACTTGTTTAATCTCCACATATTTGTGAATTTTCTAGTTGGCTTCTTCTAATTGATCTCTAATTTCATACCACTGTGGTCTGAAAAAAATGCTTGATATGTTTTCAATCTTAAATTTCTTAAGACTTGTTTTTGTGTCCTATAAACATATGATCTTGAAGAATGTTCCATGTGCAGTTGAGAAGAATGTATATTCTGTTGCTTCCCCCCACACACATTATTACAATATTACTGATGATATTCTCTGTGTTGTACTTCTTTTATTTCTGTGACTTATAACTGGAAGTTTGTGAGTCTTAATCCTTTTCATCTGCTTCACTCATCTCCCACCCACTTCCCCTCTAGCAGCCACAAGTTTGTTTTAAGGGTGTTTTGTTGCAAGTGATTGTTGCCTAGGCTAGGGGAGGACAGGAAAATGGTGCCCACCAGCACATTTGTTCCTGAGAAATCTCCTAAAGATCCCTGCCCCTAGAGCACAAGTTCTAAGATTAGTCAAGAAATCTTCTTTACATACACGCCAGGTGCTTTTCAACTACTGTTTCTGTGCTGTGTCTCAGGCCAGTTTATCTGGCCATCTCTTTCTGGGTGGGGACTTTCTTTCCTATTTCCGTCTGGTTCTCCCAGAATTTAGCCCTACTGATTTTCAAAGCCAGACGTTGTGGGGACTTGTCTTCCTAGTGCAAATCCTCAGGGCTAGGGCTACCCATTGTGGGATCTGATCCCCTCCCTCCTCTGTGCTTGTGATGTCTCTCTGATTTTTGGTTATTTGCTCCAGGGTTTTGCTTTTCAACTGCATCCCTATCCCTCCTACCCTTATCCCATGTGCCCTTTTCTCTGTGAGGAGTTGTGGAAGATCTGTTCTGCTAGCCTGCAAGTAATTTTCAGTTAGTTATATAGATGTAGTTATTGCTTTGGTATAGCTGTGGAATGAGGTGAGCTCAGGAACCTCCTACTAGTAGTGACATCCTTTCCATCTCCTTTGTTGCTTTCTGATGGATGTAAGTAACACTGAACCAGATGGAATGTTCTGTATATGTTAAGGCCTAGGTTTCCTTGTTGATTTTCTGTCTGGATGCTCTATTAATGTAAATGGGATATTAAAGTCCCCAAGTATTATTGTACTATTTCTCCTTTAGGTCTATTAATATTTGCTTTACATATTTAGGTGCTTCTATGGTGGGTGCATACTTCTTTACAGATGTTCTGTCCTTTTGCTGGATTGACCCCTTGATGTAATGCCCTTCTTTGTCTCTTATTACAGTCTTTGTTTTAAAGCTTATTTTGTATATGCAGATCTGCAATTAGTTGTTATAGGCGGTATATAGATGGGTCTTATTTTGTTGATGTCGTTTAATGAAGCCACTTATATCTTTTGACTGAAGAATTTAGTATTTGTATCTAAAAATTGTTTTCTGGCAGTTTGGCAGTTTCTTTGTTCCTTCTGTGGCTCTCTTCGTCATTTGATGACTTTCTTTGGTGGTATGCTTACAGTTCTTATCTCTTGTATATCTACTTATAGTTTTTGCTAGGTTGTTACTGAAAGGCTTACATATAACAATTTATATCTGCAACAGTCTACTGTAAGTTGATGAGCTTGAAAGTGTTCTAAAGCTCTACATTTTTACTTTCTCCCCTCCATTTTGTTTTTTTCATTTCATTTACATCTTTTTTTAGCCCATGTATCCTTTAATTACTAATAATTACTAATTACTAGCAACTACTAATAACTACTAACTAGTAGTTATTTTTACTACTTTTGTCTTTTAACCTTCATACTAGCTTTATAGGTAATTAATCCACTACCTTTCCTATATATTTATCAGATATATATATCTTTTATATGTTGTCACAAATTAGCACCCTTTCTATTCAGCCTAAAGAAGTCCCTTTAACATTTCTTGTAAGGCTGGTTGAGTGGTAATTAACTCATTTACCTTTTACTTGTCTTGGACACTCTCTCTTTCACTTCCAAGTGATCAGTTTGCCATGTACTCTTGGAAGTTTTTTTCTTCCTTTTAGCACTTTAGATATATCATGCTTCTCGCTTCAGGCCTGGAAAGTTTCTGTTGAAAAGTCTGCTGATAGTATAGTTGGAGGTTCCCTTGTACATAAGAAGTTGTTTTTCTCTTGGTGCTTGTAAGTCTCTCCTTGTGTTTAACTTTGACATTTTAATTATAGAGTGTCTCTTTGGGTTCACCTTATTTGCAACTCTCTGGGCTTCTTGGATGTCTCTTCCCCAGGTTAGAGAAGTTTTCAGCCATTATTTTTTCAAGTAAGTTTTCTGTCCTTGTCTTGTCCTTCTGGGTTTCCTATAAATGAGAATGTTAGCCACTTGATGTGGTCTCTTAGGTCCCTTAAACTACCTCCACTTTTTATTTTTCTTTTTGCTGCTCTAATGGGGTGAGTTCCTCTGCCCTGTCTTTGGGTTCACTGATCCATTCTTCTGGTTCTGCTAGTCTGATGTTGAAACCCTCTGGTGTTATTTTCAGTTCAGTTATTGTGTTCTTCAGTTCTGTGACTTCTCCTTGATACTGAGATTTTCTCTTTGTTGAAGCTCTGTGTTCATCCCTTCTTCACCCAGTTGGTGAGCCTCTTGAGGAACATTACTTTGAACCCTCTCAGGTAAATTACTTACCTCTGTTTCTGTAAGGCTCTTTCTGAAGTTTTATCTTGGTCTTTTATTTGGAGCATATTCTTCATTTTGCTGGGCTCTTCTTCGTGTTTCTATAAGCAGCCTATGTTTACTTTAATAGTTCCCAGCAGCTGAGGATGTGCCAAGCCCACTCAGTGTCCTCAAAGGGAAGATCTCAGCACCTAGATTCAGGCTTATTGGAAGCCAGACCTTCATCCACCACCTTTAAGAAATAGAAATATCTGTGTATACATATTGGTCCTGTGGGACCACAGGCATAAGCTCTCCTGGCCAACAGAACAGGTGATCTTGAGGTATCCCCTGGGAGGCAGTCACAAAAATCAGGGCTGTCTTTGTGCATTCATTACCTAATTAACCTTCCTCATCATCACTCCTGAGCCCTATAGAGTTAGGCTTAAAAATAAATACCAGCCATGTCACTAAACAAAAATGCAAACTGTAAATCAGCATCTAGGATGTGACACCAGTAACAAATCTGTGTGTGTACACATATACATACACTTTATTTTTCCATGGGTGTGTGTGTGTGTATATATGTATATATATATATATATATATATATACATACATATATATGTATGTATGTATATATATACATACATATATATGTATGTATATATATATGTATATGTATGTATATGTATGTATGTATATATATATATGTATATGTATGTATGTATATATATATATACATATATATATATATATATATATATATATATATATACATATATATATATAGAAACAGGCCCAGAAGGAGGCCTTCCAAACTGGCAAGAGTGGTTACATTTGAGGAGCAACTATCTGGTCAGGGGGCATTTCCACCTGATCTCCCTGGGCTTTTTTTTTTTTTTTTACAGTGAAAAATATATTATTTCTTTTTAACATTTACAATTCACTTGAAGAAAGTTTATTGAAGTTGAACTAGCAAATGACAGTAAAATTTCCTAAAATGGGCAATGGATAGAAAATGTAGAAACTTTGGGAAATCCATAAATGGGCAAAGCCCCATAGCAGGTTTCTTGGAAATCATACAGCACCTCTCTCACACACACCCTCTGTGTGGACTTTATCTTACCTGATAAATCTTACCAGAGCAGCTACTGTCCAGGATTTTCTATGTGTTAGAAAATCCATCCTTTCAAATGTGCAGTTCTAGAACAAAAATGACTTAAAATTGTATGTTCCAAAGTATTTCTTTAACCTCCCACTTGGAAGTCTGAAGTAGCTCAGTTTTTTGCCATTTCTCCATAACCCAAAGCAACAATTCATAAGGCAGATGAAGGAGGCACAAACCAAAGCCTTGCCTGCAAACACACATCCTTGCAGGGAGTCAGAGAATAAGGACCCCGGCTACTGGTCGAATATGCTGGAGCCCTCAGGTGTGCGGGGAAGTTCAGAAGCTAAAGCCATTCACTTCCAAGCCCAGTTTTGTAAGACATATTATTTATCTCCCCCTCCCCACCCCACCCTCCCCCCCAAAAAACATTTTTTGTGGTTTCTTGGCTGGCTACTTTGGTATGTATACTAGTAAGGATATGGATAGAATGGAGTCAGAATTCTAGGTTCAAATCCCAACTTCTCCATTTTCTAGTAGTGTGACCTCGGGCAAATTTGTAAACTTCTCTTGCCCTTATGCTTCCCGTCTGTGAAATGGGGATCTCCCTTGTAGGCTTGCTGTAGTGATAAATCAACTAGAACACCATAGCCCTCTGTAGTGTGTCTGGAACACAGGAAAGCCTTTAAATGAAGTTAGTATTATTTGAATTAAGGTTCCAGCTTTAATAACTTAAATGATTAGTCAAGATAACCTAACTGGTGACTATGCTGCAATTCCCATGTGTCCTATGTGCTCCTTTATGTGCCTTCACAGTACCTTACTAAATGGTGGCTGTGGATGCTAACTAGGCAGGTGGCCATATATTCTGAGGGCAAAGCTTATTTCCTGTAACCAGTATCTCTAGTGGACCCCGTCACTCTAGTGGACCTTGAAACCTCAGAAAAATAAGGGCCCCTTCAGTAGGGATCTCATGGGAATTAGTTCAGGGAACTCTAGGATTTAACACATAGATGACAGCTTTCTCTGTATCACTTATAAAATAATAAACATCTCATTCTCCATGGCATGAGATAGTTACAACAACAAAAGGCAAATATAAGTTGTGTGTGAATTTTTTTAAGTGAACTTTGATTTTAATAGCTCATTGCTGATACCAATATCTAATAGCTTTTGGAACAATTTGTCAAAAGTTACTGGAGCTGTATGGTGAAGAAGCCATCATCACTTATATTTTGGTGGGGGGGGGGGGGGTGTGCTCAGTGAAACAACCAAAAGTACCTTGCTGGTCCCACCAAGTAGCTGGGCTGTGGGAGGAATGAGGAGGAGCTGAACCTTGGCCAACTCCAGTTAACCCCACTTCTTGGGTTGTGTTGCAGGGATCATGTACCGCAAATCGTGTGCCTCCTCAGCAGCCTGCCTCATCGCCTCCGCTGGGTACCAATCCTTCTGCTCCCCTGGGAAACTGAACTCAGTGTGCATCAGCTGCTGCAACACCCCACTTTGCAATGGGCCCCGGCCCAAGAAACGGAGCAGTTCTGCCTTGGCCCTGCGGCCGGGGCTCCCCACCACCATCCTGCTCCTGAAACTTGCCCTCCTCTTGGCTCACTGCTGAAGTTGGAGATGCTCATCCCTCCTGCATTGTCCTTCAGGCCCTCGCTCCCCCTGCTCCCCAAGCTTCTCCTGGGTGTCCTTTTTTTGTGGGTTGGGAGGGAGCGTATTCTCTTTCTTTCAGTTCCTTTGCAAATCAAAGAGCTCGGTGTAAAACAGTTTTTGTAAGCTCTGAATAAATTCAGTCTGACTTTTCAGTGTGTACTTGAAGGGAAGAGGGGAGTCCAAGTCTGTCCCCTATTACCAGAGGCAAGGCCGGGCTGGCAGAATCAGTCCCTGGAAGACACTTAGGGAGGCATCCATTTTTTCCAAGGCCCCTCGCTTCCACTCCTGTCCCTCATAGGGGCATGGTTTATTTTGTCACTGCGTGTGTCAGGATCATGTTGCTTTCATTGGGGGCGCCGGTTAGTCCTCAAGGCTTCCATAGTTGACATTCACACTTCATGTTCCTGAAAACCATTCCCTGCAGCGGAGTTGGGTAGTTTCATCTGCACGTTGGGTTCTGCTGCCTCAAGACTCAATTGCTGGGGCTTGGAGTCTGGCTCGGCCCCGTTCTGGAAAGTGCTCAAGTAAACCTTGTTAGTTCTTGCAGAGGAACTGCACCGGGAAGCGGTGAAGATGAGGGGGCGGCGCGCCGAGCGAGCGCTGTCCGCAGCAGAGGTGACGCGGGCACGCAGGTGTTTGCTGTGGTTGGCGTGCGGCAGTGTCAGGCGGCAGCGGAGCACCTGCCCGAACACCCTGCGAAACTGCTGTGAGGACACGTTGTACAGGAGCGGGTTGATGACCGAGCTCAGGTAGAAGAAGGTGTCGGAGAAGGGGAGGAGGATCATGTACGCCCGGAAGTAGGACTTTGTCCAGTCGTGCTTGGGTTTGGCTGCGGCCATAATCCTCCGCACCTGGTTAGGCATCCAGCAGACAGCCAAGGTCACAACAATCAGCCCTGAGCAGGCAAAAGGAGAGACCGACACAAACAGCATGAGAACAACAATCAAAGCCACAAAATATTTAGCTCCCCAGCTCTGTGCTTACTGGCCAGGAAATGCTACCAATTTTTCAGTGTTGTGCTCGACTGCTTCTTTTGCCACTAGCAAAAAAGAATCGAACAGTGTGTTTCAAGGCTGGGGGAGTTGACTGTGTTAAAGACCATTAAATGCTTTCAAGTATTTATGCATACCTTTTGATGGCTGTTCATTTAAAAAAAAAAATGTTTTCATTGTTGTGTATCCAGAAAGCATTTTATATAGTCCAGTAAAATCTGTCATTTTGTTTTAAGGAAATAGATGTATACCCTATGTCGTATCAGGTGAAACAATATTTGTATTTCAAAGAATGTCTACATAAAGACAACCCAGTGATATTTTCAAGACAAATGGAAACGGTGTCCCTTGTAACAAAGAAGCATATTTAGTGACACTGACTTTGCATTCAATTTCAAGGGACACAAAACCGGGAATAGCCTGTCACTGAGAATGGTTTTTGAACATGTCTACTCCGTGCAGTGTGCACACCTGTAATTCTCATGCTATCTGCAAAGCACCCTGTTTTTAGAAATTTTTAGTTATATCGTCTATTCACCCTCATGGGGGAAAAAGACCATTACCCACAGACAACAGATCTAAAACCCCCTTAAAGTTTAGCCAGTAGTGTGCTCATTGCCTGTGGCACTGAACTACGGTAAATGATCACGCCCTAAAGGGACACCACTTGGTGACCCCATGAGATCAAAAGTTGACTGAATGGACATGTTTGCATGTCCACAAGTTTGCTTTCCAACTTACACCATCTCTATTTCTATGACCTCTGACAGAGCAAAGGAGCATTTATCTACAGTGACAAAACATCCAAGAAAAGGAAGATCAGGAATCTGCACAACATTTGCTCTTTGCTCTGAAGCCAACACACCAGAAAGTAAGTTCCTGTGTGGAGAGCTGGGATCTTAAAGCTGTATTTTGGATTGTCAGAAATACTTCCTCCATTTCCTAAATTTGATTACTATAATAAGGAAAATTCATTCACGTTTTGAACTTTTGTATTTTCTAGGAAACCACAAGGAAGCGATGGTTGGCAATAATCCCTTTCTGCCTCTGATCCATAGTAAATATTTCATTGATAAATGCTCCAGGAAAACCAGCCATGTCTATGCAACCAGGGTTCGCCCTCCCACACACTCACCTGAGCATGCCCTACCTGGTAGCTGAGCAGCCCTAGGTATGTTCTCTGCCCCGGAAATAACCCAGTTCCCTGAACAAATCCTCCACAAATCCCAGCTGTCAGCAAAGAAGGTTCTGGAAACTCTGCTCCCCTGATCATTTCTAAGCGTTTCTCTTGTCAACCCTCAGCCCAAGCTGGAAACACAAACTTACTTGCTTATCTCTTTCCTTTGTGTTTGCTTCCCTGAGAACATAAGTCTAAAAATACAATGAGCAAAGTAATGTATTGATCTGATGAAAAAGCAAAAAAAAAAAAAAAAAAAAAAAAAAAAAATCACCTTAAGTCAAGAGTATATTCTGAATCAGCTAGTTATAGCTGCTGGAAGGGAACAAAAATCATCATTTTTCTATGTTTAAATACTTGCACAAGGAAGCGGGGGCTTTTTTCCTCCCACTGCTTTGAGAAGCAAGGATGCTTCCAGACGTGTACTTTTCGAAGTGGGTTCATAAGTTACTTCTCCTTGTTTTTAGCAGAAGCAGTTCTGACTGAAAGGTTCATCTCATTAACTGAAGCAGCTGGGAAGCTTCCCCTACGTAGGGAAGCTATATGTCTTCACAAAGGTTTAAGTTCTCTTCTCTACCACTGCATTTCAGATCAGTACAACCATCTTAATCTGAAGACGTATTTCCCAGAATATGGAAATTGAGCACAGGATTTTAGGTGTGTCTTATGATCCCCTGTGGGAGGCCATACTTCAGGCAGCAAGAATCTAGCAAGGGGACAAGAACCCACTTGTACTTACTCTGGTTGAACACAGCATCACTTTTCAAGCCCAGGGAAGAAAGGCAGTGAGGAAAGGGGCCAGGGCTGTGGGGCAAGTTACAAAGTCGTTATTTTTGTGTCCTTTCTTTGGCCCTCTCCTATGTGCGTGACCCTTATGCTGGTTACCTTCACCCCCTACACCCGGCATCAGTTGTCCTTGACTGACCTTCCTGTCTAAAGAAGCAGAGTGCAGTAAAAAGCAAGACCAAATATCTTGGGTATGAGGAAAGGCAGAAGACCAGATGAAGAGTTGTAGCTTGATTTGTCGTTTTAGCCAGGATAAAATTTTTGCTCTGAAATCGAAATGAGCTCGTCCATAAGTGGGAGGTAACTTACTCTAAACAAGTTGCTGAAAATAGGGAACCAGACCCAAGATTCTCCAGTGACGAGGAAAGGGGAAATCTCTGCTTTTTGGGTGTAGAGTAGCAAGGTAGGATAGCAAATATGAACTTGGAGAACAAGAGAGGAGAAATTGAGTTAGAAATCCACAGAGGTTAACAATTAAGCATCAGAAAGGTCTTGACACATAACCAGGAATAATGTATTGAGTGTTCCCTCTGCCAGGTTCTGTGCTAAGCACTCTGTGTTTATTTCCTATGTGTTTCTCACTTCTGATAATCACCTGGTGAGATCAAAGCTGTCATTATCTTCATTGTACAGGGGAAGAAGTTGTGTCTCAGGTTAGTTGCCCACATCCTATAGCTAGGACACAGGCTTGCTAGGCTCCAAAAGCCATTATACATCAGTGTTTTTTTTTGAACGACACAGTATTGTTTCTCCTTTTTTCCATTTGAAAAATACAGAAAATGCAGGCAAGTAAATATGAGCCATAATTCCACCCTGTAAAATGGATGTAAAACAGCACTGACCATTAGAAATACAATGTAAGCTACTGTGGTGGCTTACAACCTAAAATTTTGAGTAGTCACATTCAGAAAGTAGAAAAACAGGGTAAATCTATTTTAATATGTTTCTTAACCCTCCCACCACAACTAGAGGTGGGAAAAAGGGCTGGTGTCTTTCCTCCTTGCTTTGAAACATAATTTTGTTCTAGGAAAATGGAGGATTAGGCATACAGGCACCCACCACAGGTACTTGTGACATGTGCCTCCATGGGTCATGTAATAGAAGTTAGCCTCTGGTGGGAAGCAAGGGGGAACAAACCAGCCCCCTTGTAAAATTTGTCATTTTATAAGGTAATGGCTCACTTTTACATTTGAAAAAAAAAAAAGTGCATTGAGATGACATTGAGACTGTCGTGTCCCAGGTAATTTTTTATTAGGTTGTGTGCAACTAGTTCAGCTCTAGTCCCAGCTACTCTGAGACAAAGCTTTAAAATCTTACATTCATGCCTTAATAGAGTATATTAAAGATTTGACTAAATTTATGTTTGGCTGCATTCGATTTGGACTTACATTTGGAAAAATCTATAATGCTTTGGTCTGTATGGTATGTGCAGCCCACAGTTAAAAACAACTTTACTATGAACTTGAATGAAGATCAGTGAACTGAACCCAGTCATGTTAAGTCGGCAAACTGTTTTAACTATATTATTGATAGATCTGTATTATATTGAAGACAGCCTTGCCCTCTGGGTAAGAAATACCTTCATAGCTTATCTGTTTTTCCACATGAAGTACTTCCATTTGTCCTCCGTGATCACTACGCTAAAATGACAGGTGCCATTAGACGATGACACAGATTTATTCTCGGCAAAGTAATGTTGTTTAAAAAACAGAAGTAATAGAGATGGCCAACAACATGTCATACTAGCATTTGAGTCATCCTGCATGGTTTCATCTGCGGAAAACGTGAAGCTATGCCACCTGGGATGTGGCAACATTCTTAACATCTGACTCTGGCTCTGTTTTCTCCCTTCTAAACCTTTCCAGTGCAGGAAGCTGTTCCTGTGATCCCGAGTTCACCTTAGAGTCATCAGAGAATGGGAGAGCAGGTCTCCCATGGAAACTAGGCCCAGAACCCCTCTGTCTTACAAATGATGGAACTGAGGCTGATTCACCCAAGATCTCCAAAGGCAGAGTGGCACGACTCTCTCTACCTCTTGTCTTATGGCTCAGAACATGGGATTTGACTTTTGATTGACAAACAAGCCTATCATTCTATTTTCTTTATGTTTATTTAATTATTTTGGAGAGAGGGAGAGGGAGAGGGAGAGAAAGAGAGAGAGAGAGAGAGAGAGAGAGAGAGATTGATTCCCAAGCAGGCTCCACGCTGTCAGCATAGAGCCCAGTGCAGGCCTCGCTCCCACAAACCGTGAGATCATGACCTGAGCCCAAATCAAGAATTACACACTCACCCAGCTGAGCCACGGGGCACCCCCATCATTTTACCTAAATGTAGTTTTCTTCACTCCAGTTTTAGGCCCAAATGCTGGCCATCCCCCATCTGGAATACAATGCAAGGCAGGCCAACCTCAGATCCTAGCTAAAGTCAGCACAACACCTGCTCTGTACACTGTCTGGACTCAGTTTTAGGACCAGGTTCCTCAAAACACAGGCACACAACAAAGCCCTGGAGCACATATTTTCCCCCTTTTAAAGGAAGGTGAAATGTAGCTTTCCCCAAAGGGAGCTGAAGCATGTTTGGAAAACAAGGTATGACTCCAGGTTACGACCTTGCGATCAAGCTGATAAGGACTCCATGTATCCATCAGACTGTCCATCTTACGTGAGTACCTGCTAGAAAAGAATACTTAGCTTCCTAAATACTGAGCTTCCAAAAAGCTCAGGAAATTCCATCTTTATCCAGTCAAGGTAGTTTGTGTGATTTGAATCACAAAGATTTGCTTTTCCACTTGGTGTTAGGGTCCCATTTTACTGAATTATTGAAGCCTTGGGATACAGAGGAGGTTGTAGAGAATGATTTAGGTTTTCTGTGTTTAGCATAGATTCTCCATCTCTTCTTGCCCCAATAGTCCACTTCTCTCTAACTGTGACCACAGTGAGCAGGAGTTAGTGATCTCCCCTGCCCCCCCCCCCCACCCTCTAATTCAAGTTCTCTGGACTTTACTCACTCAGCAGCCATCTCCTGATTAGCTGGGGCCTATTACAGACCCTTTCTTAAGCACTAGTGATTAAAGGCTGGGGAGGAAGAGGCAGCCACAGCCAGGTGACTGCTTGCCAAGGGTCCTGAGAGCTATCTGGGTACAGTTTTATGGAAGCAAAGAGCTGGTTGACCCTCCCAGGGGGGGTGAACGCTCAGGAAATTAAAGGAGAGTCAGAGGTAGCCTGCAAAGGGGCACCCAGGCAAAAACACAGCATGAGCAAGGGATGGAAGACTGTAATAGCAGCTGACTCTGCCAGCTTCCAGAGCCAGAACAACATGAAGGGTGGGTAGAGACTGTGGGAAATGAGACCCATTAGAGAACACTCCATCAGGTTTTGTGAACAATAAATCAACTAGCATATAGTAGGATGAGGAACAGCTGCCTGTGAAGAGACATTTAAATAGCAATTGTCAGTGGAAAGTAAGCATATGGTTAGTTGAATGAAGAGCTAGGGAAAGACAAATACATCCAATAAAAGGTTTTAGCACTTACTCAATTTATATCTTTGTGTTTGCCAATCTGCTTCTGCTAGCCAGTTTGAGACATTGATCTCACTGACTTTGCCCCATCCAAGGAGCCCCAATCAGCACCAACCTTGGTTTAGTCTCTAATCTCTGAGACAGTGGCTCTCAAAGCAGGGTTCCTGGAACAGCAGCCTTAGCACCTCTTTGGAACTTGTTAGAAATACACATTTTAGGCCCCAACCCAGATCTACTAAATGAGAGACTCTGAGAGTGGAGCCTAGCAGTCTGGAATTAACAAGCCCACCTGTTGATTCTGATGTTTACTCCAATTTGAGAACTTATCTAAGACAACCCCAAGTTGAGGTGGAGCCTGGGTTCTCAGGCATTTGTGGTTCTATCACTATCACATTGGCCACCTTTTGAAGCATCCCATTTTCCTGAGTGCAGACTGAACTCATAATAACCGAGACCCCCTTCCCTCATTCCTGAGCACTGCCCTTGCCTTGGTCCTACCTTTCTTCTTTTTCTTCTTTCTCCCCTCCATCTTTTCCTAAGGTCACCATAAACCAGGCCATATACAGCCCTTGTCCACCCACACTGCCCACCCACACCTTCTCTCCTTCTCCATTACTTTCTAGGATGGCTTTGAGAAGGTGATTCCATCAGGAGCAGGCAAGTTCCTAACAGCTAAAAGGTGGCTTCCTGGATGGGTGGTCACCATGCACTGCTAGGGCTTGCCAAAGGAAATCTGAGAGGCTTTGGAAGCAATGCTGATGGGATGTGAGGGACCTGGGTGTTGGCCAAGCACTGGACATACCCCCACTGGGAGTCCACTCCACATCCCATGCCCTCTGACCCTGCCAGGGCTTGCCTGGATACTTGCAGTCACTTTTCCAGTGACTAGTCAGCTTAGTGATTATTGTTTAAACCCATCTGCCTCTTGCACCCTTTCCTATTGAAAAATTTTATTTAGAAGAAGACTAAAAAGCTGTTAGAATTTGTTTTCAGAGAAGGGCACAGGCCACAACTTTAAAATGATGTAAAGGCCACAGATGGCCGCTTCTGTCCAGGAAGACAGATGGTTTGATGTCCCGTCTTTGCCCCAGCTACTTGATGGAGCCTATGAAAGGACTCTGTCCCCATTGTGGCTCCAGCCACCATGTGGAGGCCAGAGACCCAAATTCCAAAATGGCCTTCAATTTGCTAAGCATTACATCCATCTCATTCTGCTCTACAAGCTTCAGGACAAGGAAAAACCTATATAAATCGCTACAATCGCAGATATATATTTCTAAAGCAAGCCCTGCTGTCTGGGAGCTGTAGGACAGCCACATGCACTCAAAGTAAACAGCATTTAGAGTCAGCGTGGTGGTTTAGTGCCTCTATTCATTTATTAATGCATGCTAAATGATCAACTGGAATCCACTGAATAAATATTTTTCTATGTGGATCTCAATTGTATGCAGCTGTGTGGCTTTCTATGTAAAGAATCTATTCTGAATCTACTGATGGTTAAGTCCCCATGGGTGGTGTAGCTACAAATGCCAAAAGCTGTTCCTCAGCAAGACAGATGAAGGCAAATGCTTCTTGCCTCGTAACACACAGCACAGGAGTGGGTGGTGGGAACCAGGGCCATGATGCCCTCTAAGCCTGTGGGATGGCCAGGCCGCCCTTCAATGGATCAACTCATTCCCACTCACATACCTGGGCCATGTCACTTATAAACACTCATCAATTTTTATGGCTGAAAGCCTGCCATTTTTAATGGAATTTAGTTTCCTGCAAATGGTAGAGAAAGCCTCAGAATGCTAGCACTCAAGAAACTTAAGAGCTGAGTGTACTGGTGAACCAGCAGAATCCCCAGCAAAGTGGATGAGGAGCCTAAATTCACACAGCCTCGGAGTCCAAAACAGGGCCTCTCAGTCTGATGGTGTCTGCACTGGCCACGACCTCCCCTCAGAACACACAAAAACCACACAGCCCTTGAGTAAAGCTGCACTCAGCCAAGAGTTCAGCAGAGGCAACACGGGCATTCTGGGAGTGTGGAGACCAGCCAAAGTACCTGCAGATCTCCCCCTGCGTCTCTCGTTCCCTGCTCATGCCCCCTCGGTACAGCACAACAGACGGAGACCCTGGGAGAACTGGTGTTGAGTGCCTATGACTGAGGCAGGCCAGGCCCAGGTGAGGCAAGCAGCCCCTTAGTGTGTCTTTCCTAGACTCCAAGACTCTGCACATGCCTGGGCCCAGACCACATCTTCCCCACCCTCTGCTCTTTGTTCTCCTGTGTCCCTTCCTCCCTCCCCCTCCTTTCCCCCCACTGCCTATGCTTTGCCCAGCTCTTATTCTACAAGTTTCTGCTTAGTGTCACTGCCTCCAGGAAGCCTTCCTGTCTCCACAAGGCTCTGTCAAGTTTCTACTACAGGTTCACCAGCATCTTTTACTCCTGTCCCTGTCATCATAACAATACAGCATAAACGAGACCATCGACTCCATGGGGGCAGGATGCCCCATCTTCACTGTTGTATCCTCAGCACACAACAGAAAACTGCTACATACTGATTGTTCCATCAACATTTGTTGGGAGCAGGCAGAGTGTTGGAGGTTCCAGGTGTTGGAGTGTATTCTGATGTACACACAATCAATCTGAAGCTACCTTCCCTGACCAGAGCGGTCAGTACTAATCCTCCTAACACAGAGCCTGGTGCCTTCATGCTTCCAATCCCCCATCCCCAGGTGAAGAGAAGTAGACAGTAGGAATTGCATGAAGGGATCCCTTTCTCATTTAAGCAAGACAAGAACCTCCAAGCCCAAGAAAGAGGGGTGGAAGAATTTTGAGTCTGACCAAGGCCTTCAGGGGTCAACAGTTTTAGTGTCCCACCCCACTGTGCTAACTAGCCAATCCCTGGATGATCTACACTAAAAATGTGTTTCTTGCCCAATCTCTTTCCAAGATGGCCTGAGGGTCAGCCCGTTAAACAGGTTATAGAAAAGCCACATTTACCAAGAGAGGAGCTAGAGGACATTCATTTGTCCCAAAATAATGTGATAAATCATGGCCCCCATGAAGATGCTACAAGTCTTTGTCAGAGAAGCTGCAGGCCAAGACTCAAAGCCTAAGGGTTGAGGTGTGCAGTCAACGTGATAACTTGGAGATGAAGAGAAAGCACCTAGAAGAGCATTTGGTCAATGTGGTGAGACTTTCTATGTTACATGCTGTGTGGCCCCAGGGGAATGCAGTCCTGCAGTTATAACCCTCAATTTCCACTGGGACACAACTTGGTCACAGAGGCAGAGGATCTGGGGAGAGAACACAAGGAAGGTCAAACTACCTCCCCTCCTGCTCTATGCAGGAACTAATGTTCCAATAGTGTATTTCCTGGCACCTCTGCCTTTGCTTCCATCCAACCTGGGCAACTCCACCCACCAAGGAATGCCCATCTTTCCTCTCTAAAGCTCAGGCTTCTTATCTACAAAATGGATCTAAGAACAACTGCTGGGATGATGAAATGTGGCAATAAAGTGCTAAATGCAGTGCTTGCTGCCAGGCAAGGGCTTTTTGTAGTTATGACCATGAGCACCTCCATCATCATCTCCACCTCTACCAACCATCCTCACCTCTGCCACCACTATCTCCATCATCTCCTCTACAGTCATCATCTCCACCTCCACCCCATCACCCTCTCTGCCACCACTTCCACCATCATCACTGGCTCCATCACCTCCTCTACTGCCATCACTTCCAGATAGCTCCCAGAGATCAGAGATCCAGGGGAAGGCTGCCTAGATCCACCAGATCTCAGACACCTTCTGATCCTTAACTTATAGATAGAGCCAAGAATGATTCCATGACTTTAGCAGGGTTGTCCTGCTCATCAGTAGCAGAGAGATAACCAGGACTTATGTCTCCTCATTTCCTAGTCAAAGTTCTTTCCAGTACTTAGGTTTAAAGCTTCTGTCACTCTGCTCTGTAACTCTGAACCACTTATCCCTTCCTCAATAGCTACATATGGGTATTTGTGGCTTTAAGAAGAGAGTCAATGAGTAGAGGCCATAATAAAGGAAACAACTAACAGAAGGCAAGTTTAAAGAGAAGGGACAAATTTCAAATCCCAGGAAGACAGGAGCCCTGAGCCCTTCCCCAAGTCCCTGTCTCTGCCCAATTCCTCTCCAGGAGGAATGACAAGTGGCAGGGAGGCTACATGACTGCCTGTTCATCTGGTCACTTCAGCTAAGAATCTTTGCTTCTTTCCTCCATCCTCTACTCCACCCTCCAGCACACATCCCCACCCACACCCAGTGCCCCATGGCCCTGTCACCTCAGGCTAAGCTCTAGTACAGTGGCGGGAGTGAGGGCTGGGATTTGGAGTCAGACTGACCTGGGTTTAAGTTTCAGCCTTGCTATTTACCAGCCGTGTGATCATAGACTTACATCTCTGTGAAATGGGTAAAATAACAGTATCTACTTCATGGAGTTAGTGTAAGAAAAGCTCAAGGACATGCATACACGTGAAGGACTTAGCACAGCAGCACTGCATGAACCACAGCTCCTACTACTCATTACATAATCCCATCAGCTGCCCCAGGGTGAAGGCAATACCAGCTAAAATTAATACAGTGCATATGTATTTCAGACACTCTTCTGAGCACTTGACTTAAACTTGCTTAGTTAAACCTTACACTAAGCCCCACTGGATGGCCACTACTTGACTTTTGTTGCTATTATACAGATAAGGTAAGTGATGGTGTGGATAGGTTAAATTTCTTGCCCAGACTCACACAGCTGGCCAGGACAGGCCAGAAGTTAGACCCAGGCAGCCAGAGTTGGTGTTCTTCATCACCCGGCCCCAGCAGGCTGCCCTCAGCTGCAGGACCCCTCAGGGGGATCAGAGATCAAATGCTTTCCGAGTCCCAAACTCAAATTAAGGTATTTCAATTCAAATGGCTACAAGGTTAAAAATAAATAAGTAAAAATAAACACCCCTTCCCAACACATCTCTCTGATAAGGCATGCTATCAGCTTGAAAGGGCCTTTTTAACATTTAGCATTTTCCGATTATGAAGAGAAAAGCTTGGTGGATTTCAAAGAAACAAACTAGCTTTGAATAGGAGTGTGGCAGGCTAGACTAGAGAAGGTCTGCTTTGGACTGGATTTATGTTATGGAAAGCAAGCACCTCTACCCCACCCCCACTCCTATCCACAGCAAGAGTTCTCGAGAAGGATACTTTCCTATGAAGACTCATTTAAATTCAGAGTTAAAGACTACTCTCACCCATCACAGGCTGCCTCTTCCCCTCCTCATAAATACAATCTAAAATTCTGTTTCAAAGTAAATTAGAAAGTAAGTTCAGCTCCCCATTATCTGCTCATATCTTGTAAGTTAGTAAAGAAATTCTGGGAACAATCTATAGCAAAATGCCAGGATAGGAGGCAAAAAAAAAAAAAAAAAAAAGGAATCAGCTGATGGGAGAGATACCAAAAGAGGTTCAGGAAGGAGCTGGGCTTATACTGTGGCTTATTTAGAGCTGAGGGTTCTCAACTGAAAATCAGTAAAGCTCTCGGGGAAGTTGAGGAGATGGTATCAGGCTTCTAAGATAGAGTTTTGTATCAAGAATGATCAGATAAGGATGCCTTCCTGTTAATGATTTGAAAATGAAATTACTGTTGCATGACAGGATAAGAATAAATCCCTCCTGGTAGGTTTTTTCTTTTCATAGGGGCAAAAAAAACTTTGAGGAAATAGCCTTGTAGACTTGGGAAAATGAAGTGTGAGCTCTCCTATCCGAGTGTAGCAGTAACTGTCTAAGATGCACATTATTATACACACTAAATCCAATCCAGCCCAACAGTAACATCCTGCTTTCATGTTTAAAGCTAGTCCTTATCTGTTATCTCACTTGTCTCTTCCACCTGACCACCAAATGGCAGAGCACCTCTAGATACTGTCCCCAGATCTCTGCCATCTAGAAGGTGGGCACTTCCTCTATGCCTCTACCCTGAAATACCATCTCTATGGATAATGCGATCCCAAGTCAATGTTGCCAGCCTTGGTAGACATCCACAGCCTACTCAACATCAAGGCTTGGATAGCTCATCTGCACCTATAATGAGATACATTCATCCAACCTGCCCTCCCTCCACTACTCCCAACCTTAATAAACTCTTCCACCACTCACTGAGTTTTTCTAGCTGGAAACCTGAAAGTCTCCCTATTGTATTTCCTCCTCCTTATTCCCATACTCAGTCCCCAAGCCTATCAGTTATACCTCCATCATCTATTCCCTTCTCCCCATCCCATTCCTAATGCGGGCTTCCATTTTCTCATGCCTGGACCAGCTACCTGACTGGTCTTGTTCAAAATCACTCCTGACCAAACCACTCTCCACACGAGCCAGGATCATCTTGTTAAATTAAAAAGTTCACATCACTCCCCTGCTGAAAACTTTCCAATGGCATATTATTGACCTTAGAATAAAGTCCCAAGTCTTTAACAAGTCCTATAGGATCTTACCTGGCTTATTCCTTCGGGCTCTCCTTACACAACCCTCTCTGCTCGCTCTGTCTCCTTCCAACACCTGACACTTTCTCATTTCCTAGAGCCAGACAACCCCTTCTGACTCAGAGCCCTTACCCAGCCAGCTTCCCTTCCCCTCATTTTTCTAATTCACATTCATTTTTTAGTCGCTGCTAAAAGACTGCTTCTTCCAACAAGCTGAGACTTCCAGTTTAGACCCATGTTTTAAGCCCCCATTGCCCCTTACTTCTTGATCACACTCTACATTCTGATGTATTTAACTTGGAATATGTGCCTTTTGTGTCTGTCTTCTCAGCCATGTGAGCTCCATGGGGTTAGAGCTGGCTCTGTCCTATTCTAGGTCTGCAGTGACTGGAACAGCACGTGGCACATAGGCGTGCACAATACCTGAGGGAAGACCTGCCAGGGCTTGCTGCTCCTAACCATGTAGTGAGGTAGATGGGTGGGGGCTGCCATCCCTATTTTTAACTGATAAAAATGGTGACATACATGACACTTAATCGGTTTGATACCGGTTACAAAGAAAATGAGTAAAAGACCGGAAGCTTAAAACCTGGCATCTTCCAACCAAAGATACTCACAAATTTAAGTACATTACTCCAGCATTGTATGTCCATGTCTGTAACCCTCTCTTCCAGAGATGCAGTCCCACACCCATTCCCACAGCTTAGCCCAGGAGAGGGAGGCAAGTGCCGGACCTTTCCCAGGACAGACTGAAGATCTGAATCTAACCATTGTCTGCAAGGACCTGCATTAACTGAGCTACACAGTCAAATTTCAGAAACTTGGGCTTTTAGACCCCCCCAAAACCTCAGAGATGACAAAGGAGTTTCCTTTCCTGTAAAATACGCGTGTATCTTAGATTATCTGAGGCCCTTTCCACCTGTGAGACTCTAGTTTAACTTCCCTGTATGCTAGGATTCTCATCTAAAAAAAATTATGGGTGATCTGAATCACATTTCACAAGGATGTTGTATGAATTAGACAGGATTCTTATACTTTTTAGGATTTCCAGGGATATAAATTCTAAGGATTACAATCATTTCATTATGTAAAGTCCTCAGTGATAGCCAAATGGCTTCACTCCTGCCACTCAGGCTGTGGTCCATGGCATCCCCTGAAGGCTTACTACAAATGCAGAATCTCAGGCCCCAGCACCGACCTGCTGATCAGAATCTGTGTGGCCTGTGCTACAGTGTACAAGCTTCTTAGCATCACTTAGCATCCCGATCTTTCCCCACTTTCCTGCTGCCTGTCCTCTGAGCCTTTTTACCACTCCCCTGCTTAGCCCCATACCTTTCCTAATTTCCAAGACATACCAGGTCTTTGCCCACAACAGACTCCAGGAATCTCCTACTTGACCAAGTATTCCCTCCTCTGGGAAAGGCTCCCTGTCCATTCAAAGAGAAGGAACCTCTCCGACCTTGTCCTTGTTTGCACGATAATACACTTTTTTTTAAGTTTATTTATTTATTTTGTAAAAGAGTGCTTGCACACAAGCAGGGGGAGGAGCAGAGAGGGAGGGGAGAGAGAATCCCAAGCAGGCTCCGTGCTCTCAGCTGGGTCGATCTCACAAAACAAGAGATCATGACCTGAGCCAAAATCAAGAGTTGGACATTTAACAGACTAAAACACTCAAGCACCCTATAACCACACTACTTTAATGATGAATTTCCATAGCTGGCCTACTGTAATCACTAGAGAGCAAAGGCCATACATATTCTAGACACTGACTCATGCCTAGCATAGCACAGTAAGCCCTCAACACATGTTTCTTAAAAGTATGAAAATCTTTAATCCCATTAAAATGTATGCCAAGGTCCTATCCTGAATTTTTGACTAAACTGTAACCCTACTGCACTGATTTCACACACACACACCATTTTATTCCTTAGGGAATGGTACTTAGAAAAATGATTTTGGACTTATAGAAGAAAAATCAGATGCCACTTCTCCCAACCTGAGAAGATGCACTTAAAATACACTGACTCTAGGTTGTTCTAGAACCTGGAGACAGGGCAGGAAGGCACTGGGACAGCTCCATTATTCACCAGGAAGACCACCCAACTGGTCTTGGGTGGATGAAGAACAGGAATCTTCCTCTCTCTTGCCAAAGCCCTGCTTGGGGCCATGTTAGAATCTGCAAATCTCTCAGGCTTTAAGTGGCAACAAGTCTCTGGGCATATTGTGAGTCTGGCAGAGGCTGAAGAAAGACTCAGGAGACCAAACAGCCCCTCAAGCACACCGGCCCAACCCAGGAAAGGCAGGCTGGAATGCAGAGGGTGGCAGAGGCTTCTGGGCCTCAGATCTCGAACTCCTCTGAGAACAAGTGCTTCCTAGGGCAAGGCTCTACTTGAGTGTGCACTGGCAGGTCCAGACGGGTGTGGTGAGGAGAGCACATGCTGCAAGACACATCTAAGGTGGGGGGGAAACAAAGCATAAGGGGGATACTGGGGAGTGTGAGGCACTGGCATGGCCTGGAGCAAAGTCCCAATGTGTGTGGAGGGGGTGGGTACACACTGTGGGACACATCTAAGGTGGGGGAAAAATCAAAGCACCAGGGGGAGACTAGGTGGTGTGGGGCACCAGCGTGACCTGGTGCATGCTGGGACTGAGCGTGGTCAGAAGCCCCCCAGTGTAAATCCACGGCCCCCTTAGGATGTGTCTGCTCAGGCCAGAGCCAGCATGGCCAGGCACCCTTCTTCACCTGATCACAGACTGGTCACACTTGGCTTTGCAGCAACCTTACAGATATGTCCAACCCCACCATACTATAGATGAGGAAAGGGAGGTCCACAGCAGGCAAGAGACTCATCTCAGGTCACAGGGCTGTCCAGCTGCTAGGAAAGGAGCAGGACCTCAGCCCGACCCCTTTCTCCTTTCCTACAGCCCAGACTCTGCCTTTCACTCTGACATTTAGGACTTTCACAGCCTGAGGCACTGAAGCCCCAGTTTAGAAAATAGCACTGTGCATTGATGGTGGTTTTAGGATTAGAACCCTTGGCTGAGAACTGGGCTTCTTCACTCATGAGTGGTATGATCCTGGGGAGCAAGTAACTTAAACTTCTTGCTATCGTTTCTTTTTATTGCAAATATATATGTATATATGTATTACATATACATATGTCTATATATATATTACATATACATATGTATATATGTATTACATATACATATGTATATATGCATATATATGCAAATATATACACATACATATATAGCCAATGGAAATGAGATTATATGTCAATATTTTGCATATTGTTACTCAATAAATATTATTTCCCTTCTAGGTTTCCTAGAATCCTGGGTTGGAGGGAAAGACAAAGTAATACCATTGCCACCATCCTCCCTGGAACATGGTATTCTGCATACCATTGCATGTGGATTGCATTAACTTTATGGTGAGGTGCCCAACCATTCAACTCAAGTCTCATGTTGTCTACCTGAAGATAGATCTGGTCCCACAGATTAAGGATTCAGTCCTATAAGACTGCCCCCTGCCCCTACTTCAAGATGCCAGTCCCAAGCCCAGGTTGTCACCTGTGCTTCTGACCAACTGGCTACAGATTCAAGGTTCCAATGTCTCTCACCTTGGGTTACATTAATTAGCCAGGGCAGCTAACCAAACTCAGAAACATTTTACTTATTAGATACTAGCTTATTATAAAAAGACGTAACTCAGCAACAGCCAGATGGAAGAGAAGCAGAGGACAAGGTAGAGGGAAAGGACATGGAACTTCCATGCCCTCTCTGGGGCACCACTCTCCTTTTGTTTCCATGTGTTCACCAACCAAGAAACTCTGAATCCCATCCTTTCCAGGTTTTATGGAGGCATGATTGATTGCATCCATCACTGATGGTAATAATTTAATCTGCAGCAGCCCCTCTCTCTTCACAGAGGTGAGAGTAGGACTGCAAGTTCCAATCCTCTAATCACAAAGGTGGTTCTGCTGGCAACCAGCCCCATCAGGAGATGCTTTCCAAAAGTCACCTCATAAACATGACAGAAGATACCTTGATTGCTCTCCTCACTTGACAAATTCCAAAGACCACGTGTATTTCTTATAAATCACACTATCACAGGTGGTAAAGTACACATTAGTTTTTCTGTCTGCCTAGAATTAATCTTCCCTCCTTCCAGAAGAGAACCTTGATAGTCCTTTGGGGAACAAATGTCCATCCATGACTCAATCTCTGAAATTCATGTTGGGAGCTGACTCTGTTCTCCAACCCAAAGGTAGAGAGATAACAAAGGAATGGACAATCAGAGTTACAGTAGCTGGTTCAGTGATGAACAAGGATCCAGATCAGGCCAATCAGAGCCAGTCTTAGGGCATTTGCTGAAACCACTAGGAAAAAAATACTCTGCTAGAATTGCTAAAACAGAAAAATACAAGCTTATAAGCATGTGGCATGACTACCCTAAGATGGGACAGTCTTCCCTGAAATGGATGACAACGCAAAGGAAAGCAAAGTGAAGATTTGCAAGAGAGAGGAGGATGGGTTTCTAACATTATTTGAGTCTGGATTCTACACATATTTTGCTTAAGCCAATTTAAAATGGTTTTCTCTTATTTCCAACCATAACAATCTCAATTACATAAATGTCTTTAATTTAGTGAACTACAGAGGAGATTCTTCAACCTCCTAAGGTAACATCACTCAGTCTCTCAAGTATAACCTGAGCCCTTTCTCCTATAAACAAACATTTTCTTTGGCCTATTTGAAGTAAAAGAGAAAGTGAGAGGCAGCAGTGGCTGCTCTCCACCACTCATACCACTGGGACTTGATCTACTTGAAACTTGATTTCTCTCTTTTCTCTTTATTGATTAAGGCAACCCAATCCTTGCCTTTCATAGGAAATCTATACTTATTTGTTTCCTGTTGCAAAAAACCTTCTTTTGAATATCCCTTTTTCCTCCCTCATGCAAAATATTTTTGGATGTAGGACTTAAAGTTGGAAGGTGTATCAGAGGACATTCCAGTAAAGTCCTATTTGACCAATGAGAAAACAGAAGGTGAATGGCAAACCTCACACCATTGATGGCTGAGCCTCTGACTTCCAGGTCTGTGCCCTCCCTCCGCCCTCCCGAGTATTTCAACAGATATCAATTCCTTGCAGTGACCTTGCACATGGGCTGATTTAAATATTGAGACATCAAAATGCCCTTGAAGAAAGAACTGCAACTTTGCGATCTAGTCCCAGCTCTCTAACCAACCAGCTGTGTGACCTTGGGAATGTCATTTAACCACTTAAGATTTGTTTCTTCATTAATAAAATCAGAGATTGGACTAAGAGGATCATAAAATGTCACAAGTTTAATGACCCTAAAGCACATTGTGGGCAGAGAGAAAGCTAAGTGCTGAATCAGCATCACATGGCAATAAAAATTCCCTCCAATACTGGAATCTGAAGGTAAGCATATTCAGGAGGATACAGGAAAAGAGGGAACTGAGAGCCCTGAAAAGCCATGTACTACAAACATAACTTTTTTCTTCTTGTTTCCACCTCACATGAGCCATTGGTGCCTTCCTATTTGCCTTTTAAAATCTTGTTAAAACTCAAACCCACTGTGTGTTGCTTGCTAGAGTTTGCCTGCTTTTCCTAAGATGATCCTGGATTCCAATCCTGGTCACACCTAGTTATTATTAGCTCCCCTGTTTTCCTCTCAAAATTGTCCCCAAATCAGGAGACTCAGAATGTGTAAAGTCTTCCTATAAAACAACAAGAAAAAAGCAGATGATCTGGTAGGAAAAGAAAAAGGGCAAAAAACCTGAACAGACACTTCACAAAAAGAACCAAATGGCCAATAAACAAATACAAAGATGCTCCACAGTATTAATCATCAGATAAACACAAATTAAAACCACAGTGGGATATTTCCATACACTGAACCAAATGGCTAAAATGAAAATACAAAGAGATATAAAACATGTGTAGGCAAGGCTATGGATAAATCATAACATTCATAAGCTGCTTATGGGACTAAAACTTGTAATTACTATGGAAAGCTATGTGACAGTCTCTCCTAAGGCTGCATGTATGCCTTCCCTATGACCCAGCAACTCTGCTCCTATGTATACGGCAACAGAACTGCATAAAATACCAACACCTGAAGACATGTATAAGAATGTTCATAGCAACTTGTCTATGACAGTCCCAAACTGGAAACTGAAGCAGCTCATCAATGGTAGAACATATAAACTGGAATATTCACACAGTGGGACACTATACACCAACAACAGCATTGAGGATCAACAGAATACAGACATACCCTACAACATGGATGAAATTTACAAACATAATGTTGAGTGAAAACACAGAAGATTATATATTCTATGATTTTGTATATACCAAGTACAAAATCAGGAAAAGCTAATGTATGGTAGAAGTTAGGATAATGGTTACCTTTGTGGGGGTAAGTGAAAGGGGACAAGGAGAAATTTTAGTGTAATGGTAATGCTCTATTTCTTAATCTGTTTATGTCAATGTGTTCAAGCTGTAAGCTTCTAAGATGTGTACCTTTTGGTGTGCATTCTATATTTCAATTAAAAACTCAAATATTTTTTAAAAAGAATTCCAGCATGAACAATAAATGTCACAGACACTGTTATAGATTCAGTTGTGCCCTGCCCCCCACAAGTTCCTATGTTGAAGTCCTAGCCCCAGATACCTCAGAATGGGACTGTATTTAGAGATAGTCTTTAAAGACGTATTTAAGTTAAAATGGTACAATTACAGTGGGATTAGGATCCTATATGACCAGGTATCCTTAAAGGAACACAGAGGGATGACCATGTGAGGACACGGTGAGATGGTGGCTATCTGAAAGCTAAGGAGAAAAACTTCACGAAACCAAATCTGGTGACCTCTTGATCTTGGACCTCTACCATCCCAAATAGTGAGAAAAATAAATTTCTGTTGTTTAAACCACCCAGTCTGCAGGATTTTGTTATGGCCACGCACACTGACTGAGACAGTCACCCTGGTTATTTGTGACCTCCTCTCACACACAGTATTGAGATATTACATAGGCGCTTCCCTGGGAGGTAAAAGAGGTTTGGGCAGCATGGGTGGAGGTGAAGTGGAAGGGATGGGTGGGAGACTGCTCCTCTACACCAGCATCAGCTTCAGGCTGCCCCCAGGCTTTTCCATCATTCCAGAGCCTTCTCTGGCTGAAGAATAAGGCAGCAGGTCTCCTAAGGTAATCTTGCTGGCTTCCCATCTCAGAGCATTCACACAACTGTCAGAGCTCTGGGATTTTTGCTTGAATGGTCACAGAAAATTTTACAGCTAGAAGAGACAACAGGTGCTCTCATCAAGCCTTCTGGAGGAGAACGAGTGAGGAAATGAGCAAAGAAAGGTCCAGAGAAGTTAGGAGGCTGGCCCAAAGTCACACAGTTAGTTAATGGTAGAGCGGGGGCTAAATCTGCTGCCACACTCTGATTTCCAGACCAGGGCTTGTGCACTGAATCATTTTTGCCTTCCTCTCTTTGGAGGATGGGATGAGGAGATGTAGGGAAGGAATAGTTTAGCTTCCTTCATAAGCTTTAGCTTTGTTTCTGTCTTTTAAAGCTGCACCTACACAAGCTTATCATCTCCATGTTTTCCCCCATTCTCCCTTCTCCCACCATCCTCTTTATTCTTCCCTCGGTCCCACTGCAGGATTTCCTCCAAGTGTCTGAGAATATAGAGTCCAGGGTGCTGGGTTCTTCCACCTGTGTGCCTTCAGGCACATCACTGAAACTCTGTACAGATGGTTCCCCATCTACCCAGTGGGCACCAGCTGCTCTCTGGGTGGCAGAGCAAGCCTCTCCGAAAACTCTCCCCAGACAGAAATCCACTCCTCTCCCAACCAAGGATGAGGGGGGTCAGTAAACATGAGCAGAGGTGGGTGGAGGAGTGGTCCTTTCAATGCATATTCCCTTCGTCTCCAGCCTGAGCTCTGTGATGGGGCCTCTCCAACACTGGACTCCATGGAAGGTACTAGAAACAGACAAGCAGCCTTCTTATTTAGAATGAGGGAACCAAAAGGCCATGATGGATTGACTTGTCCCAGCTCAGGGGCTTTACAAATCCAACCATCAAAATAACCTTGGAAGCTGGGCATCATTCAATCCACTCAACAGACAACATAGACTTGACCAAAAACACCAGCTAGATAGACTGGGGCCAGATTTTAATTCTGCCCCCACCATACTCACCCAATCTACTGTGCCCCCACTGCCCCGTTTGCACCAAAAAATGGCAAATTGGCAAGTATTAGAATAGATGAGCCATGTGGCCAGGACTACAGGTGGTAAGATACCTCGCAGGCACTGCCTGTCCCACAAATATCTGGCGGTAGTGATGACAAAACAGCCTCCTTTGGATGAATCAACTGGAAACAAAGCAGTACTTATCACCATTAAGAATGTGCTGCTGACCTTATACACCCATCCTGCTCAGACCTTGGGCAATGGCCACTCCAGACACCAGCACAGGGAGCTGTAAGCTCTAAGTCACAGACATCTGCAGCAAGCCAATGACACTCTTCTTCCCCTATTAATGTGCTATTTGAGAGACACTTTGGTAATGAGCTAAGGGAATTCACTGGAGCTCAGGGACAAGCTTTCAGCTGGCCAGCTCTGGACATCAGGCAGGAACTTGGAAATCTTCCAGTGGCAGCTCAGAGAGGGGCTCTGGGGGCTGGGACTGAGGCCAGGTAACAGCTGTGGCCAAAAGAAAACCACTGAAGCAGAAGAGCTGCATAGTAGGCCTTTCCAGATTTCTCTGGAGAATGGACATATCAAAAATGCAAAGGCTGTAGTTTGATGAGTTCAATAGGACCCACTGGTGACAGAGAAATAAAGAGGAAAATATGGGGTGATGTCAAGTGTCTGGGCATAAGCAAAGTAAAGCAAACGTGGCTCCTAGAGACACAGGAGGGTGGTAGGGAAGGCTTCCTGAAGCAGGAATCCTCCCAGACCTTTCCTGTGTGTCACAGAGCAAGTGATCCTGTCCAGGGGCAGGGAAGGAGGGGCTCTGAGCTACACAGATCCCCCAGGAGGTGAGGTATGGGCACTACAGGGCAGTGTCTGCAACGAGCCTGGGGACAGCATGGCCTCTGAGCTTCACAGTCCCAGGAAACTGCAATAGAGAGAAAAGGACTTGGGGAAGGTGGCAGGAAATGCTTGAGTGGGTTGTTAGAGGCCCCCTCCTCTCCCCAGAATGTCCTTTACATGCCTGTGTCATAAACTAAACAGTGCTGAGATGCCCTGGCACAGAGCATCAGGAGCCATCCTGAGAAAACCACCCATGCAAAGGTGATGGCCCTAGGCTGACATCTTGGCACCAAGTGCATAGGGAGAGGGGGCCTCCTATATCAGGGGGATCGGTGTTGAAGGGGATGGGTATTCCACAGGACACCAGGCTATTTCCTCTGAGCATCTGGGAAACTCTTTGTTGAGGAATGTCTGGCTAGGCAACAGGCCCCTGGGCACCAAGTACTCAAGCATTTCTAAGGACCCAGAACAAGTGACTTAGGAGACCAAGTCCCCAGGCTCAGGCTCCCGATATCCTCTCCAAGTTAACAGCTGTACTTAAATGATAGAGTCTAGAATGAGCAGAACTCGTCCCTGCCCAAAAGGATATATGGCCTCAGGTAGACAGCAGGATGCGGTCAACTGATGAGAAGGGCAAAGCTCCATCAAACCTGAACAAGGGCTGAGGTGAGAGGACATGTTCCCATCATGCATCCATCCAAGATACATCAGGGCCAGGCACTGCTTGCCTGCCCCTCCCCCAGGGACTCTGCTCCTGGAGAGGTTAGGAAGGGCCCAGGGCAGCTTGTGAACAGCCAGGGGAAGCACCAGAGGGCAAGAAGGCCAAGGGAATTGTGTGATGGCAAGGGAGTCATAGCGAGAAGAAGAATTTCCCCTCCCCGCCCCTCCAGCCACAAAGACAGATATAGGACAAACATGGGTTCTCAGGAGCTCCTCTTGCTTGGACAAGGGATAGGAGACTGAAGGCTGCTACGGTCTGCAGCAAGACAGGGTCAACACAGAGGTGAATGAACACCCAGTTTATCCAAAGTGACAGATTTCTGGGGCCCACATGGAGCTCTTCTCCCTCTGTCTTGTGTGCACTGTCTGGCCTGCTTCCTTGACCTCTTTGCACCTCATCTGTAAAATGGGGCTACTATTGCCTGCCACTAGAGTTGGGCTCTTGGAAACTGGAAGCAAGGAAGTTAGTTCCCCCTTCCTGCTGGGACCCTGTGTTGGTGCCATGGCCTGGAGGCCTGCTTCACTTCATTTTGGCCAAGAGCATAAGAAGCCTGCTATAGGAACATTATTCACACTTGTCAGACCTTCCACTGGCTTTGTTGGCCATCCTGCCCGAGGCCTGAGTTGCTGCCAACACTGCTGGCCCTGAGGACACATGTGTCCCAATCTGGCTGCAAAGAGACCTTGAGCCTTGCACACTGTGCCTGGCAGTGATCTCATGCCAGGCCAAGTTGACCTCAAGTCCCGAAGAAAACAAGCTAGGCTGCAAGACCCACATCAGGAACCAGGTACCCTGGAAAAGCACATGAGGGGACACCACCTCAGAGCAGAGGCAGAAGAGGCAAATGTTTGTCTGCAGGCCTGTGGGCTGGGAGCCCAAGACCCAGGCAGGACCTTAGAGATTACGGCCACCACCTACAGGGGGCTCTCTGGCTCGCAGGCAGTTGTAGTGCCCCAAGCTACGCCTTTGGCTACAGACTCCCGCAGAGTCCCAGGGAGCATCACTGGTACTCCTGGCACATTTCCACCCCAAACCAAAGAAACACACAGGGCAGGGTGCCCCAACCCCCCACATAGTGCCCCTGGCCTCCTTCTCACCTTCTAAAGGCCGCAGTTCTGTGAGAACCGCAGTGGTCATGGGCAGACACCCCGACGTTAAGGGAAACTGACCATTGCAAGCATTGCCAGGCTGGCTATGGGTTACGCTCAAGATAAAGGTAGAAGAGGACGGGAGTGCAGTAGGGTGGGAGGTGAACAGAAAAACCAGTCTGTGCTCCCACATCCCACAAACCACTCAGCATGCTTCTCAGGTAGGGCCAGGCCTCTGTGTGCCATTACTCAGGGATGGTTCATGCCCCTCCGGAGCACCATGGCCCAGGCCAGCCCCCATCGTCTGGCAGCCTCGATTCCCCTGGGTTCCTTGGCACCCACACAAGCAGTCACTATGTACTTAGCACTTCTTTACTCTTTATCCCCATTTAGTCATAATAGAAGCTGTGTTCTCAATCTATTGTCACATTTGTGATCCAGAAAGCCCTCATTTCCTGCAATAATCTTAAGTGACAATTCAAGGCTAAATGTACTTTAATGTTTTGTAATGCTTCTAAAGCAACATCTCGAAATTATAATACAGCCCCTGAAATTACTAGTCTGAATGCAAGAGGGAATGAACAACTCGCAAACAAAATGAAAATCTAGCAAATTGATCTGAGGCTGAAATGATAAGGTTCAGTAAGTTTTAGCGACGTAAGTGGGAGAATGCTGGGGTGACCTCTGCCAGGTGGCCAGATGGCCTGGCCGGTGGAGCAGACATTTAACTTCAGGAATGAATGCCTTCTTATTCTATCTTCCCTATTAATCAGGGAGGAGACATCCAGGATCTCCTCACCTGACTTTTCACAGGTGGGAAAATGAGGGGCACGTTTGGTGGGGAAGCAACCCCCTAGACCAAGGAGGAAAGTTTTAGGGAAGAACTACAGTAGGGCAGTAGAGGAAGGGCAGGTAGCACTGAGCCAGAGAGAGCCTACTTCCACTGTCCAGAGATGGTTCTCCGCTGATTCCGTGCATTCTTGTCAATGCTTACTCTATACCTGATTTATTTCCAGTATTATTCCTAAGTAACAGATGAGGACCTTGAGGCTCAGAGAAGTTAAAAGGTTTAGGAAAGTCCACAGAGACAGCTGTGTGGCCTGTGTTTGAACTCTGATCAAAGTTCGAAGCTTATGCTCTTATTTTACAGTAAAGCAAATCGGACTCTTTAAGAAGTATTTAAGTACAAAAAGACTTTCATTAAAAATATTAATAGTAATAACCCAGAGAATAAATAAAAACATAAACTGGGGAAAATATTTCCTGTACATATGGCAAACAAATGCCTATATAATATAAAAATATAAAATATATATTTATATATATTATATATATATAAAGAGCTCTTAGAAATCAATAGGGAAAGACTAATAGTCTAAAGGAAAATAGACAAAGGATGTGAATAGGCAGTAGTAATAGCAATAAACACATCAAAAAATAATTAACTTTACCAATATATGAAAGAAATGTAAATCAAAACGGCAATGAAGAATCATTTTCACCTTTCACCTAGGTGTTAAAGATTGGTACTATACAGTGTTAGTGAGGTTCAGGTGGAAGGAGGGAGGGGGCATTCCCACTCACTGTTTAAAGAGAAAACCTGGGGCACCTGGGTGTCTCAGTGGGTTAAGCGGCCGACTTCAGCTCAGGTCATGATCTCGCGGTCCGTGGGTTCAAGCCCTGCGTTGGGCTCTGTGCTGACAGCTCAGAGCCTGGAGCCTGTTTCAGATTCTGTGTCTCCCTCTCTCTGACCCTCCCCCATTCGTGCTCTGTCTCTCTCTGTCTCAAAAAAATAAGTAAACGTTAAAAAAAAATTTTTAAAGAGAAAACCTGCTTAGTCCCCTTGGAAGCAACAAAATCCAAATCCAAAGGCACATACTAGTTTCCCCAGGAACTCCATCTCTGAGACTCCAAGCCATAAAAATATTCAAATGTGCAACTATTTTAATGTTTGTTTATTTTTGAAGGAAAGAGACAGAGTGTGCGTGAGCAGGGGAGGGGCAGAGAGAAAGGGAGAAACAGAATCCAAAGTGGGCTCCAGGCTCTGAGCTGTCAGCACAGAGTCCAACGGGGAGCTCTAACTCATGAGCCATGAGATCATGAGCTGAAGTTGGACACTTAACTAACCGAACCCACCCAGGTGCCCCTCAGATGCACAAATATTTTAGTACAAGGAAGTTCACTGCCAGAAACATTACCACCCAAATATCCAACAACAGGGGATATTTAATAATCATGGTACATCTACACATACCTGTTGAACCAATACTGGATACACTGAAATAGACCAAGACCGCATTACACCATTAAGTAGAAAAAAGCAATCCATAACACATGCCTAGTTTGTGCTCTTGGAAGAAATAAGAGACATGGGTCTAGATGCTAGATGTGCATCTGTGCATTTGTGCTTGTATAGGGAAACCTCTGGAAGAGGCATCCACCGTGGACACCACTGAGCAGTAGAATCAGATGAGGAAAAGGGAGTTTCAATTTCCACTTTATATAGTTTGATGCATTTTGATTCTTTAACTTTATTAAGACAAACAGGACATTCTCTAAGAAGGTGGGAAAAGAAGCTCTAGGTTTACGCGTAGTACGACTGGAACACTGTAGAGAATCACTAAAACAAGCCCTGCCTCTGCCTTTAAGGAGCGCATAATGGATCAGAAGTGGACTTGCATTCAGAGGCAAACAACTCTACAACAGGAGACCCCACAAAACCAGGAAAATAAAGATTCATGGCAAGAGAGAACCATTTCCCTCTGCAGAAGGTAAGGGAGAACGTGAAAAGCTGAAGAGAGTTTCTTAGAGAGGTGATTCGCACAATGGGCCTTGAGACAGAAGTAGCATTTTACTAGTTGAAAAGGATGAAAAAGGTATCAAGGAAGGGAAGACATGAGCAAGGCACTGAGAGAATATCAAGTGACATTTTGCTAAGCAAAGCCATTCTATACTCATTCTCTGGTCTAGGCCTAAGCTAAAAATATCGGAGTATAGCCCTAATAAGGGCAGGGCTGCCGCCAGGCAGAGGCGAGGTACAGACAGGTGGACTGAGCACAGAGGAGGCTGCCCCCTTGCCAAAGGAATCCATGGAGGCTCACCTTGGCCCAGCACTACCCTCTATGTCTCATGCTTAAAGTCTGCTGTGAACAATTCAAATTGGAGAGTGGAGCTTCTCTGACCTTCCCTTTGCATTACCTCCAGAATCTCCTCCCTACACTCCTTTCTTGGGCCCCTTGCCTTCCCATACACTCAAATCCCTGCCACTGAACAACTCAACGGCTTTACCTTGTGTGGTTGCAGATGCCCTCTTGGGCATGAATGCCAGGGTGTCCAACAAACCTAGGCCTAATTCTGGTTCTTCTTCTTTCTAGAGTTAGGCAAGGAACAACCTCTTCTTGCTCATTTTCTCATCCACAAAACTGGGTAACACTACCCAGTTGCTTGGAGAGCAATAAATTATCAAGAGTGGACCTCACCCAGAATCCAGCATTTATCAAGCTGTCAACAAATAGCCCTCACCTGAGGGAAGAAGCAGGGCAGATATGGACTCACAAAACCTTCCAGGGTTCGACAGAAACATCACAGGGAAGGTTTTCTGCATTCACATCTATCTCACCATGATTACTTAATCTGTGTTGAAGGAACACCTGCTTATAACATTTGGATCAAAACTTAGAAATGCGGTGAGGCAAGAAAGGTGCCTATAGCAAAAAACTTAAGGAGGTGCTCACTCTCAAGGCAGTTCAAGTGCAAGGTCAGCACCTGGCAATGAGTGTCTCCTTAAATTTTCTTGCCAAGGTGCCTACCTTGCCTTACCCTAGTCCTGAGCCAGGTCACAACAGTGGCTTCTAAATGAATTTCTTGAGTTAAATAGTGAAACTTCTTTAGGTAGAAGCAAGCAACTGATGGCCCTGGATGGACAGACATCGTTATTTAGGAGTAAGAGGAGAGGTGGGTGAATGTAGTTATAATTTGTAGTTTAGGAAGCCTGGGGCAAGAGTTTGTATTTACAAGGTCCTTGTCTCCCCTGTTCATTGGCCCTACCCCACTCTTTGCAATGCTCTAGTCAGCTGATATTAACATCCCAGGCTCCACTCTCTCCAATAAAGCACATGCTGCTGTCAGGACCTATCCTGATGCCTGGCTCATCTCAGTGGGGTGGAACTGAGTTTTTAGATGAGAAGGCAATGTGCAAGGATGCCTTCTATAAAGGCCTGCAAGTTGAAAGTAACACCAAGAAGGGGGCAGGGCTCCAGGTGAGCCTGAAGGAAAGAAAGTCACCTGCCCTGTTGGAGATCAAGTATTCTGGGGAAGCACCCTGCAGAGCTTCATTCTGTTTTTCAAACGTATGCAGTGGAGGTCCCTGGATTGTGAGTTTATGGCTGAGTTTCCACAGTTCCTGATGACAGATCATGAAAAATAGTTTTTTTTTTTTTCTCAAGCTCTTTCCAGGTCCCTGCAGATATGATTAAATCCATGGTATCTGAAAACTTGAGAATTCACCTCTCAAGTTTTTTTTTTTTTTTAATTTTTTTTTAACGTTTATTTATTTTTGGGACAGAGAGAGACAGAGCATGAATGGGGGAGGGGCAGAGAGAGAGGGAGACACAGAATCGGAAGCAGGCTCCAGGCTCTGAGCCATCAGCCCAGAGCCTGACGCGAGGCTCGAACTCACGGACCGCGAGATCGTGACCTGAGCCGAAGTCGGACGCCCAACCGACGGAGCCACCCAGGCGCCCCTCACCTCTCAAGTTTTTAAGCAGCCAAGCAACAAGACTGGGGTGAAGAGAGGGGCAGATAGAACCAGGAAGGGAAGAGATGCATAGGTTGAGGGAGAGGTCCCAAGATCAAAAGCAAACTTTAATTCTGAGGAGGAAAGAATGCCAAAGGTTTTTGAAAAGTATGATAAGTAGTATTGATTCTTACTGTATGAAAGTATCTAGCCTTAGTGTCGTGGAGCTCCTATTGCTTAAGATGATTTAAGAAAGTTATCAGAACACTGTAATTCTGGATGGATGGAGAGAAATGTGAGGAGAATTGACATCAAGAGGGGCTTCTGGGCAAAGAAAAATTCACACTGAACTAATTAGCTTTGGCTCTAGGCTTATAATTCTGCAGCACGAGTATCATAAATTGCTACCCAAGTCATTCTGTATAGATCTCAGTTTCATAGAGTGAGGGCTACTCATCCACCAATGCATTCATTTACTCCTTTACTTTCTCACACCTTTGCTAGGTGTCTAAAAAGAGGCAGGCACTGTGTGAAACACTGGAGACAGAAGCATAAAAGATTTTTGCCCTTGAGAACATCATGATCTGGTGAAAAAGAGGGATGACTCAACAATTTCCATAGACCCTGATGAGGGTCATGCTTCATTATCTAGAGGAGGAAGACAAGCATTAGGGTAGGGATAAGAATGATGATAATCTAACATATATGCAGTGTTTATCATATGCCACACAGTGTGCTAAATAATGGTGATAGAGCAATAAACGGTATAGTCTCTGCTTTTGAAGAATTTACAGTTCAGCAGAGGAGACAAACTCATGAGTAAGCAAATTCAGCCTAGTATCCTAAGGGCTGTGCTCTATCACCTCAGATGATGGGCAATTCCCACTCCCTACATCCAGTCTCAGAGGGATCAATGAAATCTTCCAGAAGAAGCAAGAGTTTGAGCTGAGACCTGAAGGGTGCCTGAATTTTACCTAAACAAAATCAAAATAGGGAGGGTTTTCTGGGTGGATGTAACAGCACTTAGCATATCTTGTACAACAGAGAACTGAAAGTTTTACAGACACATTTGTTACTGTTGCACAAGAGTCTATTTGGAGTGTGACAAAGCTAGAGCAGGTAGCAACAAGACAAGAAAGAAAAATGACTGAAGAGGAAGAAATAAAACTCTCATTATTCACAGACAACATGATCATATACAGAAAATCCAAAAGCTTCTACAGAGGAACTGTTCATATTAGTAAGTGAATCTCATGAAGTCCCTAGATACAAAGTTGATTTGTAAATGGTACAATAGCATTTTAAAAAAATGGAAATTTTTTAAATACAGAAATACAATTTTAAAATACTGGCAAGACCTGTACACTGAAAACCTTTAAATATTAATGAAAGCATTTAAGAAGGCCTAAATAAAGAGGTGTATACCATGCTCATGGATTAGGAAACTCAATGTTATAAAGATATAAATTCCTTCCAAATCAATTTTAGATCAGTTAAAATCCCAGAAGTTATTTTGTAGACATTTACAAGCTGATTCTAAAATTTATATACAAATGCAAACAGCTAAGAATAGCCAAGGTAATCTTGAAGATGAGGAACAAAGATAAAGGACTTATACTACCAGATATCATGAAATGCTATAAAGTGTTAATACTTAAAAACTGTGTGGTATTAGCACAAGAATAGAGAAACTGGCCAACAAAACACAAAAGATCCAGAAGTACACTTACACATATACAGTCACCTGATTTATGACAAAGTAACATTTCAGAGCAGTAGATAAAGAATGGACTTTTCAATACATGAGTCTTGATCTACTGGATCTTCAAACAGCAAAGATAAATCTTGTGACTTAGCTGAAACCATGCACAAAAATCAATTCCAGAACGATTGCTGATCTAAGGGTGAAAGATGTTTTAGAAGGAAGCACAGAAGCACCTCAAGTCCTGGAGTGAGCAAACATTTCCTTGCACTAACTGAATGAAACAGGACCTGATTAAAACCACAGGGTCAGAGAATTAAAAAAAAATACCTCTCATGTCAGCAAAGCATAAACCAAGCAAGACTCGTTCAGTGTCAAAGGAGTAGGAATAAGGAAGGAAAGAGATGCATGGGTCTAGCGGAAGTTCCTGAGACGGAAAGAAAACTTTATTTCATTTCTAGTAAGGAATGAAAGCTGAACAAAGTGAAAAGGATGTCTGAGTTTGGTGTCTTAAAGCAAAAAAAAAAGTATCTGACCTGAGCTCCTATAGTTTAACATGGTGATTTAGGGAGGTCAATGCAGGACGCTGCAACATTGGGGGATGGAAAAAGACACCAGAGCAATCATGAGCAGGAAGAGCTTCTGGGCAAAGGAAAATGCATACTGAACTCATGTAGCTGCTTTCCTTTAGGCTGACAATTCTGTAATATAAGTAAGTATGCAGATGAAAAACCCAGTTTTGGTCATAAGGGCATTCAATTGCTTCAGCATGATAGAAGCTAATGCCTCCAATAAACACTTCACTAATTGCCCCTGAGGAAGGAAAATAGAAGATGTTTACTACATGTAGATGCTCACAGAAGGAAATTGCTTTTTTAAAAAATCGAGTCAAATTCAGTAATTGATACTGTATAATTTGGGTCCCACATACCAAGGGCATAGGGGGTCAAGGGTGTTCAGAGGATAGAGTGACATTATCAGATCAAGTTTCTTAGAGGAGGGGTGCTTTGAGCCATATCTTAGAAGAAGCTCCTGTTTTGCAAATCAGTACACTAGGCCTTCGAGCAGACTTCAGAGCAATTTCCTAGAAGAAAATTGGTCATAACCACCAAATGAGATGAATGGACAAACAGAGATATGCAAATCCTGACCCAAGCAGAGATATGCAAATGACTTCATCTCTCCCCAGTGTTCTGAGGGTTACTAATTTCTCACCTAAACTTGCACTTGCTGTTGCTTGAAATAAAAACTACATCAAGTGACAGACTGCTTCTAGAAGACAGCAGAGGCGAAAGAGTGCTTTACCTGAGTTACTCTCAACTTGCCAAACTGGCCATCCGTCTTCACCACCTGGCATTGTGGGAAATCTTTGACAGCCAAGTAAAAGAGCCCTAATAAATCTAGAAGCTAGCCCTTCTGCAGCCCTTTAGGTTGCCAGAAAAGAAAAATCACAGATGCAGCTACCACTGGAGCAAGCTGGAAGTGACAGATTTCCCTGCATCATGTTCTCCCATAAGGAATTGAGAAGAGACCCTTTTCCCTGACTTGGAACATAGGAAGTTGGGTGCTTCAAAATCTTGCAGACTGTGCTATGGTGAAGGAAATAGTATGGCAGAGACTAACTGGCCCACAAGGAGCTTCATCTCTCAGCCTCCCTGAAGATCAGGCAGGGCCATGTGATCTAGCCAATGAAATGAAAATACAAGTAATTGAACCCCCTCAGTCCTGGCCCCGGAAGGTTCCCACACTTAGTATTCTATGCTCTTTCCCCTTCTGTCATCCTGATTCAGTTGAGCTCAAGGACTTTGGGAGCCATGTATTGACGACAGCAGGCTCCCCAGCAAGAAAGATCATCACTTGGGGAGCCTATTAACAATCAGGAACATCCACTTTGGGTTTTACATAAGGGAAAAATAAACCTCAATCCATGATAACATTTTGGATTTGTTTGTTACAGCAGATAATGTTTTCTTAATTGATATAGAATGTTCCTGGATTATGACTATGTCTAGAACATTTGGGTGGTTTTACAGCTTTGGTATTGAAGCCAAGGCCATTCTGGACCATCAGCACCGAACAAAAGAAAAGAACAAACCACAGGAGCACATAAGCATTTAGAGTCTCTGGACCTGACAGAGGATGTGGGAATCAAAGGGTGAAGTATTCCCATTCATGCAACAGTCCAGTGCATGAGGGAGGCAGGTAACCAGATCAGATCGTCAGCATGAATGCATTCAGAGTTAGAGTAGATTACACGTGGATTTACAAGTGGATAGTCTTGCAAAATAAAGAAAGGCTTTCCACACAAGCGATGTTTGAAATTAGTCTTGAAGAATGAACAAGCAGGGACCAGGTAGAGGTGCAAGTGGAGCAGGGGAAGGGATGGAGCTGTAGAAAAAGGAAATAGCCCTTGCGCTAAATTACAAAGGTCAGTCTGGCTAGAGTGCAGCCAGAAGTGACTCTGGAGAGGGGCTCAGCAACAAGGACACCAAAGAAGTGTCTCTGAGACCATGCTCAAAAACGTGACCCTCCTCCTGTCAGGGTGGTGGGAAGGAAGGACTGGGACCCAGCAGAGTTGTTCTGAGTGTGTCCCTGGCAGAGAAAGAACAGAGGGTCCATTAGCAGAGAGTAGAAACAGGGCCCTAGCTAGGAGGGGGCTGCAGAGACTGACCAGGGATGAGAGGGGCAAGTAAACTTACTACTGTGAGTCCAGAGCCAGCTGGCATTCAATGCCCCCAGAAACTCCCCCTGCTGGTGGGAGGCTACAAGGGGCAGCCTGGGACTGTGTGACAAACCATCTAGAAGAGTGATTAAGAACACCGATTGAGAAGTTAAACTGGACCCACGAATCCAGTTGTACCCCTTGGTCCCTAACTATATGACATTGTATAAGTGATTTGACCTCTATAAGCTCTTTTCCATTCTACAACGACCAGGTGACTGCCATTGTTCTCAAAGCTTTCCATGGGCGGACATCCATGAAGCCCACAGCACAGTGCTCAGCACACAGTAAGTGCTCAGAGACGATCAGCTCTTAGTATCCTGACCAGAGAAAGTGTCTGGCCTGACTAAAGTAAGGGAGGGATGCGGCTAACAACGAGGGGAAAAAAATGAACCAATCCTTTCCCTAAAACCCCCATTCCTATACTCTGGGCAGAGTATAGCACATCTGGCCTCTAAGGGTCCCATGACCCTCAAATTCATGATCTGCTGTCCTATGCCTTCCCACAGATGAATTTCAAATAAGGTGACCCCAGGCACCTTTGTACCGTGTGACATGCTGGAAAATGTCCTCTCTCTGCTCCCTAAATAACAGCAACCCCTACCCTTACTCATTTATTTGTCTATCTACCTATTTATTTATTGTGAAGGCCCATTTGGCCCCTTGATGCTGACGGGCCTCCTGAAATGCCGCTGAGATCAATCACCAAAACACAGGTCTGCACTGAGGCCCTCAGTAACGAGCTACCCCATGCTGGGAAATTGCCATCTCAAGCGCCCATCGATTCCACCTGCTCCCCTCCCTCCTGACCTGCCCCAGCCTCACAGCTGGGGGAACTAATGGCTGCTTCAAGGCCAGCTGACCCCAGATGCTCCCCTGCCCCAGCAGGGGCCCAGGGGCAGCCGGTGGCTCACAAATGAATAAATGCTCTGTCTGCGGTCACACTGCTGCCTGCGTGCATGGCGGGCTTTCTGGTTGGAGGGGTTCCGAGGAGCGATGGTCATTTGTACCTGCTTAGCGGTAGCCTGTGTGCTTGACTGGCAGCCAGAGACAGGACCGCTGGGCAGGCTGGCGTTTGAACTGTAAACAGCCCTTTGACAGATGACAGGGTCTTCTAGAGCTGCCTCAAAAAGGTAACAGTAGGACTGAGACCTACAGGGGAGAGATCCCGACAGCAAGGAGCTGACAAAATTGGGCCTGGAAACGACAGAAGCTGGGGGACGTGTGTTCAGAAGACTAGCACAGGGGATCTCTTTGTGACAGCTCGGACTTGTGTGGCTCATGCAGCGCATTTGTACAACAATTTAACAGTTCTAATTGGGGCCCCCAACAAGCCCCAACTCTGCTGCCCACTCTCAGAAAATGATGTCAAGGAGGTGTTTCACTGTTGTCCTTATTATTATTATTATTAAGTGTAATCACAAATGCTGAAAAATGAAACTGGACAGATGCATCGATGTCAGTAAATGACTTGTACTTTTTCTTTTTACATGATGGGCATTATTTTTCTATTTAAATTGCTGATCTTCCTGTGGGGGTGAAGGGGAAGATTTAATTGCATGGAACTGTATATCATATTTCTCCTCTCTGGAGGTTTCATTATAGGCCTGAAACCAGAGAATTGCTCTGCCACCTCTTGCCTTCTCTTCCAGCTATTTCTGGGTTTTAATAATTATTCATTAATTGCACACTATGATAAGATCCTCACTGTTTTGAAACATTCTCCCTCTGGCCTCCATACTATTAAAGACCCCTGATTGCCTGCCAAGAGCGTAAAATTAAAAATCAAAGCACTACCTCTGAAAGGTTTAATACATGCCATATTGAAAGAGTTTTTGCAGCTTACAGCCATTTTCTTGCATCAGCAGCTCGAGGGAAAGTGCAACTCCATGTTGAAATTGTTCTCCTTTGAAACATAAGTCAACAGGACCAGCATTGGGGGAATTTTTCTCACAGCTGTTATCTCCTTTGGATGAGCGGCTTGTTTCCTGAGATAAAATTTGCCTCTTGCTGATGTCAGACCTCAAGGATAACTTTAGACTGCAGGAGAGAACCTCCCTCAAGGTTCTCTTAATTATAGACAAGCATCATTTTAAAAGGGCAGATTCCACTCAGACTGGCCCCTGAGGCCATTAGAAATAGAATCGCAGACATTTTCCTGCAAAGCCTAAAGCCATCCTGCATACTCCTCTTCCCCTGACTCGGTATTTCTTACTCCTTCAGGGCTGAGCAAGAGATGGACTTTCTGGTCAACCCAATAAATTTTACACAGGTGTTCATTCAACATAGGATGAATGAATGAAGAATGAATGGATGAATATGGAAAGTTACCAAAGGACAGGAAAAGGATAAGCTAGAATTTTAAACAAAAGAAAACAACATCTTGCAAACTTTGCAATTACTGTCACCTACTGAAATCTACAGCCCAGAGCAAGCTAATACTTGAGATACAAAATAAGACCCAAATCACTTTTGCATGCATATCCTCTGCTTCCTTTTCATGCTCATCATGGAAGCTCTCATCCACATTGCCCTCAGCCTTTCAACAGCTTTCTCAGATAAGGAGTTAGTAGAGAAAATTATACAGGCAGATCAGAGCAAGGTCCTGCTGAATTGTTTGCCCCTCATGGTGGCAAATCATTGCCTTAGGAAGGGAGTGGAAGCATCCTATGTCCTTGGGCCCCACCCTTGTATTCACTCTCCAAGGACATTCTGGGATTCCAGAAGGAAAGTTGGTGCTCCAGGATCTCAGGAGTGACTTAATGGTTCAACCAGATTATTTTGGCTAACCAGAGAGGACAGGATGAGAGAACAGTGTGGATTAGGAGAATAGAAATTGGGCATCCACTAAATACTTTTTATTAAATTTCAACTGTTCCAACCTTCCATTGCCTCCTCTACTGATAGAAAACACTCAAACATCTAGTACCTGAAACTCCTTTGATCAAACACCAAACTCTCTACTGGTCAACACAAATCCTCTACTCCGATAAGAATTTATTAAACTCTGAACAAGCTTGGCCTTGATTGGGGAATTTGCTCATAGGTCTTCTCCTACTATGAATAGCCCACTCGTTGTATTACTCAATTTATCCTAAGCAACAGAACCAAAAAGGATGTGTATGTATATGGACAGAGATTTATTTCAAGGAACTGGCTCATGTGCTTGTGGAGTGCTGGTAAATCCAAAATCTGATGATGGAGAATAGTAGGCCAGAGACTCAGGGAAGAGCTGCAGTTCATGTCCAAAAGCAATCCACTACAGCAACAGGAAGAGTGGATTTTGAAGATGAGGTCTGAAGGCCCTCTGGTGCATAATTCTCTCTTGCTCAGGGGAGGTCAGCTTTATGCTATATTCTGGCCTTTAACTGATGGGATAAGACCCACCCACACTGGGGAGAGCAATCTGGTTTACTCAAAATCCCTTTTTAAATATAAATCTCATACAAAAAGCACCCTCATGGGACCTGAGTAGAAATTTTTTCAAGAAGACATACAATGGCCAACATGAAAAGATGCTCAATATCACCAATCATAAGAGAAATGCAAATCAAAACCACAATGAGGTACCTCCTTTCACCTGTCAGAAAGGCTAGACTCAAAAAGAAATAGCAAGAGTTGGCAAGGATGTGTAGAAAAAGGAACGCTCATGCATTGTTGGTGGGAATGTAAATGGGTACAGATGCTGTGGAAAAAAATATGGAGGTCCCTCAAAAAATTAAAAATACAAATACCATATGATCCAATAATTCCACCACTGGAATTCCTCCCCCAAAAAGAAAATAGTCATTTGAAAAGATATGCTTACTGTGGTGTTATTTCCAATAGCCAAGATATGGAAGCAACCCAGATGTCCATGGATAGATGGATAAAGAAGATGTGGTGTGAGATATGGATACACAGATACAGATACACACACACACACACACACACGGGAATATTACTCATCCAAAAAACAGAATGAGAGCTTTGCCATTTGCAACAACATGGATGGACCTAGATAGTATGGTGCTAAGTGAAAGAAGTCATAAAGAGAAAGACAAATACCATATGATTTCACTTACATGTGGAATCTAAAAAACAAAATCAATGAACAAAAAGCAGAATCAGACCTACAAATAACTGAGAATGGATGGTTGCAGGCAATGGGGCACGGTAAAATGGGTGAAGGGGAGTGGGAGATACAGGCTTGGAATGAATAAGCAAAGGGAATACAGAGTACAGCATAGTAAGTGTAGTCAATATAATTTCAATAGCATTGTATGGTGATAGACAGTGGCTACACTTGTGGTGAGCACAGCATAACATATAGACTTCCTGAATCACTATGTTGTATGCCTGAAACTAATGTACATTGGTTATCAACTATACGCAAAAAAATCAAATTAAAAAGAAAAAAGACACCCTCAAAGAAACACCCAGAATAATATTTAAACAAATACCTGGACAACCAAGTTGACATATAAAATTAACCATCACATTCTTGATCTGTGAATTTGCTTATAGCTCTTTTACACTATGTATCTTCCCTTCTTTCTTCAACCACTCCAAATTTTGCCCTTCCTTCCAAGTGGGACTCAAGTCTTCTCTAAGAGGCTTTCCTGCTCCAAGTCAGGGTAGAACTCAGCTGTCAATGGTCTGTTTCTTCAAGAAAGGGCTGTGTATCCAGCTCTTAGGAGTTCTAGGCATTCCTCACAGTGAACACCATCACAGCTGGTCTCAAAAGTAGACGCCAGCCAATAGTCCACTGTGATTTTTATCATCATGTAATGATTTTGGAATGGTAGGCACACCCTGCTGGCTCACAAAGGATGTCAAACACTTGGAAATGTGGGAGATCAAATGGATATAGACACTTTGGGACTCAATTTAGATTCTACATAGTGAAACTAAAAAGGCTCTATTTTAATTGCCTTTTGCTGCATTATCATTTTAGTGGCTTAAAATGAAAACTGTTTTAACATATCCCACAATTCTGTGAATAGACTCAGCTTGGCTGGGTGGTTCTTCTGTTTCACATCATGGTAGTTGGGGTTGCATGCATGGGGCGGGGAGGCTGGAATGGGCTAGAATATTCCAGAGAGTGATGTCCCTGGGGGACATCCTAGGGGGACGCCTGGAAGGCTGAGCTCAGCGAAGGCCCTAGAACTGGGAGAATGTTCTCTATTTCCATGTAGTCCCAGGGCCTCCCTGTCTCCACATGGCTTATATATACAACCCCTCTGTGTGGTCTCTCCAGCAGGGTGGCCAGATGTTTTATATGGCTTCTCAGGGATCCCCCTAAAAGACACAAGTGGAGGCTACCCGGCTTTCTTAAGGCCAAGTCCAAGACTGATATGGCATCATTTCTTCTACATTCATAGTTGGCTAAAGCATGTCACCAGCCCAGCCCAGGTGCATGATGGAGAGACTCTCCAAGGGCAGAGAAACAGTAACGGGAAATACCTGTGATTTCCACTGGTGACAGAGTGGCAGGGACTGCTACTCTGACTGTGGTTTGTTACCTAGATTCCTAAGTTAGGGAGCACAGGCAGGTGCTACATCTCCATTAGGAGATGATGAAATTAAAGAGATGTTATTTTTCTATCCTATCCAATTTCATGAACCACCTAAATTCTGTCCCATGAACCCTTATGGTTCTGAGGACCCCAGATTAAGAACCCCTAAGTTAAGAGCTGAGGGTGCTTATAGTCAGGCATTAGAACACTGACATAACAGAGCACCGAGGGACCTCAGATCATCTGATCTGGCTGGTATGCAGTAAAAATTCATGTACCTTCTGAGGTCAGATGCCTGGGTAACAGGGAGAGCTTCTGACTGAGGCTAAAAGAGGCAGGAGGCACCTGGCCCCTCCGGAGGCACACGTGTTCACTGTGCTGCCCCAGTGACCAACATGAGGCCCTTCGTTTGGCTCCTGCATTATACAGCAACAAAGGCCCAGGGAGCAGAAGGTACTTGTCCAAGGTCACAGGGCAAGAATCTAGAGAACCTGAGCCTTGGATTTCCTTGGCCATGAGTCTGGAAGAAAGTTCCTGGCTCTCAATTCTGCCAGCTGCCTTTCTCACTTTGACATTGTTCAAGGCATCCCTTGTGCCCTATCTCCATTAACAGCAACCCTTATAAGAGAAAGAAGCACTTACCACTAAAGACAACAGACAGAAAGCACTGCTGCCACCTTCCCCCACAGGAGCTCCCCAGACCATCACTAAACTTATCGCCTCTTCCCTCAGGACCTTGAACAGCATCTTCAGTTCAAACCCTCAATGCCTTCTCCTACAGAAAACCTTGCAAACCCCAAGGGGACCACCCTCCCAACAGCCCTTGTTCTTACCTTCCTACCCTGGTAACAACCTCTCTGTGATGTTATTACCCAGGGTTTTGTCTCCACCAAATGATGAAGTCTGTCTCGCTTCCTCATCAGCACTGAGCTCTCCCACCTTACCTACCTCATGCCCCTGCCATGCTACACTAACCTGGTGCTTCCCGCCTCCTTCTACTAGAACTGACCCATGGCTCCCTCCCAAGCAAATAAAACTTTATAAAAAAAGACTCAAAAAGGCAATGCCTAAGGATGAGGAACATATTGCAAAGGATGAAATTTCATCCTTGCTAGGCAGGTATCATGAAATACAAATGCCTTCCTACTTACCCATTCATACAATTTGTTTATCATACATGATTTTTTTTAAATTTTTTTAATGTTTATTTTTGACAGAGAGAGAGAGAGAGAGAGACAGAGCATGAGCAGGGGAGGGGCAGAAAGAGAGGGAGACACAGAATCGGAAGCAGGCTCCAGGCTCTGAGCTGTCAGCACAGAGCCTGACGCAGGGCTGGAACTCACACTGTGGAGATCATGACCTGAGCCAAAGTTGGATGCTCAACTGACTGAGCCACCCAGGCGCCCCTATCATACATGATTTTTTTAAGTTACCTTTATTAAGGGCTTACTTCTGGTTAGGCATTGAATTAAGCACTTCCCAGGTATTAGTTCAGTTAGCTGTCTCCATGAGTCTAAGATCAATATGATTTTCAAGCTCATTTTATAAGGGAGGAAATGGAGGCACAGAGGGGTTCAAGGACTCTCCTATGTCCACATAGCTATTCACCCCGTCTGTGGGACTAGCGTGCTTATTCTCCTGTGTCATGTTACAATTTTCATCTTGCCGTTTCTTGGCCAGGTTGTAGGGGAAGCAGCTGATAGGGAAAGTGGCAGTTGTGGATGAGACCCTCCTTTGGGCTTGTCCCTCCTTACGTAATCCCCACCCCACCCAGGCTCCCAGCTCCTCAGGGGTGAAGCTTTGCATTCCCTGGCAGGGGAGGCCACTGCTAGGCCAGCCTACTAGAGTTCAGATGACAAGCCCACTAAATGAAAGTGACAGCCAATCCCATGAATATGTTTATAAAAAGACAACTCAGCATCTCAATTTAACTCCAAGAAAATTCAATTTCACTTGGGGAGCACTCTCCCTTTGGCCTCTGCTACACTGCCCTGATGTCTCTCTTATTTAAATGTGTGCAGCTGGAACCTTCCACTGCTCTGCAGGCTGAATACCCCTCAGAGATTCATAATGGGAAGGAAGGCACTGCTGGATTCATTAAATCGCACTAATAGCACCAGTCCTTACCCAGGAATACTTGGGAGAAGACACATTTTTGAAACCACATGTAACAGAGGGGAAGACTGGCCTATGGGTTTCCTGCAGCCCTCGGTCTTCCTTCCTTTGTATGCTTACATCTTCCTCAGCCAGTTTGAAGCAAAGGACCAGAGAGAAATTGAGAGTTTACTGGACCTTTCTTGAGAGCAGAAATGCTCCAGGGACTTCCAATGACATGTTAATTTCCTTTGTGCCAAAACAACTGAGCCACTGACCAGACCAATGAGCACATCCATGTCCCTGGAATGTACTCATTTCTGCATCTCAGTCTTTGATCACAACATTCCTCCTTGCCTGCAAGGTACCCCCTGCCTCCTCTTACCCCACCCCTAACCGGCCTCTTCTTCATTTACCCCTTCCTGGTGCTGCCTCCTCCCTGAAGCCATGTCTCCCCAACCCTATCCATCAAGAATCCTCAGGACTTCTGGAATATTCACAAACAGGATAGTGGTGAAGGGCACAAGGCCTGGTTTCAGGCTGCCTGGGATCACATCCCAGTGCCACCATTTATTCATTATGTCACCTTGAGAAATTTTTTTCCTAATTACTCATTTTCCTACACAATTTGTCCAAAAGTAAAATGAGGCAAACAGTACCTATAAATCATGCTTTTAACATTAAGTAAATAACATGTAAAGTGCTTAGTATGATACCCAATACATGGTAAGCACTCGGTAAATGCTATATAATTTCATCTCTTGCCCTCTATAATCTACACAGCCAGGTATCATCAGTTTCAGCTACATGAAGCTGCTCCCCACTTTACAAACACCATGCATTTTTACAGGTCCTGTCTTAATTCTCTTTGTCTAAAATTCTCTACTGCCCCTTCTCTGCCCAACAAACTTCTAGTCATCCTGTGAAGTCCAATTCAAATGCCCCTTCCTCTGACATGCCTTCTTCGAGCACGCAAACAGACTTGGTCCCTTCTTTATGTGTTCACAAAATTTATACATAACCTTATATGTAAGCGCTTAGCCTTCTGCTTTATGGTTAGTTGTTTAAAAGTCTGTATGTGCCATCAAACTGCAGATCTCAAGAGATGAGTTACATTCATCTTTATGTCTTTAGCACCAAGCTCGGAGGTATATGCTGGGCTTAATTGGATCCTTCTGTGTATAGGTTGTGTTCTCTCCCCAGGACTGTTGGCTCAGCTTCTTATGATGCCAAAGCCAGTGCCTTTTATGTCTTTAGAGCTCAGAACTCAAAGGTTTTTGTTGGTGATAATGAATGCCCTCAACAACCTTAGCATCTGATAGGTTGTTCTGAGAGCTACTGTAGTTCAAATGAAGAACGCTTCCTTTTTTCTTTTTTCTTTTTTTTTTTCTTAATTCAAAGTCATTATGGCAAGGGCTAATGGTCCATCTATCATGTGCCCAGATATGGACTGCCTGCCGCGGAAAGAGAGAAGGAATGAGCACCACAGACGGTGAGGCCAGTTGCCTGGTCAAGTGATGTACACAACTCACAGCTAGAGGACAGTGCCTTGACCTGATGGTTCTCAGGTGTGGTAGGTTATTTCACACATACACGGAACAGCCTGAGACTCAGAGTAAAAGCAAGATCACACATGCTATGAAGTTCACATAGTAGGCAGAGGAAAGATGCAAACCCGGGATATCTTGCTTAGGAAAGAGGCTCTGGAAGGCGCCAAGTCCTAGGCTGTCTTCGGAAGTAGATTCTTTCAAACCTACACACTCACCACAAATACACACACTGGCACACATGCACACTTACAAGTGTGCACCCATCTCTCTAGGTCTCTCTCCCTTCTCACACCCATGCTCTTCCAACACTATAATGCATCATTTAAAAATCAGGCCTAAACACCAGTGTCTTTCTGGTCCTGGGAATGAATCAGTGGCCCTTACTGCTTGGAAGTCTATGTGAACAAAAAGAGTTTGTTGAAAACAATGTCAACCTTTCCAGCTTTTGATGAATAGCTTCCAACTTCAGTGGATTTCAAGAACCCATTACACACATACATATACATGCACACCCTTTGTAATTACCTTTTGATTGGAGACTCTAGGCTAAGCAGAAGTTCTAAGTGTAGACAGGTATGGAATGGCCCCCTGTATGGGGAGACTCAGCAGTGAGACAGAAACAGACAGCATTCCCGGACAGATGTGCCCAGTATCTAAAAAGGACGCTTTTTTACCCATACTTCAAGCAGGGATAGACCTATGGTGTTATTAACAGTAAGCTTAGGGGCACCTGAGTGGCTCAGGGGCTTAGGTATCCCACTCTTGATTTCAGCTCAGATCATGATCTCATGGTTCATGAGATTGAGCCCCACATCGGGTTCTGTACTGATAGTGTAGAGCTGGCTTAGGATTTGCTCTCCTTCTCTTTCTGCCCTTCCTCCTCCCCTCAAAATAAATAAACTTAAAAAAAAAAAGAGTAAGGCTAAATGTCACCTCCTTGGAGAGATTGCCACCAGAGCATGGTCAGCTTGGCAAGTAGAGTTGGAGCTAGATTCCAATCTAACCCCATACCCTTGACTAGGCCCCCTTGTAGGACCTAACAGTTCTTGTAGGACCCAAGAAGTCCAGAGGAGGATGAGCAACTCACCAGTGCCCCCACTACTGCACCTTGCCCTCATGTTATCCCATTATAGAGCATAGTCTCCAGGTTTTATTCCCTAGAAATAATGAGCTCATTTATATCTGAGTACAGATCACAGTTAGAAGGGATCTCTGGGACCACCTAATATAGCTCACTTGCTTCAGATGTGGACACTTGAGACCTCCACAGGGTGGAGTGATTTGCCCACAACCCTACAGTTTGGTTTGTGATGCTGTTGCCAGAATCCAAGCAGTGCAGAAATGGAGCTGTCATCCCTACAAAGAAACGCTCTCTCCCCGGCCACAGATAGCACCTCTAGCCTTGTCCACTGCTTTACAGCAGTCTTGCAAAGGCAGACCAAGGGAGAGAAGAGAATGCAAAAACCGCCCAGCCATCCCTTTTCCTGAAAAACAAACAAACAAAAAAACATGCCAACACAAAAGACTCACCATGTTTTCTCATGATGGGTCAGCAGAAAATTATTGCCATATGGGAAAAGCAGACTTTTTCCTCGACTTCTTAAACAAGTTTTATTTCTAAGGTCCCATGGGAGAAAAAACCCATAAGCTCCTTTGGAAGCCTGTTAAAAACAGTCTTCTGAAGACTGTCGTATATGCCCCAGTGGGAGCTTCTTCCTCTGCTCTCATTACAACTTAGATCCTTAAGAGTTCTTGGTGGAGACAGGGAACTTACTGTCCTCCAGTAAGCCCTCTCACACAGTCGTGTAAATGGCATAGGCATCACCCCTCAGCTTTCCTGCCTTCTTATTAATGGACATTGAGATTTTTCATTTTGTGGCCGCTTCATTTTCTAGCTCCCTGTCCCTTGCTCTCTCCATGTGCCCCACCTTGGCCAACCATGTTCTAGTGCTTTGAGGACTAGGACTTTGCAAGATGTCTGGGTTCCCACACAAGCAAGGTGCCACTTTTTGAAATCAGAGGGTCCTAAACTTTCTAGCCTGTAGGGACCTCCAAGACAGTGGCTCAGCATCACCCATGGAGACTGCTTACCCTTCCCTACCCCCTAGCAATGGCAACCTGAGACTTCCTAGAGCTTCCAGACTCCCTGGTGAAGTCTGATATTCACTCTAGTTTTCTATGCAGCCCACACCTCACATTACAGAGTATAGGCCTGATCGTTCCACAGTTCCACATCTATGGGTGGCAAACCTGAACTCTAGAGCCTCAGAACTCAGTTATCCTGGACGGTCCATGTGCCTTCCACCTTACCAGTGTCCTCATCCCTGATTCACATTAAAATTAGGGGTCGTTAAAAACCACCACCGCCATTGCTTTAAAATAAGATACCCACCCAAGACCAACCAAATAAGCAACTTTGGGGATAGATCCTGGGCACCAGCTCTGTATATTAAAACAAAGCAAACAAACAAAAACAGAAAAAAAAATGCTTGATGGTTCTTAAATTTAGCTCGAGTTGAGAGCCACTGGGCTTCACCAGGCTACCCTCAAGCAGAGTAATTGAATGAATACATGCAAATAAATGTCTCAAGTAATAGAAGCCTTAAACAGATCTGTATCCATCAGCCAGTACCCCCTAGATATTCACTAAAGGTAAGGTTAAATTCAGCAAGGAAAGTGAATTCCCAGCCCCACAAGGGGCTGCCACCAACTCATCCTGCCACCTTTGAGCTGGAGGCCACGTCGCAGCCAAGGAGGCCACCCAGCCCTTGCAGAGAATGTCCTCCACTGTCTGCTGCCCCAGCTTACTGCTGCTCACTCTCAGGAATAAACTGCTACTGGTGGGTTAGCGGACCTTGGCTGGGCTGGGCTGGGCTGGCTCAGCACCCTCACCAGAGAACAACAAAGTCAGAAGAGCCAGAGATATTCGCTGCACTCTCTTCTCGACTTTGAGGTGGAGGACATATCTGCCTAGTTGGCCCATAGTATTTGAATCCTTGTATTCCACCCCTGTAACCTGATGGAGAAAGGTCCACGATCGTTTTCCTATTCGCTTTTTGACTTCAGTCTCCTTATAGCTACCAGACACTTTTCAACCAATTTGTGTAAGTGGTCAGTGAACACATGTCCAGTGTGGAAAAATACACACCAAGTGCCTATCCCTTTAGAGCTTTTAGTAAGGTCCACACAGTCTGCCTCGTAAAACCCCCGGAGCATCAGCCCACTAGGCAGTGTTTCCAAGAAATCTTCTGGATCTGCTGCTTCCTCCTCTGCCTGACAAAGTGCTAGGGATCTGAGTTCACTAAGCAAATGCTTGGTTTCCTTCTGGGGTGCAACAAACGCCTTTACTCTCTTCATTTGCAGAGACTGCCAGTAATGGCATGCTCTCTGTGTCCCCTGCCCCCCCCCCCAAACAGGGCAGCTGACATTCCTGCAGGGCACGTATCCCATCTGATGCAGTCTGACCCAAACCCAAGCCAGCCTTCCACTCAAGTGTCTAAAACAAGGTTCCAGTCCATGGTTATGCCTTTACTGTCTCTTTGCATTTAGGCCAGCATTAGATAATGCCAAGAATACAGAGTTCCTTGGGCTCCATCCCAAGTCCCTGTGCTACTCCCACACTGATCAAAGCCCAGTCTCATCTCTCTTTCAATTCTGAACAGAGTTCTTTATGACCTTGAAAGAAGGGCAAGGACCCCAGGCCCCAACTAGAGGAAATGCATTCCACCAAATGCAAGACTGAAGCACACCAAGTACACCAACCACCCAGAGACATCTTAATAAGCCACAGCAACATAAAGCTGGCTTCGCACAACAAACATGTTCCAACCAGGAGAACAGCAATGCTTCTCAGCCTGGGCTATGCACAGGAATCAACTGGGGAGCTTTTAAAGTATACTGATGCCTGACTTTCATTCCCATAAACCTGATTTAATTGGTCTAGGGTTCAGCATGGTCATTAGGATTTTTTAAAAAGCTTCTCCAGTGATTATAATGTTCCAAGCCAAGGTTAAGGAGCATTGTGGCAAAGGGAGACTGAAAACACAGAGGTAGAGACCACAGGGGAGGCAAAAAGAAGAGACATGGGGGGAGGGGGAGAGATTTGGACTGAGATTAAATGAAATGAAGGGGAACAGAGAACGTCTGGAAGAAAAACCCAGGGCAGGAAGGAAAAGGACAGGGGAAAGGGGGCCAGGCCAATAGATAGAGATAATATAAGTGTTGGGGAAGGCGGGAGGAAGAAAGAGAAAAACAGGCCCAGGATAGACCCAGATGGCAAGAAGGCACACTAATGGTATTTGAGAGCTTACTGGGTGCCACGCGCATTTAGCCCGGGGCCTCACCAGAGAGGGGGACGAAGAGAGGGCAAAAAGAAAGAACAAGGAGACAAAGGCAACAAAGGGAAGAGAGGAAGGGAGGGAATTTTTCACAGTGAGAATGAAGAAGGTTGAGCAAACACGTGTAACCTGTCCCCCCAAAGCCGTCAACAGCACTAGGCAATCAATTTCAATAAAATCCCAGGGGACACAACAACCCCAGGGTTTTCATTAAGCACAACCTGGTCTTTTTCCTTCTCACACGCAGTTAGTTGCCAGCCTCCTAAAGATGTTCGTCCTTGCACTGTGTTGGGAACGGGCCCGCTGGGAGGGAAGCAGGGCTCCCAGGACCTGGGAGGAATTGCTTCTTCATGGGGGGTGGACGATTTGGCTGCTTTGCAAAGCCTCAAGTTCACGGAGGCCCCTGAAAATGAACTATCAACAGCAGCTTCATTTTTTTTTTTCCTTTTCTGAAAACAATCAAAAAGAAGAGGCTGCCAAGGGAGCCCAAAAGCACAGTTATAATTAAAGTTTCCTTAGCATTTTCATTAGAAACCTGTTTTAGCAGTTCGTACCTCGGCTGTAAAACCCGAGCTGCTGCTCTGTTTCTGAGGCTCAGGGTCTCAGTAGGAGCAGAAATATGCTTTGATCCGAACAAAAAAATTGCACATTGTGCTAAGTGGACCATCATGAGGGGTAAATTCTACTGATACTAGACTTGGTCCCCACTCTCCTCAAACACAAATAAAGAATATTTCCTAAAAATGAAAGGAGCCACCATTTGTGTCCAGTGACCTGGAGATTCACAGGAGTCGCAGGAGTCATTTTCTGCAGGAGTGCCGTTCCTCCAGGGGAATGACTTTCACCTATGGCCAGCTGCTGATCCAGGACAGAGACCCACAGGCTGCAGCTCTGAAGAAACAGAGAGGGAACTCATCTCCCCCTTGACAAAAACTAATTTAGGTCCTTAGGAACCTTAGCTTGGGTGAGTATGAAATATTTCCCAGTGATATGACAGTAAATAGCAGAAAGTATTCCCTGATGGCTAAGCCAGTACGAGTCCTCCATGCTAAGTGAACAAGCTCCATGCTACAGGTGTTACAGCCCATCTGGCCAGTCCTGACTCTGGACCAAAAAGAAAGTCAGCTCACCATTGACCCACCACAACGACCACCACTTATACAGCCTCCACTGTGGGCCATGCCCTACTCCCAGCACACCGAGTACTTTACAAATAGTAATTTGTTGAGTCCCAAGATCAACCCTATAAGGTAAGTATGATTGTGAGATTTACTTTACAGATGAGGAAATCGGAGCACAGAGTGGTGAAAGTAATCCTTAAAAGAGTTTGCAGTGGTGAACTGGGGATAAAACCCAGCCAGACATGGACTCTTGCCTTTGTAGCCTGTCTTTAAAAGTTTCCCTCCCTCCCTGCCTTCTTCTGTCCCTCCCCTACTTCATTTGTGTGTATGTGTGTGTGCATGTGTGTGTGTGTATGTGTGCGCAAAATATTTTGAACCCAGAGCCCAAAGTGTTTGGTCTGGTTTGGATGGGAGGCAGGGAAGAGATTCAAATTAAGTTTCAATTCACTACTACTAAATATTTACTGAGCATTTAATATGTACCAATTCCTATGTCTAGACAGATAGGAGAGAAATACTAGACGGGACCAAGCCAAGTCAGGTCTGTTCTGCTCTAGAATCTCTTAACTCCCCATCATAAATATGTGACTATATTTGGGAGGCAAGACACATAGGTGCAGGCATACTTACTCAGATACGCATACAAGCAGCAGCAATCCAAAAGATCATTTTAGCTAAGAGAGACCTGGGAAATCATCAAATTCAACCATTTCCATTTTACAAGTCATGTCCAATAGCCCTAATGGACTGAAGTGACTTCCCAGGGTCACGTGATCCACTGCCCCTGGTTAGGGTCAGTTTGAAGGCAGCATGTGGTGAGTATGAAGTAATTCCCAGTGATATGACAGTAAATAGCAGAAGGTCATTTCCTGATGGCTAAACTAGTATGAGTCCCCCATTCTAGTTGCTCCCAGAATCTGATCACTTGCCACAATCTCCACTGCTTCCACCCTAGCCTAAGCCCTAGGTTCCCACTTGGATTACAACAACGGTTTTGTTTTGTTTTTTTAATGTTTATTTATTGTTGAGAGAGAGACAGAGTGCAGAAAGGGGAGGGACAGAGTGCAGAAAGGGGAGGGACAGAGAGAGAGGGAGACACAGAATCTGAAACAGGCTCCAGGCTCTGAGCTGTCAGCACAGAGCCTGATGCAGGGCTCAAACCCACGAACCACGAGATCATTGACCTAAGCTCAAGTCAGACACTTAGCCAACTGAGCCACCCAGGTGCCCCACCCCACTGGCTTTCTAATCATCTTCCTTGCTTCTTCTCTTCCTCTTCCTCTTTGCTATTCTCAACACAGCATCCAGAGTGACCCGGTTAAAACTTTAGGTCAGATCATTACTCAGCTTACACCCTCTAATGGCTCAACATCCAACCCCAAGAAAAACACCAAGTCTTCACCACTTTCCTCCAGGATCTGGTCCCCTCACTGCTACTTTTCCTCCACCTCATTTGCTACCACCCCTCTTCCCTGACTCTACTCCACCACACTCGTCACTCAGCATCCCAGATATGCTCCCATCACAGGGCTTTTGTAGCTTCCTGCCCTCTATGTAGAATGCTCTTTCCCTAGATACCTACATGGTTCACTCACTCCCTCACCTCTTTTGGGTCTTTGCTCGATGTTACTTTCTCACTGTATCCTTGCTAACTATCCTATTTCAAAGTATATGCCCATGTTTTCGTCCTCTCTTGAGCACTAATCACCTTTTAGCATGCTATATACCTACTCTTTGTAGTGTTTTAAAATTTTATCAACCCTTCCATTAAACTATTAACTATAATGACTGGAATTTGTCTATTTTACTCTCAATCTCTAGAGTACACATTGGCATTTAGTGAACCCTCAACAAACACTTATTGCACAATGAATCCCTGTTCAGCAAATAAATGTATCAGTACAGTTCGGGTTCTCACTCATTGCTGGGTGAGAATACAAACCCAGTGCCGCCACGTTGAAAGACAGTTTGGCTGAAAACCAATCACACATTGGCATACACTGACCATACCACCCAGCAGTCCCACACCTAGTTATTTACCCATGAACTAAAAAGCTGTGTCCACACAAAAGCTTGTATGTGAGTGTTTATAGCAGTTTTCTTCATAATTGCCCCAAACTGCAAATAACCAAGAGGTCTTTCAACAGGTGAGCACCAGTTGGTTTTTCCTGTAGCATGCTTATCCATCATGAATGTGTGGATATGCAGATACAAACACTGGTATCTACATAACAAATGTGGTTTTCATGCTACATTTCTATTATAAATGTTCAAATTGGCACTTGTTTTTTGTGTGTGTGTGTTTACACCAGTCGCTCCAGGTGATGGGTATGAGTCCATCCCTAAGAGATGAAACCACTTTCACTACACTGACAGGGAGGGTGAGGGGCAATGTTTGGACTTGGGTGATGCCATCAAATCAATTTTCACTTTGCTACCATCTCTGCACTCCCGGAGAGCTCCTAACTCAGTGTCTGCCCTTGCGGTCCCAATGCAACTCCAGTCACAAGGTTTTGAATCCAAGATTGGCAGACATCAGTGGGCCCTATATCCCCTAGGTCCTGCTCCACTCCTCATTCTGTCCCTGTAGGAACAGGTACTAATTGTTTGTCTAAGGTCATAAAGCTAACCAGTGACAGTCTGGACTAGAACCCCAAGGCTGGTCCTCTGAGGGCCTAACAATCAATCATCCCTGTTAATATGCGTGGGTGTGGGTCTATGAAGGTATGTGTATCTTAAGCCTCAGTAATTCTGTTTTCCCCTTTGCTTAAACCTTTCCCTTTCATTTGTATTCCTTAGATTTCTCTTCCTGAAATGGTAAGCGATGGATAAACTTGCTAGCTTGCAAATGCAAGCAACAAAAACCAAAGATCCGTGTGTGCTTTGTTGAAGCACTGCCTTTCTGCATTTTGCATGTGACCCACTATTCCTTGACACTTCAAGCTTTTGCTTGAACTCAGTACCATGTCAAAGGATAAATGAGAAACTCAGTTTGTAGGTTAGCTGTACCATATGAAAAAAAAATGGGAAGAGCTTAATTTTTACAAAGGCACATTTCTGCTTCAAATGAATTTTAACATGAGCTAGCACACACATAGGAATTACTGAGAAATGGCATCAGCCCTCTGCCTCACATAACAAAGTGCAAGGCCTTCCCCACTGTCTTTTTTCTCTTAATAAAACAAAGACCCAGACCCAACACTGCGATAGAGTTGCCCCTTTTCCTGCAGAAGTAGGGAGGAAAATAAGAACTCTTTCAAGATGAATATAACTTTAATCTTGAGGAGTCTGACACTGAAAGCAACGGGGCACCTATTGTTTGGGAAATATTGATGCCTTTATCTGAAAAACAGTAAAATCAATTCAGTTTTTAGGAAAGCTCTTCAAGAAAAACAAAGAGAGAGAGAGAGAGAGAAGAAAGAAAGAAAGGGAGAAAGGGAGAAAGGGAGAAAGAAAGAAAGAAAGAAAGAAAGAAAGAAAGAAAGAAAGAAAGAAAGAAAGAAAAAGAAGGAAAGACCCCACTAGCTCCATCTGGGAAGAGAGGCCACTTCTCAAGGTTACTTCCACATGTACAATCCAAACATTCTTTGATGTGATGGAGTATGCAGGAGATCTCTGCTCTGGATAAGGCATCCAGGCTGGAACTCAAAAGGGAGCATGGTGCCTATTAGTTCCAATAAAATTAGCTTAAAGGATATGAAAATTTTATCAGATAAGCAAAATTAATTGAAATTACATCTCTGCCTAGAAGATACGCACACAGAAAAAAAGATCAGATACTACGTGACAATTAAAATCTCATTATGTATCTTGTCCCCAGTGATCCATGGGAGATTTGAGAGCTACAAGAGAAAGGCTGAGCCTCTTGGCTCTGCAGCTGATGTGGGGGAAACCTGGTTGCCAGGTAACCCATTAGTAACCAAGGAGGCAGAAGGGCTGGGGGAAAACACTTGCCAGAAAGGCATCTCTTAGCTTTTTGTTGCACACAAGGCCCCTATTTCCCTACTTGGACCTAACTAACACAACACAGTCACTGGAAAGGTCAAAAGCTGTCAATCCATTTTTCTTTGGCTTATGCAACCCATAGTGACAAATCTGATCTATTTTTCAAAAAAAAAAAAAATTATCAACTTGACCCATCAGTTGCTTTGGCATTGCACAAACCGGTCTTAGAGGGGTTCTAAAGTGAGGCTGGAGCAAGAACAGCCAGATTTGCCCTTGGATCTCTTCTGCTTGGTTCCTCTATCTTCCTACCTATGGGTGACTGTATTTTCCCAAGGCCACTGCAACAGTATCTCCCATCCCACGTGCTCTTCTGCAATGTGTCCCCATCAGGAGGTAGAGTCCAATCCTACTCTCCTTCTGCATGGGTACACATTAGGAGTACTTCTACGGATGATGTGTGATGGAAGTGACACGGTGGGACCTCCATGGCCATATGTAAAACATGATGGACCATCTGCCTTGTTCAGTGGAACATTCACTGGCTTCAAGCCCTGAACCTCAATATATGAAGACTTAAGTCTGAGTCCCCAGAGGCCACCATGCTGTGAAGAAGCCAAGTGACAGGTAGTCACCTTACTGGTTCCAGCAGCCAGGTCTCACACAAGTGTGTGCAGCAGCCTCCTGATAATTCCAGCCCCACACCATCTAGTCAGTCCCCAGCCTTTGTGTTTTCTTAGCTGAGGTCTCAGACATCAAGGAGCAAAGACCAGACATTCCCACTGTGCCCTGTCCTGACCCACAGAAACCGTGATTTAAGCCAGTAAATTTTGAGGTAGTTTGTTTAACAACAGTAACCAAAATAAGACCCTTAACCACTACGATAATGTGATGTAATGAGAAATACGCATTTGGTCTTCTTCCAGTGCCTGGCACAGAGCTTCTAAAACCCTTAGAATTTCCTGAGTGACAAGGATGAGAAGTGTTTTGTTATTCATAATAAGCTCCTTTCCACCATGACTGAGTTTATGCTCTTGGAGGATAGGACTGGTTGCCTGAGAAAACAACCAGGTGACCAGACGGTTGAAACTTTCAGCCCTCTCCCCACCTCCAACCTGGGGGAAGGTTAGAAGGCCTGGCAATTCAGATAATCACCAATGGCCAGTGATTTCATCAATGATGCCTATGTAATGGGACCTCCATAAAAACCTCCAGCAATGGGGATCATAGAGTTTCTGGGTTGGTAAACACATCCACATGCCAGGAGGGTGATGCACTCCAACCCCACAGGGACAAGCTCATTTCCTCTGGATCTTCCACACCTTGCCCTATGACCACTTCACCTGGCTGTTCATTTGTATCTTTTATAATATCCTTTAAAATAAACTGGTAAATCTAAGTCAAGTGTTTCCCTGAATTCTGTGAACTGTTATAGCAAATTATCAAACCTGAGGAGGGGGTCATGAGAAACCCTGTATTTGTCCCTTACTTGAGACTGGCATCTGTAGTTGGGGGCAGTCTTTTGGGGCTGACGCTTGAATCTGTGGGGTTTGTGTTAACTCTGGTCAGTGTCAGAAGTGAATTGAATTATAGGACACCCAGTTGATGTCCACAGAGAGAACTGGACAATCATGTGATGTGGAAAACCCACATATTTGGTGTCAGAAATGTTCAGAGTAGAGAAATAAGTCATCCTTTCCTCCCACCAGAGGATACAGAGTTGGTAGCACTTGCTGTGTAGGGAGGAAGCCACAGTGGGAGACTCCCTTACAACAGGAATTCGGACAGGAGCCAGACCAGTCCCCCAAAGGCCAGTAATCCTAAGACTGCTAGCCACTCTGTGCCTTTAATGAACTCCACCATTGTCCCCCATCACAGTCACCACTGCCTCTCCCCTCCTGCCCTACCTCCCATCTTCTCAGCCACCAGATCTACTCTCCTAGACTAAATCTTCAAGACTTCAATCAGATGCAGACACTCCATACTTGATGAGCTGTAGCAATTAAATCCCTGGGTAAGAGACCTGGGCATCACTAGCATGAAATTCCTCGGCCTTAAGAAAGCTGCTTTTCATTCATTAGTTTTATCCCAAATCTTTATGTTCATAATAACCTTCCCTCTATTTTCCATCACCAGAAAGTGCATAGCCAGGGGAAAATAACTTATTTTAACATTTATTCAAGACAAACCGAAACCAGAAAGCAAACTTTTTTTTTTTTTTAACCAAGTATTTTACCAGAGCTCAAGGCCAAATGACACAAAAAATTTATACTTGCATGAAGTACCTTAACCTAACACTGGCCCCAGCTAGGAGAGAGCGATTTTCTAATAGTACCCTAGTTCTTGGTCTATTATGCAGAGAATTAACTAAAAATAACGGAAGTAACAGCCAGAGAGCCACAGATCTCCTAACGTGCTACAGAATCTTGGTTTCTATGCTTTGTCTATTTGGAAACACTATTAAAAACAAGAAAAGGAAAAAGAAAACAAGACCACATGACTTCATTGAAACACTTCACAGCTTCCAGTATCAGCAGGCAGAGGGCTGGCAAAATACCGCAGTAATCAACCTGGATCAGAGTCGCTTTAGACCACCCTAATCCGTCCTGAACTGAAGCTTTTAAATGCAGTCCCCGCTGGAGGACTTGAAAAATCTTCTTCGCTGTGGGAACATATCTTCAATCTTTTAACGCTGCCAACCAGAAAACCAGATTCAATGTACAAACTTGCTCTTAACACAATTTGAGAGAGTCCCAGATTTTAAAACGTCACTCTCCACTGCAGCCAGTTAATTATGTCAGAGATAGTTCCCGTCCCCCAATAGCTGTAACTTGGAAGTCTAAAGGACCAAACTAAACCTGGTTTCCTGGAAGAAAACAAACAAACAAACAAACAAAAAACCGAAACAAACAAAAAACAAATACTGCTCAAAATCATTTTAAGCCTGGTAGAAGGAGGAAATCAAGAATCCCATACAAGGAGCACAGACCTGCAATTTCAACCAGTATCATATTAATTCCAAGACCCGGATTCTGTGCTCCATGCAATCAAGGCCTGAATTAATTCCCCTAGAATATTTCTAATTAAAAGCTCTGAGGCTCTCATCCTGTGGTGTAAGTATGGAATGTGATGCTTTGTCAGGGCCAATTCCAGCAGCTTTGCTATGGAAACAACTTGACTGATGTCTATCCAAGAAAGCAGTAGTTGAAGCTGCTTAATTGTTTGATGCCACACAGGATTTCCAAGGAACCCCTAAAGGTGCCTCAACTGGGTGAATCCTCAGGAGTGCCACCAAACACAGCAGACAGATGGTACCTCACGTTCCTTCTAAGGAGAGGACAGGACAAGGGAAACTCTTCCGTAAGCCAGCATGCTCTTCTAACTCAGATGCCCGAGTTCACCTCCACACGGGAGGCATCTGCAATGGGGATCACTGAAGAAGGCAGGCAGCTGGGTCTGCGTACAGGCGCGGTCCGGTTGGAACGCCCAACAGGCTGCTCTCCTCTATGAACACGGACTCTAAATGTTGCAAGTGGACGGCTTGGCTGGTTGGTGTGGCTTCCTCCCCCAACCCCTTTCTGTTTAAAATATTGGTGAAGACAGCACGCATGGTTTACTCTCTTTGAGGAACACCAAATGCTGCACATTAGTGTCATTAACGCATGCGTTAGCTGAAGCTGAAGCCCAGTAGCCCTCCCAGCGGAGGCTCCAGCTTTCCGCTGGCGGCAGCGGCAGTGAATCAAAGAGTTCTAACGGGCGTGTTAATGAAGCCTCGCCCTGGAATTCATTGCTCTGAGAAGGGCATTCAAAAACCTGTGTAGGAGTCCTGCCGCTGGGGCTTCCTTTCTTCCTCTCTCCCCGCCCCCACGCACCGCCCCACCCCAAAATCGAAGCAACTAAGGCCCAACCCAGGGGCCCCCGCCTTGTGGGGCCCAGGAGCGCAGAGAGGCAGCGGCGCGCTCATACCCAGCAAAGCTCTTCCAGCTCCGAAGCGCCAGGAGGTAGGTCGTTAGAAAGCATGCTGCTGGCCTGGCCTCTGAGACCCAGCGAACAGCACCCCCCCCCCCCCCCCCCCCCCCCACCGCTCAGCCCCCCAAGTCCCGGCTTTCTGCTCCAGCCCTGGGGTCGGGCGCCCCCAAGGGCCCCGAGACTGCGCACAAGAGCAAGTGCCATCAACGGGGGTGAGGCATGGTGCCACACGGTGCAGCCTACAGCCTAGGCTGGGTCCTCAAGACACAGACAGCCGATCCACGCAAAGAAAAGCCACTTTGGGCCAAGTTTGTTAATGTGCACCTGGCAACTCGCCGAAATCACCCTGAAGCCCGGAGGGAAATCTAGCTTTGCGCTTTGATTAACGTGGCGGGCGGATTCTGCCTCAGCCAGATAGGGGCTGTCTGGAGGAGGGCCAGGGACCCCCTGCAAGCCAGCAGAGATCCCCCGCCGAGCGTCCAGGGCAGCCAGAAAGTTCCTGGAGGGGAAAGTGATGGGTGTTAGAGAACATTGCCCCAAATCAGCGCAACATCCCTCACAGGTGAGAAGGTTTATTATGCACCTAGGAGTTCCTGGTATATTAAAGAGTGCCAAGAGACCAAAGCGATACAAAAATATTAGTTTACTAGTTTAATTTTGTGTTTAGCCGGCTGAGCCGCGGGGGGGGGGGGGGGGGGGGGAGGGGAAGCTATGAATGGCGTTCTTGGCCCACCACCCCACCCTGATGGGATAAGGTGGTACAGAGCAACCTGGCTGTGTCACTGGCCATCCCTTCCCCCATGTCCAGGTTTGTTTGACCAGGCTTTTGCGATCTGTGGAAATCAGTCTGCACGAATTCTCTCTCCAATTGTTACAAGTCCGTAAATATGATTTTGCAGATTATCCAAATGAATGCCTCTAGATTAAGAGGATTATTCAAATTTGGGAGAGCAAGGACTGTGTGGTAATCCTGTAATAGGCATCCCATTTCTGACCAAATTGTCTCTGAAAGCCTTATTTGCATGGAGCAGGTCTGCTTTTGGAAACAGGGTTTTCATTCTTAGAAGCTTGTAGAAGTGAGTAAATCTCCCAATCCTTTTATCTTCACTTTTGAAATGAAACCATGTTTTCCTTCAGAAAGAGCCGGAGACTTGGCCAGGCCTCCCCACCAAGACAGAAAGCAGACCTGGCTTTCTGAGAATAGGGCAGAGAATCCCAGGCCCAAACCTCCCCAACCCAAGGTAAGTCCCTGGGCTTTTCCTGGAATGGAGTAAAACCCTAAGTACCAAAGTGTCATCTATACCACACCTGTTGCTTAAGTATCTTCCTCTTCCTACAGTGACTTCCTAGCAATGGCTGTTCTTGACTGGTTTGTCTATTAGTGAAATGCTAGTCTGTTTGCTTTAGCGTGTAATGCTCAGGCCTTTGGGGGAATGCCTTTCATCTAACATTTAAACAATAAATGGTCTGACCGTAGCTCTCTGGTCCCACGGCCTCCACTGTTATTAGCCACTACTCCCCCCTTCCCTTCTGCAAGAGGTCATGTGCCCTTGGGCCTTGGCTTGGTGGGCACTGTCCCCCCACGTTCAAGTACAGCTTTTCTTTTAAAAGTCACTAAAATCCTTCCCCCTCTCAAAAAGGACATCTCAGCTAACCCGTGGCAACTTTAAAACTTCTCACCAGTTTTCCCTGAAAATGTTCCTCTCCTCCCTGAATATAGGTGGTGTAGGTCTTCTGAGGACCTGCTTGTAGCTGTTAGAATGCAACAGAATGGACCTCTGAGATTGGGTCAGAAAGGACCACATGGGTTCCAGCGGCTTCTGAAATACCTGCTCAGAGCCCTGGCCAGCTATGAAAGAAGCAGGAGGAAGCCTGGAGCACACACAAAGAGCCCAGGGCAGCGCTGTGGCTAACAGCCTCCGCTGAGGTTTCCCTGACCAAGAGCACAAATGTTACACCTTCGAGTGAAGACACCTCCAGCTGATTCCAGCCCCCAGGGGGGGGCAGATCACCTCCAGCCATCAAGATTTCCAGCCTTAGACAAGAAGGGGCAAGGTCATCCCTGATTCTTAACACATGTAATTCATCAGCATAATAGAATGGGCCTGTGCTCATTAGGCACTTAGTTACCATAGTGTTTGTTTTGCAGCAATAACAACTGAAATGTCCCCCAAGCCCTCTTCCTATAAATTCAGTCCCTCTGAATTCACAGGGGACCAGAGGAAATTAACCTTAATTGACAGGTTGACTAGTGTTCTTACAATAGTCTCTTTCTTTTAAGGCAGATTAAATGTGCCTGTCTTTGGGGGACTGGCAACACTTCCCTTTCGAGGATGTGTGTCTGCTGGGGGAAGGGAGATCTGTAGAAAGAAATAATTGCAAGGGAAAAGTCCAATAGCTTTGGAATTCTTTGACTCATGGTAAGAAACACATTTTACATTATTACCCAGCAAACAAAAACGCAGCATACTCGCAAATAGTATGTACTACTTGTGAATTCTGATCCTCTGTTCTCCTTTTTCCAATGTTTGTTGTAAACCACTAAATCAGTTTCCTAACCCACTAGTTGGTGGCAGCCCACAGTTGGAAGAGCACTGCTTTGAATAGTGATGGTCCAAGACAGGCATGGGAACCTGGCAGAGCTAAGCAGAGTTCCCTCGAGGCACTGTCTGCCAGCCTATAGCACTCCCTCCGCTAGGAATCCCAACCAGGGCCCCAGGCCTCAGAGATGCTCAGCCAACTTGACCTTACCCACTGCAGATAAATGCCTGGCTCTGTGAAGATCTGAGGGCAGGACTTGACCAGACCCATGGTCTACATTGCTCTCCCCCTGCTCTATCCTAAGCTGGAGAACAGAGCCAGCACCCACTCATCTGGTTTCCAGGAACAGCTCTGAGACTAGCCTGGTACATTACTGCAATAAAGCCTGCCTGAGAAGGCAAGTTGCCAAATACTGAAGAATTATATTGTGCAGTTTCTTCCTCACAGAGTCATGAAGTGAAACACCATGGCTCACTAGCATCTTTAAGAATGAAGTCTCTGTCACTCAGGCAGCGACTTGGTTTTATTCTCCATCTATAAGCACAGCCTCCTCCTCCCTCCTCCTCTATAAGCACATTCCCTCCCCCAAACAGTACATGGCCCTCCGGAGGTGACCACAGGGAGGCAAACATCCTCACTCATCACCTACAGCTTTGACTCACACCCAGTAGTGGCCACCTGCCATGGCGTTCAACAGGCCTGGAGGACAGCTGGCTGGCCCTGGCCCCAGCACACCTGTCACTTAATCACCTGCTCACATGGCTGCCAGGTGACCCCAGCAGCAGCAGGCAAAGCCAATCCATAGTTTTCCCCTAACCACCAGGCCTCCTGCCCAAGCTGGTTTAAACCCATTTGTTTTTATAAACACCACCCATAAATAACACCACAGTCAGTTAAGAACTCAGTGAAACTGGAGTTCACACACATTCTTATTTGGATAACTAGTTTAAAAAAGAAAGCAAGAAAGAACCACTCCTACAGGAAGATGGGCCCAGGGAGCATCATACTTCATTAGCCACTTAATAAAAGCTTCTCGATGGAGATAATTCCTTCCCTGAAGAGGGTGGCTGTAAAAACCAGTTTGGTTTCTTTAAATATGTTTCCTCCCTCCAATTAGTTTTAGAGACCATCTATTTTGCCCCTAAACCCCAGGGCTTCGCTCCCCTGTGATCCACACTACATTTTCCCATGGATATTGGGAGTCGAGCCCTGCGAGGTGTGAGGTCAGGGTCAGCCTGAAACATCTAGTTTCTTGATTCTAGTTTCTTGATCGTTGATATGGAGAGCAATAAAGATGTGGGGGAAGGGGCATGAGAAAAGATCATGAGGTCACCATCCAGGGGACCCATTTTTGTCCCCAAGTACTGTTTTAAAATATTTTTAAGGCCTTACAAAGCCATTGCATGGCTTCTGGAACTCCTGGACCTATTAAGTGTTTTTCTAGATTTAGAAAAGATCATTCTTCCCCTTAAAAAAAAAAAAGAAGAAGAAGAAGAAGAAAAGAAAGTCACTACTTTCCAATAACCCTAGAAAGACCCCCAACTGAGTATTGTGTCAAATGAAACAAATACATAATAGAAGATTTAAAGGTTTCCCACCAACTAGCCTCTCTTGCTCTGGTCTTTTGGTCTTCTGTTAAATCAAGATGATTTAAGAAATGAAACCCACAGGGAGAATGTCACTGTAAAACTAAGATACTCAGTCTTCGTAAAACCTGCTCTTCCTCAGAGGTTCTCCCAACCACTGTCACCCTTTTTGTTTCTTTAAACCAAACACAGAATATTTTTTCATCTTTATATCACTTCAAAGAAGCCAGTTTTACAGTTAATGTCTGATCAGAAGGAATACTTACAAAGCAGAATTTGGATGGCACACACTGTATTTGGTTCTAATACCTGACTTGGGGGATGGCCAAATATCTCCATGACTCAGGTGTACCCAATGAAATATGCAGAAATATTTCTGTGTCATAGCCCATTAGTGGGGTTAAGTATACAAGTAAACACACCTTCACTTTCAAAAGATGACGTTTCTGACCCATGATCGGAAACATGGATTGGTTAAGTGGACAGACTACTTCCCAGCCATTTACACTTTGTGGCTCAAGGGCCCATGACCATGACGGTCAACTGAAAGGAAACCTGTTCTATGATGGGAAAACTTTTCAGGACTGGAAGTAAAGCCAATGCCAAACTCATTGGTTCAGTCCCTTTTTCTAACCGAGGCAATAAAAACAAAGATTGATGAAGCGCTTGTCACTGGGTTACTCATTGGATTCTTAAAACAATCCTGAAAGGTTTCCACTCCCATTTCACCAATGAGCCAACTATCAGGGACTTTACCTGTGTAAGCAGGACTCCAAGCCCAGGCTTTGCCCCTAAAGCCCCTATTTTTAATCATTTTGTAACACAATTTTCTAGCAGCCTTTTGTAACACAATTTCCAAAATCTCTGAATGAACAATAATAGATAGGTTAGAAAAAAAATTAACCTAAAAGGAACTAAGAAAAGATGTCAGTAGCAGACTAAAACGGGAGGCATTTTACAACCAATTATCCCAATAATACATAATCCTTAGGTCCTGTCACAGGGAACTCAGCCTCTTCATTCCCCTCTTGGAACTCAGAATGTTAACATTTAAGAACAATTAAGAAATACAATGTGCTTCGTGCTGAACAAGATTTTATTTCAGGATAAATCAGAAGATACAAATTACATATTCTCTCAACAGCTTCTAAAAACCGTTTGCTCAGAAATCCAACAGTGGCAACTCAATTTTTTGTCAACTCAGTCTAGCAGCCTACGTTCTAATTAAAATGTCTGCCAAAGACCAGGAACTAAGAACAAAGTATGTGAAGCAAACTCTGATAGAACGGAAAGAAGAAATCTGCAAATTCCGAATTCTAGTTGGTAATCTTCAACACCCCTCTCTCAACAGAACTAAAGAGAAAATCACCATGGAAACAGAACTCAGCCCCACCATCCTTATCAACAGAATCAAGTCAAAATTTATAGAATAGTCTACCCAACTAAAGCAGAATCCACTTTTTCCCCCCAAGTTCCTACAAAACATATACCAAAAATAACCCAAATCCTGGGCCAAATAAAACAAACCTCAACAAATTTAAAAGAACTGAAATTCTATAGTTTCTCTGGCTGTAATGAAATCAAACTAGAAATCAGAAACATAAAGGTAACAGAAAATTCTCCATACACTTGTACACTAAAGAACATACTTCTAAAAATCTGTGGACCAAAAAGGAAGTCTCAGGAGGAATAAAAAAATTCAATGGTTTGAACTGAATGAAAAGGTCCACATTTGTGAGACACAGCCAAAATAGGGCTGAGAGAAATTTTATAGCACTAACAGCATACATTAGAGTAGAGGAAAAGCCTCAAATTAATAATCTAAGCTTCTACATCAAGGATCCAAAAAAGAGCAAAATAAACCCAAAGTAAGCAGAAGGAAGGAAATAAAAGGGCAGAAATCCATGAAACTGACAGCAGAAACACAATAGGGAAAATAAATTAAACAAAGAGCTAGTCCTGTGAAAATATCAATAACATTAAAGAACCTCTACCAAGACTAACAAAGAAAAAAAAAGACACAAATTACCAACATAAGGAATGAAACAGGATATATTACTACAGACATTAAAGAAATATTAAGAGACTACTACAACGTCTACAAAATACATTTTACACCTTACATGAAACAGACCAAATTCTTCACTAAACCCTACCACAACTCACACAAGATGAAATTATTGGAACAAACGTGTAACTATTAAAGAAACTGAATTTTTAATTTTAAAAAATCACCACAAAAGAAATCTTCAAATCCAGATGGTTTCACTGAAGAATTCTACCAAATGTTTAAAGAATTAACGGCAGTTCTCCACAATCTCTTCTAGAGAAAAGAGGAAGGAACACTTCCCAGATCATTTTGTCAAAAATCAAAGACAAAGCAAGAGCAAAACCTAAAGACCAAGGGGCGCCTGGGTGACTCATTGGTTCGGCATGCAACTCTTGATTTCAGCTCAGGTCATGATCTCACAGTTCGTGGGTTCGAGCCCCATGTCAGCTCCATTCTGACAACATGCCGCCTGCTTGGGATTCTGTCTCTGCCCCTCCCCCGCTCACACTCTGTCTCTGTCTCAAATAAACATTCTTAAAAAATTAAAAACTAGTCAAAAAAATACTTCAATAGAAATCTAACAAACCATGCCTGAGACTTGTATGCAGCAAACTATACAACGTGCAGACAAAAGAAATCAAAGAAGATCTAAACAGAGAGACGTATGGTGTTCATGGATTGGAAGACTGAACACAGTACAGATGTCAATTCCCCTCAAACTGACATGCAGATTTAATGCAATTCTTTCCACAATCTCCACAAATGCTTTTGTTGATAGAGACAAGATTATTCCAATATTTATATGGAGAAGCAAAGGAACTAACATACTAAAAACAATTTTGACAAAGAATGCAGTAGGAGGAATCCATCTACCCAATTTCAAAACTTGGAGAGCTACGGTAATCAAGGCTGTGTAGTATTGGCAGAGGCATTAGTCACCTAGATCAATGGAACAAAATTGAGGGGAAAAAAAGAGACCCATACAAATATGCCAGACTGATTTTTGGCAAAGGTACAAAAACAATTCAGTGGACAAAGACGGACTTCTCAGAAAATGGTGCTGGGGCAGTTGGACATAATAGGCCAAAAGAAAAACAAAATATCGTCCTAAACCTTACACTTTATATAAAATTGGATCATAGGGTGCGCACCTGGCTGGATCAGTTGATAGAACATGCAGCTAATTCTTGATTTCAGGGCTGTGAGTTCAAGCCCCATGTTAGGTGTGGAGCCTACTTAGAAAAATAAAAATAAAATAAAAATAAAATTGGATCATAGACTTAAATGTAAACTATAAAACTACAAAACTTGTAGAAAAAAAAACTCAAGATCTAGAGCTATACTTAGTCTCGACACCCAAAGCACAATGCATAAAAGGAAAAAAAAAAAATGATGTATTGCACTTCATTAAAAGTTTTAAAAATTTTCTCTGCGAAAGACCATGTTACCCAACTGAAAAAGCAAGTTACAGACTGGGAGAAAATTTCAAATTACATATCCAACAAAGGACTAGAATGTAGAATATATAAAGAAATCTTAAAACTCAGCAGTTAAAAAAAAAAAAAAACCATCAAAGTAGAAAAAAGTGTGAAGACATGAAGAGGACATACAGATGGTCAATAAGCCATGAAAGAGGTTCAAGATCATTGGCCAGTGGAGAAATGCAAATTAAGACCATACTGAAATATCGATGCATTACTATCAGTCTGTCTAAAACAAAATATGGTGACAATGTCAAATGCCAGTGAGGAGGCAGGAAATTGCATCATTAGGTCTTGCTGGTTATAATGTAAAATAGTAGAGCCACTGTGGAAAACACGTTTACAGTTTTCAAAATTAAACCTACAACTACAATACAACACAGCAATTGTACTCTTGGCCATTTATCTCAGAGAAATAAAAACCTGTGTTCACACAAAAACCTGTATGTAAAGGTTTATAGCACCTTTATTTGAAATAGCCAAAAATTGGGGCACCTGGGTGGCTCAGTTGGTCAAGCATCTGACTTCACCCAGGTCATGATCTCCCAGTTGGTGAGTTCAAGCCCCACTTTGGGCTCTGTGCTGACAGCTCAGAACCTGAAGCCTGCTTCAGATTCTTATCCCTCTCTCTCTCTCTCTCTCTGCCACTTCCCCAGTCATGCTCTGTCTCTCTCTCAAAAACAAACATTAAAAAAAATTTTTTTAAATAGTCAAAAATTGGGAACTCACATGTATTTCAATGAGTAAATGGTTAACCAAACTGTGATACATCCATATCATGAAATACTGTTCAGGAATAAAAACGAACATACTATTGATATACACAGTAACATGGATAAATCTCCAGAGAATTATGCTGAGTGAAAAAGGCAATCCCATAAGGTCACATACTGTAGGATTCCATTTACACAACACTCTTGAAATGACCACATTACATAAATGGAGAATAGATTAGTGGTTGCCAGAGATTAAAGACCGCAAGAAACAGTGGGCATGGCTATAGAACAGAAACATGGAAATTCTTGAGGTGACAGAAACACTCTGCCTTAACTGTATCAATATCAATATCCTAGTTGTGTTATTTTATTACAGTTTTGCAAGATGTTGCCATTGAAAGAAACTAGGTAAAAGATACAAGGAATGTCTCTGTATTACCTCTTATTGCATGTCAATGTACATTTACCTTAAAAGTCTAACCAAAACCACACAGGAAGAAAACACAGAGGTGCGTTTAAATGATTGCAGGGCTGAATATAAATTTTAAATATAAAATCAATAGATACATTTATAAATAAAAAGATACAGATAGGATCATAAAATCTTTAAAAATTGTTGTAACTCAAAAAACTACTCTACATCATTCAATAGAATACTATGTTGCCATACCAAGAATAAGGAAGCTGTTTCTGTAATGATAGAAAATGAACTTCAAATCTCTAAGGGAAAGAGAAAGCTATAATAGGGTACAGATATTACCTTAGCACCTGTATAAAAAGGAAAAAGGAATACAGAAATTTGTAAATGTGTACTATATAGAAGGAACTCAACATACACATGAAATTGGTAACAAAGGATTTGAGAAGGGGAACTGACACAAAGAAGGCAAGACTGGAGACACTTCAGTGAATACTCATAGTATCCTGTGAATATACTATTCTTCAAAAAATCATTCTTAAATAACAGTATCAGAAAAATAGAGTTATATCCTCTATGCTAGTTTTAAATACAAAGAGCAAAATGTTACTAACCAATCTTATAAAAGATAGTTATATATGAAGGATGTTACACTATGTTAAATACATTAATGTATCATTATCTTGTTAACTGTCACCAAAAATGTGCCAAGAGCATAAAGATGATTTTCAGAAGTTGGAATACAAATGATTAATAAATATGGAAAACAATATCCTTATCCGGAATCAAAGATATGTGGCTCAAAGAGAAGTCATTTTACCTATCAAATTGGCAAGAGACTTTTAACTTTTTTTTAATTTTTCTTTTTACATTTATTTATTTTTGATAGAGAGAGACAGAGCACAGTGGGGGAGCGTCAGAGAGAGGGAGACACACAATCCGAAGCAGGCTCCAGGCTCCGAGCTGTCAGCACAGAGCCCGACGTGGAGCTCGAACTCACAAACTGCGAGATCATGACCTGAGCCGAAGTCAGACGTTTAACAGACTGAGCCACCCAGGCGCCCCAAGACTTTTAACCTTTTTTTTTTTTTTTTTAACATTTATTTAGTTTTGAGAGACAGAGCAGGAGTTGGGGAGGGGCAGAGAGAGAGGAGAGACAGAATCTGAAGAGGGCTCTAGGCTCTGAGCTGTCAGCACAGAGCCCAATGCGGGGCTCAAAATCACAAACTGTGAGATCATGACCTGAGCCTAAGTCTGACGCTCAACTGACTGAGCCATCCAGGCACCCCAGCAAGAGACTTTTAAAGTAATATTCAGGGGCACCTGGGTGGCTCAGTCAGTTAAGTGTCCAACTCCGGTTCAGGTCATGATATCACCGTTTGTGAGTTTGAACCCCATGTCGGGTTCTGTGCTGACAGCTCAGAGCCTGGAGCCTGCTTCACATTCTGTATCTCCCTCTCCCTCACTTCCCCCCCCCCCTTGCTCATTCAGGCATTCATTCTTATTCTCTCTCTCTCTCAAGAATAACCACTTAAAATAATATTCAATGTTGGTAAAAATGAATGAACACAGCTCCATACTGCTGTAGGAATGAAGCTAGAACAATGTGTCATCAGACATCAGAAATACTCCAAAGGACCAAAGAGAAAGACACGTTGAAATGCAGTGCGGCACACCCTTATCCTAGCATGTTATATAGCCATTCGTGATGGCTTTGAAAAATGGCATTAGCTTACAATGTTCATGATGTAATAAAAACATCAGCATGTAAAACTGAACATATAAAGTTATGTCAATTAAAATTTTATTGCTTTCTAGCTTCCAATTTCTTGATTGCAGAAAGGCAATAAATACTTAAAATAATTAAAACCCAGTGAAAAATTGACTTTTGCTGGGGCTCCAAAGATGTCGAATGGAGGTTCGGGGGTCTTCTTACCACTTGGTTTCTCTCTCAGCCTTTGAAAGCTCCCTTGCTAAAGCTGGTTCTTTTCTTCCCCTCTTCCATCAGTGCTAGCTGACATTCACATTCAATTAGTTTCGAAGAATCCCCTTAATGCAGCTCAGATGCTTGGATATGGAATCCTCTCTAAGCCCATTGAGCTTGTCCATCAATCCATCAGATGGGAGGGACCCAGGGGGATGGCTCTTGAAGTTCAAAGGAAGAGCAAAAACCAATTTATCATCACGCATTGCTCCCACTTTGGTTCCATGTCTCCCTGAATGGAAAGTGGCAAATGGTTCTGATTACCTTTCTGTCACTGCCTGCTGGGGGGCAGAGGAGGGGGGCACATCTGCCAACCTTACAGGAAGGTTGGCATTCTGTCCTTGTACAAATGTTCTGCTTGAAAATGCCTGGCCCGCTCTCTTCCCCTCTCCACATCACTCTGAAACCTCCCTGGTTGCATTTCTTATTTGGGAATCCAAGGTGTCGCTCAACAAAATAAGAAACAGCCAGTGAACTGCGTGATCGCAACAGCTTCCCTTGTCAACCACTGCCACTAAGGAGGGGAAATAAGGAAGGCAGAAGGAAGAAATGAAGGCTTTTGAGGATCTTCCAAAGTCTTTGAAAATAATCTTAGCCACATTTCCCCACATAATCTAGTTCTGTGCTTTGCCTCGACTGGACTCCCAAACTGGAAGCCTCAGGCCTGCCTCTGAGCATTTCTGAGGGAGGGTAAGAGTTGGTGCAGCAGCCCTACATATGAGCAATATGGGACCCATGACTAGACATCACAGCTGCTGGCCATTGGGAGAGCCATTTTACTTCTCTACTGGACACCATTTGGGGCCTGACCAGCATTCTTTATTCTGGTAACAAACCCACATCTTCCATTTAGGGAAATACCTCATCCTGAGTCTACCTCCACTGGGCATGTGACACAGTCCTAGTCAATGGCAGTATCTCATTTCCTTGGCCAAAATGATTCAGGGTTGGGTTGATGATCCAAAGCAGACAATTCATGATCAATTCAGTGATTTCTTCCATAGGACTATGGGGAAGAGGACTATTTAGGGCAAGATGTCTAGCTGGCAGAGTGGAAGCCTGTTGCTGCTGGTGGTCATTTGGGAAAAGGGACTATGCCCAAGAGAGCCCAACAACCTCCCATAGACACCTGGCATCACCTGCATTCAGCCACACATAAACACCTGTAGATTTTGGTTTCAAGATTCAACAAATTCATCTGTCCTTTTCAAAATGCTTACAATGCATTTTCCATCTCTTCCAACCCCAAGAGTTCCACTAAAAGCTCTCAGGAAAAACAACTAACTTATACACAACATAGAGAGTGGTGGATCTGGGAAGTCAGGCCCAGGGGTCAGAAGGAAAGTAAGAGCACATCAAGCAGCTGGTGGAGACCCTCTATGACACTCCTAGCCCTTCAGGGGCCTGTCCTAGCGTCCTTTGGAGAAGGGGCTTCTAATCACCAGGGGGTTAAGAGAGATGTGGCAATGGGTAGCCAGCATGTCTTGGGGAAGCTGGAAGGGGGCAGAAGGGCCACTAGGAGCTTGCCTGGGTTGACAGACCTGAGAAGGTCACAAAAGTAGCCTGTAGCTGCCACCATAGAAAGCAGGTCAGGAGAGGAAGATACCCCACGGCAGCCGCAAAGGCTGGAGGTAAGAAGCACACATTAGCACCCCACAAGGATTTGTGGACCAAGTTCTGGCCAGGAAGAGCCCAGGGATGTACAGCCTATTCAATCACTTCACTGGGAGGGCCTCACCTCACTCACCATTTATGACTGTAAGGTACCTGCCCAGCACCCCTCACTTGTCTTTTCGGCTTATCCAGCCCTGAGTCATAGGAGCCTGGCCCATTCCTTACGACTCCAATGGAATCCTTCATCCCTACTATGGGTTTATAAGCTATTCCAGGACTCCTGGAACTTCTCATCCAGTTTCTGCTAGCAGTTAGCACTTGTGCCACAATTTAGCACTTAATTACACTGTCTCGCATCAAATGCTCTGCTTTTTATGGGGTTAGTTTAATCTCAAGAAGACTGCAAGTTGTGTCAAGCCCAGGCCTCTGCTCCCACTCCCCAGAACCCCCATCCCCAGGCCCTGCACTGAGTAGATCTCACCAACCCCTACCACCCACTGATTAAGACCCCACCCCCCTGTTTCCCAGCCGGTGTTTACAATCACTCCCAAGGACAAGGGTAATGAAATTCCAATTAAGACATCCAACTGTTTGATTTTAACTGCCCATTTGACCTACCTGCTTCTCTTTACACAGTAGTTTTCCTTCCCATTAAAAGATCTTCAGTCTAGGACCCTGAGGGGGATTTTTCTAACCCCTGGTTTTCTATATTCACAAATAGCAGAGGAGGGCTTGGATTTTAGAATTTAAAACATGTTTTGCCTGATCACAACCAAAAGGACCACATCTCCACTGCTGAGGGATATTAACTTAACTGTCTGAAATCAAATGCCAAATCAAGATGTGACTCTTCTATGAGCAGACACTCCAAAGGCACCTCTCCTGTTCCAGTCCTAGCTTAGATTCAAATGGTCTGAGATGTCAGTTTAGAAGACACCTCAGATTTGGCCATAAGGAAGACCTTTGTTTTATGATTTCTTAAATCAGAAAATAAACCAGGGACCTGGTGAATGGAAAGAAGATGGTTGTGGGAATATTAAGTATTATCTTTGGGCAAAACTCATTCATTCATCCAGCAAAAATTTTTGATCTTCCACTGAAGAAGCACACAGTATCCGTAGAGTCGACCTCCCCATCGCCCCTGCAGTATGTATTCACCCTAATTATTCTTAGACCCTGGGAAGTCAACAGCCCCGGCCTTCAAGAAAGTTCAAGTCCATCGAAAGAATTAAGCAATTTAGTGGAAAGGTCAAACCTGGACTAAGAGGTAGGCAGGATTCTAAAGAGGCCTATCCCCCTAGGCTGTACTGCCTCTGGAAAATTCGGGAGTTAAACCCACGGTGATCCGTTATCCCTGGGGAGAAAGTTTCCAAAGCACGTGAGGAGGTGACACACTCCTGTGTGTGGAGAGGAGTGGAACGGGAGACAATGAGCCTGGACAACTCTTTCAGGTGTGTTTATTTTTATTTTTATCTTATTTATTTTAGGGCAGAGAGAAAGGGAGTGAGAGACAATCCCAATCAAGCTCGGAGCTGTCAGTGCAGAACCTGATGGAGGGCTGAATCCCACAAACTGTGAGACCATGACCTGAGCCAAAAATCAGGGGCCAGATGCTTAACAGACGGAGCCATCCAGGTGCCCCCTGGACAACTCTTTCTGTGGGGAAAAGGAGAGGCCCAACTCGAGCAGAAATGGGAACAGTAGAGGAAGGAGAGCGTCCTGCCCTTTTTTTTTAAGATAGCAGAAACCTAAACATACTTAAAAATGGATGAAAAAGTAGTAAGAAAGAAATGGCAAGTTCTAGAGATAAAGGATGGTTGATAGAGTGATAGAGCACGACCCCCAGAAAGGTGGGAGGAGAGAATATTCTAACTAAATATGGACCAGAGGCGGAGACATTGGAGGGAATTCAAGAATAAAACAACAGTGATGAAAACAAAAGAAGCAAAGCACTGCTGCTGGCAGAGGGGAGGAGGTCACCAGGGGCAGAGATCAAGCCCAGAGGAAGTATTAAGTCTGAACAGCAGAGGTGGGCAGCGGGAGGTGTAGGGACGTTTTAGATTGGCGAGAAGCAGGTGCTCGTGGAAGTACCCAGAGGCAGGCTTCCCGGAAGAGACAGAAGCCCAACAGGGGGCCAAAGTGATAGAAGGGACATGGAGTAGGACAGTCAGAGCACGCAGGAGGTGGAAATCAGAGGATGTCCCAGCCAAGCTGAGGAGAAGCCCAGAGAAGGGAGGAGAACACACACATGGATCAGAGACATGGAGGAAGGAAGAAGAGGATGAGTGGGGAGAGCACTAGGTCAGTGAGCCTTCTGAGAATCTCTGGGATGCCCTCACAGCCGACTGGAGACACCAGTCCAATACCCACACCGCCAGTCCTGATTGGAGGCGTGAGTCAGGGCTGACAGCCAGTCCCGAGGGAGAGAGGATACCCCGGTGTGGACAGTGCTCTGAAGCCAAGAGGCACTGGAAGACCCAACCCTCACAGGCTAACCAGCCTCCTCTCTCTGTCACAGCTCCTGTCGCAAGCAGGGTACAGCCTCCAGGAAGGTGTGACCCCACGCCCAGCTGCTTCCTTTCCAAAACCAGCAGCAGCCAGTTATGGAATTGATTGATATCAATCAAGCCCATCAGCAGCTGGGGTGGGAACAGAGCTCAGTTACACCTGACCCAGAGTCTATGCTGACTTGGCAAATCATGCTCAAATTATGTGGACAGATTCCAGGCAGAGAGAACTACCAGCACAAACTTGTTCAGTCTTTCTGAAGTGTTAAACCAGTAGTCAGGCCTATGAAAATAAACCAGCTCTCTTCTCATTCTTTTCAAGGACTTTACCTCTTGTTTATTACAGCACAGAGTCAACAGATCAAAATAGCAAAAACAAAAACTTAAGCACCTTGGTGGCTCACTTGGTTAAGCATCTGACTTCAGCTGAGGTCATGATGTCAAGATTTGTGAGTCCGAGCCCCATATGAGCGTCTCTGCTGTCAGCACAAAGCCCGTTTCGTATCCTCTGCCCCCCTCTCTCTCTCTACCCCTCCCACCTCACAAATTCTCTCGCAAACATTAAAAAAACCTTAATAGCAAAAAAGCTGCCATTTACTAACAATAAAGAAAAAGTGCCAGGTACTGTGCTAAATCTATTAAATGACCTATAGCAACAACTCTTTGAGGTTAACTCATTGTACAGATGGTAAAACTGAGGCACACACAGTTTCACTGACTTCATTTTCACAATCAGTAACCAGGATTCAAGCCGGAATTGGCCGGACTCCACCAAGACTTCCCCTGCCTCATTCGTGGCACAGAGCTCTCCACGGCAGACATGCTTTGCCAGTACTTCCCCAGAAAACCTGTCCAGCAAGGTGGCTGGGTCTTGGAGGCCCCTTGGTGGTGGGTGGATGGCTTCATCAGTGTTAGGGAGCTTTACCCCCAGATGTGCTGTGCCTGTCTAGCAGGGCACGCTCACAAATGCCCCTCTGGAAACCTGGAACGTGGGATCGTGACCCGTTTCTAGCCCAGGACTGCTGTGAGGCTGGGAAGAACGGGCAGGCCTTGCAAACCAAGAAGCCTGGACAACAGGGGTTTCCCACTTTGACCAGCTGAGCAGCTCAAAGACTAGACTCGTTTTAACACTGCACTCTGCCATTCTCATTAGAAACATCTATGTCCTCTGGCACGGATACTCACAGGTAAAAGACAGCAGCAGTGGCTCCAAGCATCTCATCCTTCCCCCAAATAACTCCTGAGACCATGCGGGAAAAAGAAGAACCATCCTCTCCGAACGCCAAGGAAACCTCTTTCCAAATCTCCCCATCCCCACCCTGTATCCACGTGTTTCAACAACCCAAATGGCCTCATTGCCCAATCTTGAATCAAGCATTCGTGAGGGGAACTAAAATACCGTGACTGTCCTAGTGATCCTCAATCCTAGATGCATATTTTAATCACCTGGGAGGTTTTGCTACTTACCAATTAAATCAGAGTTTCCAGGAGGTGGGGCCCAAGTATCAGCGTTGCTTCAACAACCCCTTGGGTGTTTTTAATAGGTAGCCAATATGGGAAACCACTGTTTGGGCTAATCAAGTTTCACCACCTGCTGCTGGGCCAGAGGCCTGATAAAATTCTAGGTTCTGCAGGCAGCAAAGAGGTGGAGGGACATGGGTGCTGAGCAGGCCATTGACTGTGGCCGTCACAGGCAGTCCTACTGGTGGCACTCAAAAGACACGGCACACAGGACAGGAAAGCATTCAGCGAAAGAAAAAGGATTGAAGGGAAAGATGAGGGAGGGGAAAACCACAAATATGACCAGGGAATGTCCACCTGGGAGGGCAGCACAGTGTGTGCGGGCCCAGCGGTTATCCTGAGCTTCTTCAAGATCTCACACTTCACACAGCATCCCACTCCTCCCTGCTCACCCTCAGCAGGGCATGGAGTTTCTTCTCCTGCATCCATGGTACCCAAGAAACACTGCACAAATGCTGATGGGCCATGGGGACAGAGGGGCCAGCAGGAGCCATGGGACAGCAGCCCTAGGTGAGCACTTCTAGAAGAAAAGGCCACTGAAAAGAAATTGAGATTCTTCTGTGGCCTATTGTTGCTTCTGATCTCCTAGGAAATTCATTCAACCACCTGTGCTCATAAAGAATCTAAATGGGACAAATGCCTCTGTTGGCTCATACAGAGAATCCTTTGGAAGAGTGAGACTTGAGAGATGTTCTCTGGGTATCCTTTGGCCTCTCTCTTCTGTCTCTCCTATTGACAAATATCAGTGGTATCACCCTCTGCTAAATACTGGAATCACCTGAGAGGCCTTGAAAAAAAGAATACCATTGACCCAGCCAATCCCCACACCATTCCATCAGAATCTCTAGGAGACAGTCATAAGCATCAATAGTTTTTAAAGCTCCCCAGGAATTACAGTGTGAAGCCAAAGTTCAAAACCGCTATCCTATGTTCAACATCCAAGTGAACCAATGAGTATCTTCATTACAAAGAAGTGGGGGGGGGGGGGGGCGGGCGCGAAGGTGGCTCAGTCAGTTAAGCGTCCACCTTTAGCTCAGGTCATGATCTCACAGACTGTGAGTTTGAGCCCTGCGTAGGGCTCTGTGCCGACAGCTCAGAGCCTGGAGCCTGCTTTGGATTGTGTCTCCCTCTCTCTCTGCCCCTCTCCCGCTCACACTTTGTCTCTCTTTCTCTAAGAAATAAACATTTTTTTAAATTTTTTTAATGTTTTATTTATTTTTGAGACAGAGAGAGACAGAGCATGAACGGGGGAGGGGCAGAGAGAGAGGGAGACACAGAATCGGAAGCAGGCTCCGGGCTCTGAGCCATCAGCCCAGAGCCCGACGCAGGGCTCGAACTTACGGACCGCGAGATCGTGACCTGAGCTGAAGTCGGCCGCTTAACCGACTGAGCCACCCAGGTGCCCCAGCATTTTTTTAAAAAGTGTTATATGAGAATCCTCATCACTGACTTAATGGAGTTGAGAGTATACCCCCGGAGTGTTAAGATTCTAAGATTAGATGGAGAGTGGTGTCACCTGAACCTGTTTTGGGACTACAGAAGAGGATGCCTTTTTTCAAGATGAAGGGGCAAGCTACCACCTTGACACCATAAAGAAGAGATGAGGTGGAAAGGGGCAGTCTGTAGCCTGCCTACCCAAAACAGGGCACTAACTCAGCCCTCACATCCATAAATAGAGAAGTATAAGGAGAAAGATTTTGAATAAAGGATGAAAGAAGGGAGGAAAATGCCATCAGCAATGACCCAGAAATTTACAATAATTGAGTCCATTAGTAGTATCCGTTTATTATTTGTAATGCCACTCTACATGTTTCCAGGGAGGGATGGCGACCTGTCAAGGCAATTGAGATCACTCAGGCAGTGGGGGAACTGAGGGATGTTCAGCCGGTGGCACAGGAAGCGGGGCCCTTGGTGTCCATGAATTTAATCTGTAAACTAACTAACTCTGTTACTTTCCCTCCAGCACAGATAATAACCGTTTTTTCTGAAGGGAACTCCCACCTCAGTCACTTGAGATCAGCCAGGAGGATAAATATGTTCCTGACAGGTTGGGTTTCTCATCTTCCTATGACAATGGATTCTTTCTATCAAAGTAAAAGAGCTCTTTAGGAACTGTGGGAGGATGAACTGTGGTCGTAGTTCTGACACTTTTTTACACTTTAGAATTGCCAAAGAGTGTTTATAAATCCTGATGTGGGTGCCAGGTTGCATCCCACAGCAATTACAATGGTATCTCTAGATACTACTGTATACCCTGCCTACCCATGCATTGGCATGTTTGTTGAAGGCCCTTAGGTGATTCCAAAGCTCAGCCAAGTTTGAGAACCAGGAAGCTAGAGGTGTGATCCCCAGACCCACAGCTGATCCTCCAGGAGCTCCTAAAACTTCCAGTGCTGGTCGCCCACTCCTAGGGCTAATGCCTAACTGGCCTTGTGTAAGACCTGCATGTTGGGATTTTTGAAAGTCCCCCAAAGATTAATGTGGAGCCAGTATTAAGAAGCACTAAGCTGGAGGGTGATGGCTGATCACAGCCCGATCGTGGTCACCCTTACCATAATCGTGATGAGGATCAGAATCTGCCAGGGAATCGGGAAGAAGGTCCAGACCCTGTCTCTCACTGGTAAGCCTGCTTTATTAGCTCTCCAAGTCATTTTCATATCCATCCTTGCATGGCAGGGGAGGCATGATCCAGCAGGATCTCTTTTGTAAGTCATGTGCACCTGCCCTGCACCTTTATAAGCTGGATGCTAATTTTAAGTGCTCAAAGTAAGCTCCCGTTTGAAAGGATACTCTGGCAGATAGATCTTCAGTAAGATGAAGACTCCATTTGTAAATATCATCACCCCCTCTCCACATTTGGTCTGTTTTCAAACTCTTTGTTCTGAACTAGTGAAACTTGATTGCCTTTGTACTTGAATTGCTCTGGTCCAAACTCTTCTTTTAAAATGAACTCTGTCATATCCAGATGGCCAACAGGCACATGAAAAGATGGTCAACGTCACTCCTCATCAGGGAAATACAAATCAAAACCACACCGAGATGCCACCTCACACCGGTCAGAATGGCTAAAAAGAACACATCAGGAGAATATAGATGCTGGAGAGGATGTGGAGAAACGGGAACCCTCTTGCACTGGTGGTGGGAATGCAAACTGGTGCAGCCACTCTGGAAAACAGTGTGGAGGTTCCTCAAAAAATTAAAAATAGATCTACCCTAGGACCCAGCAATAACACTGCTAAGAATTTATCCAAAGGATACACAAGTGCTGATGCATAGGGGCACGTGTACCCCAATGTTTATAGCAGCACTTTCAACAATAGCCAAATTATGGAAAGAGCCTAAATGTCCATCAACTGACAAATGGATAAAGAAGATGTGGTTCATATATACAATGGAATACTACTTGGCAATGAGAAAGAATGAAATCTGGCTATTTGTGGCAACGTGGATCGAACTGGAGAGTGTTATGCTAAGTGAAATAAGTCAGGCAGAGAAAGACAGATACCATACGTTTTCACTCATATGTGGATCCTGAGAAACTCAACAGAAGACCCGGGGGAAGGGGAAGGGGGAAAAAAAGTTACAGAGAGGAAGGTGGCAAACCATAAGAGACTCTTAAATACTGAGAACAAACTGAGGGTTGATGGGGGGTGGGGGAGAGGGGATAGTGGGTAATGGGCGTTGAGGAGAGCAACTGTTGGGATGAGCACTGGGTGTTGTATGGAAACCAGTTTGACAATAAATTATATATATCTATATATATCTATATATATATAGATATATATATATAAATTAAGAGTTTGGAAAAAATGAACTTATTTAAGAAATAAAATGTGAAATTCAAATTTAAAAATTAATTAATTAAAAAAATAAAATGAGCTCTGTCTTAACCTCATCTCTGGAATCAAAGCAAACATTGCACTTAATGTAGCAGGACCCATTTGATAACAGTGGGGTCAGGGGACAGGACCACCCTCTGTGTGCCAGCAAACTCAGCACACTCAGCTGTGCTGGACCTCTGTGGATAATGCTGCTGCTTTAAGGAGGGGGGGGAGGGTTCACCTGTGTTAAGTGCACATTTGTGTAATGAGGAGAAAGGTCCGAACAGCCTACTGCTTTGGGTTTAAGTCTTTGCTGTAACAACTCACTGAGCTTTCAACTCTATATTTCTGTTTTGCTACATGAGCTTGTTATGAGGTTAGAGATGTGGGAAGAGATGGATGGATAAATTCACTGTACATATACTGAGTGCCTACCGTGTGCTACCTTTTGGTGCTGTGTAAACAGGAGATTGCCCCTGCCATCAAGCAGCTGTGCTAGTGGTAGAGATAAAAAAAAAAGCTGCTGTAGTAGAAGCAGCCTAGTTTCCAGGAAGCTCAGAGAAGGAGCATTTAACCTAACATGAGGGTGTCCCAGAAGGCTTTTTAGTTTTTTTGTTGTCATTCTCATTTTAAATGTTTATTTATTTTGAGAGAGAGAGTGTGTGTGTGAGTGGGGGAGGGGCAGGGAGAGAGGGAGAGAGAGAGAATCCCAGGCAGGCTCTGTGCTGCCAGCACAAAGCCCAACATGGGGCTTGAACCCACAAACCGTGAGATCATGACCTGAGCTGAAACTAAGACTCAGATGCTTAACTGACTGAGCCACCCAGGTGCACCCCCCAGAAAGCTTTTTGTAAGTGATGACACTTAAACAGGATATTAAAGCACAGAGAGAGTTGAGTTGGCCAGATACTCCAGACCAAGGCCTGAGTCTGTGCACATGCAGAGAGCCTTGAAAAAGCCTGGGGAGGTGGATCACAATGGCCTGGGTATGGTGCCTTTGATGGACCCACAGGAGGTAGGGCTAGGGAATTAGGTAGGGCCAATCATGAAAGGTCTCATATAACAAGCCAAAAAAGGCTTGTATAACACACTAAAGAATTTTTCCAAAGGCAATGGAAAGTCATTGAAGGATTTTTGAACAGGGAACCAAACATAATCCAATTTGAGTTTTAAGAAAAACACTTTAGTGGCAGTGTGGAGAATGGATTTGAGGGAGAAGAGATGCAATGCAAGGCTCTTAACTGTGGCTACACATTGGAATCATCTGGGCCCCACCTTTGAAGATTCTAACGTAATTGGTTTGGGGTGTGACTTGGGCGTGAGGATTGTTAAAAGTTCTCCAAGTGATTTCTTTGTGGCTGGGGTAAAAAAAACACAGGTATTTGCCGGAAGGTTCAGGTAGCAGCAAAGGCAGTAATCTAAGTAATGGAGTGAAGGTATCTCATGCATGAGATAGGAGTTGAAGGGGGCAGAGAACAAGACCATTACGGCTGGCTGGCAAGTTAAGGAGAGGAGTCCAGCATAACCCCCAAGCCTGGGGTTTGTGACAAGGGGTACGATTCACCTAGAGTGGGACTCAGAAGGAAGAGAAGGTTTAGGAGAGAAGAGGAGGAGCCAGGTTTATTTTTTTAATGTGGGGCACATACACATATATGACTAGTGAGTGTCATGTGTGAGTGATATGCCTAAGAGAGGATGTTTAGGGTTGGAGGAGAATAAAGCTGAGGCTAGAATCCTGCGAAATGGTAACTGGTCAAGACCGGTCACAGAAACAAGAACCAGGAAATGAGGCTGAGAAGGGCAGAAAAGAACTCAGGATCTTACATTTTAAACAACAACAATAACAATAAACACACAAAAAACAATAAATTTAACCAAGGAGGAGGTGAAAGATTTGTATACTGAAAACTACAACACCTGGGGCAACTGGGTGGCTCAGTTGGTTAAGCACCTGACTCTTAGTTTTGGCTCAGGTCATGATTTCATGGTTCGTGTGTTTGAGCCCCACGTCGGGCTCTATGCTGGCAGCACAGAGCCTGCTTGGGATTCTCTCTCTCTCCCTCTCTCTCTGCCCCTCCCTTGCTACCTTGCTAGTGCATGCTCTCTCTCTCTCTCTCTCTCTCTCTCTTTCTCAAAAATAAATAAACTTCAAAAAAAAAAACCCAAAACTACAACACATTAATTGAAAGAATCAAAGAGGACACAACTAAATGGAAAGATATTCCGTGTTCATGGATTAAAAGAATCAGTATTGTTAAAATGTCCATACTGCCTAAAGCAATCTGCACATTCCATGCAGTCCCTATCAGAACTCCAGTGGCATTTTACACAGAAATAGAAGAAATGTAAAATTTGTATGGAACCATAAAAGACCCCGAATAGCCAAAGCAGTCTTAAAAAGAAGCTGGAGGCATCATGCTCCCTGATTTCCAACTATACAACAAAGCTATTGTAATCAAAACAGTATGGTATTAATATACAAACAGATATATAGCTCAATGGAACAGAATAGAGAGCCCGGAAATAAATTCATGTCCATATGGTCAAGTAATTTATGACAAAGGAGGTAAGAGTGTACAAAAGAAGCAAGAAGCACAGTGTCTTCAATAAATGATGCTGGGCACCCCAGAAATATAAATACTTATAAGAGAATATTATGAAAAATTATATGCCAACAAAGTGGGCAATCTGGAAGAAATAGACAAATTCCCAGAAATATACAAACTACCAAAACTGAGACAGGAATAAACAGAAAATTTGAACACACCCATAAACAGCAAAGAAATTGAATCAGTAATTAAGTATCTCCCAACAAAGTCCAGAGCCAGATAGGTTTCCAGGAGAATTCTACCAGACATTTAAAGAAGAGTTAATACCTATTCTTCTCAAAATGTTCTTTAAATTAGAATGGAAGAAAAACTTCCAAACTCATGCTATGAAGCCAGCATTACCTTGATTCCAAAACCCAACAAAGACCTCACTAAACAGGAGGATCATAGGCCAATATACCTGATGAAACTTGATGCAAAAATTCTCAACAAGATACTAGCAAATCAAATTCAACAGTACATTAAAAGAACTATTCACCATGATCAAGTGGGATTTACTCCTCTGCTGCAGGGCTGGTTCAATATTTGCAAATCAATCAACACAATACACCCCATTAATAAAAGAAAGGATAATAACCATATTATCCTCTCAATAGAGGCAGAAAAAACTTCTGACAAAATATGGCATCCATTCTTGATAAAAACCCTCACAAAATTGGTATAGGTGGAACACACCTCAACATTATAAAAGCCATATATGAAAGACCCTCAGCTAATATCATCCTCAGTAGGGAAAAACTGAGAGCCTTTCCCTTACAGTCAGGAACAAAACAAGATATCCACTCTCACTGTTACTATTTAACATAGGACTGGAAGTCTTCAGCCCCTTCAATCAGACAGCAAAAATAAATAAAAAGCATCCAAATCAACAAGGAAGAAGTCAAACCTTCACTATTTATAGACAACATGATACTTTATGTAGAAACCCAAAAGACCCCTCCAAAAAATTGCTAGAACTAATACATGATTTCAGCAAAGCTGCAGGATATAAAATCAATGTATGGAAATCTGCTGTATTTCTAGACACCAATAATGAAGCAGCAGAAAAAGAAACCAAGGAATTGATCCCATTTACAACTGCACCCAAAACAATAAGATACCTAGGAATAAACCTAACCAAAGATGTAAAAGATCTGTACTCTGAAAGCTATAGAATAGTTATGAAGGAAATTAAAGAGGACACAAAGAAATGGGGAAAAAATTCCGTTCTCATGGACTGGAAGAACAAACACTGTTAAAATGTCTATACTATCCAAAGCAGTCTACACATTTAATGCAATCCCTATCAAAATACCATCAGTATTTTTTACAGAGCTAGAACAAACAATCCTAAATTTTATATGGAATCACAAAATACTCCAAAAAGCCAAAGCAATTCTGAAAGGAAAAAAAAAAACAAAAAAAAACAAAAAAACAAAGCTGGAGGCATCACAATTCCGGACTTCAAGCTATATTACAAAGCTGTGGTTATCAAGACAGTATGCTACTGGCACAAAAACAGACACATATCATCAACAGGACAGAACAGAAAACTCAGAAATGGACCCACAACTATATGGTCAACTAAACTTTGACAAAGCAGGAAAGAATATCCAATGGAAAACAGTTTCTTCAACAAATGGTGTTGGGAAAACTAGACAGCAGCAAACAGAAGAAGGAGACTGGACCACTTTTTTTTACCCATACACAAAAATAAATCCAAACTGGAGGAAAGACCTAAATGTGAGACAGGAAACCATCAAAATCCTAGAGAAGAACACAGGCAGCAACCTCTTTGATCTCAGCCAGAGAAACTTTTTATTAGACATGTCTCTGGAGGCAAGGGAAACAAAAGCAAAAATGAACTATTGGGATTCCATCAAGATAAAAAGCTTCTGCACAGTGAAGGAAACAATAAAACTAAAAGGCAACCAATGGAATGGGAGAAGATATTTATAAATGACATACTTGATAAAGGGCTAGTATCCAAAATCTGTAAATACCTTATCAAACTCAACACCCAAAGAACAAACAACCCAGCTGAGAAATGGGCAGAAGACATGAACAGGCATTTTTCCAAAGAAGACATCCAGATGGCCAACAGACACATGAATAGATGCTCAACATCACTCGTCATCAGGGAAATACAAATCAAAACCACCATGAGATACCACTTCACACCTGTTAGAATGTCTAAAATTAACAACACAGGAAACAACAGATGTTGGCAAGGATGCAGAGAAAGGGGAACCCTCTTGCATTGTTGGTGAGAATGCAGACTGATATAGCCACTCTGGAAAACAGTATGGAAGTTCCTCAAAAAGTTAAACGTAGAACTACCCTCTATGGTCCAGCAATTGCACTCCTAGGTATTTACCCAAAGGATACAAAAATATATATCCGAACTGGTATATTAACCTTGATGTTTATAGCAACATTATCAACAGTAGTCAAAGTATGGAAAGAGCCCAAGTGTCCATTGACTAATAAATGGATAAAGATGTGAGATATATATGTGTGTGTGTGTGTGTGTGTGTGTGTGTGTGTGTGTGTACACACACACAAGGGAATATTACTCAGCCATTCAAAAGAATGAAATCTTGCCATTTGCAAAAACATGGATATAGCTAGAGTGTATGATGCTAAGCTAAATAAGTCAGAGAAAGACAAATATCATACTATTTTATTAATATGTGGAATATAGGAAACAAAACAGATGAACATATGGGAAGGGGGAAAAAAGGAGAGGGAAGTAAACCATAAGACACTCTTAACAAAAGAGTACCAACTGAGGGTCGATGGAGGGAGGGAGGTAGGAGAGGGGCTAAATGGGTGAAAGGTATTAAGGAGGGCACTTATTATCATGAGTACTAGGTGTTGTATATACATGATTAATCACTAAAAGCTACTCCTGAAACCAATATTAAATTATATGTTAACTAACTAGAATTTAAATAAAAATTTGGAGAAAAAAAGAAAAGCAGAGCAAAGAGAAAACATCTTTAATCCTACTTTTTTTCCTATGCATATATGTATATACTAAATATAATACAAAGTTGCAAAATACTGTAAGAAAAAAATGGTGCTTGAAAAAGTGGACAGCAAGATGCAAAAGAATGGAATTGGACCACTATCTTATACCATACACAAAAATAAATGTAAAATGTGTCACAGACTTGAACATAATACCTGAAACCATAAGACTCCTAGAAAAAAACACAGAGGGTAAGCTCCTTAACATAAGTCCTGGCAATTAGTTTTTGAATGTGACACCAAAAGCAAAAGCAACAAAAGCAAAAATAAATAATTGGGACTATATCAAAGTAAAAATCTTCTGCATACTGAAGGAAACCATCACCAAAATGAAAAGGCAACCTACTGAATGGGAGAATATATTTGCAACCATACATCCACTTAGGGGATAATATCCAAAATATATAAAGAGCTCAAAAAATTCAATAGCAAAAACAGAATCACAATCCAACTTAAAAAGGGGCAAAGGACCTGAACATTTTCCCAAAGAAAACATAGAGATGGCCAACAGGTACATGAAAAGGTGTTCAACATCACTGATCATCAGGGAAATGCAAATCAAAACCACAAAGAGATATCATCTCACATGTGTCTGAATAATTATTAATAAAAAGATAAGAAATAACAAGCGTTGGCATGGATGTGGGGGAAGAGGTATCCTCCTGCACTGTTGAAGGGAATGTAAATTGGTGCAGCCACTATGGAAAAAAGTATGAAGTTTCCTCAGAAAAACTGAAAACAGAAGTACCTTATGATCCAACAATTCCACTTCTGGGCATTTATCTGAAGGAAACAAAAACACTAATTTGAAAAGATATATGCACATTATTATTTTTACTGCAGCATTATTGACAATAGCCAAGACATGCAAACAACCTAAGTGTCCATTGATGGATGAATGAATAAAGAAATGTGGTGTGTATATGAAATGGAATACTATTCAGCCACAGAAAAGAATGAAATCTTGCCATTTGCGACAACATGGATGAACGTCGAGGACATTATGCTTAGTGAATTAAGTCAGAGAAGGACAAATACCATATTACCTCCCCTATGTGTGGAATCTAAGGAAAAAAAAAAAACCAACAAGTTCATAGATACAGAGAACAGATTCAGATTGTGGTTGCCAGAGGCAGGGGATGGGAGGTTTGAGAAGTGGATGAACTGTTTTTGTTTGTTTCTTTTCATTTAAATAAATTTAAAAAACAAACAAACAAAAAACCCAAGAAATAGGATCTAGAGAGCACGGAAGACAATGCAGGAGAGGTCAACACTGCCAATGTGAAGGATAAATAGGGCCGGGACTGAAATTCCTTGACGGGGCAGGTGGGAGGGCATAGTTAACTTCAGATAAGCCACATCAGTGGAGTGGGGAAGGCAAAAGTCAGATGATAGTAGTCCGCAGAGAACAGATGAGGAGAAGCAGTGTGGACTTGGTCTCAAGAAATCAGGCTATGAGGGGAGGGTGAGAGGTCAGACTGTAGCTAGAAGGGGAGCAGGATCAAGGCCATTTTTTCAGTGGGGGCGAGTGCAAGAAAGGAGATCTCTGAGCACATCAATGGCAGAAGAAACAGCTGGGAGATAAGAGGTGGGACACACATGAAAAAGGAGAGTGATGGATGGATGGAGGACCACAAGAAGCCAAACAGAAGAGGAGACACCTTCCAGAATGCAGTGGAGGGTTCAGCCTGAAGCAGAGGGAAGGACAGAAGTAGACAGGTGGGAGAAGAAAAGCATGAAAGACACAGGTGGGGCTTTGGGTAGGGAGAATGCATACCTTAAGAAAACGCCATCCAATAATTTATCTCTTTTCTCTGTGATTAGAAAACAGACTATTTGATGAATCCATGATGGTAGATGGTGGCAGGAGATTTGAGGAAAATAGTAAAATTCAGTATCACTGCTATTGGGACTGAGAAAGTGTGTTGGCTGAGTGTTGCACCAGGCCTACAGGAGAATGGGTACAGCACAGACGTTATCACCAGTACGAAGGTGGGGATAGCTCAGACATGCCAGGGGCAGCCATCAGCCCCAGGTGACAGGCCCTTGCCCTCACCATTCACCCCTTCCTCCATCCAGCCCCCATTTTTACTCCTACATTCCAGGCTCGACCCCCACCCTACACAACGTGTGGGCTTAAGCTAGCAGTCTGAGCATCAGCCAGGAACTTGTTAGAATTGTGCTATCTCAAATATCACCCCAGACCTCCTGTAACAAGATCCACAGGGATGTACAATACCAGGTGGGAACCACTGCTCTAGACTTTGTCATCTACAGTTCTTGTTGCCTTCCAAACACCATGAAATGTGCGTGCCATTGTTTACTCTGCTTGCAACACGGGTCTCTCACCAATTCTACTCCTTCTTTAAGACTGTCAGTCATAACATAACACTCTCCAGTTCCATCCACGTTGCTACAAAGGGCCATATTTCATTCTTTCTCATTGCCACGTAGTTGTTAAGTGAAATAAGTCATACAGAGAAAGACAGATACCATATGTTTTCACTCTTATGTGGATCCTGAGAAACTTAACAGAAGACCATGGGGGAGGGGAAGGGAAAAAAAAGTTAGAGTGGGAGGGAGCCAAAGCATAAGAGACTCTTAAAAACTGAGAACAAACTGAGGGTTGATGGGGGGTGGGAGGGAGGGGAGGGTGGGTGATGGGCATTGAGGAGGGCACCTTTTGGGATGAGCACTGGGTGTTGTATGAAAACCAATTTGACAATAAATTTCATATTTAAAAAAAAAAGCTTGTCAGTTTTACCTTCTCTCTGAGTCTCCCCAAGACCTTGCTGGGAAGAACTATTTGCTGCCTCAAATGTGTATCCATAGACTTTATCTGGATGGTACCAAGTTGCTTTCATCTATCCTGAGCACCCAACAGGTTGCCTGGTATAAAGCCAGTCCCCTATAAGGTGCTCATGTGTTTTCTGAATGAAATCCAGACCCTTGATTCCCACTCCCGCGTCCTAAGCCATACATTGTGACAATTTTATGCACATGGAAAGTTATGCCTGTTTTAAAATACTAAACAAATAAAGCCATAAATCAAGCCCCAACTCTTTACTGTTCATTTGCTGGATATTACCCAAAAACTTGGGAAAGCACTGGGTTTGCTGTTTTCTATAAAAATTCAGAAAGCCATATCTCACTTTTTCAGATTACTTTGCATGCCATAAAGCTCAGGTCTCAGGTCCCAAACTTGGGCAGTCTCTTTTCCTAAGTGGCTAGAAAGAAATGCAGTGTTTCAAAATATCAGAGGTTCACCATGACTTAATTTTCCAAGTGTGAAAATCTCCTCTACTTGTTTCTGAGTAGGAAATCTGTTTTCTAATAAAGTAAGAATGATCAACTAAACAGCAAACATGTATAGCTTTTTAATCTACCTTGTAAATTCTTGGGTAGAAAAATCAGTCCCTTTGCTGTTTTTCTATCCCTTCTGGGTCTTAGTACATAGTTGGTGCCTAGTCAATGTGTTTCCAATCAAGTGGAGAGGAACTATCTCCCTACTTTACCATTCACAGCTAAACTGGACCAAGAAGCATATTAATTGTGGGGCAATCTTCTAAGCACCCTGCTAAGTGTTTATTTCCTTCTTCCTGATCTGCCCCTGTCTTTCAGAGTTGTCCTTTCCAAACCTGGGATTCATGACTGATCACTCCTGCTTAGTATCTGCCATACCATTAAAATAACCTGGAAACCCAGGAGCCTCAGAAAATAGACAGAAAGCAGAGAAATCCAGCCCACAGAATCTCAAACCTATCATCTTATTAATCAGGTTAGGCCCTAAAGAAATAGCTTCTTTTCTCCCTACTAAACATTTCCAGAGAAGCTAATACTCAAGATGTTTCCTTCCCCCTCCCCCCTCCCCCCCAGCTCATTAGACCTGCCAGTCATGCTGTGTGGAAAGAAGACCTTTATCACTGTCACTAATGTTGCCTTAGAAATTGAAAAAAAAAAAAAAACAAAAAAAAAAAACACCCAAACAAACAAACAGAAATATCTTAGAAATTCACAGCAAAACAAGCATGTACCATCAAAAAAATAAGAATTTGTCAGGAGAGTCAGTCATGGGGCCCTGGATTTATTTGAAACAAGTATGTGGGATTCCCTCAAATAATGAAGTGGGGCAGGGAGCTTACCATAAGTCCACTCCCCATAAGCCTCCATTCTAGCACTTTTCACAGATTATTTCATTCCATCCTCACAAAAGACCTGCAAAGTGATTATTATCAGTCTCATTCTAGAGACCAGGTAACTGAGACTCAGAGAGTCTAAGAAAGCCACCCAGAATAGGATAGCTACTAAGGCTATTAAGGATGAGCTCCCATAGGAGTCATGATCTGCCCACCTCAAAAGCTATGCTTTTTTTATTATTGTTATTGCACTAAATTGTCATGACTCCAGTTTTCAAAGACTATGTCTGTTACATGACAAAAGGAAGCATTATGGGACACCCCGCAAGGACTTCCTAAGGAAGAACCATACTCCACTTATTTCTCATGGTAATTGAAATTCCCAAATTACTCACTCTTTGGTATTAAGGCAACTAAAGCTCTCTGTTAGGATGACAGTGTTTTCTGTAATGGAGAGAATTCCAAATTAGGACTCATTAAATGTTTATAAGGGTTTATTTTACCCAAGGCCCCATGGGAGACGCTGTGGGGAACATACAGAAATAAGCCTGTATACCCTCAAGAAGCTTACAAGTTAAACAGCCACTTCAAATCTAAAGAACAGTTCAGGGTGGTAAAGAGAAGTCTCCAGCCTCCTACAAGGTGAATTGCCAGATGAAATTTCTATGCAATTTCTATACACCTTCAGATGTTATACTCTTAACAGGCATCCTGGCAGCTCAAAATTTGAATTCACTAAAGTAGCTCCTGTCACCCACCTGAGGAAAGGCGTGTTGAGAGAGGGGAGTTTCCAAAGGGAGGGAAGGCCAGCGAGGGCTTTGATGAGGAGGAAGCTCTAAGAGGTTGAACCTGATTAGGAGAAGGCCTGGAGCAGTCATTAGAATTGACTGGACCAGGTGGGGATGGCATGTGTCTCGGAGAATTTGAGGAGTCACATTTTGCATTCGCCTATGGCACATGGAGTTGTCTGCACAGTTATATCCTGTCACTTTAGCTTCCTCAGAAAGTCTCCCTCTAGCCAGGAAGAAAACCAAACCTGGTGCTTAACAGCCTCAGCGTACAGAGGACTCACTATTAGAACCACTGGCCGGGCACAGACCCCACCTGGGCTGCAGCTTTCCAGAATCACACATGACAAGGGAAGAGCTTGCTCAGAGCTAGGGGTGTGCTGCAGCTGGTGTTGTACCTGCTAGGGAGTCAGCTGTGAAACCTTCGGGAATCTGGTGATAACTGGCCATGGTGGGAGCATTTACACTGTGGAAATCAGCAAAAGTTACAAATTAAAGCCCCTCCCCTTCCCTTCCTTCTCTCCCTCTTTTTTTTTTTTTTTCTTTCTTTCTTTTGGAGAATTTGCTAGTACACCATTGATTAGTGCTGCCCATATACTGTCCTTTCTCCAATGTGTACATTATCTCCATATCATTCAGCAAACCTCAGGTTTAAGATAACATGCATAATGAATTTAACCATTTGGTATTTAGCTCTAAGAGGCCAAGGTGGTATTTGCTTTGAGGCAAATATTCTTAAAGAGCCACTAGCATCTCTATACAAATTAGATTAGTGGTTCTCCAAGTGTGGCCCTGAATCAGGAGCATTAGAATTACCCGTGAACTTTTTGGAATGCAAATTCCCCCTCACCCCAGAACTACTGAACTGCGAACTTTAGGAACGGACCCAGCCATTTGTGCTTTAATAAACCCTCCAAGTAACTGCAATGCACATTCAAGTTCGAGATATTGAACTCTATCCAGAAAAAGTAAAACAAACTTTTGGCCTTCACCATTTATATATTGTATGCTCTTTGTACACACTCATACCCACAGGTAAGAAATTATCATGTACTTTCTAAGCACTACTGTGTGCTATGAGATCGGTATTACAGTCAGCCTTCAAGATAGCCTCCAGGGTACCTCCTGGCATTCGTGCCTTTATTTAGTCTCCTTCCATATTGAATCACCAGTGGTCTGTGTGGCCAACAGAGTGGTCAGAAATGCTGATGTGTGACTTCTGAAGCTAGGTCATAAAAGCCATTGTAGCTTCCATCTTGGTCTCTTGGCTCACTTGCTCTGGTAGGACCCAGCCACCATGCTATGAGGACAGTCAAGCAGACTTATGGAGAAGCCCGTGAGAATAGAACTGAGACACCACTAGCCAGCACCAATTTGCCAGCCATGTGAGTGAGACCCCTTGGAAGTCAAGCCTTCAAATGCCATAGCCCCAGCTGACATAGGACTGCAATCTCCAGAGAGACCCTGGGCTAGAACCACCCAACCAAGCCCTTCCTGAATTCCTAATGCATAGAAAATGTGAGAATTAAGACACTAAGGTTTGGGTAATTTGCTGCACAGCCATGGATAACCAACAGCAGATAAATCGCAGGGTACTGAAATTGCTTGGAGGCAGTTGCACGTGAGGGGTTTCAACAGAATGAAGTTTCATGAAACAAGGTCTTTTCCAAAGAAAAGCTTACTGCTTATATGGGACATAAGAGGCATATGCACTAAAAGCAAACATTTTAAGTGGTATTTATGAAGAGATCACAAGTCTAGGGGAGAAAAATGATCCTATAAATTCTTTGAAAAACAAATTAAGCTGCATGGTCAAGTTTTCCAGCCGCCTTAAAACCCTGGAACAGCATTTTACTCTGTCCCCTTTCTAAAGACACTATCCCCTTCCTGAGCTTTTGAAGCAGAAGCAATAGGAAGTCACTGCTGTTGATGAGGTGAGATGTTTGTTGTGAAAACCAGTCATACAGGGCACACAGATGTCATCTCTATGACATCTGGCAGGGCACACGGCTGGGGACCCAGGGCTGCATGTCAGTGACTGCCTTCAGTACACCTAGGAGGCTAACCAACAAGGCCAACTTCTGGTTTCTGGAACCTTCATAAACCCCCTCATTCATTCCTCACACAAACTTATGACTGTCCCATTTCCTGGGGAGAAAACTGCTGCCTGGAGCAGATAAGTGAGGTTACCCAGCTAATAAGTGGCAGAGCTGTGGACGGTCTGACTCAGAGCCCAAGCCCTTTGTAATCCCGCAGGTGGCCTTCAAAGAACTCTCGCTGTCTTCAGAAAAATCTTTGGTATTGGCTTGTTTAACATAATACTTCAAGGTAATACATGTTCATTGCACGAAACCCAAAAGGTATGAAAGTCAGGGTCGCCACCAGTTCTGTTCCCTGGAGGCCACCATTGCTACCAGTTTCTCACGTGTCCATCTCGAGATGGTCTATTCAGCTGGATCATTAGCCTTTCTCCCAAGGGCCTAGTAAGGCACCACAGTGTGAATGAGGGAAGCAGAGCAGAAGCAGCCTCATACCCAGAGGTTTCCTCACACTCCAGAACATTCTTCCCCTTTGCTGTGGCGGTGAGCAGTTCCACAATACCAGCGTCCTCTGTGTCCCATGTACAGCCAGCCACAAGGACCCCAGGCTCCTGACGTCATCTGCTGCTTTCTCCCCTCTATGCCCAGTACTGTCTTCCCTCATGCAGAGTAAAGGATGCCCTCCCTGGTAACCTTTCAGAGAGGCTATGTGCCAACACCTGCTGGGTCTTCCTTATTAGAAAGTGATGCAGGAAGATAAGCCAGGGGGGCTGGGTTCTATGAACTTGAGCTAAATCAGTCCAGCTCTCTCAGTCTCACACTGGACCTACCCTAGAGGGATAATGGAGTCAGAGAGGACACTTGTACCTGTCCTCACATCTGTGTGCCCCGTGCTCCTCAGGGACCCACCACGTAGCACCTTGAGGGTCTTGTTCATCTCATGGATGGTGAAGCAACCCCTGAGGATAGAGACTGTGTTTCTCCCCATTTCTCTCTCCTTTGCAGAGCACTCGACATGTAGTAAATGCTCCTTAAAGACTTTTCGAAAATCTTTCTACATACATTCAGGCATTCTTCCTAAGGGCACAACCCCCTTATTTTAAGTTGCAACTTACCTTGCTCTGTTTTTTACAGCATTTACTGTCTTCTAGGGTATTACAAACTTTATTTATTATGCTTATTGTCTGGTTCCCTTTGATGGTTAATTTTATGTGTTAACTTGGATAGGCTATGGTACTCCAATGTTTGGTCAAATACCAGTCCCCACATTGCTGTGAAGGTATTTTTAAAATGAGACTGATATTTAAATCAGTAAACCCTGAGTAGAGCAGATGCCCCTCTCTAATGTGGGTGGGCCTCGTGTAATACGTTGAAGGCTTTAAGAACAAACAGACTGAACTTCAGTCAGAGAGGGAATTCTGCCTCCAGATCGCCTTTGGTATAGAGCTGCAACATCAAGTTGGACCTAGAACTTCAGCCGGCCAGCCTACCCTGCACATATTAGACCTGTCAAATCCCACAACTGTGTGAGCCAACTACTGAAAATAAAGTGAGTGTGTGTGTGTATGTGTGTGTGTGTGTGTGTGCGCGCGCACACACACAATCGCATATACACTGCTGGTTCTGTTTCTCTGGAAAACACTAACTAATATACTCCCCAAGACCCGCACCCCACATGTAAACTCCACAAGGGCTGAACTTGTCTTTTTTCTTTTAAAACTTTATCTCAGGGGCGCCTGGGTGGTTCACTCGGTTAAGCATCCAACTCGGCTCAAATCATGATCTCAAGCTTGGTAAGTTCAAGCCCCTTGTTAGGCTTTGTGCTGACAGCTCAGAGCCTGCAGCCTGCTTCAGATTCTGTGTCTCCCTCTCTCTCTGCCTCTCCCCCGGTCATACTCTGTCTCTCTGTCAAAAATAAATAAACATTTAAAAAAATAAAACTTTATTTCACTGTGGGAGGAACACTTAATATGAGATCTGCCTCTTACTGCAGACTGCAGGAATGATGTTACACAGCATATCTGTAGAATTTACTGATCTTGCTTCACTGCAACTTTATGCCCACTAGTTAGTACTTCCCCATTTCTCCTTACCCCAGCCCCCAGCAACCACCATTCCAATCTTAGATTCAGTGAATTGGTCTGTTTTAGATGCTTCATATAAGTAGAATCAAGCATATTCATCTGTGACTGCCTTGTTTTATTTTGCATAATGTTCCCAAGGTTCCTCCATATTGCGTTTATATTACAGAATTTTCCTCTTTTTAAAAGCAGAGCAGTATCCCATTGTATGTACACACCACAGTTTCTTTCTCCATTCATCTGTCCAGAATTTTTTTTTTCTTATTTGTTCACTGATATATTCCAGGTACCTACAAGAGAGCCCAGCACAACTTTGTGCTCAAATTTCTATTGAATGAGTTCTGAAAACTGTAAAGTGTCACTGGTATGCTACTGTTACATGATCTAACAGAACTCTGGCAACATTTAAAAATTATACCTTTTATATTATGAGATTTAAAGATCTGTCTAGTATTTACTCTTAATGAACTTTTCATAAAATTTCTCCTTTAACCTAGGTTTACAGGTTGAATTACAGGTGCAGGTAAAAAGTGTTCCAGACATTTATTATTTGGTTAAGCACTACAAATGTGTGGCAATGGAATTGCTTTGTTATCCTCAGATAAGCGTTTGTTACTGAAATAATCGTCCACTAAAGGCATAAAACGATTACAGAATCAGACACTTAAAAAAAAAAAAACCCACTGCCCATCTTTCATCAAAATTGTACTCTGACAGGATCATATCATATACACATGAGGGACCTTGACAGTTTTAGGGTGATATGGAATACTCAGCTATTTCCTCTTCTTCATTAGCATTAGAAAGCCTTGGTTATGTGTTCAGCCCCAGGGAATGGATCATGAGTGGTTTAAGCCAATTTAAGGCCATCCTATTCCCCATTTTCCCAGCTTCTTTGCATCATGGCAAAATTGTGGCCATGAGATCCTAGCAGAAGCCTTCTTCGGCATTTATGGCAAAGTGTTTTCTCCCCCAGTAACAAGGAAGATGCACGGGGCTACACCCAGTCCTCTTTTTTCCTGCATCCAATATGGACATGATGGCTGGAACTGCAGTAGTCATCTTGTGACCAGGAGGCAAAGGCCAAGAGAGAATCAGGCATCTGTCCTGACATCACTAAGCTGCTAAACTAAAACCAAAGCCTCCTACATCGAGACTTCTTGTAATGTCAGAAAAATGAACCCACATTCATTCTAGCAATTGTGGTCAGGTTATCTGTTTCACTAAGACAAAAGCTTTCCTAAATAACAGTGATGGCAGTATATTACAGCCACGAAGCTTATTTATTGCAAGAGTAAACGCAGTCGATGCTCTTCCTCCACTTACTCTAGGGAAACTGCCACAGGAGGCCCTCTAATGCTTTAACACAGCCACCTTCACAAATTAGCCTTGGTGAAATCTACGATGTGTCGGCAAAATTCACCAATATAACCCAGCTTAATCAGCATTATAAAACTGTTCTGGATGGGAGTACAGCCTTGGTATAATGGAACAATCACTGATACATGAATCAGGAACCATAAATTCAAACTCTAACCACTAGTAACATTGTTATCTCAGGTAAGTCATTGTTTATGGGCCTCATCTATACGATGAAGGAGTTAAACTGGGTAACCTGGGGATCCCCTTGGCAGGGAAGGGAGGACATTCTATGTAAATTCTATGTAAACTAAAGACTGAAATAAAAACTCACAAAATTCTTCTGTGGCCTCCTAATTTGCTGGCTGCTTTCCAGCTTCTGGAGTTGACATTCTAATGCCTTGTGTAAGTTTGAAAGGACAAACCCACTTGCTCATAAATATGAACTATCTCTTCAAAGTGCATTGGAGCAAAGGTAGTGGCAGTTTCACACCATGCAAACTACAGATGCAATGCAGAGTCCTAACGTGTTCTCCAGGAGGAAGATACGGCCCACGGTAGGTGCTGGTCCCTTAGTATCCAGAGACCTACATCTGCCGTCTTCCAGAATACCCAAACCACGGATAGACTGATTCAACGCTTCCCTATATTCATCCTGTCCATGTTAGCTACTTATCCATTTTCTCTTTTTCAAATTAGCACAATCATTCTGTGCTGTTGTCCTCGATCTGTCACTAAAGGAAGATTAAACCATCTACCATAGAATGCTCTCTGTACTCCACTTTGTTATGCTACTTACATATTCATTATTGTCCAGGCTACAGTGTTTTATTATTCCAAATTTAGCTCGGTTTGTGCTGTGTGGTGAATTCTGAACTAGTCAACTGGGTTGAATAATTTGGTGGGCTTTCAGGAGGGTACCCAGATGTCTTCCTTTTCTCTCCCTCACCAGAGTCACACCCTGCACAGCTTCCCAAAGCCACTGTACAGAGATGCAGGCATCATGCCAGGCATATTTAAGTGCGGGGTAATCAGAGATCAAAGGGGGCACCTGCTGGCTTCAGGAGCCTACAGTCAGGTAGAAGACACAGATAAGTGAATACTGTACTACAGGGTTCTAAGGGCAGCACAGAAGTACGCATGTGGCACCATGAGCCCAGAGTAGGGCTCCTTAACTGAATGGGGGAGAGGTGAATGCATGGATGTCAGGGCAGCCCTCCACCCCTAAGGGAAGACCATTATTTGGACAGCTTGCATAGTGCAGGCTGGCATGTTCCAGTGTGCTCACAGAGGGACGGCTGCTAATGTTTCAACTTCCCTCTCCAGCCCCCCCACCACCACCTCTCTGCTCTATGTTCTCTCCACTCTTCCACCTGCTCTCACTTCCTCAGCTTGTGTGGGGAAAGCTGGCACTCTGTAGATACCACCACCCAACCAGCTGCCCTGCTCCCACCAGGCCATCTGACCCTACATCTGGGACTCAACCTTCACTCTCCTCTCAGGTCCTCTTTGACAAGGCCTCATGTTTGTGTTTATAAGTTGGATTGTTTCTGAGCCCTGTGGATTCTGGAAGCGTAGGATCCAAACAACTGAGGCCTTGCTCTGCGTGCACACTTACCAAATGAGCAGAGTGGAGGGAGAGTGTTTGGGACTTCCTAGGAGGTCTATAAAAGGGTCGTGGAATCGGAAAAGGGCAACTCCAAGACAAGGGCCAGAAGACGTGGGGCCAGTGGGAGTGTACTCAGGAACTTGCACCTTATTCTCAACACCGGCAGCCCCCACACCTCTAAGGGGACAAGGAAGGCAGGGGGTTATTAAAAACAGAAGGATATAAATCAGGCAGGATCACTCACTTTGGTCATTGTATATTAGACGCTCTGTCTTAGTAAACTGACCATGGGGTGCCTGGGTGGCTCACTCAGTTAAGTGTCTGACTCTAGATTTCAGCTCAGGTCATGATCTCACAATTTGTGGGTTTGAGCCCCACATCAGGCTCTGCACTGACAGTTTGGAGCCTGCTTGGGATTCTCTGTCTCCTCCCTCTCTGCCTCTCCCCTGCTCATATGCTCTCTCTCTCTCTCTCTCTCTCTCAAAATAAATAAATGAATAAACTTAAAAAAAAGTAAACTGACCAGCTTGCTTCATTTCTTAATCTACAAAAAGCATTTTTTATTAAAAACATTTTCAAACATACTGAAATATCAGATGGCTCAACTAACCTCCATATACTAATCACCCTGATTTAAAACAAAGATGTCAAGGGGCTCCTGACTGGCTGTTGGAGGAACATGTGACTTTAAAAAAAATTTTTTTTAATGTTTATTTATTTTTGAGAGAGTCAGAGACAGAGTGCAAGCTGGGGAGGGGAACAGAGAGATGGAGACACAGAATCTGAAGCAGGATACAGGCTCTGAGCCAGCAGCACAGGGCCCAACACAGGACTCAAACTCATCAACCTGGAGATCATGACCTGAGCCAAAGTCAGATGCTTAACTGACTGAGTCACCCAGGTGCCCCATGTGATTCTTGACCTCAGGTTGTAAGTTCAAGCCCCATGTTGTCTGTAAAGATTACTTAAATAAATAAATATTAAAAATACAATTAACATGTCAAACAAAATTAGTAATAATTCCAAATATCCTCAACTGTCTAGTTGGCTTGCTCAAATCAGGATCCAGACAATGACCCATGTTGTACTTGGTTACATTTGATTGTTTTGTCTCTGAAGTCTTATGCCTTTGCTATAGTGACATCTGTAGAATGCTTTGTATTCCTAATTTGTCAGCTTAGCTCTCTGTGGTGTCATTTTATATGTTCCTCTGTTCCCTGTCTCTCTATTAAATGAAATTCAGCTTTGCAGCTTGATTAAATCTAAGTTTAACTTTATTTTTCCAAGAATACTTTCTAGGTAGGGCTGAAAGGTTTGTATTTCAAGAGGCACTTGACCTGCAGTTGTCCTCTTAATGATGCTATCATTAATGAGTGGGCTCAGAAGGTGACAGCTTGACTCCTCCCCATGTGAAGTTCTCCATCAAGTTTAACTAATGGTGGCATTCACTGATGATCATTGCCTGAATCAGCAATTTCACCGTAAATTACAAAATGGAAATTTTGTGAATTCTATCATTGTTTCCACATTTATTGTCACATTGCCTCTTTACCCATATATTTTAGCTTCAAAGCAGAATAATATAAAAATATACATATGTAGAAGTGATTCCTGATTCAGCAATTCAAGAACATTTCTCAGCTAAATATACAAGTCTTGATTTGAGAAGACAATGGTAGGTGGAAATGTGGAGACAAGAAGAGCCTGAGATTGGGAAATAGGATGAGGGTTCTGAGCCTGCACACACTGGGTGACCTGAATTCTGGCTATAAGTAAGCCCAGAAAAGCATCTGGCCTTCTGGGAAATAAAAATGGAACATACATAACCAAGAATGGAGAAGACAGGGAAAGAAAGAGGAACATCCAGGATGTGAAAATCATCTTAATGAAGTTTGCAGACACCAGGACCTCACCCACGGGGATGCTAATAGAATTCAAATCCACATGATTCTGATAGAACCACCAGGTGACAGGCTTGGGTGAGACTCTGGTGAATGGAAGACTGAGTGATGTCACTGACTCTACCCCCTGGGGGCAGTGATTGGCCACTGCTGGCATGGAAGCCCAGCACAAACCCCAACTGTCATCTGAGTCCAGGGGGAAGGGCCAGGGACCGACCACTAGTGCTTGGAAACCAAACCTCCTGTGGCACCTGTTATAGCTATTCCTCCCCTGCCTGACTGTTCCTGAGCACTGCCTTCTTTATTTCTCCTTCCAGGGAAACATAACCATCCCCATTTGTTCTCCTGTTCCCCACACCAGCCCCCCTGGAGAGAAAATTAATACCATGTTTGCTTACACAATCATCACCCTCTTAGCAGCTGCCCTTGGAGGACAGGAGGACTATATAGATAAGCTGCTCCAGCTGCCACTGTGTGGTAATTAGAATCTCCTGCTTCCAAGATGTAATTCTGACCACACTACCACATTTGAGTTAGGAAGAAAGGAACGGCAGGAGAGGGGCAACCTCTAAAGGAAGCAAGAAAGCTATGCAGGGTCCTCTCTGCTCAGCTCGGGTGTTTAAAAGTCAAGGGCAAAAGATGGAGAGAGACACGCAAGTCAAGATGAATCTTAAAAATATGTCAAGGTCTTGGGGCGCCTGGGTGGCGCAGTCGGTTAAGCGTCCGACTTCAGCCAGGTCACGATCTCACAGTCCGTGAGTTCGAGCCCCGCGTCAGGCTCTGGGCTGATGGCTCAGAGCCTGGAGCCTGTTTCCGATTCTGTGTCTCCCTCTCTCTCTGTCCCTCCCCCGTTCATGCTCTGTCTCTCTCTGTCCCAAAAAATAAAATAAAAACGTTGAAAAAAAAAATTAAAAAAAAAAATATGTCAAGGTCTTGTAAGAAACATATCCAGGTAAAATCCCAAAAGTTATGGAGGCTTATGAGAAGTAAAGACAACACGAGAAGATTCTAAAATATTTGGTGGGAGCAAAATTAATAGGCAACACAAAACGAAGTGTTAGAATTCCAACCAGGCTATTATGTTCTCTGGCACTGAGAAGCGTCTGCAAATTGGACAGGGCAGAGCCAGAGTCCTAGGAAACAATCCAAGTCCACACCAAGCCAGGAGATAGTAGGAAATGGTCAAGCTATGGTAATGGATAGGTGTCAGATCAGCAAATTTACATGTGGGATGTGGAGGAATATTCAAGAAAATATTCAGAGGATCTGTTAGTAATTCCCACAGGCACCTGGAGAAGACAGGAGATAGTACTTGAGCAAATGCCCCAGTTCCAGAAAGAAGAAAAGCTGATTTCAGAATGTATAGGCAGTTCATCCTGACCTAAGTCCTCCTTAAAAATGCAACATGGATTATTAAACAGGTTGTTTTCAAACATCACAAGAAGACATGCTGATCTCTTGGCATCCATGTAAATTAACTAAAAAGAAGTCATGTCCAGGCCATTTGTTACATGGGATTCTTAGGGCAAGTACCTTAGAATGTCATTCTAACGCCCTTAATTAAGGAAATCTTCCACAGTCAAAGTGAAATAATGTGGGGATTTGGACTTGCTGCCTTTCAGTCATATTAAATAGTAAAACAGACACTTAAGAGGAAACGTGCTTCCATGTATGGAGGGACACGGCTTGGTAAGCATATTGCCTTAATCAGCAGAGCAACCCCCACTGAACACCCACCATGTAGAGGCTCCAGGTATGGCATGTTCTGGGCACCAAAGATGGATAAGACCTCTCCCAGAAGCAAAGATTTCACTGTCTCATAGCCCCACAGAGAGACACTGCAGCCTTCCAAGTGTCCAGTCCTGTGTGAGGTCACGCAGGCTCCACTGATAGGGAAAGCCTTCACCCCTGCCCTTGGGGATTCCTAGCCTCACTTGGGCTATGAGGGTGTACTTGCCATGACTATTTAGGAGAAAAGAAGAGCAGGGACTCATGGAGGTGAGGGGAGGGGCCCTGACCTAGTCTGGATGGTTAGAGAAGGCTTCTTTAAGTAATTAATGTGTGCTGTTGCAAAATGAGAATGTATAGGCAGAGGACTTTGGTAAAAAATCTCACCCAAACATGAGATTTAGACCACAGAATGATAAGAGGAGTAGTGATGATAATAAAAACAGTGAAAAGTCACTGCTATGTCTTACAGACTTCCTATACATTCTGCTAAATACTGTGCACCTCTATTTGGTCCTCACAACAAGCCTAGAGAGATCTTGCTTTCCCTAGTTTGCAGGAAACTGAGACTCAGCAAGGTTGAGTAACACATGCAAGGTCATAGAGCTGGTAAATTGAGCTGACATCTGGCAAGATAGCGTAAGAAATGAGAAAAATTACATTTGCTAGCTTAGCAGAGTTAAATTCCTTGCACTTGACTATTTTCTAAATGATGCACTTACAAATACATATTTATTCACTAAGTCTATCCATTAAACATCTAATACAGGGCACCACTCTGAGCTCAGAGAAGATGGTCTAACTCTGAAGGCAGATGGACCTTTAGCTAAATTTATAGCCAATTAGCGCTGGGAGCCAATAGCATTTCCTCCTATGGAAAGTTGGGTTAGTTTTCCATCAAAATATTATTTAATGGCAAGACCCCAAGTGGAATGTTCCAGAAGACCTTTAGTAATTGTGCACTGCATGTTATTTAAACTAAAAACAATGCTGTGAAAAATTGCACTTCAGCACAAGCCACAGAGAACACACCAAATGGAATTGGCCGGCTGAAAAGGAGACATGATGATTGAAATATTTTCCAGACTATTACATCCTTGAAGGGTTTAAACAGTGAGGAGGAAGACAACGAAGGGGAGGAGGATGATTTAGGGTGTTTCATTTAAGAACAACAGGATTAAATTAACCTTGGGGAGGGGGGATAATGGTAGAGGATGGTGGGGAGAAATATTATACAAAATGCAAGAAGCTTCCCAAAGGAAAAGTATGCCAGGCTGCAGAATTTTCCAGCCCAGCAAAGCAGGCAAAGCCATCTATCATTAAAGTCATTTACAAGCAAACTTGACAAATTGCTGAGAAAATATATTAAGGGCCACATATCCTAGACTTAGGAATGGACAAACGAATAGGTCTTTTCTATCCCTAAATGGGGGAAAACGGACTGTTCTTTGAGATTTCTTCTCTTGCACTCTGTCAGTCTCATTTCCTCAACTTTAAAATGGATATCAACAAATAAGTTCCCCAGCTGGGTGTGTGGGTGTCATATCAATTATAGCACTAATAAAATTTCAACCCAGAGAAGGAGATGAATTGCATGACAATTTTTAAATGTCTATTATATGAACTATCATATTAATAAAGCCGACTTCTTAATCCTAGTTTACTTATAATTTTCAGTCAGGCTGCAGAAATTCTAAATTACACAAAGCAGCCAAAAGATAAAAAGAAAATTTCTAGAATTAAAACCCAGCCGACCTAAACATTTAATGACTTCTCAGCATACCGAGAAAAATCAAAGGTTTGGTTGTTGGGGAAAGGGCGGGTGTGACAGGCCCAGCTTGGCTAGTTCTGGAGATCTTCTGTAAGAGGCCTCAGCCATCCTCATGGCTTTGTGATTTCGGAGACAACTCCGAGCTTGGATTCACATGACCGGATATAATGTTTGAGCATTGCTGCCCCCTGCTGGACGTGCGGAACCCATTCTGTCTAGGGCCCAAGGAAATGTCCTTTGCAAATTCCAATTACTTATCAATTCCGTTTTCTTCCATCCTCCACCTGAAAGAGCACCCTTCCCCAAAGGACTCTGTTAGGAGACAATTCCATCCAAGCTAATGCACAAACATCCCATGTAATATAATTAGTGAGATTCCTCATACTGCAACCCTGGTGACCATCCATCAGCATGGTTTGCCAGGGGCTGGAGAAAATATGAAACACATCGTCTTGCTGCTCCAATTCCATTGAATTGACATTAATCCAAGCACTAATGGTTTTTCTCCTTAGAAGATCCAGGAACAGCCAAAATGTCAGCCAGTCCCTCCCTCTCTTCTTTTCCTTTCATAGTTGTATAAGATGCCTCTTCCTTCCCATTGAGGCTCCTCTAAAGATGGAGGCTCTGTCAAGCTCTAGAGCCTCCTGACCTCGTGCCAATGTCCCCATGGTGCCAATGTCCACTGAGGCCTGGTGGGACTGGACTGGATCTTCATTTCTATAGCCAGCCTCTGGAAGTCAGCATGCTTCCGAAAGAGCAGAGGGAAGGAGGAAGAGTAATTTTGGTTGGGATGACCGGGTCTTCTCAGTGCAGGGTGGTAGCAAAATAAGAGTAGATGAGCAGTCTCGACCACAGTTCACAACTCAGCATCTTGTTCTCACAAACTGTACTGGACCAAGTCTTAGCAAAATCCCTGCCAGCAACCACTCCTGATATACTTGTCTCTCTTTCTCTGCCCACCCCTTGATATGCCCAGTAATCACTCCCACCACAGCATTCTCTGCTGCCCGCATCACAGCCTGTGGGCAGTGTGGTGAGGGGGGCTCTTACTATAAACCAGTGGTTCTCAAAACTCACTGGGGACTTGTCACACATGCAAATTCCTGGGTCCCAGCCTCAGCCCACTAAATGAGAAACTCTGGGGTGGGGTCCAAGCAATGTGTGTTGGACAAGCCATCCAGAGATTCTGATGCATACTTGGGTTTCAGAACCGTTACTACAAATGTCTTCCATTTTTCTCCACATGCCAAATTCCCAGACAAAGCTGACTCTTGGCTATGTGTCTTAATGCAGATTGGAAAAAAAAAAATGTAAGAAGTCTCAAAAACTGTTCTTCATGCCAATCGGATTACTGATGCTGATGGCCTATTCATCTGGGGGAGGCCTGGATAAACACGAAACCTCCCGGGAAACCTTCCCCAATCCTCCAACCACTGGCCTGGAAAACTCTCTCCCTCTCTCCTGTGTGAGCCTTCTGCTCACCGGGCAACTATAATTACCACAGGGTCTCACTGTCCCTTGTTATGCAGTGTCGTATATCTGCATCCCATGGGAGCTTGTTAGAAACCAGGATTCCGGGGCACCTGGGTGGCTCAGTCTGTTAAGCGTCTGACTTTGGCTCAGGTCATGATCTCACGGTTCATGAGTTTGAGGCTTGCGTCAGGCTCTGTGCTGACAGCTCAGAGCCTGGAGCCTGCTTCTAGTTCTGTGTCTCCCTCTCTCTCTGCCTTGTCCCCATTTGTGCTCTCTCTCTCTCTCTCTCTCTCTCAAAAATAAACATAAAAAAAAAATTAAGAAACCAGAATTCAGGCCCAACCGCAGACATGCTCATCTGAACCTACATTTAGTAAGGTCTCCGCTGGACTCAGAGGCACACTGAAGGTGGAGAACTGTCACAGTCGAGGGCTCTCTGCACATTCACAGACACACACACATGCACACGTGCTGTGGATGTGAGGCAGTTTTAGGGCAGTCTGGGCTCTATTCAATGCTGGGTCTCTGGTATCTAGAGTCCAGCCAGCTGTATCAGCTTCAGCATGAATACATGTCTGGTGAGTGAATGCTAACAGTGAATGAAGGACTTCTTTTTGAATCCTTGTTTTTGAACCCTTACGAAGCCTGGAATAACTCAATCCAGGAATAAACTCTACTAGTGGGTTTGCAAACCCTGTGGTGCACAGTGGATCTGAGGGAGTTTATGGAGAACAACTCTCCAATCCCACCACATGCCCAATCACAAAGGACTGGCTATGCAGAGTGTGTAAAGCATCTGCCTCCCACGTACCGCCTGACTGATTCCCCAACCTCTCCGGGAGAGGAAGTGAACGGCTGTCAGTTTCAAAGTGACTGACGTGGAGTCATCTATAATGATCCAAAGTTAGAAGATCAGAGAATGCTGGTCCTGGAGGTCAGGCCCTACCAAGTCACAGATGAGAGGTGAAATGACCACGACCCCAGCCTCCAACCCAGGCTTCCTGGGCTGGCTGATCAGGGGCTAGAGCCCAGGCTTCAGATGGGGCAATATTTTAAATACTGTCACTGTCTCAAGACCCAACACAAATTACTCTTCACTACTGTCTCTCCATCCCCACTGCCATGGCACCCCTATTTGGCTGCTAAGACCTAACCTAAGACCAAGTAACAGGGACTTAAAACAGAAGTTTTATATTTGTCTCATGAAAAAGTCCAAGAAGATAGGGGACCCAGAGGTTAAAGTGCCTCTGCTCCACGTGGCCACCCAGGTGTGCCATCCCTCCTACAATGCCATTTCATGCTCTAAGTGAAAACGGGACCTCCAACCCCCTGCTGGGGTTCCCGTGGGAAGGTAGAATGGTGTGGAGGAAGGCAATTTCCTTTTGAGGAGGGGGGCCCTTCACCGCACACATCACTTCTGCCCACATCCCCCTGGCTTTGGTTCGGTCACTGGCCTTATTGAGCAAGGGAAGCTGGAAGATGCAGACTCTACCTGCATGGCCTGTGACCAATTCAAACAGGGGATCCTATTAATAAGGGAAGGAGGGAGAATGGATGTTGAGGGACACTGTCTACCCACAGCCCATACTTCTCTATTAGATGAGGCCACCTAGAAGCTTGGTGTTGCTGGGTGTTTGTGTGATTCTTTAATGGAGAGGAGAGGCTGGACAGGGGTCAGGGAGAGCAGGACAGGGATGCAGAAGAGGGGACATCAGACCACCCTGCATATATAATTCATTATTCCTTGTATTACCAAATACCAAACTTTGTTGTTTCTGTGCCCAAAAGGCCTTACACATACATAACCCTCAGAACATGCATATTTGTGCACCTTCTCCACACTTGGGGTTCAGTTTTCCCATGTGGGTGACAAGACAGTTGGGCTGGGAAGATGTAAGTTCCTCCAGCTATGAAGCTCCCTCTGCTTCTCTCCCATGGACCCTGTCTGAGCTAAGCTGAGCATCAATGACCTCTCTTACTGGAGAATTCCCATTCCAGCCTCTTCCTCCTCCTTGGACTCTGGATATCCAGTATTTCCATCACCTTTTGCTGCGGGGGCCATCTCTCAATCTAGTTGCAGGGTCTCAGAAGTACAATTTTCACAATGAATAAATGCATCAGCCCATTCCTTCAGAACGTCAACAGAAGGACTTGACCCCACAAAGCACTCAGTGTTCAACCAGGGGAAGACAAGCTGACCCAATGAATCAAGGTCATTTCAAAAGCATCCCAGAACAACTGCAGGGGCTGTAATGACAGTTGTTACCTAAGGACATTTCCTAAGCAGCCATCCTGTCCCCCATCCCCCCAACACACACACCCTGCTAAAACCACCACCAGCTCTATCCACTCCCACACAGGGCCACATCGCCCCAGACCATTTATGCAAAACTCTAGAAGTGGCACAGATGCTTCTGGAATCCCATGCCCACCCCCAGCTTCCACATCCCTCCTTCCATCCCACCCTCATTTCTTCCTCCCCCTTTTAGGTCTATAATGGGAAGCCCTAATTGATGTTGAATTCTTCAGAGAAGGTTCATAACATTTCTAGTAGGAGGGACTTAGAAACCAGCCACTTCAATCTTCTTACTTTGCAGGAGGGGAAAGTTAGGCTCAAAGAGGTTAAAGAATTTACCAAAGTCACATGATTTGGGATTATGACCTGTAGGGATTCAGAACAAGTTGCCCCAAGATGTACCCCTTTGGCATGCAGATTACTTCAGGCTAAAAACATCAAGGCCCAAAAGACCTTGACTCTGACCTTACCTTTGACCCTTTCCCTAACTGCCTAGAAAAATTTAGGCAGAAGGCCAGCTCCAGGAAGACAGCAGTCACCATAGATAACTATATTAAAATATAAACCAGGGAGGAATTTAGCAAAGTCTGTTTATTAAAATTCTTCTCTGTTTCCTACTGTTCTGTATGGTCCAGAAAATATTTGTTTACCAAACAGTTCATCTTTTTCATCTTCTTGTGAGTTGTCTTCCTTCCCTTTGAAGTCCCAGATCCCCACCTCCTTCTCCTTAGTTCAGGACAACATGTATCCATCATTTTGCTTAACTATCTTTGGAATCTTGTGTTTACGTGGATTCCCCATATGTACATAATTAAATTTGATTTTCTCTTGTTAATCTGTCTCATGTCAATTTAATTCTTAGATAAGCTAGAAGAATCTTGATTTACAGAGAAAATTTTTCCTCCCCAACAGACCCAAGGGTTGCCCATGTGCATCTGGCACAGCAGACTTTCTTTTCTACATGCTCCTTCTTTCATCCATTTCCTTGTGCCTTCATTTAGTCTTCTATCAAAGAGTAACAGTAGCAATGACAGTGAACCTTTATTATTTCCTTTGTTCCAGGCACTATTCTTGGCATTCACACATATTGTCTCACTGAATCTTCCAATCTACCCAATGAGAAAGATATTCCTATTATCTCCATTTTTCCATTGAGAACACCAAAGCCCAGATTGGTAAAATAAACTGGTCCAACTGCCTCTGCCTCCTTCACAAATGGTGTGACAACAAGTGAGCTAAAAAGTTCAAGCCCTCTGCCCACACCCCACCCCAAAACACCCTGCACAAACCCTGCCTATTTTCCTTCTGGGATTTCCCTCACTCCTGCTCCTTTCCCTGGTCCCGCCACCCTGGTTCTTCACCCCACAGAACTGGCCTGCCACATCATTTTCCTTAGCTTTTCAGTGAGGAAAATGTTGTCAATGATGAAGGAGAGAGTTAGTGGCATAGATCATAGAAAACTATGGAATACTGAAAATGTGCTTCTTTATCTCCCAAAATTCAGGCTATGATTTGAATATTCCAGAAGGTCTGTTATTCCAGCTAGCTGACCCCAGTTCAGAGAGAAAAATGAGGGGCAGGAGAAGCTGAACGCAGGGCAGCCAGGGCAGGATTATCATCTCAGAGATGCCACCAAGCACATAATCCAACATGGAGGCCTGGGATTGCCTGCCAGTGTGGGAACTTCATCAGTCAGATTGATCCCTGGTTTTATAGGGATTCTTTTCCTTTCAGAGGAGGCTCATCTGGAGGAAAGAATCCAGTCCCAACTCAATTTCGATGTCACACCACACTCTGGAGTGAAAAGATATGGAAGCCCCAGTCACCGGTCAGCCAGGAAACTGGCAGCTCCCAGCCGGCATTTCACAGCAGTGGCAGCAAGATTGCCTTTAATAGCACACTTGCAGTGATGGGCAGCAGCTGAGATAAAATTACAAACCCCACAGGCCCAGGTGGCCAGATGAGGACTGTTTTAACATGCTGAAATAAAAGTGCTCCTTGGTGGGTTTCTCCCCTGCCTGTCAATCTAGCCAAATTTCTGAAACATGATGCTCTCGCCTCCAGCTCACAAGATCCTGACACCCACGTGGCACATGGGGGGAGGTCCCCTGAAGGAATCAGGTGATGATACTTTGGCAAGAAGAGGGGAAGCTGAGGCAGGCACCAGGCCCAGCAGTACCCCTTCGGTGCCCCTGTGAGATGAGGACAGCTGGATCTTCCTTCCTGACCACTTCCCTCCACCAGGAGTGCGCCCCTCCTTCCGTAATTCTCCAGGGCCTTGGGGCTCATACTGCCTTCCTGAGCTCACACCTAACTCTCTGGGGAGCGCTCATTATAAGCTTTAGCAGGCCTTAATACTAAATCCTAACTTTTATATTTTGTAGCATTAACCTTTATATTCTAATTTGTACATTCTGCAGACATTGGAGATGCTTTCTGCACCTTGTGGATGGGGGAATAGGAAGGGGAGGGTGGGGTGGGTAGGATTTGGGTGAGAGGGAGGCACATGGAATTTCTTCACCCTCCTAACACCAACTACCTACTTTTCTCATCACACATATATAAAGAAGAACAATCATATTTCTGCTTCTCTGCACCACAAGTTGTCTCCATCATAATTCTTTGCACTAGAATTTCAGATTCCTCCACATAGGCATATGATCTGCCTAGAAGCCCCCTTTGGGGACTGTATTTTCCAAAACAAGTAGTGTATTCCCCATCCCATGTCCTCCTGTCATGCAATCCTGTAATGCAATCCTGCTGTGCCCATCAGAAGGCGGGGTCTATTTTCCTCCCTTCTTGAATCTGTTCAGAACTTGTAAGCACTTTGTCAAACAGAACATGACAGAAGTACATGCTCCAGCCATCCCAGCTAAGTTTATATGGTTCAGAGAGAAACCATCCAGCCAAGTGCCCCCCAAATTCTTTGGATTTATTCTGCAGGTGGCTTGGGAAGGGACCATTTTGATTGGAAGCGTGACTCAGTCAAAGTTGTTCATTGGGTCAAAGATTCTGAGAGTGTCCTATAGAACCTGAGTTGAGCAGAGAGATTGTATAGACAGGGACACCAGCCACAGCACCTACCTATAAGCTTCATCCAGTGGAAATGAGAGACATATCTAGAAAAGCTAGTCAACCACAAAGTGCAGGGTGTAGCTTGCCCTAGCTCCTGGCATATGGAAGTCAGAGAGAGCTAGATGGGTGGAGGGACCCCCATTCTGCAGAGTGCTGCCCCACTGCCAGACTAGAAGTTGGCCACTGGTGCTCTGAGCTTACCTGTGAGGAATCTGACAGAGACAGGCCAGCAGATGATCTATGATTAACACATCCAGGAAAAGCCTCATTCCAGGAGGGATGGTTGGAGAATAAAGTGCAGCTTGAGATGGATAATTATCAGGAATAGCAGCACCTTCTCACTGCCCCTCTTCGCAGGTGCTCTTGGAGCTCTGTCAGAGTTCAAACACCAGCCACTGCTGCTGCCGCCCTTGCAAAGATGGCCGTGTTCTCCTCAGCACTGGCTCTCACACCAGAGCATGCATCAGAATCACCTGGAGGGCTGTTTAAAACACTGATCGCTGGGCTCCACCTCCAGAGTTTCTGACACAGCAGGTCTGGGGTGGGGCCTGATAATCTGGATAATCTGCATTTGGAGAAAGTTCCCAGGTGACACTGATGCTTCCTGCCAGGGACCACTGTTTGAAAATCACTGCTCTAAAATCTCTAAGCATGGACTGAACTCCCAGGTAATGGATCCTCAACAGGCATCTCATTTGAGCTTCCCAGAGCCCCTGGAAAGCAGCCCCCAATTCACAGAGGAGAAAATCGAAGCTCGGCTGTGCTACATAGATTGCCTGAGGTTACACAAATAGTGGACAGCAGGTCCCTTCGTTTTTCCTACATTAGTTGTTCCCATAAACCAGTCCTCAGTGATGGCTGACAGCATCTTCACAGGCCCAAGTTGCACTGAACGAAACAAAAAGTCTTGAGTTTTTCATGACATTAACCATCTGAGCTCAGTTTAATGAATTGTTCTTTTTCTCTAAGATAATCCCACTTATATTTTAGGGAGTTAAAGTGCTCTTATCAAATGATGGTGGCAAGAGATCTTTTTTCTTTTTCCCTTTTTCATGTTACATGGAAAAATAAATAGATGAAGACCTAATTTCTGTCCCTTCTCCGTTTAAAAAAAATTCTGGTCTGGAAAATTCCTAGTGACAGCACTCTGCCACTCTGCCTCCCAGCACCTAGAGAACACCTGTATTTTATAAAGTGGCTCAGAGTGACGTGTCACATGCATCGGTGGCAGCAGAGTCACTTACTCCATAGGCCAGTCCTCTACCCTTTAGCCTTATTGCAGGTTCTTCAAGGGCTCTGTCCCATATGGAGGTGACCCTCCTTTTCTCAGGGCTGCAGGTAGCCACAGACACAGGCCTAGGGAAAGTGTGAGGAGACTTATCTGGTAGGGAGTCCCCAGGCATTAAGGAAGGTTCACATCAATTCAGCTTCCTGCCATCTGCACTAATTTCTATTCTCAGATAGTTGTTGGAGTCAGGTGGGGGAAGTGCATGGGGATCCCCACTGGGAGACCTCTGAATCAGAGAAAAGCTCTGCTTCCCACCCCTCATGCCACATATGTAAGTGGTGGTTTCCATGCACACCAGAAGACCTGGTGGTGCAGGGTAGAAGCAGGTGGGCCCTAGTGTCACATGGCTGGGGCCAAATCCTGCTCTCCTCTGTATCAGTCATGTAATCTTGGGCATGCTATTCAATGACTCCCTCTGGTAGCTCCCTCGTTGATTAAATCAAAGCAACAGGACCTGCCTGATAGGGTAATTGTAAAGATTAAATGCATGAATGTATTTAAAGCAACCAAGAACAGCACCTGTCATACAGAATACATTTGGATGTGGGCTTTTATTGTTATTCAGTTCTTCACACTCATTTATCAGTGTCTACCAACCCTTGAGGGACTAGGGAGATATAGATGGATAGGGTATAGTTCCTCCCCCACCAAAACCTCTGCTGAACAAATAAAGGAGCAATCTAATAACAAAGGAAGAACTGTTTGTAGAAGCACAGGTTAACATGGGAGCCAGAAGGGTGGGCACAGTGAGGGACTCCTAAGAGGGAGATATGAAGGTGTTGACCACTTACATGACAGTACAAGGCTGACCAAAAGGTTAAGGATGTCCTACGTCTAGGAGGACAAAGACTCTAAAATCTCCAGCATGCAGGGCCACAGGAAAGGTTCTAGAAGTATCAAACGCCACTACATTTTGAGCCACACTTACACAAGTGACTATTACCTTGGCTCAAAGGGAAGGAGAGAAAAGGCCATAAATATTCTCAGCTCAAATTATAAGATGACTGAATAATTTGGCCAACGCATTAATGTTCATAATTACTTGAGGGGGAAGAATGCGTTGTTCCATTAAGGACATACTCAGAAGAGGAAACCTCTCATATGAATGAAGACGCAGTACGTTAAAAATGTAGATTAAGAATTAAAGAGAAAAACAATGGAATTCTGCCAATTTTTTAAAAAAACTGCTATATAAATTGCTAATTACTGTCCAGTGTCACATTGGCCAATTTGTTCACTAGGAGGGAAAAAAATAAATAAAGTTCCCAGAGATGGAGACAAGGCAACAAGCCTGGTGAAATGAATCATGTGAAAAATGTCAGAAAGACTCTGACCCTTTGGGAGATGCTTCCAAATATCCCACTGGGGAATCGAGTTAAGGATTTCTATTCTGGGTCTGGAGGCATGGGAAGTACAGGAGACCCTCTACGGTGTGACAGGCAAAATGGGCAGGACCGAACAAGAGTGACAAGGCCCTCCTCCTCATGGAGAATATATTCTAGGGGTGGACCAGCTAACAGGTAAATAAATAATTCTAGAGAGTGTTGGGTGCTACAAGGAAAATAAAATGACCTCACAGGAAGATGGTAGAAAACCAGTGGTAAGGCTGGTTGCCCACCCAATATTCATTCATTCCTTCTTAACAGAACCCCTTTTTTTTGGGGGGGGGGACAAAATGTCCTAGGCTCCTCTATAGCTCACAATGTCCATGGAATAGTGTCCATGGGTTACAAGCCAGACAATGAGCTGCCACCAGAGGTCACTGGGTGGCCATCCAGGAAAGAGACTTGGCAGCTTTTCTCTTGGCTCTTTGAACTTAACCTCTCCCCCTTGTTCCTGCTTGAAAGGGGAAACCATCCTGTGGCCTTAAGGACAAAGTCCATTGTACTCAGAACAGCAAAGAAACACAGACACTGATGACACTGTGGTCCCTGCACCAGCCCTGAATGGCCCATTTCCAGGCTTCAGGTCACGTGAGAGAAACATAACCCCCTATCTTGCACCCATAACATAATGCAGCTGTTAACTGATATAAGTCTGATACCTCTGGCCTCGTCCTCTGAACTCCCCCGATCAGAGACTAACAGAGACATATGTGCAGTGGAAGGTGGGCTCTACGTCCTCCCCACTCCCTGCTAAAAATGCTCCCATTGTCATCTAGATGGAGATTAAACTCCCAACGTCCCAGGCGTCACCTCTCTATCCTTCCTCCCCTCCTCTCCATTTCCAAACCCTACATTCTTGGTGGGGTTCTGAGACCTCATCACACCGAACCAAAGCAATCCATTTTCACTGCCATGCAATGTGTGTGGTCAGGCCTCCATGGAAAGCAGGCTTTGGATGGCTCAGCCTTGAAGGAGAATGGCTGACCCTCCCCTGGATGGCTCAGCCTTGAAGGAGAATGGCTGACCCTCCCCTGGAGCTCACTGAGACATCACACCTCATCTGCCAATAGAGAGGAAAGGCCCAGAAACCTCTGTCTCAGAGAACTGGTCCAACCCATCAGCAGACACCCACGAAACATCTGCATCCGGCACTGAACTTGGCATAAGGAATTCAAAAAACAAGTGAGGCAAGGCCTTATTCAGACGGGAGACGGTGCACAGGCATTATGATTGATACATGTATAATTGCTAAAAGTATTATAGCATGGAATGTACCGCAGGCATTTAACCTGACTGGAGTGGAATTGGGAAGGCTTAGATGTGGCTTCCTGGAGGAGGTGGAGCCTAGAGTCCTATAAAGGAGATGCACTAAAGTTCTCAGTGAGGAAGGGGCCCGAGGAGAGCAGTGGGGGAAGCATCTGGTTAGCTCATCATGGAGCTTCGGAGAAGGAGGGGCATAAATTAAAGGTTAGAGGGAGGCAAGCAGGCAGGGAGAGAGAGGAAGGGAAGTCAGCAGGGGCCAGATCACAGGGCAGCCCATGCACCACTCTCAAGAAACAGTCTTTGCCCCAAGGGCAATGTAGAGGCATTGAAGTACGCTTACCAGTGAGGTGTGGGCTCCCACTGGCACATGACAGATCTCCCTGGAAGCTTTGTGGATGATAAATTTGAGGACAAGACAAGACATGGTGACCAGGAATGTGGCACACCTACTCACTTAAGAGAAAGGAGGGGAGGAATAAGTGTTGAGATGAGATGTGCCAGGTTGAAGCCTGTCAGGGAGGCATCCAAGGGCCTTCTGCACTGGCAAGCAGCAGCCTCATTTGAGGCAACAGACATCCACTGGAGCATCAGGGTGGCTTCCCTGCCTCCTCCGCCTTCCCCAGCGTCCATGCATTAGAGTATGGGGGTCTCCAAGTGACAAAAACGCCAGAGCTCCAGGCTCACATCACATGTCTCCTGGTTTGCAGTAATCAAGTTCAGTGACAAATGGTGTCCTTGCATTATGCCTTGGAATGCCTATTAAACTTTTATAATATTAAACAATTAAAATCTTTCCTAGATTTAAGTCTGTGCTTTCTTCAGGAACACTGCCAGTGAGATAAAATACTCAGTGGCTCCTTATTCCCCAAACATATATTTGCCAATATGCTTCATGCTCTGTTTGATGTCAAAGCAAAAGCACCAGAGTCAGGCATCAAAAAAAAATGTGCATTTTTCATAGCAACAAATAATACTAATATTTTTTCAAAACCTTATTTTTTATGAGACCACAATGGGTGAAGCCAAGCTCTGATAATGAGGAAACAGGATGTTTATGAGGATCTATTCTGCCTTTATTAGCGTAGAAGGTAGATGGTGACAGGAGCTGTAAGCCAATTCACAGAGATTGTAAATTTGCCAATGACTTGCAAGACTAATAGTAAAAATGAAAATGTAGTATCTTCTCGTGCTTGTGTGTTTTGTGTGTGTGTGTGTGTGTGTTCTTTATTGCCACTGAGCACCCAAGGCATGCCCGCCCCCAACCCGCAAACCCTAATGAGGAGAGTAATCTTTGTTACAAATGAAGAAATTCACTCAGACTGGCCCTGTCTAGTGTGGCAGCCACCAGCCACACGTAGCGATCTCTCACCTGAACTGAGGCCAGGCTGAACTGAGAAATACTGCAAATGGGAATTACACATCAAATATTGAAGACCTGGCACAGGAAATAACGTGAGCTAGCTCATGAATATTTTTATATTTTTGGCACATTAAAATAATATTTTGGATCTGCTGAATGAAATAAAATATATCAAAACTAATGTCACCTGTTTTTCCAACCTTTTTTAAAGCATGGCTACTGGAAAATTTTAAGTTACAAATTTGGCCTGAATTCTATTTACATTGGATGATAGTCTAGACCACAGAATTCACTCAAAAGGCAGCCGGGAAGGCTGAGTGTGTAAAAGCAGCCCATCTCTGTGGACCCCTAACAACTCATTAGGTGTTGGTCCTCTAGGGGACCAAGCTGTCAGGAAGCCCACGGACAGAACAGGTGAGACAACCCCAAGGTCCCTAACCCCCAGACCTCAAGCCGGCATTACCTCCCAGTGCACTGAGGTGCATCAAGTTGAAGGAAATAAAATTCAATAACAATTTTTATAGTGAGCTGATTTTGCTGTTGCTCATTAGTAGCTGAGAGCTAAATTAATTTGAGCTTGATTGTCCCCTAATTGGAGAGGGACATAAATTCGGCTGAATGTGCTATTACAGATGACACCTTGATCCCGCACAATCACGTACTTCTACATTCACAATCTTCTGCACAAGAGGGGAAACGAGCTTTCAATAATTACAATAAAAATTATGATTATTGACCAAGAACACTGTAATGGATGGAAATGTGCTGGGTCATAACATATTTTTTCAATAAAGACATTGATCAAGTCTTCACTGAGTTAATATGTTAAAGCCTGATTATAATGGCTCAGGAAATTACCAATTGTTATTAAAGAATATCAGCCACTTATTATGCCAATACATTTATAGTGCAATAATTTACCATTCTTTCCCAAACATAGAGAGAGAAAGAGGGAAAGGGAGAAAGGAAGGGCAGACTCTTACGGACATATCAGTGGTTTCTACACACCCACACATGTATCTGGCTTTCTTCATCTAAAGTCACACCCATGAAAGATGTTGAACAGACAGGTTTTCAAAGAAAGCTCGAGGTGCAAAGGACAGAGAGAGAAAAGGTATTAAAACAAACTGGTTTCTGACTAGGCATCTTTGCAGAAAGTATGGCAAGTCGTATCCACACTTGAATTTTACCAATTTTTTGACAGCTAAAACCATTTACTTGTAAAACTGAATGGTTTTGAAGGTGAAAACTGTCCACAAATTTGAAGATCAATAGTATAATTCACCCCAGCTGAGAAGTGAAAAGATGTATCGGTAACTAAGCATGTCCTTCAAGCCAGGCCATCTTCTTTTTCTCTCTTGTAAGTGGAGAGCAACAATTCAGATGAGGTAGATTTGGCTAGAATGAGAAGGATCAGATTCTATTAGGAAATCAATTTTGTCATGATTCAGGGAGAGCTCCAGTCATGTGCTATGCTGGGCACCAGATAACGAAAATTCAACTAGAATGTACTCTTGACTTAAGGAACTTACATTTTTTGAAGGAATAATACATTTTCCAAGCACATCAATTATAAAAGGCATAAAATGCATATATGATAAAAAGTCTCCTCTCCTCTCCCTATCAGACTCTCCAGATCCCCCCAAAAACTAACTACTTTTATTAGGCCTTATGTAGTTTTTCAGAGTTTCTTTTGCTTCTATGACATATGTAAACATATAGGTCTTATTTTTCTGTCCCCCCTACCATTTTTTTTCATGAAAGTAGTTTCACACACATACATATACACACACACACACACACACACACACACACACACACCAAAGTGACTTTGCTTTTTGCATTTAATATCTGGAAGTTTCTTTATAGCAGTACATAGAGAACGTGTGCATTTTTTTTAACTGCTTCATTGTACTGCATTATGCAATTACTTAATCAGACCCCCAAGGTTGACACTTGGGTTCTTTTTAATATTGTGCTATTATAAAATTTTAGGGGATTTTAAACTAGCACTGACATCATTCATATGAAATAATTCTCCACTCCTCTCTCCCTCCCTTCACTTTTTGTCATTCACTCATTTGCCCCATAAGCATTCACTGTGTGTCCACCTGTACCAGGTGCCACACTAAGATGCCCCAGCAGAGGGTGAAGGTTATGTCACATTGGCCCATCACAGCTCGTTGAAGGAGGATAGACTTACATTTGGAGGCAGAGAGCAGATCATCCACAACACACACTGGGTTTTTTTTCTACGAAGTACTGTACATAATGGTAGAACACCCAGCTTGGAGGTTCTCAAAGTGTGGCCAGCTAAAAAATTTGGAGAACTGCTGACCTACTTGTCTGTGGACAAGCCCCCAGCACTGACATTCTATGTCCTGTGCTTGCAGTGGGAGAATATTCAGAATAGGAAATATCAGTCAGCTGCACTCCCCTTCCCCCAAACACTCTCTTACCATTTGTAGGTACTTTTCTGCCCCATATTGAACACCCAGGCTGTTCCTCCTCAGGCTGACCAGCAGCCCGAGGTAGTGCTCTCCACTCTGGTATAGAGTATAGGTGTCCTTCTGCTACCAAAGACTGAGCAGAGCCTGCTACTCAGACCCCAGCAATAAGCTGTATGCTGAGAAGCTGAGTTAGCCAGAAATGTATAACCCTCCTCAACTCACAGCTCTCTAAGGAGGCCTGTGAAAAATTACCAATGATAATAACACTGAGAATTTCACTCCCCCCAAAAGCCTGGTAAGAAAGACAGGGCACAGAAGTGAGCCTCTGTGGGCTGGCCTGGCCCCAGGAAGTGGAAACAAAGGCATTTGTGAGACAGGTGCTTGGGGAGGACCAGTGGGAGTGAGTCAACACTTGCTCAGTATTCAACAAACATTTAGTGAGTGAACGCTATGTGCCAAGCATTGTTTTAGCTGCTGGGGATACAGCAGTGGCAGTCCCAGCTCTTGGGAGGTCACATTCTAGTTGGAGAGATGGTCATTCAATAAATAAGAGTTTTGCTAAGTGTCAGTTGGTCAGCAGCTCACACCTGCTCACCCACTGCCCTCAGGCAATTACTGTGGCCAGATGACAGAGAATGAGGGACAGCAGGCTGGAAGGGGCCTTGAGGATGTGGTGGAGACATCAGCAGAATCCCACCTGCCACTGGTGGTTTGCCAAAGTCACAGGGCAGGCCATTATCAGGGTAACCAGAGCTGGTACTTGCCACTAAGAAGTGAGCAAATGGGGCGCCTGGTTCGGTCAGTTGGTTAAGCATCCGACTTCAGCTCAGGTCATGATCTCATGGTTTGTGAGTTCAAGCCCCTCATCGGGCTCTGTGCTGACAGTGCAGAGCCTGGAGCCTGCTTCAGTTTCTGTGTCTCCTTCTCTCTCTGCCCCTCCCCGACTTGTGCTCTCTGTCTCTCAAAAATAAATAAATGTAATAATTTTTTTTTTAAAAAACTGAGCAAATGATCTTGATGGGAGACAATGACCACTACAATTATAGCTACTACAGTGGACCCTTGAACAACTTGAATTTGAACTGGACAGATCCATTATATAAGGATTTTTTCCAATAAATACAGCCTAATCTTGTAAATGTATTTTCTCTTCCTTAAAATTTTCTTAATATTGTCTTTGCTATAGTTTACTTTATTGTAAGAATACAGTACATAATACATATACCATACCAAATATGTATTGGCTGACTGTTTACATTATCAGTAACACTTCTGGTCTAGAGTAGGCTATAAGCAGTCAAGTTTTTGTAATAAAGATATTAATCGGTAAGTCTAAGATTCCTAGGCACCCAGGGGGATAAAAAAGAAGAAATACATGTATGCATCCTACATACAAATATGGACACGTTACAGTATAAGGATGTGTTGTAGTATAGGTATAGATATGTTGTTGACAACAAATAACTAAGTGCAATGAACACAAGTATGTGACAGCGCTCTTTGTAATTACTCTGGGCCAGGTATTTCACAAGCATAATCTTCACAATAACCCTGTTAAGTAAAAATTATCATTAACCCAAGAATACAGGTGAGATCACAAAGGCTCAGAGAGGTCACCTCAAGTCACACAGTTGATAAAGAGGAGAACACACATCCCAGCCTGATTTCTAACCTGGGGTCCCCAACCTCTGCTCTGCCTGAGGTAGTTCCACAAAGACAAACCAAAACCATCAAGGACAACCAGAATATATCTATATGGAGAGGACTAGAGCTATTAAGAGGTCTTGAGAGAATGCCAAGAAAGAGGGGCCATGCCCTACTCTCATCCTTTGGGTACCCTTGTCTCTGAATGAATATCTCTTCTAGAATCCCTTCAATCTTCCCCACTGCTGGGCTGGGGTGGTGTGCGATGCCAGTCCCAGTTACACTAGGCCTCTTCTCCCAGGAAATGGTATAGTACTTATGCCAGTATCTATATGCTTTGTATTTGTTACAGCTCAGTAGCAGCTCCTATAAAGTGCAGAACTGTAGAGGCAAGAATGAAGAAATATAATTATTCTTGACTCACACACTTATCCCCAGACACATTTGGTCAAGAAACAGCTTAATTCCCTCACGAGAGGACAGAGCCCAGGCTAACACAGGACGAACTTCATATCCCTGGCAAGGGCATTGGATTTCAGGCTGAGGGCTTGGGGTTGAAGGTGAGGAAAAATGACAAGCCACACACCATGAGAGGTCAACCATGAGTCTGTGGGCTTTATGACAAGCATGTGGCACAGTGGTTCTATGTATGGAGTCTGCAGCCAGACAGCCTGGGTTTCAGTCATCACCTGGCTTGGACTGCTGTGTCTCAGTTTCCTTGTCTATAAAATGAGGATGACATTAGGAATGGTGCCTGCCTCAGACAATGGCTGAGAGAGTTAAATAGCTAATACTAAGAAGTGCGTGGTTAATGATGCCGGGCACATAGTAGCACTAAATAAGTGTTTGCTGTTATTTGCCAAGACAGTAAATGGCCCCCAACCCTAACATGCCTACTTGAGGAAACATTAATCACCACCACCGCCTACCTATAACACTACTCTGGATGTTCAATCCACAGGCTTGTCAGGAGAGTTCCAGAGCCCCCTCTCAGCATTTCATGCCCTGACTCATGAATGCTGCCTGCAGTAATATATAATCTTAACCAACTGCCTCCAGAATTTTAAAAGCCATTTAGTCATTTGTGTTTAGAATATCATACAGAACTGATTTTAAGTTTAAAATATCTCCGTTAAAAAAAAAATTAAAAAAAAAAAAAAAAAAAAAAAGGGGCGCCTGGGTGGCTCCGTCGGTTAAGCATCCGACTTCAGCTCAGGTCACGATCTCGCGGTCCGTGAGTTCGAGCCCCGCGTCAGGCTCTGGGCTGATGGCTCAGAGCCTGGAGCCTGCTTCCGATTCTGTGTCTCCCTCTCTCTCTGCCCCTCCCCCATTCATGCTCTGTCTCTCTCTGTCCCAAAAATAAATAAACGTTAAAAAAAAAAATTTTTTTTAAAGTTTAAAATATCTCATTGAGATCAGTATACTATTAAAGAATTCATTATAAATTTTACTTTCAATCGTATTTAATAATATTCATAATATGTAGTCAAATTTGTACATATTTGCATTTACCAAGTGATGCACAAAGTTTAATTTACTCTAGATTAATTATGTAAGAAAAACGTGATTTGTTGACAATAAATTTCAAAGTGTTGTAATATATCAAGTTTGATTTGGGGACTGAATATATATTAAAATTCATGGCCACATCTGAACCAAACCCTGTTTCATGATGTGATGCAGAGAATTCTTGCAATGTGCACTTTAAAAGTAAACTCATTAATTTTTATAATTCTTGTGTTTTCCTTTTAGATAATGAGATAAAGGAGGCTTATTTCTTTTCAGAGTTTCTTTTTAAGCATATCTGCAAATAACATATTTTGGATAAAGATACTCTTTATTCTGAATAAATGAAAAGCCCAACTGAATATAATCATGGCTTTACTTTCTCTTTTTAAACAATGGCTCTTGGAGTTGGAGAGCTACCCTGATGCACGACGCATGAGTGACAATCCAATGACTGCAATGTGCAATCAGATAAAGATCATCTCAAAGCACATTTGAAGAATTATCATCATGTTTATGCTCTTCATTCATTTCACATATTTCAACATCAATGTGCCTTATCCATGTTACCAGATCTATTATGGTAGTAAACAAAGTAAAACCAAGAACAAAAAGAATTTAATACTGTAGAGCAGTCTAAGTCACCATCATGGCTAATTTTCAAGGAGTCAAAATTCAAATAACCTGTTACACTTACTTGACTGCGTATACTAGGGCTGTGTGCACAGCCGTCATGACCAACCGACTTGACCGTGAGCCCATTCATTTGATCCACAGCAATGGTGCCGAGGGGCCTCTCAGTCACAATTGGGGCATACACAGATTTTTAAAAATTAAAGTTAGTGGTTGGGAAATACTTCTTTCCTACCCATCCTGGATGACACTCCTTGCACCCATGGCCAACAACCTCCTGAGAGCCTCCCTCCTCTATGCTTTTGTGGCATTTTCCACCTAGGTGCTTCAGCACCTGGACAGGTGTCTGCAGACAGGTGAGCCAAAATGGGGTTAGGATAAAACTGTCAGAGACAATGGTGACAGAGTCAGACATGGAACTAACGGTGACACACTAATGGCGGTGTGTCATCTGTTGACCACCTGCACAGTGTCAGTGCCTCCTCACCTCCCATCTCATTAAGACCTCCTATCATCTGGTCTGTAAGGTGGGGATCCCTATGCCTATTTACAAACGAAAAACCTGAGAGTCACAGCAATTAAGAGATTTGCTCAAGGCCACAACTATCCAAAATTTTATTTTTTAAAGAATTATGAGGAATGCAAACATAGTTACAATATAATGTAAGTAAAATTCTTGAAATATGATTATAAGCATGGCTCCATTTCTGAATGTATTTGGTTCCCATGTTCAGACAATGAGTAATCAAATAGACATGTGTGAGTGTATGAGTGTACATGTGCACACAAGTATGAACACATATGGAAGTGTGTGCATGTATAAATGCATGTGCATGTGAGTGTGTGTACACATATGGGGGTATATGTGTGGGCATATACATGTAGGTGTGCATGCATTCTTGTAAGCATGCATGTTCACACATGTGTGGATGTGTGTGAGCCTGTGTGTACGTGTGTGTGAGTATGTGTGGTGTTTGAGGTTAGGCTGGCATTGGTTTTAGATGGGAAAATAGCAAATTTATCAAGTTGTTCTCTTTGAGTTATAGAATGGGCAGCATTTAGGAATTTTATTCTGCTCTGCACATCTTTCCACTTTCTCTCTAATGCTCATATATTATTTTAACAATCAGAAAGGTTTGGGACTTTTTTTTTTTCCATATCCAGGCAACACATATTAAGCTGCTCATTCCCCAACCCCCATCACAGCAGGATGAGAGTCGGTCTGCCTCAGGGCTGTTAGGCAGAAGCCTGGAGGTGAGAGGGGATAAATCATGCTGGGGAGAAGATAGAGTGATCAGGGAAGATTCTGAAAACAGTTATTTCTGGTTTCCCATCTTTGGACCCTCCCCAGCAGTTTCTGATTCCTCCCTCTCTCCTGCACTACACAGTCACTCTAGATTTCTAGGAGGCTCTCCCTCCCTATCTGTCTTCCCTCTCCTGGGAAGCTGAGAAGCCTGTGGATTCAAGGGCTAATCCAAGCACCCAGAGTGCTGTACCTAGGAGCTGGGTCCCATGGTCCAAGGCATCTGGGCTGGTAATAGTGGACACAAAGTGTCAACGGGCATTTCTCTGCCCCAGGCTGTCTGTGGCCCCACCCCCTTCACCAACATTTCTGTCTGCAAAATGGTAGTTCAGGGGCTCCGGGGCTCCCAGCTGCTGATAGCAGATAACAGCCCAGCACTGCCCTCTGTGGCATATAAATATGGTTTTCCTTGCACCTAAGAATGTGGTGCATTTGGTCTCTGGGAAAAGCTTTTGCAGCTTGTTCCATTTAAAAGTAGAAAAGTTTGTTGTCCAAATGGGTGGCTTCCTGTCTTTGTAGGGGAAATCTACATCTTTCATTAGGAAACTTGATCCAATCCTGAGCATTCAGCATCTGATTCTCAGAGGGTAGCCCTTCTCCTTACCCACCTGGCCAGAGCTCAGAAACAGAAGTCTTTGTTCAGCCAGGAGGCACACTGCAGAGGCTTGATGCAGGGCCCAGGGAAAGAAAGGAGCAGAGAGGCTTCTGTAGGCTGTAATGTGTCTCTGCAGTTAGGCTGTGTTCTATAATAAAAAATTTGGCTGGCCTTTGTCCTGGCCCCTGGGAGAGAGCCTCTAAACCTTTGGAATTCCCCTAAGTGACAGACCTGTCCATTATTCAAGGTGGGTACCTCAGACCACACATGAGTTTATGCTAATGAAGTGGCTCTCAGCAAGGTTCCTGGATAGTTTCAGGATGGGGGCTGGTTGTGCCAAAGACCAGCCTTGGGATTAGAGGATTGGGGTTTAGAACCCGGTGGTATGGCCTAGCCTCCTTACTGGGAAGAAGAGGTGGGGTGGCAGTGGGGCGAGATTGAATTCAATCATTTGTCCAATGATTCAACCAACTGTCTGCATAAGGAAATCCCAATAAAAACTCTGGAACCAAAGCTCAGTGGAGATTCCTGGTTACTGTGCCAGGAGAGTGCCACATTCTGAGTACATGGAAGCTTTGTGTTTGTGACCCTCCCAGACCTCACCCTATATGCATCTCTTTTGTCTAGTTCTGATTAGTATCCTTTATAATAATAAAACTATTATTGTAGTCTACAACTTTCCTGAGTTCCGGGAGTTACTCTAGTGAGTTATCAAACCTAAGAGAGGCACAGGAACACCAGAATCTGTAGTTAATTGGTCAGAGATGTGGGTGACCAGGGAGCCTCCAGGTTGTGTCTGCAGTGAAAGCAGGTTCGTGGGGATCATGTCTTTAAGCTGTGAAATATGACGCAACTCCAGATAGATACAGAATTTCAGTGCAGATTTTGGCAGTGGCGGGGGGGGGGGGGGGGGTCCTAACCTTGACCCTGGGACTTTCTAGCTGTGTCACTGCCATTTACTGTGCCATTATCTTTTCAATTCTCAGTGCCTACATCTGAATCATTCAAGGGAGAAAACACATGTAAAATGTTCAGAGCAGCTGGTATCTGTAGGCATTCATAAATGTTACCTATCATTATTGAGACCTACACCCTGCCAAGCAGCATGATAGGGACTTCTGTCTTTACCTTTCCTTATCTTTAGACTCCCAGTTGTTAAAGACCTCATTGTCTGTGTTAAGGTCTTACCCAATAGAGAATATTCTGGTCTGCCCCACCCCTTTTCACATCTTGCTGAGCACTGCATAATATTATTCTAGTAACTAGTTTAGATATCATATATGCATATAAATAAAGTTTGGTCCTTTTTACATACCTATTTATTAGCATATAACAGAGAATTAGTTGGATGATATTTCAGCAAATCTGAAGAGGTATATGGAGGTGATTTCACCACAAATACAGGCTAAGCAGTACACAGAAAGTTCCTTTGGGGAACCCATGAAGCACTTCAATTGTTTTTCTTTTGTTTATAATTTTAAAAAATATATATATAGAGAGAGAGCACACAGGGGAGCAGGGCAGGGGAGGAGGGACAAAGGGAGAGAGAGAAACTTAAGCAGGCTCCATGCTCAGTGCTGAGCCCAGCCCAGGGCTTGATCCCATAACCCTGGGATCATGACCCAAGCTGAAATCAAGAGTTGGACACTCAACCAACTGAGCCATCCAAGCGCAACAATTGTTTTTCTTTCACACCAAAAACAATTATTTTACACAGTTCAACAAATGAGTTCAACAACTGGATATGTATTTTTCCATTGTGCTAGAACTTTACGGGTATGACAACGACTCACCAAATGTTGATTAATTCTTTTAAGTGGTTGCTTTAATTCTAGGTAATGTGGAAACACAAGGAAAATATGTCACACAAAATGCCATTATCACAGCTAAAATTGACAAGGACCAGAGTCCTACAGTCATCTGAGGGGAAACTTCTGTGTGAGAGCCTATCGGGAAAGGCAGACTCTTCTAAGGGTGAATAAGGGACACCTGCAGGAAGAACATTTTGAAGCTGGTAGAGATGGATGGTCTTTCTTCAGGGCTTCAAGCCCAAGGAGTATTTGAGTGTCCAAAAAATAGGCAGTCACCACTCAGAGTCTCTGGAACCAGGGCCCAAGCTAGAATCAACTGACACCAGTTGGAAGTGGCTTGCTCTTTCTTTCACAGGTAATGGAAACCAAAGTTCTACTGAGGGACGTTTTGTTGCCAGTCAAGAGACACATGAAATGCATATTTCGATGTCGTGCAAAAGGAAATAATGATGGTTTTAGACTCTTAGTAGCTGAAGACTCCTGCACCAGTTTAATGTTAAAAATTGGACACAATTGTCATCTGTAATTGACCACTGAGCCTAAGTGATGTCTTTCTAATGGTAATGTCAGGGTGGGGCCTATTTTAGGCACCCAGAGTACAGATCCTTTTCCAGCTAACAGCTATGCATTTCAACAGGGTGTGGTTTAGAGAAATCTTTATTCCCCGGGTTCTGCTGAGCTCTTCAAACCATTCACTTCTCTTTCAGACATTTGCAGAGATTATGTTTCTCAAGAACCATTAGTGAGTCCTTAGGGCACACACTCTAAATGCAGGGGGTTAAGGTGTGTTTGAGCTATTTCTTACTTGGACAGCTTCAGGGTGGGGAGCAACAGGAATTTATTCATATGCATTCCACACGTGGCATACTAAGTAGAGTGTTACAAAGAGCTTTGTTCCAAAGTGGGAAATAATTATGACTCTTAATTAGTTATGACAATTACATAAAAGTCCCAAAGGAGTCCAACATTCATCTTTTTACTGTTTGCACAGTGATGTATATGCAAGAAAGGTAAGACTGCAGATTCCACTAAGGATCCCCTGCTCTCTAGCAGGGCTGGTTTAAGAAGAGCTGTGTTTGAAGGTGATGGTAGTCACGTGAGTACATAGAATTCTCTTCTAGTTACCTGCAACTTTTCCTCTGGCCCCCACCTAACCAGAACCCACTCTTCCTCTCACCTCCAGCTGCAAAGAACAGGCAATCAAGGTGAGTGAAGAGGGGAGGGAAAGACCTCAGCAAAAGGAGAGGAGGATGGCCCATGACGACCTCAAGAATATAGAGAAAAATTTCCAGTTGCTTGAGGATGTCCATATTTGGAGCCACATAATGGTTATTTGGAATTCATATGCAAGTGAGATGTTGACCTTGTCATGATGGCACTCTTAATGTGTATCTATACATGGTATCTCTGCATCCAGTCACTCACACATCAGCATGACTGCCTCTGGATAGTCTCAGCAGTGATCACTGGCTTGTTAGACCAGCTCTGAAAGAGACACACGAATAAGGATGTCATCAAATAATTGTTCCTGTCAGAATAGCAAATTTCCACGATGGCTGCATAAAAATGAAAGTAAGACTCAGAAACCAAGCAGTTTTGTAAATATCAGTGAAAGTCAGCTCTTTCCCTCCTGCCTTTGACATCACCTAGTGCCATTCCACACCCTAAGAGCCCGGTATAACACCCAGAGACCGTGGACCCATCAGAGCTCCTTAATTCGACTCATCAAGGCTGCTAATGGCCCCTGGCATGGGGTGCATGGGCCATATTGCTGTGATTCCAGGAGGCCAGCCGCCCAATGCTGCAAAAGCAGCCCAGCCAAACTGGGCAAAGTGGAGTTGACAAGAACTCACATCGAATTTGCATATATTTGCACAGCATGTCAGAAATACTTCTAATCTCAAACAGAGGTGGAGCTAGGGAAAAGTGGAAAGAAAGCAAAAAGGGTTTGGTGGAGGGGCAGACTGAGCCCAGTGAAGGCCCACAATCTCCTCCCTAGATGACAGCTACATTTCTGTTTTAATGGTCTTGTTGGTGATCAGTGATAAAACTATCACCAGGTTCTTTTTCAGCTCTGCCTTCGGTTTCAGGTAACGGATGTTCTTGGACTGTGTGCTTCCTGCAGCAGCAAAGGGAGTTCTGATTAACACGTTTTCCTGCTGGAGGCTAACATGTATCTTCATATGCCTGGGTAAATAAGTAATTATAGGTTCCGTATAGGAAATTTATTACACTGTACTCTGATATTAACCTGTCCAGCAGGAGAGATTGGTAAACACACTGAGCCAGGCCTTACCCTTGTTTTCTGAAATGAAGGGGCATAAACCAAAATGTTTCAGTGAGGGAAAAAGGCAAGCCAAACAGCATCAGGCCTCTGCACACCATCTGCACTTTCACAGAGCACTAATGGGGAATAATTATATCGCTCCTGTGGCCCAGTAGCTGCAAGTGTCTGGAAGCGAGACTGGTTTTCCAGGCCTTCCCAGCGGCTGTTGTCTGGCAGGGGTGAAAATTGGAAGTCCGATGCTGAAATGGCTCATTAAAAGAACCTTGAAAAAGAGAGTTGCTTTTTGAATCTTAAAGACGGTAATGAGTAACTCAGCAGGCTGTGCAGAGAAAGCCTTCTCTTGTCCCTAAATTAATTTTCAGTGACTAGGGACCCAAGAGGAGCAGAATCTTTAAAGGTAAAAGGGACAAGGGGAGGGAAGGGGAGAAGCAAGGAGGGGAGGGGAGGGGAGGGGAGGGGAGGGGAGGGGAGAGGAGGGGAGGGGAGGGGAGAGATGGAAAAGGGAGGAGACAGAAAAAATACATTCTCTAGCTAGATGCTGATAAAACTTCCCCAAGACTGCTTTTCTGGAGGAACACTGACCAGCTGCTCCTGGCAGGAAATTTAAAACTGTCAAGAAGTTCCATTTATTGCTGACTGATGAATCGGCAAGGAAGGTGTGCTCTCTGAGCCTTAAGTAGAATTTCAATCCAGCCTGCCCTCTCTACTGACACTGAGGTCAGCGTAGACAGCAGATCAGAATGGGCAGGAATGAGTATGCTTATCCAAAAACCTTGGCCAGGAAAGGCAGGTCAAGCAGTCAAGCAAGAGAGAACTGGTCTTGTCCTGTTCTGACCTTGACAGAGACACCCACCTCTGGGCTTCCAAATGGAGGTCTACAAATTGACCCCTACAAGTCATAGTCCTAATTCCAGTGGGTGCCTCTTTCCCAGAATGGGTTGATCCAGATGCCCAGCCACCTGGTTCACTAGCTACTGCCATTCACAATCCTTTCTCAGTGAACATAAGGTTTATCTGCACTATTTAGATTTCATTTCTTCTTGTCCCATGTCTTCCAAGAAGCCTTCTAGAACATGCCAGTCACATAGGATGATCTTTCCTGATACCCATATACCTCCTCACCTGAACCATTTATGGTGACGTACGCTCGTATGGCCTTGTTATATTATTATTCTCTTCCTTGTGTCTCTGATTTGTCTCCAACAAGGCTGAAATCCCTTGGAAACCCAATGGAGCTGTGGATCACATCCCCTCCCTTTACCTATTATCTCAGCCCCTTCCCCACTTCATTTCTCTTAAGCCTCCAAAGTGAATTCCTCACAGCTTCTTCTAGTTACCACCCTATCTTTCCCATTATTGATGTATACACACACTTTGTTTCAGAAAGTATTTGACGAAACTTGGAAAGATGCATTCAGGCTAAGAAAATAAATATTAGGAAATGAGGAAACCAGGGAAATGAAAAAATAAAGTGACAGAAAAATAAAACTGAAGCTAGGGATGTGTTGAATGAATTCACACAAAAACATGCCTGAATGTCCTATCATCTGCTAAATGGGATGCAAATTTGACTCAGTTCCTCAAAGAGAGGAACATAATCAGAGGGAAACATGAAACGAGGCACAATGTCCATGTGATGAAAACATTTCCACTGCTCAGGGAAAATCATGCCTGGAATAAAAGCCTGAGGGAAATTTCTGTCCTGGATCCCACAATGGGAGCCCTGTGTGATAAAGTGAATTACAGGAATTAATGCCAACTTAATGCCAGACATTAGTTAGTGAAGGGAAAACAGAAGGGAACAGACAAGAAAGATGTCTGCCTTTGTGGACCTTGTATTTTACAAAGGAAGGAAGGAAGGAAGGAAGGAAGGAAGGAAGGAAGGAAGGAAGGAGGGAGGGAAGAAAAGAGAGAGAGGGAGGGAGGGAGACAACATGTTCCTGCCATACTGGTTCAACAGAGAGACTGGGAGAGGGGTATGTCTTCCTCAGAGGATGCAGAGACATCAGCCAGGTGAAGATTTGGACCATTTCTATAACATCCCCCAGTTTGGCCAGAAAATCCAAACCCTAATTCAGGGAAAGCAACTCTGAGAATCTGTATCTGCTGCCACATCTTTATGACCAAGATTCTTGAAAGAGTTGCCTACCCATGCCCTCTCCACCCCTCCCCTCCCAGCTGTTCTTCAGCCCCTTGGAATCTGCCTACTCCCTCCAGAGAAACCATCTTAGTGGGGGCCAATGAAGCCATGTCACCACTGAAATCTGGTATTGATGATCATGACCTACTTGGAATTCCCTCCTTGGGCTCTGTGACTCCCCTTTGTTCCTGGTTTGCCTCCTACCTCTTCAGGGGCTCTCTCAACATCTGTTCTATAGCTTTTCCTTCTTTAATTTGCTTCTGAAGTATCAGCCTTCCCCTGAATGTTAGCCTTCTCACTCTGTATCCTCTCCCTGGGGAGTTCAACACACCCAGGGGCTCTGCAAATGACTCGCATGTCTGTACCCAGTTACAGCCTCTGCTGCTCTGTTAATACTCAGATATATGAGACCAAGGCACCTTTGTCTCAGTACATTCAAGCACTGCCTTCCAACCTGGGTCCTTTCCCAAATTCCCTACACTCTTGTGGCCACCATCTACTTAGCTGCCTAAATCAGCAACTTGACTCATCCTTAACTCTTTCTCACTCTTCCCTATATACAAACCCATTGATTCTACTATCTACATGTGCCTCCTATTTATTACTTTTTCTCCATTGCCCACTAATACAAATTAATTGGGTGCCAATTACTGTCGGGCACTGTTTTTAAGCTCTCCACACCGTACGCGTGATGTGTCGTGTAAACCACGAACACATGATGGAGTGAGCACGATTAGCTTCCACACTCCACAAGAGAGGGGACTGAGGCACAGACAAATATGACTTGTGCCAGGTCACAAGGCAAAGAAATGTGAAGCCAGGATTCCAATCCAGATGACCACAATCACTTCCTGACCTGTCTCCCTGCCTCCCCTCCAGCCGGCCCCTTTTCAACACTGTTGCCCTACAGTGTGATCTTTCTGAAACTCAGATCTGGGCACACTGCCCCCTGCTTAAAACCCTCCCCTGGCTTCCTCTGACTTGAAAAATAAATTTCAATCTCTTAGTGGCTTCATGCCACTGGCCCACCCCTCCTACTCCCCACCCCCACACACACCTATACACACCCACACACCTATCATGTACCAGAATTGTGCTGAGATCACAGGGCAATACAAAATGGGGCTCCTGTTGTCAAGAACATGTTGAAAAAGCAGGGAAATAAAATGCACAAATGAAAAAATTAAATGTAAGAATTAAACCCAAGATTACAATTTAAAAGAGGTCACGGGCAGTGGACTCTCAAGCCAGACATTTAATATACACAAAATTGTCTCTCCAAAAAGTTTTTTTTTTTTTCCCCATCTCAAGCTGAGCACTTGTGAATGATCAGTTCAATTCTGGTTTAGTTTGAAAGATACTTTAATATTCCCATATTGTTCCAGTTCAATACTTTTAGAAAATGAATAGGCTTGGTTCTGGTTCAGACTGGCTTACTAGGTGTTGCTGTTTTGAAAAATCCTTGGTTGAATGCTCAGCTCAGTGGAAAAAAAATTAATTTGGGGCTCAGCTTGGTTCAAGGTTCGCAAATTATAGCAGTTCCTTGTGCTGTGGTTCACACTTGAGCTGGCACCCAGTTATGGATTCAGCTCGAGGGCCTGGTTTCCATGGTTGTCCCCCCTACCCCAGCTTTTGCAGCCAGCCAGCCTTCAAGAGTGTCTCTCCACTCTCTCCAACCTGGGGCGATGTTTGGGATATCCCCTGCTCAGCAGTGCCTGCCTGGAGCTGGGGACCCACCATCAGGGCATGCTGACGTCTCCATGCTACGGAGGGGCTGTATGGGCTTCCGTCCAATATGAAGCAAGCCTGCCCACCACCTGGGGACCGGCACTCCACCACCTCTTGCAGAGCTCTGCTCCTTTCACCTTGCCTCTGGGGCCTCCCATGAACACCCCGAAAAGAGCCACCCTTTGCTCCCCAGCCCCTCCTTCGTCTTCCCCACTTTCCTCATCTCTGCAGCCTTTACCAGCTACTAGGAACTATTGGCATGCCCTCTGGCTCCCCCGCTAGGCTGTCAGCTCTGTGAGGTCAGGATTTTTGTCTATCTTTTTCACTATTATATCCCCCACTGTTTAGAATAGTGCCTGGGATATAATAGAAGTCCATTAAATATATGATAAATATTGAATAACCCCCCTTAGTCTAAATATAGAGCTTATGATTAGAGATTTCCATGAAGGAGGATTTGGACTGAAAGCTGTATTTCTTTACACTACAAGCAATGTCTCATTCTTAGGTTTTTTCCTTTGGAATATCCCCTTCCCCCTCTTTCCTCTCCATCTCCCAGCTGTCTCCAACACCACAATGAAGAGAAGTATATGTGCATCAACAAGCTACTTCGTGCACCCCCAGTCTTCCATCTCCTTCTCATCCTCTCCTTTCTTAAAAAGGAGGCGTTCCTTTGGATCTTCCTAAAGGGAAGGCCTTTGCACCCCCGGTGAGCTGGGCTTCAGAGAACAGCGTGGCTTGCTGACTGGGCTGTACGGAAAGCAAGAGAGGGTACAGGGAAGCAGGCAGCTATAAGCCAGGCGCTCTGGGGACCACGTGCTGAGAGACACACAGCTCCCCTCAGACTCTCCCAGAGGTCTCGCCAGAGCTAACCCTTGGCCCTCCAGCTCCTGGGTCTGTATCCAAACAAACTGGGCTCTGAGCCTCTTCTACCCTCTAAAGTAGTTTGTCAGCTTCCAGTTACAGATTAGGTTTACAATGTATTAAAAATTGACAAAATACACAGCACTCCTAACACAGCAAAATTTCTTGGATGGTGGTGCACATATACAAGAAAAGGATATGAAAAGAATTGGAACAAAGGTCTGATCCATGCAGTAATAACACTCTTATTTAGGGATGCCTGAGTGGCTTAGTCGGTTAAGCATCAGACTCAGTTTCCACTGAGGTCATGATCTCGCAGCTCGTGAGATTGAGCCCCATGTGGGACTCTGCACTCACACTGCAGACCCTGCTTGGGACTCTATTCTTATTTAATGACCATTGATCAAGTAAAGGTGTCCCTCTCCCTCTTTCTGTCCACCCCCCCCCATGCCCCACCCTCACACACAACTGTTTTCTCACCCAGGACTTGCAAATCACTGTGATTATCCTAACTGAAGTCTGCAGAGCTCTCTAAAATGTTCACCAGAAATTCCTCTGGTAAAATTAAGACCACTACACAAAATCAAGAAGGTCCAGAAAAGGGTAGCAATTTGCCTACTTACATTCAGTTTCTCTGTTGACCAATATGGAAAGCAAATAGGACCTAGAAATGGGCTGATGTTTAGAAAATTATGTACATTTTTTTCCTCTAGCTATTTTAATTATATTTTCTTTGATATCACATTTGCATTAGGGTGTGTCTAAGCATGTTTTTTTTTTTTTTTTTAAATCTGTACTGACAGTGCAGAGCCTGCTTGGGATTCTCTCTCTCTGTCCCTCCCCCACTTGCACTCTCTCTCTCTCTCAAAATAAATAAATAAACTTAAAAAAATAATTTGATCGCCTCGAGATTTAATGGGTTTCCTGAATCTGTTTAGTTTCATCAGTTTTGGAAAAATCTCAGCCATTATCTCTTTCAGTATCGTCTGTTTCCAGTATTCTCTTTTCTCCTTCCACAATTCTATCCTTCATAACTGCTAATTCTCATGTTCTCATCTCTTTGCCTGTCTAGACTGCGTTAGTGGATAATTTCTTTAAATTTATTCCAGTTGACTAATCTTTTCAGCTATGTCTAATCAGCTATTAAATCTGTTAAATAGAATTGCTGAATTTTGACTATTATAATTTTCACCTTGAAAATTTGTATTTGGTCTTTGTCAAATCTGTGTGATTATTTAAAATCTCATGCCCCTGTCTTATTTTTTAAGTCACTTTGTTTATCGCCCTAGACTTATTTTATAATTTGCGCCTTATAGCTCTGATGTCTGAAACTACTACGGCTATGCTTCAGCTGTCTTGGTTTTTCAGGCTTTTGCTCTTAGTGCTTTGATTCCATATGTGGTTTTGTAATTTTCTTCTCAAAGTAGAAGCTCATTTTTTTTTCCCAGAATGCTATCTGTAAGGATTCCTTGAGGCCTAGGTTACAGGCGAGTTCCTCCAGAGAAGATTTGTTTCCTTCTGCCAGGTGCCCAAGGTACAACCAACACTGACTTCAACTTAAAACTCCATTTTCCAAGTGAGGTTTTTCAAACCACCCATATAGTGAGAGTTCGGGCTACAAACCTATGAGAGGGCATTCGTATATAGGAACACTTGTGGGAGAATATTTCCCTTCCATTCAGTCAAGGGAGGAGACAATGTTTCTTACTGTCCCCTGGGGCTTATTCATCCTTACCCTGAGTCTGTAACCATTTGCAGTCCTAACTTAGGATATTCAGAGTCTCCAAGTGGACTTCCCACTTTGGACAGAAGAAGTGAGCTTCTCATTTGGGGCTTTTTTAGGGATCTGTGTCCCATGCCTATACACATCAAGGGTCAAGTTCATCTAACCTGGCAAATGCCCACATGGGTCCACAGTACCTCTCGAATACCTACTTCCATTTAGTCTGTGACCTCTATGTGTCTTTGCTTCTTGCTAGCTCACCAATACCTTTTAAAATATTTTTCAATGGTTTAGCCAGCATTTTTCACTTCTTTTAAGCAGGGAAGTTGTTGTCAAGGTTTCTAGTCAGCTAAGCAGCTGGATAAGGAAGACACAGGGATGTCTTTACCATGCAGCCCCAGGGATATGTTAACATCCTGCAATTGGCCACAGGCATGTTCACTGAATATTGGCCTCTGGAGCTAGCCACCAGCCTGTAGCTAATGCAACACACCAGTGATCATGAGTGAAGGTGAAACTGCACTAAAAAGTACACTTTTACCTTTACTGAGTTATCTAAGGGACTGAAGATGGGTCATTAACCTGAACAGGATCCAGGGCCAGCGTTATGTATTCAGTTCCTTGGGGTTAAGTGTATGAGGCTGAGCAGAGATATTCCTATCAAGGTCAGGAAAAGCTCCTACATCTGATCCACCTACTAACGAGAGGGCAGCTGATGTACCACAGGGATTCCCAGGACTGCTACTCGCAGCCTTCTCCAATCTAAGAATTTTACAGCAGCTTCTATCCAAAGTATCCAGGAAGGCTATAATTAGTGCTCCAAGAGGCAGCTCTCCAGACACCAAAAGGCCTTCTTGGGGCTTGGAAGAGCATAAGCCTTGGAAGAGAATGCAAAGCTAGAATTCTCAGTGGTGAATTTGAGTGCAGTGCGGAGTCTGTGATCTCCACTGAGGGAAAACTAAAGAGCAACCAGGTCCTGGAGTCAAACAACGTCAACAGGGGCTAAGGGTTAGATACCTTTTTGAGAGACACATACCACCTGGTACTGTGCTCTGGTGTAACACCAAAAAGACTGGCATTAGCCATATAACCATGAGACTAGAATTGTGAATCACAGCCTGAGTGACAGAGATATACTTCTAGCACAACGTCGAAGGACTACAGACCCTCTCCATCTTATGTGGAAGTGAAACCAACATCAAGGGTTGCCCAGACTGCTGGCATCTGTGCCATGTACCCACCAGTGAGCTGGATGAGGCAAAAAGGATGGGACACAGTTGTGGGCTAGAACCCACGAGATTCTACTGACTGATGAGAGCTGACCTTGTACCTTGGCTGTTCCAATTGTCTCACGCACATCCTGCCCTAAAGGGCTGGTCCTGGTCAATAACAATAGTTGACATATCCTGTATGTTACTAATATGTCTACAATAGCTCTGACCACATTTAATCTTTATAACAATGCTATATGCTTGTGTCTTACTTATAAAGACTTTATTTTATAAAGAAATGGAGTCACAAAGAGCTTAAGAAACTTATTCAAGGTTATACAGCTCATATATGACAAAGTTCATATTCAAACTCAGGCAACTGGTTCCTGAGGCTTTGTTTTCCACTGCTACACTACAATGCCATATACCATGTAGGAATATTCTTGCAGAGCTAAATGCTGTACATAAGATAACTCTGTAGGTCAGTTGTGATAGTCACTCAACACTTAGACTGTAAGTATTTCTTTTTAGAGGGTGTGTGGATGAGTTTCAATTCTGTTAAAGGAAGATAAAGCACTGAGGGAGAAATTGGCATTGCTATAATTTGACTCCATCTGATTTGTAAATTACTATTAGTCAGGAACCCAGGTAAAGATATCCAAAGCCTTAAAAAATATTGGTTCAATGGAACCCAAAAGGTATTACCAGTTTGGTATCACAATATTGGTGCTTACAAAGAAATCAATATGTAGTATAATTGTCTCCAAACATGGCCACAATTCCTCATCTTCAGCGACTCTCCTACTCAGACCTGGAGCCTATTTCTCTCCCTTTGAATCTGACCTGGCCTTTTACTTGCTTTGGCTAACGTAGTGTGGTAGAAGTGATGATGTGCCTGTTCCAGGCATAAGCCTGAAGAAAGACTGGCAACTTCTACTTCTGTGCTCTTGGAAGCCGGCAATCCTCTAAGAAACCCAGTGATACTGAGACCATCAGACTGTGAGGAAGGCTAAGCTAGCTGCATTTAAGGAGACATATGGAGGAGCCCTGAGGCACCAGATACATGAGTGAAACCTTCTTGGTCCCCACCCTAGCTCAGCCACTAGCTAACTGCAGCTGAATGGCACCGTGATGGCATAGAAACATCGCCAGCCAAGCCTTGCCCAACTTGTAGAATCATGAGAAATAAAAATCATGGTTGTTTTAAGGCCCTAAGTTTTAAGGGGTTTTATTACACAGCAAAAGATAACTAAGATAGATACATAGATTACTATGATAATACATAATATAGTTTGTCAAATCTGCAATAATATGCAATAATATGAGGAAGTTAGCTCAAATAAAAGTAGGAGACTAAAACCTGAGATGCTTTTGGCTTAGACCTAGACAGGTAACTTAGCAAAGTGATTATTATATTAAAAACATAGAAATGCATGAACGCCCAAGCATAAAAAATCCTATCCCATTCTGGAACTAAGGCCTGCCATTACTGAAGCTACCTGCCTGCCCCCAGTAGCTACTGTGTAGCTGTGCAACCCCTGGCCTGAGCCTCAGTCTCTCTCTCTCACCCACAAAAACCCAGTAACTCCTAAAAAAAAAAAAAGAAAAGAAAAAGAAAAAAAAAAGACTGATCCGTAATTCTGCATCTTGAAGAGGGAAAGGCAGGCCAGAAATGTCTTGTTAATGAGGAGCTTAGGGACAACAATCAGAGACACTTTGGGTGTAAAGACCTGTCAATATTGGGACAAGATCAGTGAACAAAATATCTGTGAGTCCATAAAGCTGGGAGGGAAAAGAGAACATAGGTCAAATATTAAACTTTGGACCTAATCAGTTCATTGCTAGGATGCAAACAGAGGTATAAGAGAAGGAAAAGGGGAAAATCACTGATCCACTCTGGACAACAGTCCAAGATCAATGTAGACCCATTGTTTAGGGAAAATCAACAACACAGAGAAGGACCCACAAGTCACTGTCCAGTCTAGAGAGGTTCAGCTTCCCTTGGCTGTGTCAATAAGATGGGTTTAAATGAGGCAGTTTCCCTGGGCCCAGATTCTGTACAGCTTTCATCTGTAGGAAAGCACTTTCCAACAATGTCATGAGGAGGGCTGGGGAGGGCAGCCATGGCTGGGACATTGCTATGAGTGTCATATTCTTATCCAGTGTTGAGCAGTAGCATGAAGGTCATTGGCTAGGAGCCGCATCTAAAGATAACATGACTTTCATTTTAGAGTTCCCCTTCAACTCTGTCCCATTTCAGGGTCCCATTTCAACCATTTTCTGTACATGATAACTCAGTGGCTCCTTTTTAACACAATATTTAACTTGATAATGACTGTAAATGGAGGATAATTTTTCACGGGAAATATTCCATCAAAATGCAATGAAATAAGTCAAAGTCGGATTACTCCACACATAAATCTATTTCTATTGCCTAATTGATGCCCTGCTTCAAAATCTTCAACCTGTTGTTAAGTGTGAGTCTAACAAACGCTTGCTTGTGATTGTATCTGATTTTTAAAAAATTTCGATGACATCTGTTCTGTCTGTTCTACAATTATTTTCTAATATTCTGATTATCAAAGCAACAGAGACTCTCAGTTTGTCTTCTAATAAGTGAAAAACTCAACTATTTAATGAAGACCGCCAAACAATGACCTCAGCACTTTCCCATCATCTTGCCTCTTTGTTACACTATTGAATTAACAAGAAAATTGTTCTATTTGAGCAATCCATAAGGAAAATCAGGTAGCCCTTAAAGTGAAGTGGATTTCTTGAGTTTGCCTAGACATAACCATGGATAGCAACTTTTTAGCACAGGGGATTTGGACAATGGGCTCCCATTATCAACCTCTCTCCTCGTCCATCTTTAATGTCTGATGGCAAAAAATGAGGACATCCAAAAGATAAGGCAGATCAGAGAATCAAGGGAGGAAGCTTGGCCAAGCAGAAAGAAACTAGGTATTGGAAATGGATACACTGGGTTCAGATTCCAGCTCTGCATCTTACTAGTTGTATATACTTATTCAACATGTCTGTACCTCCATTCTTTCTTCAGGAACGTAACATTTATTTGCAGAGTTGCTTTGAGAAGTAAATAGTTTATTGCAGATATTCAGCCCACCATAAATGGAACCGCCACTATTATGATGATGATTACTGACATCATCATTACCACCAAGTACCTGTAGGATTATAACTGTGCTACTCTCCAATTACCTCCAACATATTCTACACTATCTCCCCCTGCCCTCCACTCCTTAACACCTCCTAGTCTATAATATCTATGCTTATTTTCCTACTAACTAAAGATCAAAATGACTTTGAACTAAGTCAACAGAAGTACATATTTAAATACATACATATATATTTAGCAGGGTGATTAGTACTGGCCAAAGTTATAGTCTCCTTATAACATTTCTAAAGGGCAACTTGTTCTCATGCATCAAGTACCTTTGACAGCATATGCTGTTTACCATAGACATTCTATTCTTAAGAGGTTTACATCAAGGACATACTAACAGACATGCACAAAATTTAAATAGTATCCATTTCCACCATTTTTCTTAATAATTAGGGTAGCTATTATTCTTTGCCGCCCAAACTGGGACACTTCTGACTTGAAAAGGAAATGCTAGTAATCAATAAGCCAGGAGATAACAGGTATAAACCATAGTGCAAGATAGAAGCAATCTAAGTGTCCAGAAGGGAGAATTTGTAAAATAAAAACTATGTGACCTTTACAAAAGATGTTAAAAGAGAAAACTGTCATATGAAAAGACACACCTGATATATTAAAAGAAAAAATCAGATTGCAAACTAATATGCACAATACGGTCACACTCAAAATACACATATGCTCACATCACAGACACACCCCCGTAATACTGGGACAGGGGACACCATACTAACAGGAGTCTGTTACGGGGGTGGCAATTTAGGTCATTTGTATTCATCTACATTTTCTAAAAATTCTATGATGGAAATCTGAAATTTCCAAAATAAAAGTTATTTACAGTTTCTTAGAGTCAGATATGGTCATTAAAATTCCTGTCTCAGAATATAAGCTGTTCTCCAAAGCCTGAGGTGAATTTTCTAAGAATTTGAATCTTCCAGGGCTGAAATATTTATGTTAAGGCATTAAGCAAAGCTCAACCTCACTTCAGCATGAGTAACCATTTGTCCCCAAATATCAGTAATAAAATTCTTTCTGATATAGGTGACACACTGAAGCCCATAAAAGTGCACTCCATTACAATCCCAGATTCCGGCCTCTGCAAATACCCCAAATGTTTCCTATACCTCTTGGTATATGAAAAACACACCTTGCAGGGAGCACCTGGGTGGTTCAGTTGGTTAAGCACCTGATTCTTGGTCTCAGCTCAGGTCTTGATCTCAGGGGCCATGAGTTCAAACCCTGTGTTGGGCTCCATGCTGGATGTGGAGCCTACTTAAAAAAAAAAAAGGACACTTTGCAGGACTCAAATGGGTAATTATTTCTGTAAACCAATCCACATGGGGGTGAAATCAGGCTATTTCAGTGCTCTCTTTTTCCATCCTCAACACAATTCTCTGTGAACACACAGATTTGGAATTTCAAATCTGCCACTGCCACCACACCAGGAATCTGGAGGAGGCGACCTTCTAGCACACAACACAAATACCTCTGTAAGCCTCTGGTCACCATGAAATGCCTTAAGTAAAAAAAATAATAATAATAAAAAATAATGAGCTCATACCTCCGAGGCTCCTTCCAGCTTAGATGAATAAGACACCACAGAACAAAAGGTAAGGGTATTGCCCATTTTACCAGCTTAGAAATACAGTTTCTAATGAAAGAGATGAGGGAAAAAAATTTAAGGGCAAAAAGGGTCTTTTTTAGGAAAGGAAGCTTCACAACTCCCTAGACTGTATGGCTCTACAGAACATTCAGCCTCACATTGAGGGACTGGGGAAAAGAATTCCTCGAGATCCAGATTCTGCAATGTGCAACCCACCCTTAACCTGAAGAGTGAGCAAAAAACTACCGAGCAAGGCCAACAGTGAAGGTGAAGGTCAAACACATGGAAAAATGAGAGAAAATATAAAACAAACAAAAAAATAGCTTCCAATAGCTCTTAAAACACAGTATAATCAGACCAGATCTCATACAACCCACCAGAGGCTGCAGTCAGAATTCATCTCAAACCAAATTCCTTCTCTCCCCACATAAGTAACTCTTGTCGGGAAAGATTCCATCATTTCCTCCTTATCTCAAGTTGGGAACCTCCAAGGCACCTCTGACCTTGTGCCCTCATTCTAGCTTCTGGAAGGAGCCAACTCTTGCTAACTCAACCTTGATAACTCCTTTCGCCCATCCTACCCCTGTCCCTGCCCTAGTTACTTCTCACTAAGGGAACTAGTGCAAGACAATGACCCCTAAACTAATTTCGCATTTCCTCTCCCAACCCACAAGCCAACTCACACCACCCTACTACATCTGTATTCTTTTTTTAATTGAGGTAAAAACTACAAAAATAAAATTTGCCACCTTAACCATTCGTAAGTGTACAGTTCAGTAGTGTTAAATATGTTCACAGGATCATGAAACACATCTCCACAATTTTTTCACCTTGCAATTCTGAAACTCCATACGCATTACACAACTCCCCTTTTGCTTCTCCTGTACAATCCCTGGAAACCCGCATTGTGCTTCGGTGAGCTTGACTACTTTAGATATGTCATATAAGCAAAATCACATGATGCTTACCTTTTTGTGACTGGCTTACTTTGCTTAGCATAATGTCCTCAAGGTTCATCCATATTGTAGCATGTGATAGGATTTCCTTCCCTTTTAAGGCTGAATAATATTCCACTGTATGTGTATACCACAATGTGTTTACCCACTCACCATCAGTGGACATTGGGTTACTTTTACTTCTTGGCTATTGTGAATAGAGATGTGATGAACATGGGTGTACAAATATCTGTTCCAGGCCTGCTTTCAATTATTTTGGCCATCTACCCAGAAGTGGGGATTGCTGGCCCATATGGTAATTCTGTTTTGAACTTTCTGAGGAAGCTCCATAGTGTTTTTCTTAGTGCTTCCACTGTCTTACATTCCCACCAACAGTGTACAAGGTTTCTAGGTTTCTCCTCATCCACATCCTCGCCAACACTTGTCTTTTTCTGGGGTTTTTGACAGTAGCCATCCTAATGGGTGTGAGGTGGTATCTACTGTGGTTTTTAAATTGCATTGCTCTGATAGATGAATGATATTGAGCATTACATCTATCTTTTTGTTCCCTATCTCTGGTCAAACTCTTTCCCCTCATAGAGGCTGCCTAATGAATAAGGTACAAATCCATTCAAGGCTTTTCATAATTGCACCACATATATCTTATTTCATAATGTTTCATTCCACATCAGCCCCATTAAATGCCTCATCATACTCCAAACAGGGCCCATACTTTCTTTTCCTCCTACAAATATGTACACCCCAGACAGCATCTCCCCTAAGAGGAGTGCTACGTTTGCACAGTCAGAAAACTATTCCTTCAGCACTCCGTGCTTGCTCTTATGGTATGTGTCACATTTACCTTTTCTACACTAATGTATTCCTGGGTCCCCTCTTACACCCTGAACAGAAAGTTCCTTAAGGCCCCAGATTGAGTCCTGTTCAATCATCAGTCTTCCAAGTGCCTAAAACACTGTAGGCTTTCAATAGTTCCAAATAAAGGACTCAACATTTTAATGTGCAATCAGCTGGCTAAGCACATCAAAACATCTACAATTTCAAATCAACAGTGGCATTCTCTTTTTTGTATGTGTTGAGAAGAGGGGGAGATGGGACTGGGGAAAGATTTTAGTTTTTGGTTTTCAGTCATCTAGACTCATCCTAATTCTCCTGATCACATTATTTAGCTTCCAATTAAAAAAAAAAAAAAAAGATCTTTCTGAATGCCAAACAGAGCCCACGTCGAGTAACTGAACAGCTGGCTATTTCATTTACCCTCCTAGTGGCTACAAGCTGACATTTCAATACTCCTTCTTCCTTTCCAAATATTAACCACATGCAGCTGGTCATTTGGGTTCTGAAACATTTGATGGAGCACACATTTCAAATACAATTCTGGAAAAATATTCAATTACTTCATTTTCATTTTACTCACTAAATAGTAGCTTCTCTCTCAAGTTCAATTAAACTCACTTGAAATTAGAATTCACAAGAATGCATTTCATTTAGATTTACTAGAAGATGTCAGGCACTAGCTAATTGGCCTTAAAGCAGCATAGCCATGAGGTCTCACCCAACTGAGCTCTCCATCTTTGCCATATAGCTGTTCCTGTTAGACAACATTGATTGGATAGCTCTTTCAGTATTTGGGGCCAACCAGTGGTGATACAACACTCTGAAAAATAAATTAGATGTAGATTTTAAATTATTTGTGTGCACCTTACAGAGAGCTTCAGTCCGGGTCTATCAATGGTCTATGTTCCGTAGCCTAAAAATTCTCATTTGAATGAATGGAGAATTTTGCGAGATAATTCAACAAACGTTTACCAAGAACTGTGCCAGGCACTGTTCCAGACACTTCCTTTGGTCAGCAAGCCTATTAAATTCCTTCTATTTGTCAGGCATTATGCTAGGCACTGGGGATTCCAAGTCACATAAGAGATGATTCCTCCCCTCAAGGAGTCTAGGAAATGGTTCAGATTTGTGCTTGGTGACTGCGGAAACTTAGTCTGTATTCCATTGTTTGTTTGTTTGTTTATTTGAAATTTAAATCCAGGTTAGTTAACATATAGTATAATAATGATTTCAGGAGTAGAATTTAGTAATTCATCACTTTCATATAACACCAGTACTGATCCTAACAAGTATCCTCCTTAATGCCCATCACCCATTTAGCCCATCCCCCCAGCCAACATCCCACCAGCAATCCTCAATTTGTTCTCTGTATTTACGAGCCTCTTATGGTTTGTCTCCCTCTCTGTTTTTTATTTTATTTCTGTTTCCCTTCCCCTATGTTTATCTGTTTTGCTTCTTTTAAAAAAAAAATTTAATGCTTATTTTTTGAGAGAGAGACAGACAGAGACAGAGACAGAGTGCAAGATGTGGGAGGGGCAGAGAGAGAGGGAGACACAGAATCAGAAGCAGGCTCCAGGCTCTGAGCTGCCAGCACTGAGTCCGATGCGGGACTTGAACTCACGAACTGCACGATCATGACCTGAGCCGCAGTCAGACACTTCACCAACTGAGCCACCCAGGCACCCCTCATCTGTTTTGTTTCTTAAATTTCACATATGAGTAAAATTATATTTGTCTCTCTCTGACTTATTTCACTTAGCATAACACATTCTAGTTCCATCCACATTGTTGTAAATGGCAATATTTCATTCTTTTTTATCAAGTAATATCCCACTGTGTGCTTGGTGACTGTGGAAACTTAGTCTTTGTATTCCATTGTTTGTTTGTTTGTTTATTTGAAATTTAAATCCAGGTTAGTTAACATATAGTGTAATAATGATTTCAGGAGTAGAATTTAGTAATTCATCATATATATATATGTATATATATGTATATATTAGTAATTCATCATATATATATATATACACCACATCTTTATCCATTCATCAGTCAGTGGACGTTTGGGCTCTTTCCACACTTTGGCTATCATTGACAGCACCGCTATAAACATTGGGGTGCATGTGCCCCTTCAAATCATCACTCCTACATCCTTTGGATAAATACCGAGTAGTGCAATTGCTGGGTCATAGGGTAGTTCTAGTTTTAATTTTTTGAGGAAACTCCATACTGTTTTCCAGAGTGGCTGTACCAGTTTGCATTCCCACCAGCAGTGTAAAAGGGTTCCCCTTTCTCCACATCCTTGCCAACATCTGTTATTGTCTGAGTTATTCATTTTAGCCATTCTGACAGGTGTGAGGTGGTATCTCATTGTGGTTTTGATTTGTATGTCCCTGATCACAGTTTATAGTTTTTAAAGAGTCATTGTAAAGCTGAATCAAAATTAATCCAGATTTCCTAGAACAGTCCAATTTCAAATAGTTGGTCCTAGACCCAATTAACAGATGAGATCACAGCGTCTCAGCTGTTACTATGGTTAGAGCAAAGGAGATAAAATAAACTGCCTCCCATTTTTTTCAGCATATGGTCATAATGTTAAATTTGTAAATGTGTTGGGATTAACTCTTTATTTGGTAGAAATCGTGGTATCAAATATCTTTATAAAGAGTGAAACTTCTAATCACTATTTATTATTTATTAAAGAAGAAACGTAAAAGGAGGAAGGCAATTCATATTTATTAATAACCTACACTGTATTATACTTGGCATTTTCTCTTACATCAGGGGTTTGTAAAGGATCAGATTGTAAATATTTTAGGCTTTATGGGCCATGTGATTTCTGTCTCAACTACCAAATTCTACCATCATACTACAAAAACAGCCAAAGGTGAATAACAAATGGGTGTGACTACATTCCAATAGAACTGTATTACAAAAAGATGTGAAAAGCCGGGTTTGGCCTTTGGCCCTGTTTGCCAACCCGTTTTACATCATCTCCCCTCTCTGTCCCTTGCTTCTACAGAATGTTCCACCTGAGAAACCCTTCCCTGTGCCTCCATCTAGGTATCTTCTACCCGTGCTCCCAAGCACTGTTCAAGTCCTCCTTCTTCCTCTACAGATGCAAGTTTAAGAAATCTTTGGAAAGTAAATAGCTTTTCTACAGCACTTTTCCAAAATGTTTTCTTTCCTGCAATAATCTTTCAACATAAGCAGTGCAGGCATTCTTATTCCTGCTGAACGAGAAACGGAAGCAGACCATCTTGAGAATCAGAGGCAGAAGAACAGGAAGAGAGACCACAGAGGCTGGGCTTCTTCCCACCACGCCCAGAATGAGATGTGGGCACCATATCTCGCTTCCCCAGGGGCTGCCCAAGAGGCAGGCAGCACTGGGAAGAACAGGCTGGTGAGTGCCTCCACAGACAGGAGTCTGCAGGTTCATCCTCCCCCTTCCTGCTCGAGAATGACTGCTCTGATGCACAACAGCTTGGCCTACACAATGGGAAAAATGACTACTTTACATTGGTTTGTTCTTGGTTGTGATACTGAGGCCAGCTTGGCAAGGTGGCATCTGCCTTTCCTCCAGCCTGACCTCACCTCCTCTCCCCTACATTCTCAGTGCCCTGTGAATTATATTCCTCAATTACATGAAGGCATAAACCTGGCCTCAGGCTTTGTTTTCCAGGGATGCTGAGTGAGAAAACTTGGGAACAGGAGACCCTCAGTCTAAGAATTTGGAGCTGGAATGCCCACTGCTGGCAGACAACTCTCCATGAGTCTCTGTTACAGACAACATGGCCCTGCTGAGCAAGAGATCAAGGATTTTGTCTTCTGCCCGCATCCATGAAACTGTCAGGCTAAGTGATTGGCTTGTGACTCGAGTCCAGTCTTACTCTTCAGAGTTCCTGACACCCACCTGTCTGGTGACCACAGGATGGTAGTAATCCCTGGCACACAGTCACATCACAATTAGTAAAGCTTTCACCTGATTGAGATGAGGTTCAGGTAAAGCACCACCTTGAAAGGTCAAACGGCTGCATCACTTGATGGATGGGGATAATGATAACTAAAAACGTAGTAGTGTAAAATGGTTATTTCGAAGGCATTGGAGGCTCTGCAAAAAGAAAATTAAATGGGGCATCTAATTGCCAATTTCAGGCATGTTTTAAAAGAGTTTAGACTCTATGTCATTTTAAAAGACACTGCAATTTCAGGCAGACTGTGCAGAAAATCAGGCCCAGGATATGATTTTTACATATGGCAGATCTGCAAAGGAAATTAAATGTGCAGCCTCAGCATGTCTCCTATGTCAGCATCAGAGTCCCAGTTGGTAAGAGTGGGATTGTGAAACCTGGGATGGGGACATTTTTGTGTTTAAGCCTGAGAATCCTGGACCCCCTGGGCCAGTAGAGGAAGCCTCTCCCCACTGCCAGAGGGAAAAAAGCCCCCTCCCTCCTCCTCAACCTGCCTGGAGACCATGTACCAAGCATACCTAAAAGAAAAGATGCCTGGCAAATGGCATTTATTCTTCTCTAGATCTGTCTGCCTACTACCATTCATGAACTCTAGGTTAATAACCAGTTCCAGGACTTACCACAGTGTGAGCAGGGATATACGGGCCTTATTCCAGGAAGTAACAGACTATACACCAAAGGATCTACAGGACTTTGCATGTGTGCAGAAGTGAATCTTGAGGGTGACAGATCACATACAGGGCAGAGTAAAAGGACAGATAAGGGACAGGTGAGGGGCACCATCTCAGACTGGGGATCCAATGAGCTGACCAGGACACCAGAGGCTAATCCTAACATCATGCTGGGAAAATTCCTAGAAACACTGGAATTCTGGTGGCCTAAATAGATGAGGTGAAGACATTGGACCTTCGTTGGCATAGCTCTGAAGAAGGGGTTAGAGGGTTCAGAGAGGTGAACTGTTAGAAGGGATTTACTACATAAAATCTGAGTCTCCACCATGTGATTAAATTCTCTGGGAGAGCTCACTTCTTCATTCTGGAAGTAGGAAATGTACCAATGAAGGGGCCCAAGAATTGTTGAGATGTTTTATGGTGGTGCCCCCTGTCAACAGGAGTTGCCATGAATATACGACCATGGAACAGAGTTCCCTGATATAAAGAGGACGTTGGGATCCCAGAATGGTGAAGTACAGGAAGCAGTACTTGACAAGGAGAGGAAAGTTTGACACAATTACTATAATGTGCAGCAAGGCTGGAGTAGCATTTGAGGTCCCTTGACCAACAGCGGTCTATGGTGTTAGGTGATAGAGCATGGTGTTCCAAGAGGCAAGTTGGGAAGCTTGACTAGGATGTTGTTTGATTTCTATAATAAAAAATAAACACACACACAGATACACACAAGAGCTGGTGAGCAGCAGAAGACTAACATCAACCACAATGGAGAATTAGAAACAGTTCTCTTGTCTCTTTTCCAGATTTAAGCCAGTTCACAGATGCAAAGCTCTATACTCAATGTATACATTAGCCAAACCCTAGAATCCCTTTGCTGTATTGTCTATTACTTCCTAGAATAGGGCCCATTCAGCCCTGCTCACACTGTAGTAAATCCTGCCCATGGTTATTGGTCTGGCAGACACGAGGGTAGTGGAGGCAGACAGAAAAGGAGGCTAACTCTCCTTGAGGAAGAATTCTACACACTAGCATAAGTATATGCAGAAAATATACCTCTCCTTCCTCCTGGAAAGAGACTTGTGACCATTTGCCTGGGTAACTTAGCCTCTGAGAAAAGGGAACATCCAGAAATTTAAAGAACTGTTAAATATAGGGTCTGAGCCAACACGAATACAAAAGGACCTAAAACATGCCACCATGATATTTTGGTTAGAGGACTTACTTAGCCTAAGTCACAGTGGTCCTAATGAGGCCAATGACTCACACTGTGGTTAGTTCCCCAGTCACTAAATATGTAATTGGGTTAGATACACTCACTAGCTAGCTGCACCCTCACATTTACTTGCTGACTTGTGGAATAGGAGCCATTGTAGTAATAAGGGCCAAATGTATCCCCTGTCAGTGCCCCCTTTTCTACCAAGATAATAAATTGGAAGCTATATTACATTCCTGAAGGAACCAAAGAGATTAATGCCACAACCCAAGACTTGAAAGAGACAGGGATATTGGTCTGCATCATATCTCCCAATTTACCTGACTGGCCTCTGCAGGATCCAGATGTATTGTGTTTGATAACCACAGGCTACTGTAAAATTAACCAAGCAGTAGCCTCAATACCAACTGGTGGACTAGATGTAATATCATCATTAAAGCAGGCCAATATGGACTCTGGTACTTAGTATGTTGCTACTGAGTTGATGAGTGCTTTTTGCCTTTCAATACCCATTAGAGATAGAATCAAAAGGAATTTTGACTTATAGTACACCTTCACCATAATAGCTTTAGGGCTTGTTAATTCTTTTGTTATAATCTAGTCTTCCGGGAACTTGACATTCTCTAGAATAACACATTGGTCCATTATTTTGATGATTATCACCCTAATTGCTTTGGGGAGCAGGAAATGGCAATATCTTAGATATTTTAATAATAAAATACATGGGGAATGCAAGCTGGTGCAGCCACTCTGGAAGACAGTATGGAGGTTCCTCAAAAAACTAAAAATAGAACTACCTTATGACCCAGCGATTACACTACTAGGCATTTATCCAAGGGATACAGGTGTGATGTTTTGAAGGGACACATGAACCCCCATGTTTATAGCAGCACTATCAACAGTAACCAAAGTATGGAAAGAGCCCAAATGTCCATCGATGGATGAATGGATAAAGAAGATGTGGTGTATATATATACAATGGAGTATTACTCGGCAATCAAGAAGAATGAAATCTTGCCATTTGCAACTATGTGAATGGAACTGGAGGGTATTATGCTAAGTGAAATCAGTCAGTCAGAGAAAGACAAAAATCACATGACTTCACTCATATGAGGACTTCAAGAGACAAAACAGATGAACGTAAGGGAAGGGAAACAAAAATAATATAAAAACAGGGAAGGGGACAAAACAGGAGACTCATAAATATGGAGAACAAACTGAGGGTTACAGGAGGGGTTGTGGGAGCGGGGAATGGGCTAAATGGGTAAGGGGCACTAAGGAATCTACTCCTTAAATCATTGTTGCACTATATGCTAACTGATTTGGATGTAAATTTTAAAAAATAAAAAATAAAACAAGTTAAAAAAAAAAAAAAGATTTGTGTTCCCTAAGCTCAGGGTTCCTCTCCTTTAATGCACCCCTATGTTTGCAGGTATTACCTGACTCTGTGTCACCCTGCAGGAATTAGTCTTTGGTAAACTGGTATAAGAAAAAACAGCGATACTCTGACAGTTGCTATGAATAATAAACTGTTCTTTGTCCCTGAAAAAAAAAATAATAAGATTCACACATGTTGGAAAATGAGATATAAATCCCAAAGATACTTGGGGACTACCCAATCAGTGACATTTCTAGAGCTTCCAGTGCCTTGGGGCATTCCTGGACGTGCCTTGGGGCATTCCTGGACGTGCCTTGGGGCATTCCTGGACATGCCTCTCAGGAAGAAATCGGTACATCCTGTATAGCTACTACTACAAAAGCAGCAGAGTACCTGTTAGAATTCTTGAATTTTGATGCAGCACTTAGCACAATTGGAAAAACTCAGGTTTATTTATCTGGTGACTAAGAAGGCTGCCAGAAGAAGAGAAGACCCCATAGCATGTTCAGACTGTGGTACAAGCTGCCTGCCACGTGAATAGCATGTTATAGCAAACTGGGATGACACGTGGGATCCATGTGGATCAGGATACAGGGCTAATTCCAATATGAGATCTACAATACAGACTTGTAGAGTTCTGAAACAAGACCACCTCCTTTGCAGCAAAGAACTACTTTGTTTTTAAATAGCTCCTTGTGTGTAACTGAGTCCTAGCTGAAACGAACAATGACCTTGGAACACCCAGTAACCATGTGACCTGAGCTGTCCATCATGAGCTAAGCATGACTATATCTACAGTGTTCTAAGGCCAAGATGGAATAGTAGTATTTCTTAGCTCATGATGTTGCCAAGAAATTAATTCCTTTCCCTTCCACTTTAACTCTGATGGACTATTCCAGTGGTTCTGTATGGCCTGTCCAGAGATGTTTTATGTGACCAAGGAAGTAGCTCTATCTTCATGTGATGGTGTGGCCAGCTTGGTAATAGACACTCTTGTTTCTACTTTGCCTTCTTCCCTTCTTCATGTCCTTTCTCTCCGAAACTCTGTCCTGAGATTGCAGCCCTTAAGAAAGTATTAGCAGGTAGGTTTCTGCTAGGTGAGACTGCTACATGGGTCCTGATCTCCAGGAGGCAGTGGGTAGGAACTGGATTCCCAGCCAGAGTTAGGGTCCTAAGCATCATGTGGGGACTGAGCCCTACACAAATAGCTTGGACACAGACTCCAGACAAATCACAGGCAAGAAGGACCACCATAGCAGTCCAAAAATCCAGAAAAGAGAAGCCCATCCTCTGCTGTCTCAGTAAGAGGTACACAAAGGAAGTCAGGTGTCAGGGGAGCAAGGAAGTCATGGGTCAGCTATCATTTAAGACCCAGGCCAAATGCTGGCACCTCCCCTAAGAAGACTTTCCTTGCCCTCTCCGTGTCCTCCTCTTAGGCTGGAAGAGATGTCAGTTCTCTGTGATTCCTTCATGTAGCTGGATCCACACATTTGCCTCATACAGGATTGTCTATTTTCATGTCTGCCTCATCATTCCACTGCTCAACCATAATGGTTACCAATTTTACCCAGAGAGAAGCTGAAGTTCTTACAGAGGCCAACAGAGCAATTTGTACTCTGTTCCCAAGCCCACCTCTGACCTCTCCTCCTTGCCCACTCTGTTCCACTCACATTTCCTATTCCTCCATCAATGAGACACATTCTTGCTTCAGGATTCCATGCCAGTGCCCTCTGTCTGAAGGAGTCTCCCACTGGACATCTAACTCTCTCTCCTCCTCAAAATTTTGTTTCCATGTTACTTTCTCAGGGAGGTTACCCTAACTACACAACTTAATGTGAATGCCTACCTACCTTCATGCCCTCCTTCCATAGCAATCCCAATCCCCACTGCAAACAAGATGGCAGCCCCACACCTCTCCTCTGTAGAAATGGCTCACCAACACTAAGGATGTTATAGGGCACAAAGGTATTAACACCCAGCCCCTCAACCTCAGGAACAAATGCATCCTAAGACTGGAGGCAGCCATATCCACTCATGATGATAGTCCTTTCCCACATGAAGAGGAGGGTTCTAAGAAGCTATGTCTTATTTGGTCACAACATGCCTTCAGCCCATACCCTACCCCACCATACTGCAATGACTTCTCAGTACTTAAAGACTTTACATTCTTTGAAATTGCCAGACTTTTGCCATCTGCTCTGGCAGGGAGCAACTTTGCTATAACAGTGTTCACCTGTTTGTCCTTCCCTCATGCACAAGAACTTTGGGAGTTGCAGCTACCTCTGGAGAGGAAGATTGGAAACGGAAAGTTTCATCAACTGCATTTCCTCCAGTCAGCATGTAAGTGGGGCTCATCTCTAGTGGTGCTCGTAGGAGACTCCCATTAACAGTAATGGACCCTCTGGATGTTTCAAAGGCAGAACCAGCTACTGGATTCAAGTTCCTCCGGTGGGAGGAAAGGCATCTGAGCTCACTGTCTGGGGTGCAGAAATCATTCCCCTTCATTCTGTAACTCTGCCTCCTCCATGTTGCCTGCATAACCAGAGAGTCGTTTACATACACATGCTTACTGTCTTATTAAAGCCAAAGGAAGCTAAGGCCTCAGTCTCTCCGCCTGTTTCCAAAATGTGTTATTTGTGATTCAATTTCACATGGCCTGCAGAGGCAATAAAGGGCAAAGGGAATTACCCTGTAATGTATTCCAAAAGCACTCCCTGCACACCCACACTCCCAAGGATAACAATTTGCCAATATAACCTTTAATTAAATGAACAGAAATCATGCAGACCCATGGTGTAGGAAGTCACTAAATAGAAGGAAATTATGTATGAGTTGCCCCCAGCCACTCATTTTAGCTTGAATAGGATCTGTCAGTAGAGGCTGTAAAGTGCTGTAAGGTAAAAATGGGAGCCTAGCCTTTCCCTTGCATCTGCACAGGCTGTCTGCCCAATGAATGGAGTGGGCCTCCAGCCACGCACTGGCGCGAGGGAGTGGTCCCATCTAGGGGAGGTGCACAGGAAGAATGGAGCAGCTCCCAGGAAGGTGAGACACCCAAAGTCCCAGAGATGCTCCTCCAAGGCCTCCGAATCAATGAAACAACTTCCTAGCCAGATAGACTCTGGCTCTCATTGTCAAATCTCAAGGGCAGCATTCCCTTTGTGGTCAAAAGCATCAGATTCCTGCAATCCTGAAATGACTGCCTATGTGACAGTGTCACCTTAGCTGGGGAGGAGAAAAGACAAGCACAGCATCCCCCGGCCTGTCTCTCTCACCTGTCCCCTCCTTCCAGGCCCACCACCACTGCCCTACTTTCAGCCTGCATTACCATCGGTGTAGGTGATTGCCAGATAGAACGTTTACCAGTCCTTCCAGTGCAGTTCACCTCCCGCTCTCAATTCACAGCCTTGTGCTCCACACACATGCCAGAAAAACCAGCTTAAAGTTCACATCCCTTGCCTGCTCAAAATTCTTCCAGCATCTTCCCTGCCTCAAGGATAGGGCCCAACCTTTCAGCGTCATGTTCCAAATGCCATTTGTGGCTCCAATCTAACTGCCTTGACCCCCATGTATATCCCTGGCCCCAGCCAAACCTGGACTCTTTCCTGTTCCTGTCAGTTCTGTGGCTCTGTTCACAATGTGCCCTCTACAGCGGCTCAGTCAGTTGGGCATCCAACTTTGGCTCAGGTCATGATCTCGCAGTTCATGAGTTTGAGCCTCACGTCAGGCTCTGTGCTGACAGATCGGAGCCTGGAGCCTGCTTCGATTTCTGTGTCTCCCTCTCTATCTACCCCTCCCCTGCTCACACTCAGTCTCTCTTTCTCTCTGTCTCTCTCTCTCTCAAAAATAAACATTAAAAAAAATGTGCCCTATGGATGTAATGTCCTACCACCCCTGTGCTCACTGTGAATTTCCATACTTGTAAATCTCACAAGCTCCTTATGGACTTAGCCCAATCCCTCCACCTCCATGAATCCTTGCCCCTCTGGGGTTAATCTCATCCTTCTTTGTTATGCTTCTCTCACACTCTATCCTGCAATATAGTTATTTTCTTCTCCTAGTCTGGAAGGTAAAGTCTTATGAGGTCAAGAAACTATTCACTGTTTCATCTGAGTTATATACACAGAGGAAAACCACAAGGACTTGATGAATATTGGGTATAATTTAATTTTGAAGAGTGTTTATTTTGTGGGGCTTTCACAAGGGTTGGCTTTATTTAGCTGAGAAAAGAATCCCCTATCAAGCATCAGGCAGAGTGTTAGGGGCAAGAATTCTAAGGAGAGGATACCAGGACTGAGGCTTTGAGGAATGGAAAGCATACAAGATACTCAAGAGAGGGTGAAAAAGGGGTGGAAATTAACAACTAGATTTTATCAGCTCAGGGCTACTTGGTCAATCATCTAAATTCTGGGAGATTCTCTGAAGCTTAAGAGAAATGGAAGGAGATTCACTCTAAATGGGTATGAAAAGGTAATCAGTGTAGATGCCACCTGACCCTGATATTCCAGTTTCACTCTGGCCTCCTGTAACAAGCTGGGCCACTATGTTCCCTGGCTTCACGGACTTTAGGACCACACAGCTCAAAGTTTCATAGGAAGCACCCCTATCTCACCGACCTGACTACAGAGAGATTATATTTGAAGCTTCTGAATGCTCCCCACTGGCCAATGGCCTGCAAGGTAGGAGTTGTGCTCACAACCCACCTCTGGACTGATTCACTCTTCATGGGCTGCCCATAGAGACTGAGATGCTATAGGGTCTCCACTTAGCTCCAGAAGAGGTTGGAGGAAATTTATTTTGATGTTTCCTGTTGCCTAACATTTTTCCAACTCCTACAATTCCCACTAGGTCTTCATTGCCAATTAGTAAACATATATAAGCTCTGTTTTTTGACAGGTACTTTTCAAGACATCAAAAATTACAAAACATGCAGAAAGTGAGCAGCCATGACATGCAGGGTGAGTGAGTTTATAGTCCAGGCTGGGAGAAACAACTCCACGTACCCAGTAGAGTAAGTCAGGGTGTGCTTAGCTCAAGTAGACTGTTGAAAAAACAAGCGCTATCTGAGTGCAAATACCATTCTCTACATCCTGGAAGTTACCCATGAAAAAACAGCCTTGAAATCCTCCACCGGTCCTTCTCCATCTAAAGTTTTATAGACCTGAAGAGAATAACAGAGGAGACTCAACAACTAATTTACACACAGTAGGAGTTCTCACTCAGCTCACTCTACCTATGTGTTGAGTTTCTTAAAAAGGGCCCAGACCTATCAGGTTGGGGGTTATACTGCCCTCTTTGCACTTACCCTAAAAGAGAAGAGCAACCCAGAAGCCTGGCACCCCAGAGGTTTTCATAGCAGACTCCGCAGAACTCAGTTGACCCTGGCCCCGTGAACTGTCCTCAGAGCTGCAAAGCTTGCAGGAGCCCTCCCTGACCTTTCCTGCAAAGTGCATCTCATTACTAGCTGGAAGAGAAACAAAAACTAAAACACAAGGAAAATACATTTGGAAAAAAGGACAATCGCATGAAAGGAAAAGGCTTTTCTCCCCTCTTTTTTTAACATCCAGGTAGTGACCCTGCTAAGAGAAAATGATTCTGGATGAAAAAAATCAATTCAAATTGTAATTACTGAAAAATTGAGAAAATATTTGAAGTACTCTACCCATGTCAGTGACAAATAGTTCTTCACTCACTCAGTTAAGTAATGGACCCTTCTAAGCCCCTGTTGATGTTAATGTACTATGACTGCTCAGAGAGACCCAAGGTCAAGAATATGTTAAGCATGGGTGACCCGGGAAAGGCTCAGCCCAAGAGACAACATGTGAGGCATGGCAAGGAGATGGCTTTTAAACTTTTAAGTTTCAAATCTTCTTTTTCTCATTATAAAGTAAATACGTATTCATTACAGAAAATTCGGCCAATATTACACATATAAACAAAAAGAAAAACATATCATTTAGATTTCCATCACCTAGGACTCAAATTTAAGTATTTACATTATGCTAGGCACCAACTTATATGGATGATGCACACTGTCTCATTCTTCTTGCACTACTGCTCTGAGTTTATGACATTAAGGATCAGAGAGATTAATTAATCTACTAAAGGTCACACAGCTATGAAGTGCAGGGTAAAAGAATGAGCCCATCTCAGTTAAATTCTATGTCCTTTACTCCTCTTTTTATACAACCTTCTCCTTCTTAAACATTAAGTAGTGCTCATTCAAAAACTCTGACTACTCTAGCATGTTGGACAAACCTGCTTAAACCTGCTGAGGGAGACCCAGATGCCTCTTCCTTGGCTACCAGGTTCTTTGCCACCAGAGACTCCCCAGGAAACACCAATGGTTGCAGCAAAGGACCAGTGATATCCCACAGCGCAACTGCTCTCACAGCCAACTGCACCGGGGTGACAGGCTAGGGACAGGGTGTGGGGAAGCAGAGCAAAGAGTTCCAGGGCTGACCTTCCCTCTATCATAGTTACACATGCCAGCAGCCACTGGGTTCCCAAGACTGGGAGATGGTGGCCACCTGGTTTAAAAACTGAAGACACAGAGACATGCAGATTACTGGAGGCAGGTCCAGTAATCTGTTCCTACAGATTTGTTCCAGGTAACTGTCCAGTTCTGGGCAGAGCAAATGGGCTTCTTTTGTGTTTGTTTTTGGTTTTGTCTCAATCCATTTCTTCCCACTTAGAGGAAGATGCTGGGCAGAGGGAACCAATCACTTCCACGTATTCCAAATTACCACCTTCTTGTTGCCAGTCAAATAAATTACACTCACAAATCCAAACATATCCCGCAAATAAGCAAATCAAATCATCATTTCAAAACGGTGGCTATAGCTAAGCGTACTGGGACCTGCTGGCTCCCAGGAAACGTGACATGAGGCACAAAGAGGGGAAGTAATTTGCCTAGGCCACCCAGCTAGCACATGGCCAAGCCTGGACGTGAGCCCAGGTTGCCTGTCTTGGAGTGTATACTGTTAATCACCACATCATACAGCCTCTTAAAGATAAGTCAGCCAAACTCGGAGTTTAAAAAAAAAAAAAAAAAAAAAAAAAAAGTATGTATGAGGGAAGAGTTGGAGAAAATGGCAGGGCCAGTAGGAAGGAAAAGCAGTTTTTGTGCCTAGGGTGTAAGATCTAAAATTAAAGCTCAATATTAGGTGCTTTCTCTAACCAAACTACCTTCTTTATCAATCAGACCACATTCAGTTCCTGTTTATCACTGACTGGTAGGTTTCACTTTTTTGCCAGACCACAAATTATCCAAATGAGTAAAATGCATCCTCCCAAAAGAGCCAGGGGCACCCCACCTTCTGATACAATAAAGTCTGTCTCCCCCAGCCCTGGTTGCTCCCTCTGTTCCTGACTGCAACCCCTGTGTGGCCCTGAGTGGCATGCTGGGTCCTCCTTACCAAGCTGTCAGTACATGTGACTGTGAAATGTTGACCTCATTTATCTAGTGTCAGATATTGTGTGTTTGGCCATCCCCATAACCCTAGGCAGGGAATCCCTCCCTCACCACAGGCCTGAAGAGGAGGTGATTACAACAGTCATGAGGATGAATTCACTAGATCTATGATGGTCTTAGCTCATCTTGGCCCCAGATAGCCTGAATGAGGTTTGTGCCATCAGGCGGTCTGTTAATGTAGGAAAGACCAGAAAATAAAGTCTGGAACTCTCAGTAACTCATATGAGGATCCCACTAATATGGTTCCAAATGTCCAAACCCTTTGGCACACCAAGGTAACAGTCACCAGGTTGATGGCTGCCAGTGGAGCCTGGACACAAGACGCTTCACAGACACTTCTTGAATTAATACAATAAAACACTTTAATACTATGGTTAGTAACTGCTTTGTGATTAAGTTCGTTGCAAATATCCCACAGTCATTAAAGTGGTTATGGGGGAAATTACTTATAACAAAAGGCTGTGTAAAAACAACAAGAAGTGAAATTGTACGTGCAATAGAGTTTCCACTAGAATTTTTAAAAAGCTAAATGCATGACGAAAATGACCAGAAGGCCATAGACCAAAATAATTATAGCAGTTGTGTTAGCAGGCTGAGGTTATTTTAAATGTTTTTTGTTCTTGCTATTTCCCAAAATTTCCAAAATGTGGTATGTCACTTTCAAAATAGAAAATGTAGTCAATAATATTTTAAAGTAAGTTCCTCTTAGGCTGGAATTGTAACAACTTTTTACATCACATTACCCTAGTGTAATGTTAGCCTTTAGCAAGTACTTAGGAAATATCTACTAGGGGTAACAGGCAGAGAGAGAAAGAGCACTGTGAAATACTGTGGAAAGGATGGTGAGGTAAGAGCGCAGAGTTAAGGACTGTAACTGAGCTGTCAGCAGCTACTTCTGTAACTAGAGGCAAGCACCACATTTATCAGCACCTTGTTTTCTTCATTTACAGAATGAGAATAATATCCACAAGGGTCCCACATCATTATTCTAGGGCAAGAGTCATCAAAGGAGCCAGATGGTTTTGGAATTTACTTGGCAGGGTCAGCAGCCACTCTGTTCCTCATCCATCCCAGCTCTGCATCTCAAAACCCAATGCAGGCCAAATGTCTTAGACACTCCATCCCTCCCCCAAGCCTGTTCCTCTGCCAGGTATGCACAGGCTGTGCCAATGAGTTCCAGGATGTCTCTGGCAGCATGTTACTGACTCTGCTGACCCATACATCCAAAGCGTTAACCCAGAACAAGCCCCTGTCCAGAACTGGATGTGTTCCATAGCTATGCGTCTCTTTCCCATCTGGGGTTACGATAGGAGTTGCCTTACTGACATTAAACGAAATTTAAAAGACTAGTATCTCAGCAATAGTAAAGTTAAAGTTAAGGGGAAAAAAGACAGAGAAAGAGAAACTGTTGGCAGAGGTTTCAAATCTGTCGTGTTTTAGGTATACCTTCCCAGAAATTGGAAATTAACCTTTTCCTCCTCTTCTTTTTTTTTCTTTTTTGGAGAAGCAATGGTTTATTCCATTGAGTCTCCAACTGGCTGAGGTCAAAGAGGCTGCTCTGGCTTGAATTACCATTTTAGCTTCTCTAGTCCTTTATCATATTTGAAAATCTCAGTTTGAACACAGGTTCATTGATTGGTGTCAAATGTACATTTTCCATTCTGCTCTACTGGCTCCTTTTTTCCTAAAATAGTGTCTTCTTCCTCCACTCAACCCATCCCAGACACCAAGACTGACTTTAGCATTCATTGACCTTCAGATGCATCAGATCCATCTATCAGAGAAATTGTCCATCTGTGGTTTGTAGATTATCATATGAAGGGCAAGAACAGCAAACCAGGTTGGGAGGAATGCCCAGGTCAAATGTTACCTTGAAGCACAGGCAGGAGACTGAATCATTTATCTTTAGGAGTCTGGAGGCGGAGATAGGGACACAGGTCCCTAGGAGTTTTATCAGGATTACACGGAATATTTGTGTTTGTTTTTCAAACTATCTACCCTTCAATCCTAAGTTTTGAAATGCATCTACTTAAGCAGGGCTGAGAGCCCTATGAGAAACATTGGCCTAGTGATTCCCTTTTACTTTCAGGTGTGACACCTGGAATGTGACTAACATTTATAGGATATAGTCTATAAGGAACATCACCACATGATGACAAAGGCTCTACCTAGGGAGAGTGGTTTTAAAAGGAGCACTCACCTATATAATCCTTAAGACAACTAAGAGCTAAAGTGATTTCTAATGACATTGACCAATGTCATTTAAATTCAAGAAGGGTGTTTACCCACAGTTCATTATCAGAGGCAGTATATGTGTTATAAAATCTTCATGACTGTATATCATATATAATAATGCCAAATACACAGATATTTAATTCCATAAGAACAATGCCCAGGAAGAAAATACACAAACTCAGAATTAATGAGACACGATAAAAGTATTTCAAAAATCAATGCAAACCATAATAGTAAGGGAATAGTCCATAAGCATGAATGTAGCACCTACTGCACAGAATGACTTGTGCTAGTCTAGAAAGGACACAGAGCACTCATGCTCCAGACTATGCCCCCAAATGCCCTATCATGTTTTTAAAGAAGTGTACACACATGTAAAAAAAAAAAAAAAATACGGAGCAATGTAAGGCAGTATTTGCTACACTCAGCATAGACTATAAGTATAATGGGGATCCAGAGGGAGATGGTCAAGGTAAAGCCTTCTGGGGACAAAGAATCTGACCTCACTTGAAAACCTGAAGAGGGCCAGAAAGGGACAAGAAAACAGCTGCTCTTTGGGAGAACCAGAAGTGTGGAAAATCAGACTTTATGATAGAGAAGAAAGAGATAGATAGCTCAGAAAGGGCTGAGGTCCTCCATTTTGAATGTGGTAGCACACAGCACTCATTCTCCTCTTTCAACAATAACTCTGAATCAAGACACAAACACAAATTCCACTCTTGATGAATCCAGAAGACAAGAAAATACGAACACACAATAAGAAGGAAGACCAGAAAAAGAGAGAAGATGCACTTGGGCTGCCATTTCAGAAGAAGAAAGGCACACTCTAAGGTGAGGAGCACATCAAGAAGTAAAGAATCAAACTCCCTTACTTTGAATAATACAATGGAAATAGGCTGCACAATACTGTCAGCTTGAGCCTCTCCAGATCCAGCTTTGTTCTAAGAAGCAGACGAGATTGGGTTGAATAAGGAGCCACACAGACATGTCATGTGAGCAAAATGAGTCTTTCCACATGATGGGAGAGGAAAGGAATTTAGCGTGTGAAGGGCTCTGCAGTTGCTGGCTTCATTGGCTGACAGAGGTGAGGGTGAAAAGGCTTCACGCAACACACTGGAGTGAAGGAAAAATCCCTCCTTGAATACTGATCTCTTCCTTATACAAACCTCCTATGAATTATAAATAGTTGGTCTGGAACAACAACAACAAAAAAATCATGGAAGTCAAAACTAAGTCATCAAAAAGAAACTAGCATAGGCTGTATTAAAAAATATTGTATGAAAAATAAGGAAAAGAACAAGAAAAATAATGGCAAAGGGTACTTTCCAGAAAAATATTGCTGTGGGGCAGAAACAAAAAAAAAAAACGCACATGATTAAATATTTTGCCATAGATTTTTAAAAAGTTAATGAAGCAATCAAACACACACACACACGCGCACACACACACACAATACAGCAGATACATAAGAGCTCACGAAAAATGTGGTAAGACACATAATTTAAAGCATAAATTAGCTGAAATATAGAAAGTGGAATTTTTTTTTAAATAACAGAAATAAAGGCAAAATTGAAAGCAGCACAAGGAAAACAAGACACTCCTAAAAACACAGAAGGAATAGAAAAGGAAGGATAATAATAGGAAATATGAGGGGAAAAAATGAAATAAAAATATATGAAGAATTTAAAGGGATTAAAGAGAAAATGATAAAAAAGGAAGATTGGTAGAGTACAGAAAAGAGTATTTAAAATAAGATTCAATAAATCTTCCCAGACACAGAAGACTTGGATACATTGAAGGTCACAGAATATTCAGGGAAGAAACTGACAAAGTCATCTGGTACATTTATAAGACTTCAAAGAAAGAATCTTTGGGCATCTAGGCACCCCTCACTGATGATGGGGGTAATAAGACACTGGACTCAGACTTTAACACTGCATCATTTACTGTCAGAAGATGGCAGGTTGACAGCTTTGTAGTTAGTCCTCAAGAACACAAAGTGTGACAAGAGTTTTATACCCAGATAAACTATCATTCATTACAATGATAACAAACCAACATTTTTGAACGTGCATGAATTTAAGGCATTTTGTACCCATGAGCCTATCCTGAAGAAACTATTAAAGAACTTTTCAGCTCTCTAAGAGATGAGTGGAAAATAATAGCAAAAGCCTGGGGGAGAACACTGAATCTATTTAAATATAGGAGTAGGACTCAAATAAGTTGGGATTTATGATTAAGAAATGGGTTATAAATGCTATAATCCCTGACAGCATAGATCTGATCTCACAGAAGAGGAAGGAGGAAGAACCTATAGTACTCATTGTCTTTTATAGCTGGAAGGTAAAGATATTAAAACCTAATAAACATATTTATTTAACAGCAGAAAGGGAAATACTAAGAAAACTAGTATAACCATAAAATAGAGTGAAAGATGAGAGGAAAAGGAAGAAGAATGTACTAGCAGAAGATCAATCTGATAGCTTTCCTTCCCATTTTCTGTCAAGTCTATGTCACATAATAACCTCTCACCTTTCTGCCTGCTGCCCCAGACACTCTAACATTTACCTACCCACTCACTCATTCAACAAATATTCATTAAGTGCCTAGCATGTGCCAGTGCTGAGGATAAGGCAATGAGCCAAATGGACAAGATTCCTGCCCTCATGGAGTTTACAGACATTTAATGGGGAGAGACATAATATAAACAAATAGCTGTGCAATAAAATGCCAAGTCGTGGTGAGTACTATGAAGAAAAATTAAGCAGAGTGAGGACTGAGAGTAAGGAGGTGCTAGTGGAGAGAAGCTATTGGAGGTCAGAAATAAAGGACAGGTGAGCTTGCCATGAAGATGAACCATCAAGGGCAAACATCTAGGGGCAGATAAGGACCTAGCAAATGCCTGAGCCAGTCAGGCCTACAATTTAGGTAGCTGGGTTTTCCTCCCCAAAATTAGGCAGTTTACCTCTGTAGATGTGAGTCCTCCACTCCCTCCACACACATGCATGCACACAGGTACACACTCACGCACCCCCCCCCACACACACACACACACACACATGCCCTCCACAGTAGAAATGTGCTCTTGCTTCCAACAGCTTCCGGGTCCCCTTGCCTCCTGTCTTAATCATCTCTGTTCAAGCTCTCTGGGGCAGCTCACAGACTCACCAGCCCTTTTCCTTGGGCCTCCACCTGTGAGCACTGGAAAAGCTAGAATCTGGGCTGAAAATCAGATAAAATCAAGCTCACATGGCAAACAGAGTCAGACTGCTACAGAAAACGTGGGTACCTTTCACCAAATTAGCTGCAGAGTATTTTCTAAGCAAACTAAAAACTAAACCCTGCAGTCTGCTGGAGCTGTTTGAAGCCTCAGAATTGGAGATACCAATTAAAAGGAAATGGTTGGCTGTTATTGATCTTATGTTAGCTCAGCTAGCTGGCAGAGGGAAGGGAAGAAGTTCAAACACAATACAGAAAGCTTTCTTGTCCATTCTCCAGTGGCACTCAATTTGGTGCCTATTCCCTAGGCACCTACTAGCACCCAGCTGCCTGGCTAGAGCTTCAGACAGTGTAAGTGAAAGAAGCAGGGAGGGAGGAATCAACAGTTATAGAGAGGCCGCCAAATGTCCGGCTCTGCACCAGGTATTTAATGTATGCTTTCCTGCCGAACTTTTACAAATCCCAGGCATATGTAATAACAATAATGCGGGTAAGAAAATGGAAGTTCAGAAGATTAATGTCAAAAAATGTACAAACCTTTCAGCCAAGCTCCCATAATAAAATCTCTATTACAAAGTGGGTGCCAGCAACAAAAAGAATAAAATATTTAGGAATAAACTTAACCATAGAGGTGAAAGACCTATACTCTGAAAACTATAAATCACTGATGACAGAAATCGAAGATGACACCAACAAATGGAAACATGTTCCACCCTCATGAATTAAAAGAACAAATATTATTAAAATGTCCATAATACCCAAAGCAATCTACAGGCTTAATGCAATTCTTATCAAAATACCAAGAATATTTTTCACAGAGCTAGAATTAATACTAAAATTTGTATGGAACCACAAAAGACCCTGAACGGCCAAAGCAATCTTGGGAAGAACAAGGTTGGAGGTATCACAATCCCAGATTTTAAGATTTCCTACAAAGTTGTCATGACCAAAACAGAATACTACCATCACGAAAACAGACACATAACATCAATGGAACAGAACAGAGAGCCCAGAAATAAACCAATGCTTATACGGTCAATTAATCTACAACAAAGAGGGCAAGAATATACTATGGGGAAAAGACAGTCTCTTCGACAAATGGTGTTGGGAAAACTGGACAGCTACACACAAAAGAATGAAATTGGACCACTTCCTTACACAATACATATAAATAAACTCAAAATGGCTGAAAGACCTAATATGAGACCTGAAGCTGTAAAACTCCTAAAAGAAAACAGAGGCAATCATTTCTTTGACATTGGGTATAGAAACATTTTTCTAGATATATCTTTTCAGGCAAGAGAAATACAAGCAAAAATAAACTACTGGGACTACATCAAAGTAAAAAGCTTTTAAACAATGAAGGAAACAATCAACAAAACAGCAGGGCAATACACTAAATGGGAGAAGATATTTGCAAATGATATATTCGAGGAGTTAACACTATATATATATAGTGATATATATATATATATATATATATATATATATATATATAGTGATATATATATATATAGTGATATATATATATAGTGATATATATATATATATATATATATATATATACTTATACCACTCAACTCCCCAAAAAAAACAAAAATAAACAACCCAGTTACAAAATGGGCAGAGGATGTGAATAGACATTTTTCCAAAGAAGACATCCAGATGGCCAACAGACACATGAGAAGATTCTCAACATCACTCATCATCAGGAAAAGGCAAATCACAATCACAGTGAGATACCACCTTATAAGTATCAGAATGGCTAGAATCACAAACACAAGAAATAAGAAGTGTTGGTGAGGATGTGGAGAAAAAGAAATCCTTGTACACTGTTGGTGGGAATGCAAACTGGTGCAGCCACTGTGGAAAACAGTATGAAGTTTCCTCAAAAAATTAAAAATAGAAATACCATACAATCCAGTAATTACACTACTGGGTATTTGCCCAAAGAATACAAAAACACTATTTCAAAAAGATATATGCATTATATGTTTACTATGTTTACTATAGTATGTTTACTATAGCATCATTTAGAATAACCAAGATATGGAAGCAACCTAAGTGTCCATCAAAAGATGAATGAATAAAGAAGATGTGGTTTATATATGTAATGGAATATTACTCAACCATAAAAAATAATGAAGTTTTGCCATTTGCAACAGCATAGATGGACCTAGAAGGTATAATGCTAAGTGAAATAAGTCAGAGAAAAGACAAACACAATATGATTTCACTCATACATGGAATTTAAGAAATAAACAAACAAAAAAGGGACAAACAACAACAACAACAAACAGATTCTTCAATACATATAACAGATGGTTGCCAGAAGGGAGGTGGGTGGGGAGATGGGTAAAACAGACGGAGGGGATTAAGAGCACACTTACCATGATAAGCACTGAGTAATATACAGACTTGCTAAAGCATTATATTGTACGCCCAAAACTAATAAAACACTATATGCTAATTATACTCCAATCCAAAAAAAAAAAAAAACAGTTTTCTCAGTTAAAAAACAAAAAAAACCCAAAGTGGGTGTCAGCAGAAAGATGGAGGTCAACTCCCCTTACTTTGAAATTCTGCAAAGCACAACCAGGGAAGGATGACAGCAGAAAACACAGTGCTGGTGGCCATCTGCTTTGCATGAATTCTGTGATCAGCGGTGGAGATTGCTGAAGGCACAGTTGCAATATCGGGATTAAAGAGCTCCGTCCAGACTCCTATCAGGCAATTTTGATTCCAGCACACTGCTACAAACCTCAGCCCCAGGGACTGTAATTTCAGGCCTTTAACCGTGCTGGGGCCTGGGTCATGACCAAAGGATGTTGATATTGACAGAGGGCAATGGGAGCCCTGAAAGGTCCGTGCCATAAGCTACCAGCAGCAAGCTGACAGACCAGATTCTGCCATGGATCCTCTCTGCCTGGACCTTCTTTCTTTTTCAACTGTCTGAGTCAGCCCAGCTACTTCCACCCTACAGATTATAAAGAGCCTCCATATCAGGAGGTGCTCCGTATCAGGAGGTGCTGAGAGGTTTAGGGAAAGAAGACAAGTAGAGGAAATGGCGGGGGGTGGGGGGTAAGCAGGGAAGAAGTGACATCACACTGGGCCCCTAGTAAAGGTGAGAAAATAATTCCAAAGATCCTCTACATTTTACACAGAAGGTGGACAGAAAATGATAATAAATGCCAATCATGTAGGCCTGGTGAAAAGCACTTAGAAAAAAAAAAGGATCAGTGCTTCATTAAAAACACACTTGTTCTCAGGAACTGAGGAACAAAGATGATGAGAACTGAAATAGAATGGTTTTGAAAAGTAAAAATAACAGAAAAAGGCTGGTGAGAAGCCCTCATATCCAAGATAAACATGTGGAATTTCAAACAGCTCCATTAAGAAAGGGAGGGGCCACATGTTTTGTTGGGGAGGAAGGACGTTTGCTGGAACCGTGTGCGTAGTGATGACTGCCCCGGCTACAGTCACTGCCCACCTGTTACTACTCAGAAACTCAATCACTTATTTTGACTATTTACTGCTCGACTTGGACTGAAAGAAGAGGGTTTAATACCATCTAAGGTGGTATGTGAAAAGCTGCCATCAGCAAACTGCCTGGAGGTGGGGGGTGTTGCAGAGAACAGGCTGGGAGAGGTAAAGTTTTGTTTTGTTTTTCACTGAAATTTGGATCAGCCCAGATGACAAGGGGCTGACCTCCCATTTCACCACAAGGGGACCAAAAAGGTGTCTGGAGCTGCACCGTCTGGACAGAAAGGATGAGAAATCAATTTCAGATTCCTTGGGTGAGATTTTGCCACATGATTAAAGAAAAGAATGATTCTCTCACAGTGCATTTAGAGGTGAGTTGGTTGTAGTAGGCATGAAATGGAAGAGCCATGGCAGTTTTTTGACTTAATGAAATACGAAATACAGTATCCGGAGGTTGTTAAACGTTTTCATCTGGTGAGTGCCTGCATTAGCAGACATCCTCTAGATGTCATGAGAAAGATAAATGTCATGAGAAAGATGTGACACAGGAACAAGGGATGACAGAGACTTGCCACGTCGCTGGATTGCAGCAGGCCTGGTATTCGCTATGAGTTAGGACAGAAAGTCAGGATGCCGGGTGCATGTGACAAGCCCCCAAGGGTCAGCACCCAGCCACCTGTCAACAAATCTGATCTCCTCCGTGGAGCACATCTTCATGGACAGAAGGCCCCCTTTGCTTCTGTATGTGCCTAAGCAAAACCCCAGATCCCAAACAAAACTTTAGAGAAAGCCTTCCCTGCCTTTTTCTTCCTGCCATCAATTACCTCCTGCTTGGCTAAGATTCAAAACCATCCACCCTGCACACAGCTTACCGTCTATGTTAGCATGACTGCACTATTTCACTGTCATAGTTACGATTTGACTATTCCAGGAGACTCCTGCTTAGGCACATAATGATTGTTCATCACAGGAATTTCCAGAAGGACCCATCAACTTTTCCACAGAAAGCATTCATCAACAGCTTACATCCTAGAATTCTTGGGATCCCTTGCTTCCAATATCCTCGCCTTGCTGTTTCCACCAATCCTGAATGGTTACATGGGGATCCTTAGCCATCCCTATTAAATCTTCCCATTGACGGTGCCTGGGTGGCTTAGTCAGTTAAGCGTCAGACTTCAACTCAGGTCATGGTCTCGTGGTTTGTGAGTTTGAGCCCTTCATCAGGCTCTGTGGTGACAGCTCAAAGCCTGGAGCCTGCTTCAGATTCTGTATCTCCCCCTCTCTCTGCCCCTCCCCCACTCACACTCTGTCTCTCAATAATAAATAAACGTTTAAAAAATTTTTTTAAATCTTCCCATTGAAAGATCTAGATCTGCTTTAGGCCAAACTTCCAACTCTTAGCACATTTCAACCATGACTTTCTGTTCTTAGATGCCACCAAAGCTATGAAGGCTTTGTTCTCCCATACTGCACAAATAGTAAACATAGCTTTGTCTTATCAACAGATTGCATTCTGTTGGTGATATTTGGAGAGCTGGCACTCAACAAAAGGAATCAAAGAGGGCACCTGGGTAGCTCAGTCAATTAAGCATCCAATTCTTGATTGTGGCTCAGGTTATGATCTCATGGTTGGTGAGATCAAGCCCCACATCAGCCTCTGCACTGACAGCATGGACCCTGCTTGGGATTCTCGCTCTACCTCTCTTTCTGCCCCTCCCTGGTTCATTCTCCCTGTCTCTCTCTCTCTCTCTCTCTCTCTCTCTCTCTCTCTCTCTCTCTCTCCCTGTCTCTCTCTCAGAATAAATAAGCATTTTTTAAAAGGAATCAAAGGACTAATAGCTTTATCAAAAAGCCACACTCTTTTTACTCTTACATTCTAAAGATTTTTTTCATGAATTCTTCCCAGTGACTCCAATTGTGGGAAAATATTTTGGAACACCTGCACCAGTGCCCAGAGAAGGCTCTGAAAGAAGTCTCCTATCCTCAAGCCACTTGCAGTTCTAACTGGGACATGTATTCAGTCAATTATTATAATACTAGCCTTTGGAGAAATTCATGAACATGGACTGTGGTCAGACCACAGCTGAGCATCTTCATAAGCAAGAGCGTGGGGAGCAGACTTCAGCAAAATGACAGACAAGAATGAGGCATTAAGAAATTAAAACCACATGTTGTCGGCCACAAAGCCCTACTGAAAATGTCAGCCAGACCCTCTATGTTCCATTCAGATTTCAGATGAAACAATGCTCTTTGCTCCTGGGTATTGCATACATTTACCTTAATCTTCTAATAGCTAGGAGGCCCTAGAAGGACAGACTCCTTTTTAATTATCACTACCTTCGTATGGGCAGAATCTACTGTGCCCAGGACTCAGGAGCTGCTGGGAAATATTTCACAACTGACTAGAGGGATGGGCTGGGTGAGGACTTAGGTATGGAGACCAGATCAAGGGTTGCTGCAACAGGCTGGCTACTCGGATTCTGCTGCTGAGCAATGTGCACCCGGGGCTGCAAAATTCATCACCTTCTTCCACCAGGCCATACAAGGACTTTATCTGTTTCACGCATTTCCCTTGTCTGCCCAACATTGTTCATATAGCCCGTGGCACCAGGATCTCTCCTCACAAATGGAATGTATACTCAGGCCTAAACAAGTTGCTTTGAGTCTTGGTGCCATTATATTCACTGTGCTAGAAAAACATCTGCTCCTCCCACATGCCACTGCCCTCCCTGCCTCCACACCACACCATCAGCACCCCCCATTCTACCTCCACCCCAACCCTCCACTCCACTCTATCCCACCTCTGCCCCCATCCCACCTCTATCACTGGCCCCTACTCTACCTCCATCGCTCTTCCATTCCTGCCCCCACCCTACCTTCATTCCTGCTACCCCACTCCTACTTCTCTTTAAACTTGGCGTCTGGGTGTCTCCGTTGGTTAAGGGTCAGACTTCAGCTCAGGTCATGATCTCAGGGTTTGTGAGTTTGCGCCCTGCATGGGGCTCTCTGCTGTCAGTGCAAAGCCCACTTTGGATCCTCTGTCTCTGTCTCTTCCCCTCCCACCCCCCTTTCGAAAATAAATAAACTTGAAAAAATATAAGAATGAACTTAGCCTTGGCAGCATCTCCTCCAAGAAGGCTTCCAGGACCCAGGTGGAAACCACAAAACCCTTTATCTGGGGGAATCCTGGCATCGCTGAACCCTAAGTTCCACGAGGCAGAGACTGTTACCCACTTTGTTCTCTCCTGTACCCCAGCACCTTGCACAGTACTTGGTGCACAGCAGAAAATCAAAAGACACGCTGAGCGAATGAGTGCTTCCATGGCACCTTGCCAAGGCCCTGTGTTAGCACTTTTTGTTCAGTCTTCACAGTCCGTTCCGAATTGCAGCATCTGGTCTATATGTGTGTCTGTCCCATTGAACCAGAAAAAGATAGAAGGTAGAGGCCATGTCTTAGTGAACGTGCGCCTCTGAGGCCCCACACATTTCTGGCACAAACAGCATGCTCAACAACAGCTGAGCGAATGAAACGCTGAGTACAGTGTGTCAGCACGGGGCCAGGCACCTAATACAGATTTCAGCCTAGGGTTTCCCATGCCAATTAAGAAAATCTTGAAAACGTGATTTAAAAATCGGTTTTAATCCACTAACCCTTCCCTATTATTTCAAGACTTGCCCACATGTTTCTCTCATGAGTCCTATCTCTGCACTCCCTTGCTTTCCTAAAGCAGCCCCCACCACTCCTGGCTTGCCTTGCCTCCCCCACACTTTCCTGAATGATGCCTACAGCTACATAAATGTTTGTGGGAGAGACTATGCCACACAATTCTGAGGCTCCTCTTGACCAGTGACCATCACTTCTCATCAGTACAGGGGGCCGTCCTCAACTGGTATCTATCTGGTACAAACACAGCAGTGGCTACTTTTTAACCCAGAAGTGTCTAGAAGGCAGACCATTAGAGTGCAGACCTCATTTCCCCATAGGATGAGTGTTGCATTGAAGAGTTACATTTCAAGGTTGTTCATTCTGAGAATGAATTAGTAAAAAAATAAATCACAGGTATGACCAACAATTTGTCATAGAAGCAAAGACACAACAATAAATCTCTGTATTGCGTTTAAAAGCCTCATAAAACAATGAAAGAAAAGACCTAGAAAACAGGCTTAAATGTCCAATGCACGTCAATTATATGGGGGTTCATACACCAAGGTTAAGTCCATTATATCATAAAATTTTACCTAAAAGAAATATGACAACTCTGATACGTACCTTTATTAGTGAACCTTGATTGCCAAATCAGTTTCCTGGCCAAGTTGAAATCAGCAGGGCTTTTTGTTTTGTTTAAAAAAATTCTTTTTAATGCTTATTTATTTTTGAGAGAGAGAGACAGAGGGAAAGTGGGGGAAGGGCAGAGAGAGGGGGAGACACAGAATCGGAAGTAGGCATCAGGTTCTGAGCTGTCAGCTCAGGGCCGGATGTGGGGCTCAAACTCACAAACCGAGAGATCATGACCTGAGTTTAAAAGTCGGGAGTTTAACCAACTGAGCCACCCAGGTGCCCCAAATCAGCAGGGGTTTTAAGGAGTGACTGGGAAGCCACAGGGCTAATAAAAACTCAAAGCTCTATAAGGGATATGAACTAGTCCCCTCTTTTACTCTCACATTTCCATCTAACAAAAAAGAGATCTAAAATCATCCCACTGTATTATGCAGATTCTAAAAATGGAAATTGTGGGGACCACAGGAACACAGTAAAAATATATGATAACATATAACACAAACAAAGAAAATATAAATAACATGCACACGCTGATTGGAATAATGCAATCATGTGTGTGTGTGTGTGTGTGTGTGTGTGTGTGTGTGTGTGTTAATACATCACAATGAAACCAATGTGTCAGGATGATGAATCAAGAATGATTTTCAAATGACAGTTTTATCATTTATCTTTTTAGGATTTTTTAATGTTTATTTGTTTTTTAGAGAGAGAGAGACAGAGTGTGAGTGGAGGAGGGGCAGAGAGAGAGGAAGAGACAGAATCCGAAGCAGGCTCCAGGCTCACCGCTGTCAGCACAGAGCCTGATGTGGGGCTCGAACCCACGGACTGCGAGATCATGACCTGAGCTGAAGTCAGACGCTTAACTGACTGAGCCACCCAGGTGCCCCGACAGTTTTGTCATTTAAAAAAAATGCAGTAGTGTCATCCAATTTCAAAAAGGGACTGAGAAGTGGATTGCTGGCATCATTAAACGGACCTGAGAGTTGTAACCCATGAGCTGAGGGCAAGTTATCTGGTTCCCAGTAAGGGAGACATGCCACCCAGTGATTTTGTCCTTCTTTAATGAAGACTGACTCAACATTTGTTCACTGACGCGTCGCGATATTCCATGTTGCTTCTAATCTGGAAGGGCCCCTGCTACTCTGAACTAAATTACAAGGACGGCAAAAGAAACTGGAGATACGAAGCCATTCTCTCCTCCTTCATGACACTCCCAGCTGATAGCTCTGGGCACTTCATCAATGTACATCTTTGAAACAATTACCAGGCCTAACAAGTTTTCTAAAGCAACTGCAAAATGCCCTCTCTCTCCATTCCACAAGTAGGCATAATCCAGACTCTAGCAAATGGACGGTTTTTAGCAGCCTCACTAGATCACAGTGTTAGAGGAGCATCTCATAGCCCTACCCACTAGGAACTAACAGAATTGAACTATTTGCCATGAGATGAGAGAATAATTGAATAGTTTGAGTGATTCTGGCTTGGCGTCAGTCCAAGAGTACAAATGGAAGCCTACATAAATATTTAAGTTGTGAGTCAAGCTGCCAAATTATTCAATAAAATGTGTTCTCTCTTCCTTCCTTGACCAATACACCTTCATAAAGATGGTATTTTAAATGTGTTTAAGGTTTTTTTTACAGGGCTGCAAGTTGCAAAATATCAAAGATGAACAAATTTACTGATCATTACACATGTCTGTGTGTTCTGTTAATACTTCAGCAATGCTGAATGAGCATAAATAATTCATAAATTATACATTTGTTTCATACAACTTATGTTCCCTCATTTCAGCAAAAATGCTAATTATGTTGTTAAAAATCAAGTGTTTTACAGAAGAAATGACAGGTGCTGGCAAGGATGTGGAGAAAGGGGAACTCTCTCACAGTGCTGGTGGGAATGCAAACTGGTGCAGCCACTCTGAAAAACAGTGTGGAGGTTCCTCAAAAAGTTAAAACCAGAACTAATTTACGATCCAGTAATCGCACTGCTAGGTATTCGCTTATGCAAAGGGATGCATGCACGCTGATGTTTATAGCAGCATTACTTACCATAGCCTCTTGGAAGCAGCCCCGTGTTCATCAATAAATGAATGGCTAAGGGAGATGTCAAGAAAATACACATAATGTTAAAACACTTAATTTTTTTTTTAAGTTTTTCTTTTAATTCCAGCTAGTCAACACAGTGTTTTATTAGTTTCAGGTGCAGTGACTCAACAATTCCACACAACACCTGATGCTCATCACAAGTGCCTTCCTTAATCCCCATCCCCCACCCACCTACCTCCCCTCTGGTAACCATCAGTTTGTTCTCTATAGTTAAGAGTCTACTTCTTGTTTTGCCTCTCTCTTTCCTTTCTTCCTCTTTGCTCATTTGTTTTGTTTCCTAAATTCCACATATGAGTGAAATCACATGCTATTTGTCTTTCTCTGACTGGCTTATTTTGCTTAGCATTATACTCTCTAGCCCCATCCATAATGTTGCAGTTAGCAAGATTTCACTTTTTATGGATGAATAATATTCCGTTACATATATCTCACATCTTTACCCATTCATCTAACGATGGACACTTGGGCTGCTTCCATAATTCAGATGTTGTAGATAATGCTGCTATAAGTATCAGGGTGCATGTATCCCTTTGAATTAGTCTTTTTGTATTCTTTGGGTAAACACCTAGTAGTGTGATTGCTGGATCATGGAGCTGGGTGTTCTATTTTTAACTTTTTGAGGAACCTCCGTACTGTTCCCCGGAATGGCTGCACCAGTTGGCATTCCCACCATCATATGCAAGATGGTTCATTTTTCTCCACATCCTCACCAACACTTGGTTCTTGTGTTTTTGATTTTAGCCATTCTGACAGGTGTAAGAGGGATATCTCATTGCAGTTTTGATCTGCATTTTCCTGATGATGAGTGATGCTGGGCATGTTTTCATGTGTCTGGCCATCTGTATGTCTTCTTTGGCATATTGATGATTTTAAATAAAAGTTACTTAAGAAACAGTCAGCACAAGGACACCCAAACCCTCCTCTGTCCCCCTGAAAGCAGGAAACAAACCTCCCATATGAAAAATACCTTCCCTACACTGACAAGTAAAAAGACAGAGATAGGAACTCTAAAGCTAAGAAATCTGTAATACACCAAACTTGTCACTTTTTCACTAATCTACTACCTCAGCCCAAATTCCACTTAGAGTTCCTTACTAACTAAATTTCACAAACACCTGTTTTCCTTCTCTTGTAAATTATCCATAAATTTCTTATCTCTTTATGTAAAACATATAAAAACTGCCTGCCTTGGTCATTTCTTTTGGTCTCATTTCACTATTAGGGCTCTGTGTGCAAGTGATAAATCTCTGGGGGGTTTTTTCCTCCCATTTACCTGTCTCATGTGAATTTAGTTCTAAGTCCAGCTAGAAGACCCTGAAGGTAGAGGAAGATTTCTCCCTCCCCTACAGTTCTTTTTTTTTTTTAATGTTTATTTATTTATTCTGAAAGAGAGAGCACACACACAGGTGAGGGGCAAAGAGAAAGGGGGAGAGAGGCACAGCCTGACATGGGGCTTGATCTCATGAACCATGACATCATGACCTGAGCAGAAATCAACAGTCAGAAGTTTAACTGCCTGAGCCACCCAGGCACCCTCCCCTGCCTTTCTTAGTTACCATATGCAACCGTTGGGGATCCAGGAGTACCTCTGCTACCACAAATTGGAAGAGAAAGAGAAGCAAGAAAATGGGCGGTCAGCACTACTAGAAAACCAGTATTCATCACGCAAAAATCCACTGCATCTGTTCTATATGAGAGGAGAAATTTGACAAGATAATTAATTTGTTTTTTCCTCTTACTTAAACACTTCTGCCACTCAAATCTTCCCTGCACTCCAAAGCAGCGTCTGACTCTTGCAGTGGTAAAACCCAAAAACCTTCACAGCATTCACACAGGCTCACCTGCTTTCAAGGACACAGGGCAAGAGCTGAGGGAAAGCATTTCCCTGGGACCTGAGCAGTGGTAATCGTGGTCAAGAGAACACATGTTTAAAGTGATGGGTCATGAAACAAGTTCTAAGTGGCAGAGTAAACACTCTGTGTTTACTGAGTTTGTGTGTATATTTGTGATTCTAAAGCACAACTCAGGGCTGGAGCCCCTCAGACCCACACACAAAGACCAAAGTGCAGAATTTCCATGCCCCTGAGACATGGAGTGAGTTTGACATGACATCTGGGAATCAACACTGGTCTCAATGGGCTCCTGTCACCAAGGGCCTCCAAGGGCCCACACTGAGCGCAATTTTAGTGTTTTCACAATTTGTAGTTTTCTGTTTATTTCTTCTACCCACCCATTTTGCCTGCTTTCTGAATGAACAATCACAAGATCTGTTCCTGCAGGAAGGGAAACGTGGTTGCACTTACTGAAAGAAGGTAATTTGATTTCCAGTGTGGGACCTTTGTGACTTCAAGAGAAATTGGGGCCACACTGGCCTTTTGCCTTTACACTGATTTTAGGGCCTAGTCTCCAAATAAGAGATAACTCCACCACGAAGGAGAAACACCCCGGTAGCAGGTATGATGGGGACTGAAGCAAAATACTATCAAGAGCAGGTACAAATTCATTCATGAGCTTGAGTCAGAGCAAAGGGTAAATGATCCTCTCTGTCTGAAGAGTCTCCTTCCAGGGCCAGACCTTGGAGAAGCTGAGTCTTAGCTCATTAAGACACAGAAAATTCCCTTTGGCAGGGAGGGTACTGACATCCCCCTAAAGTCATAGTCACATGTAAATTCAAATGAAATGAGTTGATTTCCTTCCAACACCTAGCACAATGGATGAACTGAAGAAATGGAAGCTTGGAGCTGATGAAGAAGAGGAAGAAAATGAGGCAATTCAGGTGTCTTAACACTTCCATGTATCAGAGCCCACCCTGGTACCCCTACACAGCTCCCTCAGTGTAAAGCACCAACCCCAGCATTTCACCACATTGGTTTCTTAAGGACAGTTATCTCCCCCACTTGAAGGACATTGCAACGCTTATTCTTCCTGGTATTCTCAGTTCCTTCTATGGTAGGTATTCAATAAATATCTTCTGTCTAAAAAAAGTGCATTCATGCACGAAAAGAAGGTCTCAACTGGCAAATGAGTCCAGTTTTTAAACCAAGGCTTTATAAACTAACTTGTGGAATGCCACATATTTGCAAGGAGGGAACTGCCTGCCTGACCACCATACCACACAGGGTCTAGCTTCCAAGTCACTTATATACACTTCTCATTTCTAGTACTGGAAGCTGCTGGGTAGAACTGAGGGTGGGGGTGGGGGTTGGAGGGCAGGCGGTATTCCCGTCACTTTGAGGTCCAGAGTAGAGGTTATCAAGAAATGGGAACACTGTACTTATTTTTGGAAAGAATCAAGAAATGAAGAATAGTGATAATCACTCAAGACAGGCTTATTACAAGCTAAAGATGAGCCTGCCTGGACTTTTAATTGAAATAGTAATGGCTGTTTGCTGAGGCCTTCACTCACATAGACAAAAGGCAGAGAGCAGAGTGTCCTTCAGAGGGACAAAGAGGGCAGGCCAGACGGACCGTCAGTTCTGAGCACTCCCATGCCCTACGGTTGCTGAAACCCACCCTATCCAGGGCGTGAGTGCCTCTCATCTCCATTCTGGTCCCAGCCAGACACTTTCATCTCTGTCTCTCTAATGACAGACCTATGATTATTTCTTTTAAACCCCAATGACTGAAAAGGTTTCAAACCCGAATATGCTCTAAAGTACTTAAGCTGTGTTCACTATTAATCCCTTCCTCACCATTGACCTGACATCAGTCACCATTAAACTCTGTTAACTGGTAGATCTCTTTCTTGTGCCCATCAAGCCATTAATCCAAGTACCGGGCTGGCATTTACTTGCCTACTTCTGGAACTCACATTAATGTCAAGGGCATCTCCACTTGCTATTCCCCTTCCCTCTACCAATCTCTCACCCAGCTCACCACGCTCCTCCCCTCAGAAGCCAGGCAGGCCTCTCAGCTCACACCCCCAGTGAGGGGCAGAAAGAAAACTGGAGCCCAGAAACCCACGCTCCTCACTCAGCAACCCCTTGGCCCTGTCTAGCCAAGAACCACAGCTCAGCCTATTGTGGAGCAGGTGGAAGCGGCTTTACAGAACTTTCTGTTACAACACTACTCGCTGTAATTAGCCACTGCCAGAAAACGATCACCAGCCCTTCACCTCACATTTCTTCCAGGGATGGCAGCAGCAATAGAACTCTGTCCTTTGGAGAAGGCTGGGGTTTGTGACTTGCCATCAGCACAGTGGGTCTCAGAGCTGTTTCCCTACAAGTAAGCCTGAGCCTCAGGGACCCGCCTGTTTTGGTGCCATGTTTTGGTGCAGCCCCCAAACCTTGACCATGCATCCTGAGCTCCCATTCCTTCCTAGACAAACGTGTGAAACAGCCTGATGCAGCCGAACAGGGCTGCCCGTGGCAAGCTGGAGGCAGCTCATGCTATCTGGTGGTAGTCAAGTTCTTTAACAAATGCACAGATAAACACTGGGCCCAACAAACAAAGCTTATCCTGGCCACCTCTCGTCTCTACACTGTGTTTTGTGAGATGTGCTTCAGGACTTGGAAAAATGGATGAACACTCTGTATTCCCTGGAATTAAAAAAAAAAAAAAAATTACTTCTCTCTTCAGAGCCATCTAAGCCTGTATCAGAATGAAACCACTTCAGGAATGAGCCCCCAAACAATCATCAGAAGCAAATTGAAGTGTTTCTCCCAAAAGCATCCCTTTTATGGAAGACATTCAATCAGGATGTTTCTTCAACTTTCTGTTCTAAGTGGTGGCGTTTTTCTATATGGAAAAGACAAGGACAATCTCAGACCCATCCAAAGGTATCTAATCTTCCTGTAACAAAAGTCCCACCATTGTCAAGTATAGCCGTGTCTGAGCCACCTGCACAGGACAACTCTCTATTTTCAACAGAGCTGTTAAAGTAATCTGTCCTCCTTCACCGCCATTTGCTAAAAGCCCCTTGGCATATTGTCTCAGTGTGTCTGAAAGGCCATCTCTATCCACAATACTTTTATTTTGAGCCGCACATTAGCTTGTCATCAAGATGCCATTAGTAAAACACACACACACACACACACACACACACACACACACACACACACACACACCAAGTAGCCACTCACCTTTGGTTTTCTCTTGATTTTTAAAATAAATGATGGGCCTGACTACATTATGATTTTCCAGGTTGAACTTCTTGTTTAAGATCAAATTTCACATTGCCTTCTTATTACAAATGGCCAGGTGAAGCATGAAGAGAAATCATGTTTGCAATTTGGCCTCCCAGGTTATTTATGTTGGAAAACTGGAAAGTTGTATCACGGGGGAATATTCTTATGAATGTTATTATAAATGGCATCACGGCTGTAGCCCAGCATTTTGGCATTTGGCACTAATCACTGATGTGCCACACGTCAAAAGAACTAAATATATACATGCTCAGTGCTACATATTAATGTGCCATGAGACAAAAGCAGGGGAATTCCTGACAGCCGTGCTGTGAGAAAATGAGCAATTACGTGCATATTTTCCCCTTCTCTCCAGTGCCCTTAGGTTGTGACAGAAGGACAGGAAGAATGAGTAAAGGGTGATTCAGAACTAAGTAAGGCCTTCAACATAAAACAACGATCATGCACTTTGGGGCCTAAGGCACAAGTTGGCCAACTTCTTTAAAGGGCCAGGTGGTACATATTTTAGCCTTTATAGGGCCACATAGTTGCTGTCACACATTCCTCCTTATTTTTCCCTACAGTTCTTTAAAAATGTAAAATTCAGGCTTATATTATAGGTCATGAACTACAAAACACAGGTCTTGCCCATGGGTTCGCTGAACCCTGGCCTCAGCAAATTACGTGGTTTTGTGCTAGTGACCTCGGGCCAAGAGGGCACACAGAACTCCAGAAGGAGCCCAGGATCCTCTTACTTGAGTCGGAGTTATGATCTGATTAGACATAAGCATGAATCAAACAAGACTGGTCGGACCTGGCGTATCTCTGTCCACCCCTCGAGTGCAGCCACGATCCTTCTGGCCAGAAACTGAAAATGCTCCTTCAGATTCAGCTCAAATGCTGCCTCCTCCAGGAAGTCTTCACAGACTATTACAGCATGCCCATTCCCTACTCCTGCCACATACCAGGTTCTCAGTATGTGGCAATACCGCTTGTGACAAAGGCTGCTCCCCTCCTCCTAACACTTTATGCGCCACCAAACACTTCCCTGTTCTCTCACTCAAACTTCGATTGTAGCCAGAGAAGAGAGGCTCTGAAAAGGCAAGCGTGTCATCCAAGGTCTCATTACTAGGAGGAGCCAAGCAGGACTTGAATCTGAGGCTCTGGCTCCCTTCACCTCTCAGCTGCCTCTGGTTCTCCCTTCCCCTGTCTGTCTGCCTTCCTGAGGGCTTGCGATTTCCTTTCAAGTCAGGACCCCTCCCAGACAGAGCCTGAGAAGTACGGGCCCAGCACATACTGGCTGCTCTGCGAAGACCTCGGTTTAATTTCGAGCTGAAGCCCAGGCACACAGGCTGAGAAGACACTAAAGACCCTTACAGTGCAAGGCAGGAGACGACAGTGAGGTGACCCCTGCTCACGCCCACCCACCCACAGGCCCAGGTACACTCCTGCAGACACAGAACGGTCATCCCCAGAGGCGATGCTGTGGGAGCAGCGCTGGGGCCACCCCTCACGCTTTCTGGCCTTCTCCGAGCCCCCACGCCCCCCACCACACACACCATGCGTCTCCCTTCCCAAGCCTGTTTCCACGAGCATGCACCAGGTGTATGGTATAGTGCAAAGCTTTTCAAAGTGTGGCTCAAGTCTTACCCGTGACCATAAAATCAGTTTAGTGGCTCAGGCTGGCATTTGTATTAACGAAATGAATAGAAAATACCAAACTGCGTTTCACATTGTCAAAGGTGGGTGAATACTGTCTGGTGAAAGTTCCATTTGCTGTGTGTGCAAGTGTACCCATGTGCATCTGTGTACTGTTTGCAGTATAAAAGCCCATGCAACTTTGTTTTACAGTTTGTTTGTTTGTTTGTTTGTTTTGAGAGAGAGAGAGAACACGAGCAGGGAAGGGGCAGAGAGAGGAGAGAGAGAATCCCAAGCAGACTCCGTGCTGTCAGCACAGAGCCCCATGCAGGGTTCCATCCCACCAACTGCGAGATCATGACCTGAACCAAAATCAAGAGTCTGATGCTTAACAGGCTAAGCCACCCAGCCGCTCCCAAAGAACTCTTAAGGAAGTGGGAACACCACAGGCTCTGGGGCCTGTCTCCCAGGGTCAAACCCACCTCTGCCCCTTAATTGCTGTGTGACCTTAGGCAGGTTCCTTAACCTCCCTGCATTTCAAGTTGCTTTTTCTGTAGAGTAAATTATTATACCCACCTCACAGGGTCTTTGTGAAAATTCAATGAGTATACAAAAGACTCTTACAATACCTGGCACATAGCGGCTCCTGGGTGATAGTCAGTTGAGTGTCAGTCTCTTGAACTTTGCTCAGGTCATGATCGCAGGGTTATGAGTTTAAGACCCTCATTGACCATCACATTGGGCCTGAAGACTTCTTTAAAAAAAAAAAAAAAAAAAAAGGAACACCTGGTACAAAGCGAGTACTCAAAAGACCACAAAGTTAGCTAACAGGATTAGCACACACAAGCATCCACATCACACTGCTGAAGGATGTGGGGTATTATCCCATCTGACAGATAGAAGTGAGGCCAGGAGAGATGTGTAAAGCAGAGAGTCAAACCTGCAGTCAGAGTTTCCACCTCTTCTCTACCCACAAGGCAGCATTATCTCCTATCACCAGAATTCCTTCCAGCCCAGGGGGCTCTTTACTAAGTTGAATATAATTGCAAATGTTACCTGCTACCAACATCCCACCATTTTGTGATAAGGATTGATGAGACACTGTCTGGAAAGTGCTCAGAGCGCCGTGCAGACAAGTGCAATATAAATTCAAAATGTCATTTTAACGTTCTCATTATTATTATTAGAATGGGCGAAATGGAGAGAACATGATTTCAGGGCTGCGAGTTTTAATGGGTGTCGGGAATGTGGATTCTGGGAACAATTGGTTACCACACAGCCTACATCTCAGATCAAGTAGCACGACGTAAGTAATGTCTAAGCCATCAACTTTGTTTATTTCACAATGAAAGTCATCTTTCCCTCCCCGGGGCAGAGTTTTTTTTCATGTTTTTGGAAATAAACCTCAGCTTGATGACACTCTTCCAAAAATTCATTTTGATATATTGATTGCCACGGCCAATAATGCTCTGGCCTTACAGGTGCGTGAAGAAAACATCAGCACATTCATTCATCAACAGCTCCCACCCAGAATGGGCTGCCAGGGCCTGAAGCTGCTCGTGTTCTTCCAGTAACTTCCCATGGAGTAAAGGTCAAAGGCAAACAATTTCTTAAGTGTAGGGAGCTTCTGAGCCTAAACCTCTCCAGCCGGGATGAGCACACAGCTAGGGCCACCTGAGAATGTTCCAGAAGCTCCTCAAAGTCATCAAGAGTCACTATTCCTTGGCTGCCACCTTTACTCTGTGGAAGGGAACTGAAAACATTTTTACATTGCATCCTGCAATGCTCTATAGTGGAATGAAACGCAAATGTCCACGCATCTTTACAGTGAAGAGGTGACTTCACAGATTTTCTACTCCATGGAGTGAAGACTAGAACCCAGATCCCCCTTTTGTGTTATTTCTGTGGAGACTCTTCAGACAAACTCCTCAAGTTCACCCCTTTCATCCCCTTCAGGCTTCCTCAAAGAGAAAAGCTGAGATGCACTGAAGAAGATAACACCAGCAGGCTAGCAAGAACTAAAAGAAAGTTCTTTCACGTCCTCAACCAGAATTCTTTCTGCACTACAAGGTCACTCTATTTTACTGAGGACCTACCTCATGCCAGGCTATGCCTTGGAGGCCTCCACATGCTTCCCACTGAAACTCAAATCAACCTTTGAGGTCAGAGTCTGTCCAACCTATGGATGAGGCAATTGAAGTTCTGAGCCACTTTGCCTAAGGTCACACCCACTTGTAAGTGATGGAAAGGGGATCGGAACATAGTTCTTTTGTCATGTCCCACAGCATTTCTTCATGGCTCAGGAGACTATGATCACATACCACGTTCAATTTACACTTTCTGCAACCCTTTGCCTCCTGTAGTAGACTGAGAAAGGTCCCCCAGAAAGCCACATCCTAATCCCTAGAGTCTGTGTTACCTGATAAAGAAAAAACATCTTCGCACATGTGATTAAGCTAAGGATCTTGAGCCAGAGAGATTATCCTGAATTAAGAGCATGGGCCATAATTCCTCAGATGTACCCATGGGAGAAGGAAAGAAAGAGAGACAGATGACCTATGCAGAGGAGAAGACAACGTGAAGATCCTGAAGACTGGAGTGAGGCGGCCACAGCCAAGGAGGTCAGCAACAACCAAACACTTGGAGGGCCAAGGGAGGGTCTCTCCCTCCCAGTCTCCAGAGGTCGAATGGCCTGTAGGCACCTTTGTTTTAGCCTGGTAAAACAGATTTCAGACTTCTGGCCTCCAGAACTGTGAGAGCACACATTTCTGCTGTTTTAAGCCACCAGGTTTGTGGCACTTGGTCACAGGAGCCATGGGAAACTAACACACCACTCTTGCCATCATCACACAACTCAAGATAGAGTACTTGAGCACTTACGGCCCCGTCCTCTGACTGTGAGGGCCACGGGCGCCTTCCTCCTGCCACCTGCTCTCTATATACAGCACATGTCCGACTCCCCGGAGAGGGCTCAGGGTGCTCGCCCACCCTGGAACCACCACCACGGGGACAGACCGTGAGACTGTGCTTGGGAGGGCAGCCTCCTTGCTTCTCAACTTGCTGGGATAGAAAACAGCAACTGGCCTGGTAATGGAATCTAGCTGATCTAAAAATCAAAGAATAATCAGCATTACCACATGAAACTAAAACATTTTCTAAACCAAATTCCTCACAAGTGGCTTTTTTCTTTCTTACATACTGCTTTGAATTTCCAGAAGGCAATGAATGCGCCTGTCTTACTCCCTACTTTGCATGGGAAATACACTTGACATCAAAGGTGGGATTTTACATCTGAAACAAGGAGCCTGGCTTAAGGCTGGCCTGGTATTCAGACATAATTGGGAAATTCCCCGAGGAAGCAGAGGGCACAGGTGACCTGGAGACACCACCAGAGACCTTTGTTTTCCAGGTCGAGGTTCAGATAGAAACTGATTTTGTGGTGACGACAAACCACAATCTAATACCTGGTCAGGAACCTGGGTGAATGAGTCAGGTTCCCAGGCAGGAAGCATGCCACGTGGATTTGGTATTAACCAGCCTCCCAGCAGCCACATTTAGGAACACAGAGGCTCTGCTGCTAGTCTCTGGGCTGTCCCTCCAGCTGGCTCACACACTAAGATGACCTGAGCCCTGGGAAACATTCCTAAAGACTCAACAAGGGGCAAGAGGAGGTACAGAGAGATAACCCACAAGAACAGAGTTCAGGAAGTCTATAGGGAGTGAAGAAACGCCACTATGATGATGCTAATCACCGAGCTTCATGAGGCCCTGCAGAGGGGGTGTGTTTTCTGCACCTGTCTCTGTCACTGGCTTTCCTGTGGGGACCACGCCTCTCATCGCATGCAGTCTTGCTGGCACTGTCCACCACGCTGTTCACCAGGGAGCACAGCAAAACCCTGGCCAGTCCAGGAAGAGTAACCTGTGGGAACCTGACCTTGGATGCAGCGACAAGACACAGGAGGATGCCTGAAGCTAGTCTCTCCGTGATGGTGGAGCCTGAGCAAGCTGTCCACGAACTTCTTTCCCCTGGATCCCCGAACAGTCTGGTTCTTTACCCCTTCTTCTGGCTCTGTGAACTACTCCTTACACTTCCACAAAACTCCTTTTTCCTTCAAGAAGAATCAGAATCAGGTTTTGTGGCTTGCAGCCAAAGAACCTTAGTGCAGCCACCAAAGTGGAGGTCTCTAGGCCCAGCCTGCTCTTCCAAACCCCTCATCCCCAGCTCTCAGTCCTGGCCCCACACAGGAATCACCTACAGAGATGATATAATACAAATGCCCGGGGACCCATCCCCAAAGGTTTTGAGGGACATGGTTTAACACCACACGTGATTCTAATGTGTAAGCACAGTTCACAACTACCACCCCTCATAACGCTTCAGGGGCAAACCTGCCCATTCACCATCATTAGAACCCACAGCACAAGGACCACTTCCATACCCACACCCCTCACATCGCCTCCCCTGCCTGCAACACACACCAGGGCTGCATTAGTCTTCTTGTAGTTCCTCCTGCCACTCCTCTTCTCTAAAGCCTTCTGTGGCTCCCCACTGCTTCTACTATGTAGCGTGAATCCTTTTCACTAGCTATCAACTTCCTTCCTATTTGACCCCACCTACTTTCCAATCTAGATTCACTATTCACTGCTCCCCTTTGGGCCCCCCACTGCAATCCAATTGTTCTATTACCTATAATCTGGACACGCAGAGTTCTTAGTGCAAACAACAAAGCTCATTCCAGTTTAAACTGGAAATGAAGTCATTGGGGTTTTTTGTTGTTATTGTTGTTATTAATGTTTGTTGTTGTTGTTGTTGTTGTTATTGTTGTTGTTGTTGTTGTTTTACATAAGCCCTGGGAGGGCCAGAGAATTGGGTATGCAACCAACAATCATATCAGGCTATCCCACCAAGATGCCAGTGGAGACCTTTCCACAGAGACACTGCCAACCCCTGGCCTGGGATGCTACCCTTATTTCTTTTGTCTTTGCTCTCTCTAAAAGCAACCTAGCTCTCAATATCACTTTGTCACACACTGGCCCTGTCCCCAAGGAGACTCCATATGGTTGCTGCTCCTTCCCATCACTCTCTTACAAAGGAGCATCTCATGCCAGTGCAGCTGACCTATGTGGCCCAGGCCATGTGCTGCACCCTAGCTGCAAGGGATGCTGGGAAAGCAAGTTTCTGACCACCACCTTTGGGAAGCAGTACTCAAAGAGAGGGAAATCCTCCAAACACAAGAAGGATATTCAAAAGCTGCTGGCTAGCCTAAAAGCAAGACAAATGTACCTCAGACTTGGCATTGTGGTTTCTTTCTTCCCATCCCTCACTGCCCATAAAAAGTCCCCCAGCTTGAATACATCTTCTTTTAAGAGCCCATATTTCTGCTCAGGGAAACAGCATGCACTTTGGAGTGAGATCCCAGCTCAAATCTCAATGGGTGATGACCTTGAGCAATTCTGAAAAGTGCATATAGTTCTACCCTCATGATGGTGATGTGATATACAGGCTGGCCAGTCCCCGTACTTGGTGCAGCCTTGGAAGCAGAATCCTTGAATCTTCATAGCCCATGAGGAAGGGGAAGCCTTCCCCACACTTTCCTGAGATTGAATTTTCACTATTCTACAATGGAGGCTAGGAGCCAGATTTAACTTTCCTTTTTTTTTTTTTTTAATTTTTTATGTTTATTTATTGTTGAGAGACAGACAGACAGACAGAGCATGTGAGCAGGAGAAGGGCAGAGAGAGAAGACACAGAATCTGAAGCAGGCTCCAGGATCTGAGCTGTCAGCACAGAGCCCTGCAGGCTCGAACCCATGAACCGTGAGATTATGACCTGAGCCAAAGTCTGATGCTTAACCGACTGAGCCACCCAGGCACCCCATTAAGTTTCTTTTTAAAAACAATGTGAAGTTTCTTGCAGCCAAGTGTCCTGCAGCAAATTCCTACCAGTCACAACTACACTGCAAGATGTTCATAGTTGTCATTACAAATGGTGAGGTTAGCCATTCTCAGCTCATCCTTCTCTGTTCCTTTTGAGTTAAAGAATCCCCTTCAAGCGTCATAGACGAGGGCTTCTCATACTTTCAATGTGCGGAGCAATCACAGGGTCCTGCTTATAATACAGATTGAAATTCAATCGGTATGGGGTGGGCCCAAAACTCAGTTTATTCTACAATTTCCCAGGTGATGTTGATGCTGCAAATCCATACACCATGCTGTGAATATCAGAATCATAGACAATATCTCTGGGGTGAGTGAAGTCCAATTAATTACCCTATTAAAAATTCCGGAACCAGCTTACTTGATAAATAGCCACTACCCACCCCCCTTCACCAAGGGTATTTTTAGGCTTCCTTCTATAAGGCTCTACCTCTACACCCTGATGCTCCAACTACAGAAATACTAAGTTCCTCGAAGGGGGTAATCAGTACCTTGATCTCTGTGGCCCAAATGATATCATGCACATCTTAGGCTTTCATAAATACTTGAATAAACCACCAAAATGAAACTCAAAGATCTGATAGGGGCAAGTCAGTCCAGGAAGGCTTCCCAGAGGAAGTAGGTCTTTCAATTGATTCGGTAGTGAGGAAACCCCAAGTCCAAGAAGGAAAACAGCCTGCTTCTGTGTACGTTTCCCTTATCCTCTGGAAAACAACCTTCAATCACCAAGGCCTCCCATTTGCCTCCCCTGTAGAGACAACTTGAACTTGAGAAACAGTGACAACCCATCAGCTATCCTTTAAATAAACAAAATACGCAGCTGTCATTTCCACACGATATTTAATCCTTCAGAATTGCAGCATATAAAAAGTAAACCCATAAATTTCCCAGAAAGCTTTGTTTCTGCTGAGTTTATCGTGTCCTCCAAAGAATAATAATACATAAACTCAACGACCAAATGACTTCAGCTCTGCCCAAACATCCCATGGATAGTGTTTTATTTCTAAGGTAATTTGGATGTTTTTCCCCCCTCACTAGAAAAAGAAGATGGCTTTTCTCTACAAGTTCAATGAACCTCATTGCTCCCAACTGGGCCTGACTCCCATTTCTGCATGCCTCGGGTTTCATAGCCAGTTAGACATTTAACAAGTACAATAGCAATCTGACACTGTACCCTTGCCTCCTGATCCCCATCTGTCAGATTCTGGTAACGCCACTGCTCTCCAAGTACCCAGCCACCCTTGAGATGTGTAAAGCAGTGTGATGAGGTATCTAAAAAGCCTCTGGCTGCCAGAATGGCTCTTAAACACAGGAAATACAAACAGGAAATGTTGTCAAGTTTTTCAATTGGCAGTAACTCTAATGTCAGAAAATGGTAAAGTTTGTCAGCCTGAGACATCTCTCTTATTCAGACTTGCCTTCAACAATGGGGTTGGCTTTCTCCCCCAAAACCCATTTGGAGCTAAATGACCAAGTATGTAGGCATTCTCTCCTCCAGTGAGGAAGGCTCCAGGAAGCAGCAAAGCTGCCCAGACACTCATTGATTCACCAAACATTTATTCAACACCTACTAAGTGCCAGCCTAGGGGGAAAAAGAGCTACCCAAAGGATGGTAATTAGATCAATCCACTACAGTCTTCCTCTTTGAGAACCAAGGTATCCAAGATTCCAAAAATCTAGCTGGTGGGACTCAAACCTATACATTCTCAATTCCCCAAATAAGAATCTAAAAGCCTAGTGAAAATTCTATGGTGCCCTGGAGCTTGGTAAACTTCCATTCACGGAGTGCTTCACAGAGGGTCAATCAATGGGAAGTGAGTCAATGAATGCTTGGGCCAAGGGTGCAGTTCTTGGAAGGTGAGACTTATCAAACATAAGTTTCTAGAGACTGGGCCTTTCTAGAAAGAAATAACTAAGGCAGGACATATGTTTACCTTGGAGCCCCTCTATCAGAGTTCAGGGAATGCGTTGTTGTTTTTTGACTGTTACATAATACATTAACACAAATTTAGTGGCTTAAAACAAATCTATTATCTCAGAGTTCTGTAGATCAGAACTCCAGACATGGCATGCCTGGGATCTCTGCTCAGGGTCTCAAGTTACTGGCCAGGCTAGTTCTTTTCTAGAGGCTCTTGGGGGAAATCCACCTGAGCTCATTCAGGTCCCCATTGCCATGCTGGCTCTCAGCTCCTCTGGGCCACCTACATTCCCTGCCAGGGGTCCCCTCAAGCTCCAAAGCCAGTGTGGAGAATTTCTTGCTCATCAAACCCTTCCTCTGCTTTAAATCTCTGACTTTTCCTGTCTCTGACCTCTAGACCCAGATTTAAAGGGTCACGTGACTTGACTAAGCCCATAAGGAAAATCTCCCTACTTTAAGGTGAACCAATCTGAGACCTCTTTACTTCTGCAAAATCCCTTCACGGTGCCACCTCAACGAGTAAGTGGGGCAAGTATGTGTACTCCAGGTCTAGGAACCTCTGGAGCCATCTGCGATTTCTGCCTACCCCAGGGAAGGAGAGGGAAAAGGCAGATAAAGTCACAGTGCCTCCCTGAGTATCACAGTTTATGTGGCTTCCCTCTTCTCCGGAGCAGCAGCCAGTGTCCGGGGATTTTATTCTCTAAACCTACAAAACAATGTACAGCCACTGTGTCCCCAGCCTCAGCCTCATAGGGAAGGTTGAAAAAATAGGAGTGTGCAACATCCCTGGTCCCATGGAGCTCCAAGGAGAGTCGGGAGACCACATCTATGCCCCCCTCTGAGAAATGTCTAACATGGCTCATCATTTGTAGGAAGATCAGTGCAGGAGGCTTCACAGAAGAAGCAAGGACTTGAGATTGTTGGTGAAGAACAGGCAGACCACCGCACCACAGAGATAGCTGGAGCTTCCGTGGCCTTGCTCAGCAGCCTGGAGCTGCCTCCCAACTGGAGCCAAAGCAATGCTGAGCAGTAGGGGCCTCTGTGCCAGGACGATGTGAGGAGCCGGGCGGAAGGAGAGTGGGTCTCTGGCTGTGGAGGTCTGCGACAGCAGCAAGACTGGCCAACACCAAGAGCCAGAGGTCTGGCTACCAGCAGGAAGGACTCACCGGTGACAGCGGCTCTACCAGGACTGTGGCCCAATGAAAGGGTTTCCTCTTTTTCAATCTGGGAACATGTCTGGGCCTACGTGTTGACTCGCAGTGCCGTGCAAGACATGCTGTCACCCCACCAGCGGCACCATAGATTTCACTCTACTGCCTTACTCCTTAATATCCTCCAATGGCTTCCAAGGAGGAATTTCGAGCCCTTAGCTAAGGTCTTCCCTGGCAGTGGCTGTGTGGTGGCTAATCAGCACACCAGGCCAAGCTGATGATACATTAAAGGAAGAGCTACATATTTCAGCAGCCCCTTTGCACCCATTGCAAAGGGTGAAAGAGGTCAAGCAATCTGGCTTCCGGACTGAACGCTGATCAACAATACCTCTGTACCAGGTAGTTCCTGCTTTTTGTCCCCCTTGGGGGAGAAGCCTCATGGCTCAGACAGGGGGCGGATGGCTACAAGTGCATGCAATTTAAGAGTAAAGAGAAAACATATGGGTTGAATATTTTTAAAATATTACCCCCACTGCACCCTCTTCCCCTTTATCCTGAGAACCCCCTTCTGAACAGGTGGCGAAAGGGCCTGCCAAGAGATAATTTTGAGAGCTGTCTCACTGCATTAACATCTTGTTAAACAGGGTTTAACAAGGACTGTTAAACATCACCCTAATCACTTTCATTTCATGGTTACTTCTGGCAGGTACATATGGTGAAAGCTGATACTCAGGGGCTGATTAACAGACTATTTCTTTGCTCAGGGGAGAGAAAATTTCACGTGTCCTCCATGATGGCCTGACTTTCTGGAAGCCTGGGAGGAATCGTATTCCTTTCAAAGAGAGCATCTTTCACTTCAGACTGACCAAATGTATTGTGTAGTGTGATACACTTCTATAGGAGCACCTGCCCAAGGGAAAACAGGACGCTGCTTCCCAATTCCAAGGCGAGGCTTGCTCATTTATGTATTCAGTCAACCAACACCCATTGAACATGTGCTGTGTGCGGGGGGGGCGGGGGGAGACGGGGAATGGGCACTATGCTGGGATGGAGGTGCAGTGTTGAGCAAAATATGAGAGCTCATATGCCCTCAAGAAATGAGAAGGCAGACAGACGTCAAACAAATAATCTCATAGAGCAAATTGTAAAAGAAAAATTAGAAAAAAAGAAAGTGAAGAAGAAAAATAAAAGTAACATTACAACTATGAGTCTTATTTGAAGGGTTAGTCAAGTCAGGGAGGATGGGCCAAGCTTCCTGGGGGCTGGTCTGAAGACATTAACTTTGAGGCCAGGTGGTAGGAAAGAGCATGACCATGATCTGTCTGAGGAACTGAAGAGAGCCCACTGGGGTGGAGCGATTAAGGGATGTTATGGACTGAAGCATGTACCCCCCAAAATACATATGTGGAAGCCCTAACCCCCACTGTGACTGTATATGGAAATGAGGCCTTCAGGGGGGTAATTAAGCTCAATGAGGTCATAAGGGTGGACCCCTAATCCAAGACAACTGGTGCCTTTATAAGAAGAGATACCAGAGGACTCTCTCTTTGCATGCACACAGGAAAAGCCAAGTGAGGACACAGTGAGAAGGTGACTATTTGCAAACCAAAGAAGTCTCACCAGAAAGCAACCCTACCAGCACCTTGATCTCAGATTTCTAACCTTCCAGAGCTGTGACAAAATAAATATCTACTGCTTAAGCCACTCAGCCTGTGGTATTTTGTCACAACACCCACACCTACAAATATAAGGGGAAAACTGTCCTCTGTAAAGGTGGAGAGGCGGCTGCCCATGAGGGGCTTCATGTTAAGGATTCTGATCCTTGACATAAGAGCCATGGGAAGCCGATCAGAGGTCTGAATTTAATGGGGTTGGGGAGGGGGGTGTCAACGAGGTCCCAGTGGCTGTGCAATGAATAACAGCCGCTCAGACAAGGGCAAGAGTCGATGCAGATATTCTTCCAGCCATGACGCACCAATTCTATGTCTCTCGTCCAGAGAGCACATGTGCTGGAAACAAGATAGGAGAGGCATTCCAGAAGCTCATGCCTCTCAAAGGCACTTGCCAAGGAAGGTGCTCACCAAACAGGGGGCCCAGGTGAGGCTGAACACTTGTCTATTTGCAGGAACTTTCAGCAGCAATGATGAGCACTCTTTCCTCCAGGGCAAAGAAACCAAGGAGTAGGGGTGGGGAGTTCGTTGGGTTGGCCCAGGGTTGCAGCACGGCAGGGGAGGTGGACAGAAGGAAAAGGCAGTGAGAGATGACAGTGTCATCCACGTGATCGGGGGACCTGGTCTATTGGGGCAGAATGGGGATCCTTGATTCCTAATTCAATATTCTTCCTCTGTGCTGTCTCCACTCACAAATGGCTTTTATTCTGAGTGGTTTTAGCATTAATAAGCTGAACACTTTGCTCAGTTGAGGCTTCTGCTGCCTTATTATACTGTGGCAGCCCCCATGAGGCGTGCAACTAAGACGGATGAACTGGCACGCTAATGAATAAGGACTGAGATTCCAATGTCCCCTTCCATGGGAACTATGCATCTCTCCAACGGAGAAATGAAATCTTTGAGACAGCCTGATTACAAAAATAAAGGAGCATTATTATATTTGTCTGCCAGGATGATCACAGGACACTTGCAATTTATGACAGATATCACAAATAGAAAAACACACATGAAATACTATTTATTACAGTCACATCTACACCAATAAATTCCCTTCTAGAATAGAGGGGGTAACCTGAATACTTGAGGCAAAACGTTTTCCTGAAATATCCAAATATTGGAGCCAAAATAATATCTCACATCTGAAAAGTCACTAAGTTAATTTTCGTGATATTTCCCTGCGAGACTGCACTGGCACAGGGCTTCACAGCAAAGAAATAGCCTTTGATAAGAAAATTAATGATATAAACGTGATTGTAAGATCAGTTTTTAAACTAGTCAAGAAAAAGCAACTACAGTTGACTCCTGTACAGTACAGAGGTTAGGGGCACCAACCCCCACCCAGTCAGAAATCTGCATTTAACTTTTGACTGCCCAGAAACTGAATTAATAGCCTACTTTTGACCAGAAGCCTTACCAATAACAAACACTTGATTGACACATATCTTGTATGTTATATGTATTACATACTATATTCTTACAATAAAGTAAGCTAGAGAAAAGAAAACACTATTAAGAAAATCATGGGGCACCTGGGTGGCTTAGTTGGTTAAGCGTCCAACTTCAGCTCAGGTCATGATCTCACAGTTCATGAGTTCCAGTCCCACATCGGACTCTGAGCTGACAGCTCAGAGCCTGGAGCCTGCTTCGGATTCTGTGTCTCCCTCTCTCTCTGCCCCTCCCCCGCTCATGCTCTGTCCTTCTCTCTCTCTCTCTCTCAAAAATAAACATTAAAAAAATTTTTAAAAGAAAAGAAAATCATAAGATGGAGGGGAGGGCACCTGGGTGTCTCAATTGGTTGAGCATCTGACTCTTGATTTCAGCTCAGGTCATGATCCCAGGGTTGTGGGATCAAGCCCTGAGTCGGGCTCTGTGCTGATCATGGAGCCTGCTTGGGATTCTCTCTCCCCTCCTGCCCCTCCCCCCACCTCTCTCTAAACTAACAAATAAAATCATAAGGAAGAGAAAATACACTTACAGTACTATACCGTAATTACTGAAAAAAAATCCACATAGAAATAGACCCTCTCAGTTCATGCCTGTGTTATTCAAGGGTCAGCTGTAGTTAAAATTTGTTTGGGGGGGCACCTGTGTGGCTCAGTCGGTTAAGCATCTGACTTCGGCTCAGGTCATGATCTCATAGTTTGTGAGGTCCAGCCCCGCGTGGGGCTCTGTGCTGACAGCTCAGAGCCTGGAGCCTGCTTCGGATTCTGTGTCTCCTTCTCTCTCTGCTCCTCCCTGACTTGTGCTCTGTCCCTGTCTCTCATAAATAAATAAATAAATAAAATTCGTTTTGCACCTCAGAAACATTTTCCATGTAATCAGTTGATACACATTAGTGTATAGGGGTTGATTTTTCAATTATATTTTGGGGTATGGTCTGCACACGAGGTGCAAAATTTCATGAAGTCAGTGACAAAGGAGCTGAAGAAACACATGAATCACATGGCGAGTCATTGACAAAGGAAGGTCTGGCCACATAGACCAGTTAGTCCTGACAGAATGGAAAACTGACAAGAAAGATGCCAAGGAGAGGTGCTTCAGTGAGGGTGATTTAAGTAGCAAAGAATTAGGAGACGCCCTTGGGAGAAAGCCCTCTTTACCATCTTGCTGAGAAAATCAAACACAAAGGCTATCACAGAATTTTGTCAGGAAAATCAGGCCCTCAAAAAAGCCACATTCTGGCAAATTATTCTGAGAATTAACATATAATTACAAGCTATGTTTTATAAAATAGGAGACAAATTTCTTTTCGTGATTTTCGCCTTTGTTTTTCACGATGGAAGTCCCAATCAAACCTGTTTCCACATGAAATTTTGGACTCAGTTTTAAGGAGCTAATTTTGGGGTGCCTGGGTGGCTCAGTTGGTTAAGTGGCCGACTTCGGCTCAGGTCATGATCTCGCGGTCCGTGAGTTCGAGCCCCGTGTCGGGCTCTGTGCTGACAGCTCAGAGCCTGGAGCCTGTTTCAGATTGTGTCTCCCTCTCTCTGACCCTCCCCTGTTCATGCTCTGTCTCTCCCTGTCAAAAATAAATAAAACGTTAAAAATATATAATTATTTATATATATAATATGTAAATATTATATCATATATATAATATATATATAAATATTATATTATACATAATATATATATAAATATATATATAAATATATAATATATATATAAAATATATATTTAATTACAAAAAGGAGCTAATTTTAACAGTTCTTTTTAGGTCCTCACCGTCCTCAGATGAAGAGGACCCACTGCCACCATCTCAGCTCCCACCCCTGCCCCACTTTCTGACTTGCACACACACAGGAGACATGACTTGACCTCCAAATCTGGGGTCTAAAACCCAGAGGACATGATTCTTACCTCCTTCTCTCAACCCACACATATCTAAATACACATCAACCTTCTTTTTAGAGCACTCCATTACAGCAGCAACGCTTTTTCTTTCTAATGTTTATTTACTTTTGAAAGAGAGAGAGAGAGAGGCACGAGCAGGGTAGGGACAGAGAGGGAGACACAGAATCCGAAGCAGGCTCTAGGATCTGAGCTGTCAGCACAGAGCCTGACGTGGGGCTCGAACTCACGGACCGGGACATCATGACCTGAGCTTCCGTCGGAAGCTTAACCAACTGAGCCACTCAGGTGCCCCTACAGCAGCAACTCTTAATCTTTTTTCCGCCCAGATGCACTTGACTGGGTGATGTCCATATTCAAGATAGTCTCCTATGAGCTACCCACGTTGGTATTGCAGTTCCTGCCCCTACATTTCACTCCCCTTTCTGTCACTCAGGAGAAGAAATCAGAATGCAAAGAAGTATAATCATTACAGAGTTCTGAATTTTGTATGATGTTTCCTGAATTTTGTAATTTCCTGATTCTCTGTAAAGCTTTTTGGTTTCATGATCACAGTTGAAAGCCAATCACTGCCTACAGATCTCTCAGAGGTAACTATAACCTAGTCTCTACCACTTAACGCTCTTGAAAGTTACTAATTAAAACTATACTTCTTTTAAACTACTCTGTTGTTCCACTTTGAGCAGGTGACATTTGGACAGCAAGCCTCATGTGCCACAGACACAAACATGGGTGTCTGTGGACCCAGATGCCACATGTGGTGTGGATAACTCCAAGTGAGAGTTCAGAAAGATAAAATGGAAGGTCTGGGAAAATGTTTTGAAAGGAAGGTTTATTTTGCATATCCTTAACATCCAAGGAATAAATAACGCAGCAGTTTCTCTTCTCCAGGCCAACAACCTCTGTTCTGGCATCACCAAGTATTACCATGGCCATATCAGCCATAACCTTGCAAATGGAAATTTATCTGGTACTGATTTCTCACTGGGCTAACAAGAGGCAAGAGACACTCACGTTTCCCGGAATGTTCACTTTTACATTACTATTGTTTTCTCCTGCTAACTGCTTGAGAGCCAGGAGGCGGCCCTGCATCTCTTTCTTTCCCTGATTTCCCAATTTGTTTTCATGATTCACCCAGCTGAGAACCTCAACCAGAATGAGGCACAATAGCAAAAGAGGCAGAAAGGAAAATTAATATTTTCTACATAGACTTCCTCATCTCGGGTAGATTTATGAATTTCGCTTCCGTTATGCAGAAGTTAGCATTTTTAACAATGAGGGGGGAAAATCTTTAATTGTTTTTTTTATTGCCTCAAGAGCTCCAAAGACATCTTGTGCTATGTCGTCATTTACATTTCACATTAAATGCAAAATATGTTTGAAATGAGCAAATATTTGTTTTAATTTGATACATCTGTTAACTGAAATGCTAAAAAGACAGCTAAATCACTATACTAAATTCAGCGATTTGTAAACAACTTATATATTCAGTTGTTCTGGGTTAAAAATGCCCCAAAGCCTAAGTTTTATGACACCCACAAAGTAAATTGCATTGTATTAATCTGATGGAGGCAGGCCGTGATTTCTTCCTCTTCACTCCATTAATTTATTTCCTAACTTGAGTTAATTAGCGAGGTTCCTATTTTTAAAAGCTCTTTGAAATTCATTGGGAGAGAGGGACATTTGCAAGAACTGCTTTGAAAACCCACTGCAAAGGAAATGAGCTAATACAAACGGTAAATTCCCCCAAGACATGATCGCACATTGAGCACCTGATTGCCAGTCAACAATCTTTCTGCCCGGAAAAGCAGTGGGCGATGAATACATAGTTGTTTTAAGAAAGAAGGAGAGAAGTGGAAGGAAAGAATGAGAGCAGCAGTGAGAACAAACTCCTCACAGGCAATTGCTAACTGGAGGTGAGGATCCCCAAGGTCCTATTCATCTCCAAGTATAAGTCTGTGGTACTCCAATTTGATGCTACAAAATGAAGACTGACTTCAACTTGGAACAATACCCATTGGGATAAATATAAAAATTACCCACTATTCAGAGAAATGATAACAAAAAAAAAATACAGAGATTGGCCCAACAGAGAACAAAGATAAATAAATTATTTTTCCTTGGTCAAATGAAGCCTTAATTCCTAAATTAGACCGGGAGGTAGTGCACTTTACTCAGAAAAAAAAAGGGAGGGGGGGATTCATTCACACTATAGTATAAATTACTGCTAAAAGTTTAAGATATGCCTAAGGGTATACCAGGGAAGAGAGAACTAGCCTTTCAATGGATATTCAAGCCAATCTAATATCCATTCCTTCCTGGAATACTCTGGGAAGCAGGAGGTGGGTGAGAGATTGAGTTGGGTTGGGTGTCCTTCCCAAGTCCCCAGATGTCAACACCTGCCACAGACTCCTTACTCCAACTTCCAGAGGCTGGCCCTAGGAGGCAGCAACACCACCAGCCTAATCTAGGTAGCACCTTCCTTTTCAAAGTCCTTTTTTGTTTCATTTTCACTTCAACATGAGCCTGTGTAAGCCACTGGGAACCACTCATTTCCCAGCCCTGGGAAGCAAGGTCACAATGTAGGAGCTGTGCTTATTTGAATTAGATCTTCTCTCTCCTAGACTCAAATTCCTCCTCTAGGAAATGGAAATATAAACCACCTAGCACAGCCCCTGATGCAGAGTAGGCATCCAAAAATTGCAAGCTCTTCCTCTCATTTTATACAGAACAGAAAAGTCAAGTCTGCTGTACAGACACAGCAGAAGCCAGGGGCAGGGCTGGGACAAGACCAGGTTCTTTCCATCCCTTCTCAAGTGCCTTCACATTTTCTTCCATGTCAACCCCCTGGCCCTTGAACCTGTTACTCAGGTTTCCCACACCAAAACAAACAGTGCCATGATTTATTCCTTTTCCTGATGCCACATTAGAAAGGGCTCCTTCCTTCTTTCCTGACACACAGAAGGACCTGGCTTTAAATATTTGCACCACAACAAAAGTTTGGAAAGCAAACAGCTTTCTCTGCAGTGGAATTGAGTATTTGGGATGATCAATCAAGTCCCAGGAACCTGTGACACCAGATTTTCTGGATCAAACAGGCTGGCCATACCTGCCACGTTTCTCTGTTCTGATAAAGGTATAGAGCCAACACAACAGAAACTTGAGAAGTACCCTGAGGACCGTGTGTCTGAAAGCTCCAGTTTCTTAAGACTTGGGTAGATCTCTCCAGGGGAATGTAACTGCAGCCTGGAGAGTGTGTGTTTCTGGCAGCCTGCTTCTCCCAAGGAGGAGAAAAATGGGAACAAAATCCAATTGCCTGAGGAAGGTTCTCCAGGGTAAAGACAGCTAGATAAGAATGCCCCCTTTTATCTCCACAGACCTTGATCCTTCTCAGAGGACTTTCACCTCTCCCACATTACCTAATGACCATCACACTTCTCAGTATGTTTAACTCCACTTTACTACAGGTATTCTGTGACTTGCCAGAGTCACAGAGCTGCTGTCCGGAAACATAGGCAGACTCCGGCTCCTGGTCTAGGGTTCTTTTCTCCGTTACCCAAGTCCCCAAAACACAGGAAAGAAGCATGCAGAGGTTCAGAGCAATGCCTCTTCAGCCCCAGCAAACGGAGGTGTACCCCGGCAAGGCAGGACGACCAGCTAAGAGGAGCACAGGGAATGGGGGGTGGGGAGGGGGAGGCCAGCTCCCTTGTTATCCCCTCCCCCCCTCCCCCCAGGACTCACTCAGGAAGATAATGGTCTGCCTCCTGGCTGTCTTGCTCTCCTCGCTCTCCGACTTGTTCAACTGCGGCCGCCGTCCCTTCCCGGCCAGCGTGCCCTGGCTGCTCCTCAGAAGCACCTGCATCATGTTCCAGCACATGAACGCCACAGAGACCAGGACCAAGAGGTAGATGACGAAGGCGCCAAAGATGCTGGACTGGAAGACAGTCCAGCGGTTGGAAAGGTTGGTACAGATGGACATGTTGGAGGTCTCCGGCTGCTCGTGGTGCCGCGTGCGGGAGACGTTGCAGGAGAGACCCCAGTGATTGGGCACGGTCACCAGGGGGTACTCGACTCCCATGGCAAAAAGCAGAGGCAACGCCACCAGGGCGGAGGTGACCCAGACGAAGCCAATCAGCAGCTTCACCTGGAAGGGCCCCGACACGGCCTTGTACCTGAAGGGGTGGCAGATGGCAACGTAGCGCTCAAAGCTGAGCGTCAGCACGTGCAGCAGCGTGGCATAGCTGCAGGCCTCGAAGAGGAAAGTGTGAATCTTACAGGACACGGCGTAGCTGGGCGTGGTCAGGGGGTTCCAGATGATGCTGTAGAACTCCATGGGCATGCCAACGAGGAAGACCAAGATGTCCGAGCAAGCCAGGCTCACCATGTGATCCGTCACCTCCTTCTGCAAGTAACCTTTCTTCTGCAGCACCTGGGTGACCCGAATGGTGACACTATTCCCCAGAATGCCCACCACGAAGATGGCCAGGTACACCAGGATGAGGGTGATTTTGATCCAGGTGGCCACCTCGAACTCGGGGACGTGGGTGTGATCGATGACATAGGAGCAGTCACTGCTAGGGTCCCTGTGCGAAGCCATGAGGGTGAAAGCCACGCCACCCGGTCCAAAGACCTCCTCAACTTGCCTTCTTCCTGCCAGCAGAGCCCAGAGCTCTGGGCTGCAACTCACCAGGGCCGGCCCAGCACTTGCTCATCCGCGCTCACCTGGAAAGAGTAACTTAGTACTTCTGGTGCTTTCATGGAAACTTCCTGGAGCAGCCCAACCTAGCAGGGGCCCGGGAGGCGCCTGGGGGTGGAGTTTGGTGTGTGTGTGTGTGTGTGTGTGTGTGTGTGTACGAGCCAGGCGGGGAGAGAGGAGGAAGGAGGTCTTACTCTCCCCGCGGGGAGTGAGTTCCGCGGCACCCCCAGCGCCCGCCCTTCCCCTCGCTGCCCCCGCTCGGCGCACCCCGCCAGGGAGTCCCCCGCCCCGGCTCCGGGCTCCCTGCCATTGCGGGCCTCAACCCACCCCCCTGCACCACCCTCTCCAGAGCTGCGGGGGGAGGAGCGGTCAGCGATTAATCATTAACTTCCGCGCACTGTGCTCCGGGGCCCCGCTGCAGACCCAGCCCGGCAGCGGGGTTTGACTCAGCACGCAGTCGTGGTCCCCAAATCAGATCTTGGCCCCGGAGCACAGGGCAACGAGTGGCCCCGCCGCCCACGCGGCCACCGCCGGGGCAGCGGTCGCCTCCTGTCCCGAAGCGCATTCCGGAGAGGCGCGGCCGCGGGGAAGCTGGAGTGCGTTCCCAGACTTGCAGTCCAGGGCTGAGGCTGGCGACGACGAACTTCCCCTCCCTGCCCTAATGTCCTTTCAGACGCTGTGCCACCGCCAGCATGGGAGCGGCGGGACCCAGGTGCCCGCGTCCCTGGCCTGCCGCCCTGGGGGAGCCAGCAAGCAGTTGCCTCCTTGGTGCCCTATCTTCCGACGCTCGGGGTGTTCCCAGCTGCCTCACGAAGTGAGCCCCAAGGAAGCTACCAGGAACTCCCTAAAAGCCCTGCCTTTCTCCAGAGCCTCCCTTGCTGCGGAGGGACCGGAGGAACGCGACCCCCGCCCCTCAGTTGTGCTCCTCCGCACTGCGGGGCCCTCGCGAAGTCTTTAACTGGGAGCAGGTGTATGTGAGAATGTCACACTCCTCCAGGATGCCCCACATGGGAGGCGCGTCCTTTTGAGGGACCTGCGACCAAGACACCAAGGCCACCCCAAACAGGGACACAGTGTAAAAATGGCATTAAGGATCAGGACATTTTCCCTCTCTTCAGAGAGAGGAAAACCTCTAATGGACCCATTTCAGCTCCTAATTCCAAAATCATAGGTAAATCATAGGTAATGGATGCGGAGGAGGAGAAGGCTGTCCTGTGAACTGTGGGGTGTTTAGCTCCTACATGCCCCCCCCAACAGTGATAGCCAAAATGCCTCCAGACGTCACCAAATGTCCTTTAGGGGGACAAAATCCTCCCAGGTGGAGAACCACTGCCTGGAAGGAAGAAAATAGATCCCATTTCTGTGTCCATCCCAAGGGACTAGCTGAGGCCCTATGCTAAAAACAGCCTTGAAGAATCTCAGGAACCACCCTGCGGTGTGATGATTTTAAAGATGAAGAAACTGCAGTGGCCACATAGATACTTCCCCAAAAAGATAAAAGAGTGAGTGAGAAACTTGAAAATTAGCCCGGATCTATCAAACCCTGAGCCTGCACTCCTAACAGGGAGGGAATTCTGGGAGCACAATGGGTGCTATACAAAGAACTCCTGAATGATGCACATAGAGACACAGGGATTGTGTTTTCTCAACTCAAACCTGGGCACATAGTGTGAGGATCACAGGGAATATTTGATTTTGACCCTGTCTCAGGGAGTTAAAAAAAAAAAATGCTAACTCATCTCCTTATTAGTGCACTGTGCTTAGCTAAATGACCTCCGTGGCCTTAAAGCTGCCCCCACAAATGCACAGGGCAAGCATGGACTCTTGGGGCTTCATAACTACACATCAGAGTCCTGAATGGACTTCTTTGCAAAAGGCACTGGTTGTTTGCTGTCCCAGAGAAACTGAGAAGGAGGTCTAGGAAGAACCTTGCCTCCACCACCACCAGCAGCATAAGGTGCCACATCCCCAGCCCTGCCCACTTCTTTCTTCTCAATAGAAAACAGTTGGGAACCCCACAAGTATTCAGCCCAGCCACAGACCCTTCCTTTGAAATGCTCCTCTTGGTTATGCTCTGAGCCCCTATTGCATGCCAGGCATTTTCACACTATTCATTTCTTTCCATTCTGTGAGGCTACAAGGAGGATGTTATTATCCTGTTTTACAGATGAAGAAATTGAGGATCAGGGGAATTAAGTGACCTACTATAAAGGGTCAGAGGCAGGATTTGAACCCAAAACTACCTGGCACTAAAGCACTTTCCACTCTAAAACGTGCTGTCTCTGTGCAGGGCAAAACTGTGCCAGGCTGTACAGGCGCATCTTAGGGAAAGGCATTTTTTTTCTTCTCTCCCCAGATGCAGCGTGCCAGTCATCCTGCAACGTAATTGATAATTTCAATTTGTTCTGCTCAGACAAGATTTCCAGTATTGTCTAATTTCTTTCATCAAAATGTTCGTTCCCAAAGTGTGAACAAAGATCACAAATGCATGGCCAAACAGTGAAAATCAAGCTAATTAAAATGTGTTCCTTACAATGCAGATGGAAAAATGCCTTTTGAACAAAGGGCTGGGGGAATTAAATTTTCACTTCACCTTTGCTTTTCCTAAGACCAATTAAAAACTGTTTAATGTGCTCTCACTTGTTGATAACAGACTGGTGTAATACTCAGCCTGGGTCTGTGTAATCTAGATTTTTTTTTAATTAGCAAATTGTATAGAGGGGAAAAACAAACAGGAATGGAAAGTGAGACAAAGAATATTTTAACTACCCTTTGATATCTCCACTCAGGGGTCACCTAAGGTCTTCAGAAATTTATATTCACTTTTCACACATTCTAGATGACCTTTGAGGTCATCTAGGCTAGTGGCTTTCACACCCTTCTTTGCACTAAATCTCATTTTTAAGATGAAATCTTACACTGGCATCCAAAATAAACACACACACACACACATATGCACACTTATGCATACACATACATTGCATTTTTATAAATTTAAATTTATTTTGAATGCTCAAATTGTTAACATTTACTCAAAATTAATCAACAATTTATACTCTAAAAAGTGAGTAACACCTTGTTTACAGAAGTTAATGGTATAACCACAGTGACTTTATTAGGCTACAAAGAACACTTCAATAATTTTCAAAAAGTATAGTATAAATAACTTTATTTATAATGCAATGTAACTAAAAAGTAATAACAGAACCAGAAAACTGAAAGATAAAATTCCAAAACTCCACCATCTCAAAATTTAAAAAAATCTATGAAACAATTGGTCAAAGAGAAAACCCAAGCCAAAATTGCAAAATATGTAAAGAATAATAAACACAAAAATGCCTCATATCAGTAAGCCAAACAATTCCCAAAGTCACACCAAGCTAAAAGATGCTGAAGTTCCAACCAATGAGTGAAGATGTCTCATTGAACCAAACCTAGAAGGGCCAGACCTTATGAGGAGGACTAAATTAGCCAAAAAGCTAAGGCTACAGTAAACCTGCCTGAACAAAAATATTGACGTCAGCTGTCTAACAAGGTAGCCACTAGCCACACGTGGCTCCATACACTTGAAATATGGCTAATCCCACCTGACAGGTGTTGTAAGAATAAAATATACACCACATGTTGAAGACTTTATATGAAAAAAAAGAATGTAAATGTAATTGCTTTTATATATTGATTTCATGTTGAAATAATACAATGGCTATAGTAGATTAAATAAAATATATTACTAAAAATAATTTCACATCTTTTTTTTTACTTTTTTTAATGAGGCTACTAGGATATTTTAAATTAAATGTGGCTTGCATTTGTGGCTAACATGATATTCCTATGGAACAATGATATTATAAACAGCTAATGAAACAAAAGAGACATTCCAAGAAAAGAACAAATACTTACAGGAATTTTATTTATGATAATGGTGGCATTTAATATCAGTAGGTAGAGACATGTTGTTCAATCATTGTTACTGCAATCATAGGTTAGCCATCTTGAAAAAAAAGAAAGTTCGATGCCTACATCCATACTTTATTATAATATAAATTCCAGGGGGATCAAAAATTAAAATTTTTGGATTTTAATCAATAAGGAAATCATTAAATGATAGAACAGAGAATTTTAGGGGCACCTGGGTGGCTCAGTCAGTTGAGCATCTGACTTCAGCTCAGGTCATGATCTCATGATCCATGAGATCAAGCCACACATCAGGCTCTGTGCTGACAGCTCAGAGCCTGGAGCCTGCTTTGGATTCTGTATCTCCCTCTCTCTCTGCCGCTCCCCCACTCTCTCTCTCTCTCTCAAGAATGAATAAAACATTAAAAAATTAAAAAAAAAAAGAATAGAGAATTTTAAAACCTAAACTGGAATTTTAATCTTATGACATAAATCCTAGAATCTGTAAAGAAAAAGGTTGATAAGCTTTTTTGATAAAAATAAAGTCCTGCAAGGCAAGTAACCCTGTAGCCATAGGTAAATGACAGATTTCGACAGATTTGTCTTTAAAAACTAGGTAAGCTGGTTCCAAAATTTTAAATGTTAATCGCCAAGAATGAGCAAGATACTCTTAGCAGGTAAGAGAACTTGCTCTACCAGATATCAAGACTTATTATAAACCTATAGTTTATAAGGCAGTATGGTATTGACATGGGGATAGACAAAGGAAAGGATGATACAAAAAACATAGCACGGAAATAAATCCACATGTATACGGACAGGATTTATGATAGAGATGAAACTGTGGCAGTGCAGAAGAGATGGTATTTTCTGTTGGTGTAGCAGTTGACTGACTCTCTATGGACTGAAGGTGAGGGAATGCCCTGATTAGTAGCATCTGTCAATATCCAGAGCGCAAATACTCCCAGTATGGCTTATTTCGAGCTATCCACATGTTAAAAATCTTCTCACAAAACTCCTGAAATTTTAAGAATCAACTCTTGTGAGTTCCAGGACACCAGTCAATAAATGCTATTTGAGACAATAAAGTATCCATTTGGATAAAATTCATTAAGAAAGAAGACAGACAACCCATTTTAAAAAATGAGCCAGAGAGATAAACAGGCACTTCACAAAAGAGGAATCCAGATGGACAATAAACAGTGAAAAGCTCTCCAACCTCCTTAGTAGTTGGGGAAATGCAAACTAAAACCACAATTAAATACAACTGCACACCTAACAGATTGACTAACATTCAGAGATGACCAATACCATCTGTCCATGAAGCTGTGAAGTAATGGTGATTTGTACATTGTGGATGAGGGAGTATGTTGGTGCAACCACTTAGGAAAAAAGTTGGGCAAGGCCTACTAAAGTTAAATACATACATATCTTGTGACCCAGGAATGCCTGTACCCTACAGCCCATGTCACCAAAATGCATATACAAGAATGTGTATAGCAACATTGTTAGTAATTACCCCAACCTAAAAAACACCTAAATATCTATCTGTAGAAGAATAGATAGTAAAATGAAACATATTCATATTCTATATAGCCACAAAAATAGATACATCACTGCTACTAAAATAATGTGTTTGAATCTAACAACTATAATGATGCATAAAAGAAGCAAGACACAAAAGAATAAATATGTCCACTTATATAACTTAAACATAGACAAAAGAATAATATTGGGGGAATAGTATATATTATATAGGGATATGTATAATAAAGCAATTAATTAATTAAGCAAAAATGTCATTTCCATGAATAGATAGAAGTCACCTCATGTGAGGTGGGGAGGTGCATGACCTGGAAAGGACCTATCTAACACAGGTGAGAACTTCTGAGTGCTGACAATGTCTATTTCTTAACCTGGGTAGGAATTACATGATAGTAATTGCACCATGCTTTGCTTTATGATTTTTATTATGCAGTTATTTATATCTTATATACTCTGTGAATGCTATATTTCATAATATTGCAAAATGAATTTTGTTAAAAAGTAAGAATACCCACACAGCTAATTGGATAAGTTCAGTTAACCTTGTTTTTCATCCTATGGTATGAAAGTGTTGCAGCCAGAACACTCTCAAGTGATAACAACAGTAACAACTTCCATGATTAAACACCTACTATGACCAGACACCATGCTTATTCAATGATTGAAATAGTCCTGCAAGTTGAGGGTCATTATTTCTATGTACATGTCTGGTACATGTACAAATAATCCATCAAGTGCCTTCTCTCCAGTCTACACAGGACTTGGTCTATATCCATAGCTTGCAGGTCGACAGCCTGAATGTCCACATTTCTTGCAGCATTCAATATCTAGATGAGTATAGGAGCAATGACAAGTTGGACCCTCAGGAGCCATTATCATGTAACCTGGAGACTTTCTCCTTCCTTCACCTCTGGAATGCCAACAGGCAAACAGGATCCAGCTTCCTGGACCACGGGAACAAGGCTGAGGGAGGTTCTGTGAAACATGGTATGTCTTCATGGAGGCTTCCAGCTTCACAAATTCAGAGGGTTAAGGTCCTGCCCATGGAACTTATAGAATGTTGTGCCACATTGATACTTAGGTGAGCCCTTGCCAGGAGGCTCTGGATTTCTGAGAAATTATGTTCTCTCTCTTAGAAATGTTTTATGTGTTACGTTCTGTGACAGTACTGACAATACTGACTCTATCTTTGGCCCTCCGTCTTGTTCATGTCCTTCTTTGGGGCTATGTGTTTGCAGCTCGTTGGAGATTAATATACATACCTTAGAAATGCCTACCAAGGCCAGAATGCAGAGTCTGGCTTTGGCCCTCTGTAAATTTGTTAAAGATAACATAGTATCTCCCCTTTCTGATGCACAGATGGCACCACAAGATCTAACTAAAGGGTAGCTGCCAGTTTGGTGCATGCAAGCCCTTTGAGGTGTGCACAAATCCTTTGATCTCACTACACTGCCCTTCTGTGTATCCCTTCACTCTATAAATTTCACAAAGGTCCAGACCTTGTGAAAAATAGCTTCCTAGGTGCCTGGATGGTCACCCGCCCAATCCCCCTGTCAGTAAGTTACCCTAAATAAAACTTTGTGTAGGGACACCTGGGTGGCTCGGTCGGTTAAGTTTCCAATCCTTGATTTCAGCTCAGGTCATGATCTCACAATTCGTGAGTTTGAGCCCTGCATAAGGCTCTGTGCTGACAATGTGGAGCCTGCTTGGGATTTTCTCTCCCTCCCCCCCTGCCCCTCCCTAGTTTGCTCACTCTCCCTCTCTCCTCTCTCAAAAAATAAACATAAAAATTGAAAAAAAAAAACTTTGTGTAAACCATACATAGTCACCTGCTCCATTTTCTGACCTCAAAGTGCCTCTCAATTTGAGGACTACTTACTTTACTGCCCCTCCCTCCCCTTTTACCAGGTTCCCTCTCTATTCCCATCTAGAAAAAGTGATGAAGAATAGAAAAATTGTCTCATTGGTTTGGGTAAGCTGATGAGTTATGGTTTTAGTTCAGCACATATCTTTTTTCTTCCTTTAACATGGATATCTTGAGCTCATTAAAATGGGCTCCTCCCCTGTAAGGGAGTCTCCCTGTTACTTGTTAGGCTTTTCATCCCTGGGAGGTCGGAGAGAGTGGCCATTCAGGCCCAGGCCGTCCAGGGGGAGACAAGTGCCTGGGTAGTCACCCCTGTTTCTCCCTGTTTGTCTTTGCACAGCTGCCACTGGCTGGCGCAGACCAGAGGACACCTACCTCCTGGGCTGCTCCTAGCCGTGTCCTCTTCACAGGGCATGCCCAGAGCCCAGGGAAACAGCGGTGCCACAGCTTCCTGTGCTTCTCCCATATCCAAGCCCTTACGAAGAAACCAATACCTCCAGGCCTTGGTATTTTTTATTTTAAAATCCTCCAAACAAAGATCAAACTATCTTTTCTTGACTGGCACTATTTTTCCAGCCCACTGAAGCAGAAACCTTGCATGTCCCCAGCCCAGTGGTTGTTCAGGGATATGGTGGTTCTTAGCCTTGATGAAAATTTCAGTGATGTCTTTTAATAAAGTAGTCTATGATCCACCACCTCTTGCTAGGTAAACCTATACAAATCGATTCGGGATTGACATTCTATTCACTCATGGACTCCTCTGAGCATGCTATAGCATGGTGAGTACAACAATAGACTCAGAAGCCAGAACCCTTAGGTTTACATCTGGGCCCTTCCATGCAGCTTCTTTATGCCTTAGTTTCCTCATCTGTAAAATGCAAATAATAATAGAACTTATCTCCTGGGTTTGTTGTGAGGATTAATGGAGTTTACATAAAGAGTGTCTGGCATATAATATGAACCCATATATATAATAGGCACTTGTCAAAGGAGCAGTATAATGCAGTGCATAAAAGTGCAGACCTTGCAGCCTGCTGCCTGGGTTTGCATCTGCTACTCCCTAGTTGCATAACCTTGGCACTTTTCTTACCTCTGTGTCTCAGGTTCCTCATCTGTCGACTTAAGGATAAGTAACAGCACCCACCCGAAAGTGTTGTTTGCAGGACCAAATGGTGAAACATAGGTAAAGCACTTAGAACAAAGCACTTAGACACAGGGAAAGTGGTAGGTGAGAGTTAGTTATCATTAATGCCGTGTCCACGGTCCATTAGTGGCTGCTGCTCATATTATTGTACCTAGGGTCCACAAGCGTCCTGAGGCACATTCTAAATACTCCAGGTGTCATTATAGGTGAGCTAGAATTATTTGAGTGCTAAGTACATCTTACTGAATTCCACTCGAACTCAATCAACAGATCACAAGTTCAGCATATCCTTTCTGGAAAGCACTGTGGAGAATTTTAGGCAGGAAGACAGTCACTTCTCTAAAGGGGTTTATCTGGAAGTCAAGCCACGAGCATGTAAATTGTTAGCTATCATAAGACAGCAGTTGCCAGTTTAATGGTGGTGGCAGGAAATGCTACAGATACTTAAATGAGGCATCTGTCCCCACCAGAGACATAAGATTCCTAGTCTCTGAAAATTGGAACACATGTATGACACATAGGGCATCTTTGTAATAGCCAGATATTTCATCCGGCAGAACTCCCTATTTTGAAACAGATCACACAACCCACAGAACTTACAGAACAACAGGGACTCTACATTGTCCAACTTTATCTTCACTAAATATGAGCTTCATGTGGTTTGCAGAGCGGTGGCAATTGAGTGGCAACAGATCGCATCAACATGAATTTTTGTAGCCTTACAATGCTTTTTCTAAGTTCAAAATGAACTGGCCACTCTAAGAGTGATTGCAAGCATGGCCTTAGTCACCGGGGCATCCGTGTGTACTGGTGGAGTTAGCCAGCCTACTGGACAGGCTTCAGGACAGGCAGTACCGTCCCGGTGACTTCCTTCTATGTGTAGGCTTCACTGTAAAACCTTTTGGTGCATTAAAAAACAACCAACCAACCAACCAAAGGAAAAACACACCAATTTCCTGAACTGACATCAGCTACTCAAAGCCATAGTTGCTCATTTTCAAAAATGCAGACAGCCATTGTCCTACGAGTGACTATGCTTAACAATGGCCACCCCCGTGCTCCCCGCTGTCAGACCCTCATCGTCTCTGCCCTTAGCGCTCACACCTCATGAGGAAAGTGATGGTTGGAATCAAATGTACAGAAAGGAAAAAAGGGCTGGCGTAAGATAGCTGCCTCAAGCATTTTGGCTGAACTAACCTGCCTGCTGGTCAATGTCTACCTTCCTCCCTCAGCTTACATTATGGATGAAATGTGCATTTGTGGGCCTGTCCAGCACTGTTATTCTTGGGATGTGGTTTGTTCTGAGTTTCCAACTTTTGAACTCAACCCATTTTGAGTTGGGAACAAAAGGAAAGACTTTATTATTTATAATATTGTCCCTGTTCTTACAACCATCTTCTCTCCACTGGGGAACATCTGCCGTTTGACAAATATGAGGAAGAACAAACTCTGTCATGATTCCTTTCAACAGCTGCCTTACAGCAATAAACAAATTTCCCACTGTTGCAAAGGGAAAGTCAAAGTGAATGGAGGACAGAGGACACTAATCTGAAACTCAAATAGCAGCTCTTCCCCATCTCTGTCTCAGAAAAAAACAAATTATGTTTTATGAGAATTATGTCCTTGTCTCTCACTTTTCAAGCAGACTGGATGGAGACCCATTAGAAGGAGACACCAGAGTTTTGAATGGAAGCAACTAGTGGACTGGGATCCATGACTATGAAAATTGCTTTTGCTCTAGATCCAGCATTCTCTGGTAGATGGAATAAATACTAGGTGCTACATGTTCTGAAGGAATCGACACTAGAATTGGACACTTCTTTGAGCAGGTGGGCAGTAAGCCCAGAGTCAATCTCGATGTACTCTGACAGTTTGATACTCAGTGCTGTCACCAGTGTATCCCATTGTGGGCCACCTCAATATCACCACCTCCAGCATGCTAGAACATGTGGGTTTGTGCCACTTGAGGGTAGGCAAGAAACCCATCTGGTCTGATTTGCCGTCATTGCTTGCTTGAGCAGACAGGCACTTGTGTTTCATGTACTGAGGAGGAATCAAATGCAAAGCCTTGACAAGTTAGGAAGTTTAAAAAAAATACATGAGGTGCAATTGCTTCTGCCTGTCAGTCTTATAGGCCTTCTGGGGATGATGAACCTACACAGATGAAACCCTGGAGGATAGTCAGCAACCAGTAAGTGAATTGCCCCCCAAAAAGGAAAAGAACAAACACTCCAGTATGACATTCAAGACCTGTTCCAATCTTCCCTCACCCAACTTTTGAACCTTACATATACCATGTGTGGCAGCTTTTATTTTCCAGAAGTACCCATGTGTGTGTGTGCGTGTGTGTGTGTGTGTGTGTGTGTGTGTGTGTGTGTGTGTATATATATATATATATATATATATATATATATATATATATATAATGTGAATGTCACTTTACTCCCTGAGAGGTGGGGTCTAGATTTCCTTTTCATGAATCTGAGTAGAAACCTGTAATTGCTTTGACCAATAAAGTATGGCATAGTGATACTACATTACTTCCAAGGCTTGGTCAGCCAGAGGCTACAGTTTCTTCCTGGCTCATTCTCTTTAGGGTACACATCTTGGAAGCCCTGACCTAGGATGAAGAAATGCAGTCACTCCATGGCTGCCACTCCGAAAGACCTCACACAGAGACCTCATAGAATTAGAGAGATGTCCACAGAGTTCCAGCTACTTCAATCCCCAGATATTTGAGTCAGCCCAGCCCAACAGCCAGTTAAGTGAGGGATCCTTCAAATGATTACAGTCCCCTTCAAGCCATTCTGGTTGATGCCAAGTACAGCAGAGATGAGCTGACCTTACTGAGTCCTGTTTGAATTCTACACTCATGATCAAAATAAATATGTTGATGTTTTAAGGTATTAAGATTTACAGTGGTTTGTTATGTAGCCATAGTAACTAGAATACCTCACTTCTCAACACTGTACTCTAGCAAGAATGGATTGCTGACTGAACCCCAAACCCAGTAAGTGCTTAACAATGAGGTCTGCCCACAGCACACAGCAGTTGTAACAGATAGAGCTGAGGAAGGAAGGGGAAAGAAATCATCTATATTTATTTCAGGTGTATTCAGTCCAGGAAGACTTCCCAGAGACACTATAAGTTATGGTTGACATTGAAGACTGAAGGAGAAAGAGCTGAGGGAACTCACATTACAGATGATGCTAGATGCTCGTGTACTTGTATGTATTCCCATTTCCAATTCCCCTTTTCAATAACTTTCTAGGTTCTACAATATTTTCCCCCCTGCAGGGCACATGAATGATTGACGTAGGGCTAGATATTGGTTAAATGAATTTTCCTGACTGGTCCAGCTTTCCTTTCTATGAAACCATTACAACAAAGTACTTTAAGTTCTACCTCTAAAAGGACTTACTTTTTATCTTACAGATGTTGGGAGGTTTTATTTGGAGGATCCTGCTAGCTATAATTGTCTGTGAAATGGTTTTGGACAAAGAAAGCAAGGAACTCATGGGGAGTGCCCACCTTGGGCTGTGTAAAGTTAGTTTCTCTTCGTTACTCAGGAGCGACACCCCACTGCTTGATGACAAGGCTATTTTCTGGCCATCGGAAGGGCCAGCTGTCAAAAAGGACTGCATTTCTTCAGCAGCCTCAGCTCAGCATGTGAACATCTCTTTCTCCAGTCCTTCATCTTTCCTCTTACTTTATTCTACTTTACTTTTCAACTGTTCCCTAGTAGAAAAGTCCCTAATTGGTAATTTTCTTCAAAGAGTCATTGATAACTAAGACAGGAATGTCTTGGCATTGTCATGAATGTGTCAACAGAGGTGTCCTGGGGTAGAAGAAAAAACACAGGTTTGGAGCAAGATGATTCTGGATTTGATATGCAGCCCTACCATCTTATTCTGGGTTCATAAGCACTGTCATCCTCAATTTCATCATATATAAAATAGGAGTAAAACCTACTTCAGGCAAATGATGTAAGAATTCAATAAAGTATGTAATACATAATAACAGGCACAAAACCTAACATCTATTAGCCAATAGTTCTTTTGCTACCTAAAAAGCGAAAAATACTTCCTAGGAACTGGGTGGCAACTAGGGTCATACTCAGAGAAACTTGAAACATGTCAGACATGGTACCTGGCATACCTAACATCCCATTATAATTGAGGTGTTTAAGAAAGTAGTTGTAGTGATTCTGTATGCATGGATGAGTGGTCATTGGATAAACAGGGTGGGAATCAGACTCATTCCTTAACCTGGCCAAAGATCCACGAGGCCCTGTCCATTGGAGGAAAATAATGAGCGAAATCAAAGTAATTACTTCCTTCAGAATCTGAACCAGATCTCTGAAGGAGGGAATAAGCCAAGACAGGGAAGAAGTAGGGATGCCAAGTGACAGAGACCATGGGAGTCACAAGAGAAAGATGACTCCACTCTGGAAGACAGAAGCCATGGATGGTTTCTTGCCTGTCTTTCCAGATCCAGTAGCATCATTGCATCCTAGCACTAAGCCCCTTTTTGCCTGAGTTGACTTGAATAAGTCTGTTTCTTGGAACCAAGCAATCTTTCACATATATTTGATAGCACACATTAATGCAGGGGAATAAAGTTTGCTCTTCTTTTTGAGAGAAATGGGTCTGCATTTCAGACTAGGCAGTCACTATTTGTAGAGATACATGAGTAAAAAGACCTGGGACCTCCTAGAATACCACCCTTAGAAAAAACACACATGAATAGAGCAAGAGTATGATTCATGTGGTACAGAAGATTGGGCAGTGGATGCTTATCAAGTTTTGTTGTGACCCAGCACATGAACCTCCTTTCTAATTCTTGGATTCCCACACAGTGTGAATCTTGGTGGTAGGCAGGGCACAGCCAGTTATAACAGAAAGATTACCTTTCTTCCCATGCCCTGGCATTGAGGGTGGGGGCACATGGCCTTAGCCCAGACAATTGAGGGCTCACAGAAGGATTCTAAATCTCCAATGAGCAGATACATAAAGCCATACCATTGCATTAGATGTGCAGTAGCAGTCATATATAACAGAAGTGATAACTGGATTGAATGCCACAAGGGAGGTTACAGTGGGAGCTGTGTTCAGGAGCAGTGTGTGTATAGTGGGACGGTGGGTTGAGGATCAGGAGGGTATTCAATTGCACAATTTCTCATCAGTATTATTTCTGCTATCCTTCTTCCCTTGAAGGATGACTACCAGCCATCCTTCTCATAAATTCCTTTTATGCCTACATTACCCACGGTTGGTTTCTATTGTTTGCAACCAAGATCTTTTGGCTGGTACTTATTGCAAGGAAAACAAACAGTCTGGATAGGTATTACAGAAGGCATGAGGGGAGGGGAGATTTTAGCTGGGTTTGTGCTCTAAAGTTTTAGACCTAATAAATGAAAATGACGGACTGGCTGATTATTAAGGCCTGGCCTACCATGCAGGAGGGATCAATCAGAGAAGCACCATGGGAAAGTCTATCCCAAACCCACCGTAGTGGATGCTGTGATGCGCAACCCAGGCCTCTTCCAGACCCAAGGCACTCATTTCCCCAGCAATGAGAGCTACGGAGAATGTTCACTGTCAGTGGATGGATCACAGCTGAGTCCTCTCAGGGCTTCACCTCAGCCAAAGGCAAAGGCATGGCAATGCCTCCTCCCCAGGGACAGTTGGCACCCAATAATCAGTCCTTCAACAACTCTAAAGGACGCCCCCAGCTTCAGATTCCTCTGTGGGATCAGCTGAGTGTTGAATGTCACAGCGTCATAGTTCAGCTGCTTCCCCTACCTGTTGGGCTTCCTTCTCCCTCTCACAGGTCTTGTTCCTCATACAAATATCTATTACAGTGAGTTTTCCAGGAAACCCACAATAAGACCCCTACCTACCCCATTTCAGAAACCACTCCCCCCTCTTCTTTGGCAGAGCCATGACTCTTGTCCAGCATTGAAACCAGTGATATTATGACACCTTGCCTCTCTTTCAGACAGGTGATCTGGCCAGCTTGTTCACTGCACCTGGAGACTAAATCTAATACATAGCTCTTCAGCATTACTCCCAGTGGTGGAAGTAGAATGTTCTGGATAACAGAAGGCTAACCCACCAAAGAACCAGACTAATTTTGTTTCAAACTTTTGGAACGCAGCTCTAACACCTATCACACACACACGTCTGTCCTGGGAAATCACACGCATTTGTATTGTAACTTTTTGGTTGCCTTGGGGATTATTATACCACTATATATATAACAAGAAATAGCCACCATCTGCTAAGTCCTATTATTTGTAGCAAGCACATTAATGGGTGCTTTAGACATATCATCTCTAATGGTTTTAATGATTCTGCAAAATTTTATTTTTATCAGTGGGGTGCTGCTAAACCAACTCTCAAAAAAAAATCCCTGATTTGTATCTTTTGCCAAATTCTATGGTGAAATATTCCCACCCAGACTTATTTCAAGTCACCAACATGATGTCACAGAAACTAACACTGTGATGTTATTGAATGTAAAGTGGGAAAGAGATGCCCACAATTGGCTGGTATGAGTCAGTTCCAATACACCATTGTTATTTCCCTTTAGCAGATGATGGGTCAGAGGTTCAGAGAGTCTCCTTGGGATGCTTTCATTGACATAACATAAAACTCTGACTGCATTGCCTTTAAAAATAAGGAAAGATTAATACCTCACATAAAAAGAAATCTGTAAGCATCTCACTTCCAAGAATAGTTAACGTCCTTCCTAATATTCATCTCTGAAACCTGGAATCTTTCCATCCTTCTCTGCGGCCATCCTACAGTGCTGGTTCGGCACCCCTAATGGCCACGAAAGGCTTTTCCATGCACCTCGCACAGACATGACAATATCTGATAAGCAAAAGAAACAGAACAGTTTCTGCTTTTGTATCTTTTTATGTATTTTTATCAGAAAAAAAAATCAGATTTTAATATGATTAAATCAGGTTTTAATATCTGTGTATTTCACCAGGCTCAGAACACACATACTGGTTCATAAACAGAAAAGTTAGAATTTTCTTTCCTTGCACAAGAAGGAAAAGTTTTATCTTTTGCACACTTATTTCCACCAACGTCCCCTGACCTTTTGGCAGCATCCTAAATGCCCCCTGGGTCTCACAGACAGGGAGACTGGTGTGAGGGAGGCAAGAGGGCCCGGTGCTTGTCCTCTTTCTAATAACTGACCAGTCATGTGACTTCTCTCTCATTTGTAGAAGGAAAAGATTGGATCAGCTGAGGTAAAAATTTTCCAACTTCATATTTCTATGATCAGACTCATCCTGGGATCTTGTAAAGATAAGCCCAAGTCGAGGAAAATGAAATACTGGATGCAATGCACCAAGCCCAGTGCCAGAATCGTGTCCAATCCTCCTCTTCTTTCTCTTCCTACCCACATTAACCCTCTACCACTTCTGTGAAACTTCTAAAAAAATTTAAAAACTAAACGAGAGTATATCAAAACATTGAAATAAACTGGAAGCATTTAAAAGCCATTATTAAGGGGAAAACCGTGCTTTGGGAAGCAACGGGAAAGCTGGTGGAGAAAGCCTCAGGGTCGTCATTGACACTTTTCGCTCCCCTGCCTTTGTTTATCTGCCGGTCATAACTGTTAATAAGGAAGCTCCAAAGCGTTCATTTGCTTTACTTTGCTGCTAATGATGGAAATAAATGGCTCCGATTTAATGCGGCAGGATCGCAGGGTGCCACCGGGCAAGTTTGAGGTTCCTGGCACTTGCGGAGTCCCGCAAAGCTGTCTGAGCAATCTGTCTTGTCAGCAAATTCTACCTTGTCCCATTTTTCAGGGTGGCCCGCCTGCTCATCCATCCCTGACTCTCTGGTGGGCCTCATCCCTGGCAGCTGAAACACTGACAACTCAATGTAAAAAGTCACTTTTCAAGACAAGGTCTTCTGGGATTGAGACAGTGTTTGAAAGTAGAAAGAACAAGGCATGGCCACCCAGTGGCTTTGGGCTTAGAAAACAATTACCAGGCACTCCTACAAACTATTGTTAATACTCTCAGCCATAAAAGAAGATGTTGTGTCCATTTCATGGGTGTCGCAGGCCAGGGACATTCAATGCTTGCCCCAGGGCCCACTGCTGACTCCGGATTTGAATCATAGCTTCCTTGCACACAGTAAAGCCTCTGAGCTTAATCTTGGAATGGGATCTTGAGAGAGAAGGTGAGCTAGAGAGAGATTTGGGAGACACCAGCCAAGAGTCAGTTGGTGGACTCCAGAATGCATGAGCTATCTCGGGGAGAAAATCCAGAGAGAAAAGCCCAAAGAATAAAGAGGGGGATTTATCAGTCAAGGGAAGAAGGATCCAGACAGCCCAAAATAGCCAGAAGAGAGGTGAGAAGGGCAAGAAGAGAAGCTATACTCACCCTACTTCTCATTTTTTTTCCAATGGCATTTAAAAACTGACAGGATCATTTATCCACCGTTCATCAAGCAGTTTTGGCTAAGTGCTTGTGTCATAAATTCACAAAACGAACTTCCTCTGGGGCCAGGGTGGATAACTATAACCAAATGCTGTGGCTGTCAACAGGGAGAGGTGGAGACTACAGAGAACACGTATCTGTCAGAAAGGGGCAGCCAGCACTCAGGTCCAGCTGACTATGGCCAATTTTTTTTTTTTTTTTTTGAGGAGGAGGAGGAGCCGAATTCTCAGTTTTTCATGTTCTGCCAACAAAATAGTTCAGCAGCTTGGAAGCAGCCTACAGACACAAGTTTGATTAATTGGCCCTAAAGAGTGAGAGCATTTCTACCTTCAAGAAATTTAAGCATCAGCCCCAACATTTCCCAGGTTCTGGGGAGTCCTAGAGCCCAAAACTAAATGCTAATTTTTTACATATACTTTTTAAATTATGGGGAAAAATTCATGTGTTATTTCCATGATGTGATCTGATTAGGCAAAGCAGAACTCTGTGGTAGAAGTAATTAGTGTTAAATCATGACTATACCAGAGAAAAATGGCACTAATAAGAAGTACATGTTATGATGAAGGTCAAAGGTAACATTCTAATTGCTTGTTGATGCCAAAGGCTAGAAACAGGGCATTTTGAATGACTTAGTGAACAAGGAATTTGATAGAAGGATAAAACATGGGTGACAGTCAATGATAAGTACAATCCAGGCAGCAAGGGCCTTTCATTTTTCCCTCTCAACTTTCTCCCTTAATGAGTACATGTTGGGGTTGAATAACAGCTTACTACTTTTTGAACCATCCAAACCATTTTTTAAAAGAAGAAAAAAGAAAAACTCATCTAAAGACAGTCACTACTTAATAAACCATAAGAGAACTGTCTTGAGGGCTATCTGAGGGAACTTTCATTTGCTATCCAGTATGTTTATGAGAGACTTTGACCTGCATCAGTCAATGGGTGCAAGCAAAATAAATGTAAGGTTAATATTCTGGATTCCTCTGCATGTGTATGTGTGTGTGTATGTGTGTGCATGTGCATGCATGTGTATGTGTGCATGCATATGTGTGCATGTGTGTATGCATATGTGTGTATGCGTGTGTATGTGCCTATGTGTGTATAGATCCACTGCACTGCATTAGCTACATCATTGGTTTGCAGAGACTAACAGCTCCATTTCCTGGACTGGAATGGGTAATCTGTGTTAAGCTCTTCCTGGTTTATGGTTTCTACCTACATGCCTCCAGAGTTAGGATCCCTGGGCCAGCTGAGCTCCCCTGAGGTCTCAGTCTTCTAATTCCATCCTCTAGGATTTGACATTAAGGCATCCTTGTTGTTAGTTTAACTCTTAGTCCTTACCTTTGCCTCAGTTCCCACACTTTGCGCCCTGAGTCCTGCCTTCCACCCTTCCACTCTGTCTCTTTGGATCTGGAATCCTGTCTTACTTTTGGAAGCAGCACCCTCCCCCTTCCAAACTGCAATTCATTATATGGACAAGACTGGTGACAGACTTTTCTGGTATTTTATGTCTGCCTGGACTTTCCAGTACTGCCTCCTTTGGCATCTTGGGGCAATTGTCTGCCTGCCTGGTGGGATGCCTACCTCCTCCTGGCACATCCTTCCCACAGCTCCACAATCTCACTGCAGGAGCTGTACTACTGCATTGTCTTTGATGTTTGCCTGCAGGACGGTTTTGCATCCCAGCCTTACACCAGCCCTTGCAGCAAGACCTGTCTCCCTAGCTCCCACCTACCTCAAGGACAAGTTTAGGTTCTGTATCTGCCCCTTTCTGGCTACTATGGCCCAATGCAGTTAACCAGACCATAACTGGTTCTGATTCAAGATGGTACCACGGAAAACTGATACCATGAGAACCATGAGATCTGCTTGCCTCCTTCTATTTTTCAGTTGTACTTTTCAATGAAATGTTTGATGTAGAATAAAAAAATTCCTGTCAGACAAAGGAAATAATAGTAACCATGGTACTTTAGGACATATATTGATTTTGACTAATACACTTTGCAAGACTTATGAAGGAAAGAACAGGTACAGTTGAATCTGAGAATGGTAAAAATAACAATGTCTCCAGGAGATACTATTTATTTTTTTCAGAACACTTTCATTTAATTAATTCAACAAATATTTACCAAATTCCTAGTATTACCCTACACTTTTATCAGGCACCAGGCTAGGCATTGAGTAAACAAAGAACAATAGGAAATTAAGACAAGTCTCTCTTATCAAAGAGTTTATATTGAGCCATCATTTATTACAGTGATTTTCTAACATTTTTTTCAGCAAAATATTTTTCATATAATTGTACTTGGTCAGGATAGGCATGGTTATGCTATAGTAACAAACAACCCTGACACTTTTGTGGCTGACAACAACAAAGGTTTATTTCTTATTCATGTTTCATGCCCAACATGTGTCAGCAGAAGCTCTTCCTTATGTCCTCTTTGTTTCTTGACCCAAGCTGATGGAGCAGCCTCTGCCTGGAACACTGCTTGTCTCACAACAGAGGAAAAAGAGAACATAGATGAGAATATAGAGCCCATACCCTGGCTCTTAAAGCTTTTGCCCAGAAATAACCCATGTCAGTTTTACTAGTATTTCATTGGCCAGAGGAGATCTCATGTCCAAGCTTGGCATCTTCAAGGCAAGGAAATAGAATCTTCTCCAGGAAAGTGCTGCAAATAATTTTTAAGGATAATGCCCACAGCACCTCCATGTAGAAAGTAAATTAACAGATTGAAGCAGCATCTGTCTTCCTGAGGGACTCAGTTGAGAAACTATCAATCAATTATCTAAACTGAAATTCACAGAAAAACCTATAAAGGAAGTAGGAAAATGTAATTATCCTCATCTGAAAGGCCAGGAAACTCTCTGAGGCCCAGGATATTTATGTAACTTCCCAGAAGACAGACTAGGATGGAGGACAGGTGCCTCCTACTTCATAGATCTTCCCACGAGGCCTTGCTGGAGCACATGGCCCTATGCACGTGAAGCACTTTTCTTTTTTTTTTTTTTTTTAATTTTTTAATGTGTATTTATTTTTGAGACAGAGAGAGACAGAGCATGAATGGGGAAGGGTCAGAGAGAGGGAGACACAGAATCTGAAACAGGCTCCAGGCTCTGAGCTGTCAGCACAGAGCCCAACGCGGGGCTCTAACTCACGGACCGCGAAATCATTACCTGAGCCGAAGTCGGCCGCTTAACCAACTGAGCCACCCAGGCGCCCCGTGAAGCCCTTTTCATGACAGTCATGGAATCTCTAAAACCCAAGGAAACTGTCTTTTATCTGCTCACTTGGGGCACAACTGCACTTTGTCCTCGGTGGCCAGCTGCATCCAGGCCACGCCATGCAAAATCTCTGCAGAAATCTTGGCTTGGCTTGACCTTCAGAGTGTGCTTTCAACACATTTTGAAAAGCAACAGATTGTGCCAGCTCCACCACCAAGCAATTCAGAAAATGAGACTCAAGGAAGGCCTAAAGAGAGAACAATTCAGCCTGAAGACATGGTAACAGGGGCTGGGTGACAGAGATGAGTAAAGGTAGTTTTCTCTTCTGAGATGTTCATTCCTGTTTGTTCTTTGGAACAGAAACCAGGCTGCTTTCAGCAGACGGTTACTGAGTACTAACTGTGTACCAGGCAAGGTAATAAGAGACAAGAACAGAGGTGACTAAGACACAGTCCCTGCCCCAGAGATGTCAGAGGAACAGGGAAGATGGACTTGGCAATGATGCTGAGTGCCATTACTGTTTAGAGAGGCCGCACAGGATGCAGCCTCTGAGAGTGGGGAGGAGAAGAGAAGTGGGATCACCACTGAATTCAGAAGCCAGATGGCCAGCATTTATGGGGGTGAGTGAGCCACATGCTTACTGGCACCACCTTTATGTACAATTACCCACATGTAGGAAAAAGCCTGGACTCAGTCAAGGATCAGGCTGGACTTCCAGTCCTGTCATTTATTTTCCCTACAACCTTAGGCCAACCTCTAAGCCCATGAGCCTCAGTTCCTTGTTTATAAACAGGAAATAAGGAAAACTTGTTGTAACTAATTCACAAGGTGGTAGGGACAAATCCATTGTGAATGAGAAATTGCTCTGTTAAATGTGAACTTGGCCTATTTTCACACTAGGGTATCCAAGTTATCTTGGTTTGACTGGAACTGTCCCGGTCTCAGTAGTGACAGTCCCACATCTCAGGAACTTCCTCAGGCCCAGACAAACCTGGACAATTGGTTGTCTATCACATATCCTGAAAGGAGGAGTTGTTAGGTCCCTGCTGACCATAACATTGTTTTAAAATTCCCTACGGTATATTATTCAATATGTCTTAGCACATTCACAGGATTGTGCAACCATTACCACTATCTAATTCCAGAACATTTTCATCACCCCAAAGAGAACTCATTAGCAGTCAGTACCAATTCCACCCTACCCTCAGCTATTGTCATCCACAAAATCCACTTACTATCTCTAGATTTGTGTATTCTGGGGATTTCATATAAATGGCATCAAACAGGGGAGCCTGAGTGGCCCAGTCAGTTAAGCATCCAACTCTTGATTTCTGCTCAGGTCATGAGCTCACGGTTTGTGAGATCGAGCCCCATGTTGCGCTCCATGCTGACAGTGCGGATCCTCCTTGGAATGTTTCTCTCTCTCTCTCTCTCTCTCTCTCTCTCTCTCTCTCTCTCTCTCAAAATAAACAAATAAACTTAAAAAACTAAATGGCACCCAACAATATATGGTCCTTTGTGTCTGCTTCTCTCACCTAGCTTAATGATATCAGGTTCACCTATATTGTGGCATGTATCATTCATTCATTTTTGTGGATGAAAAATATTCCATCGTATGGACACCCCACATTTTGTTTATCCATTCATCAGTTGATAAACATGTAGGTTGCTTCTACTTTTTAGCTGCTATGAATAGTGCTGCTATAAACATTTCATGTACGAGTTCTTGGGTGACCATATGTTTCCATTTCTCTTAGGTGGTCATTTAGGAAAGAAACTGCTGAGTCATATGGTAACTGTGTGTTTAACTTTTTGAGGAATCACCAAACTTTGCCAAAGCAGCTGCAACATGTTATATCCCACCAACAATGTATGAACATTCCAATTTCTCCGTATCTTCACCAACATTTGTTATCGTCTTTTTTATTATAGTCATTCCAGTAAGTGGAAATTGGCAACACATTATTGTTTTGATATGCATTTCCCTGATGGCTAATGATGCTGAGCATTTTTCATGCTCTTATTTGGCTATAACACTTAAATTTCAAAACAAATGTTCCTGTCATTTTCCTGACCCTCCTTATTGAGAACATGGGAGCTCCAGCAAGTTACTCGCTCTTATATAGAGGAGGAGAAGACCTCTGTCGCGGTCGTGCTCAAGACAGAGGCTCAAATACCTGTCCATGGCTACAGAATAAAATCCAAATTCTTTCAAGGTATCCAAAACCCTCAACTATCAATCACTGATTTACTTTTACTCCTCATCCCCTTTTTTTCCCTACATGAAGTTTCCACTCCAACAGAGCAGATCTGTTTATTGTCCCCAGAACACATCACTCATGTTTCCTCCTTTCAATCAGCTGCCAATGGGAATCTCGTTCATAAACTCAAGAGTGTGAGAAATGTCACATCTTCTCACTTCCTATCAATCAACATATTCTATCCCCAACTACTTTCCTGTGAAATTGATGAAAAATTCTGCTTCAGTCATTCTGAGGATTCTCCCAAGTTCTAGAAGAATGTGAAGGTTTCAGGAACTTCCACATTGTCAAAACATGGAGGAGGGGAGACAGAATTTGATGATGAAGATTACCACAAAGACAGCCACCGTTCTGGTTCTCACGGCCCCTTCTGTTTTGGTGCTTCTTCCAGGCATGTCAGAGATACTGCAGTCTGCCCGTGTCTTGCCTAGGCTGCAAGCCCTGTGCCTAGAAGCTGCCATCCCTGTAAGAACCAACCCCTACACATACACACACACATGCACACGCAGAGTTCTGTCACAGGACTATATTCATGGAACCTACAGACTCTCTACTTCTCTGTGAAGAACTTCTTCTTCACACCCCTCACACCCCTCCCCCACATTTGGGAATGGGTAGGTTTCCTCTATGGGTCTGGGAAGTCCTTGGAGCCACTCCTGGGCATCTCTATTTCCTCCCCACCTACTGCTAGTCTCCTAGGGCTTTCTGCTTCCTGACTGCCTCTCTGAGGTAAACTGGCCTGACACACCATGCAAGCAACTACTATATGCCTTCAGAGATTGCAGCGGTATGACTTTCTGTTTCCTTTTATTTGACATAACTCTTTCTAGGATTCCTTGAATGAATCTAAGACTGGGGCATCAGAGAAACAATCTGAAGTGAACATATCATGCTCTACTCAAAGTTCTTTTTCCTGGTTACCATATGTTCTAGCAGTTCCACCTCTAAGTATATATACCAAGAGAAGTAAAAACATGTCCACACAAATATTGGTAAATGAATGTTTATAGCAGCTTATTCATAATAATCAATACAGTAGAAAGAACCCAATTCATGACTCCATTGACTGATGAATGGATAAACAAATTGTGCATTCATACAATGAAACATTATTCAGCCGTAAAAAGGAATGAAGTGCCGATATACGCTACAACATGGGTGAACCTTGAAGATATTATGATAAATGAAAGATACTGGACAAAAAATATCACATATTGTCTGATTGTATTCATATGAGATGTTCAGAATAGGTGGATCCATAGAGACAGAAGGTAGATGAGTGTTTGCTAGGGCTGGAGGAATTGATGGCCAAAGGATACAAGGTTTCTTTCTGGGGCGATGAAAACTTTCTAAATTTCACTGTGGTGATGGTTATACAACTCTGTCATTATACTAAAAACCATTGAATTGTAGCTTTAAATGGGTGAATTGTAATGTATGTAAATTACATATGTCCCAGTAAAGCTGTTAAAAAAAATCTCCCTCTCCCTTCTTCCTTAACCCATTGTCCTTAAACCCAATTTGAATGCTTGTCCTCTCTCTCCCTTAGGATAGGATCCTTCCCATGAGGCCCCTTCATTCTTTGTGAAAATGAAGCCCCACTGGACATTCCAAACATACAAACATTTCTCGATTTTCAACAGGTACACCACTTAGGCTGCCCTCTGGGATCCCAGCTATAAGTGTTGTTACCAAACATTGTTTGAACTTTTCCCCTAGTTTGAAAAGAAGTTAGCATCTAAGAACCTTGAATTCTGCTTTTTCTTTAGCTCTGACATCACTGTTAAGTACTTTCTGTATCACAAGAAGTATCACCAATGTCAATCCACTTCCTCACCTTTGTCTTACTCTGAAGTGTGACCATGGATGTCAAATGCAGGTCTTCTCACACCCCCTGGTGTAAAAACACCAAGAGATGGTTCTACACCTTAGCCACCTAGGTACAATTATTTTTTATGATACTTCATATCTTTGTGCCACATTCACAACGCTGAGCATGAATTGCTTGCAAATGGGGGAAGGTTTGATATTATTGCACAGGAAATATGGCTGGATTCCCCAGAAGGAATTTCATTTTTCCATCGTGGTGGAGAAGTTGGAAGACAGAGAAAGAGTGTAAAAGATGCCCCTTTGATCACCACTATGAAACATGCTGAGCTTACGAAGGGAGCTGAAGAAGACAGTAGCTGGAGGGAACACATATGCCAAGTACTCAGGCCAGAGAAAATGAAAGGTGTGGCATCAGAAGCCAATTTCATGAATGACTGAAGCTTTCAACCAGCACTCTTACAAGGAAATTAGAAGGGAACAAAATAGAGTGAATCAAAGCCTTTTATACCATCAATTGAAAGATTTGGTAATTAAAGTCTGCACAATGAGACAATGCTTAGGCCAGGATGAACAACAAGGCTCCTCCCCCTCCAGCCTTCTCAGCATGGTCCTGCCCGCATCACCTCACCTCTCCCCCAGGCACACAGGACCTTCAGTGGCACTAAGTCAACACTGCTAGAAATAGAGGGAGCCAGATGGCTAAGGCCACCCACAGACTTGGGCTGGAGCAGTCCCAGAGTTTCTTTGAGGGAGAGCTACGTCCCATTCTCTGAAAGCTTTTGGTGAGAGGGGGAAGGGGAGGAAGTCTAGAGTGTTAACCAACGAAATTCCCAAACAGAAAGGGAAGTTCATCTTTACCACGCAAAATACAAGCTAGAGGTTTAGAGACCTATGGATAAACATCACGTGACTTCACAGGTACCCGACAGGCACAGAGGAACCCAGGCCTGGGGGGGGGGGGTGGCGGGGAGTGATCAACAGAGATCTGAGGCTAGAAGCACATTTGCAGCCTGGCCTGCGTCTTCCTGAAAGTCAATGCTCGGCAAAGGGTCAGAACCAGATAGGCCAGCTAAAGGCAAGGCATACCAGAACATAAAAGGTCAGGGCTTTATATATTCCTCCAAATATATAATCCCCTGGATCTCCACTGGTGGATTTAGGGAGCCCAGAGTCTCTCCTTGAACTGCGGCAGGAAACAGATGGTAACAAGAAGCAAGCTGGGCTGACTTCCAGTGCGGCTTTCTAGTCTGATCCTTAACATATTAATAATACATTGCAACATCCTCACATGACAGCAGCCTCACATGCAACAGACCCCATGGCTCTCAGTCCCAGGTTCTGAGGGCTGGATTAAAGATGTGCCTTTCACTTGCCTTCCACTTGACTTTATGTGACCTGTCCCCTGTAGCATATTTCCTTGCTGGAATTTAATTTCAGAAGGGTGAATTCATCATTTAATGCCCTTTTTGTGCCTTATTGATGAGGGCATCATGGGAATAGGGCATAAGGCCATTTGTGAGGTTCTCAAAGGGAACACAATGAATTTCCAGAGTTTCTGGGCTTGAGACACATATTCACCAAAGTTCTGGCAAGGGGTATAGCTCAGTGGTAGAACATTTGACTGCACAAAAGGACTGGCAACCCACACTAAGGCAGAAAAGACCAACTGAATAAACTAGACTCAGGAAGAAAGAACTACATAGTTGAATAAAGAACAGAAACAGGGCATAGGAGATTTGCAAAACCAAAGGGATAGTGCAGGGCCAGACAAGGGGGAATGCTGCTGTGAAATGCTGGTATAAGAGCACTGGGGTCAGACCTCTGCTTTTCCCTGAAGCTCTACTGTGCCTCCTGCTGGCATGGGAACAAGTGGCAGCCCAGCCAGTCTCCCCATGATGAGCAAAGCAACTGGAGTCCTGGCTTCTGGCAGACAATGTTAACGACAACTGACAGGAGGCTCCAAACCCAGGTTTACTGAGAGGTAAGATCACAGACATCTTTAGCACGGCTACCTCAACCCATATGGACACAGGAAGTTCAACAGGCCACCCAGGAGGTAAGGCATCTGTGGTCTTCACACATGTCCTTTTTCTCACGTGTAACCACCTTTTCTGAAAATTGTTTCCCAGTGCCTAATGTTTACCTTCCAATTTCCAGCACAAATGAGATGAATAGCAATGACAAAGACTCTCTTTGACTGAACTTTAGTTGGGCTCCTCTGAGCCCATTTCTCAAGTAGGCCTCGACCTTGGCTTTTGTGTCCTTCCTTGGGGAGCCTAGTTTTAGCAAGAATCCTGCTACATCAACTCCCAAACCTTGATATCTGATCACCCAAGCTCCCCATCTCTGCCCCTGATGACATCTAGTCCTTTCTTGTCCTTAACAAGAGCAACGTCAGGCCAGTTTAACAAGAACCCCCATCCTTGATGTCTCCACTTCGTGATTTTCCATCTGCTGACACCCTTGTTCTGCTCCTTGGCTATATCCCCAGCTACCTTTGCTGCATTCAGAGTTGTGCTCAGTCTCTCTCCCCTCTTGCAATAGAGTTGACTCATGTTACAATAGTCCTGCATAAAGCCTTCCTTACCATTTTAAGGAGCATCTCGTGAAGAACTTTTCTTTTACAGCAACCTCCATCACAGTCTTTTCCAAAAATGCTCTTTTTTCAACAAAGGTAGCAAGCAACCCATAGTTCCCTCATCTTCCATTCAAATAGTCCAATGACCACCACATTTCACACAGACCTTCTTCCCCACCCTCCTGGCAAAGTCTGTCTCTTTTGCCTGAGGAACTGATGGTTTTGCTGATTAATGCAAATGGTACTAAATACCCCGAATGTTTCATTTGAAAGTTAAGTGGAAAAGCAAATTGTGCATTATGTATCTAAAATTACTTTCATTGGAATGGAATTATCAAGTCTTTCTTTAATTAATTTGGTACAGAAGTTTATTGTGAGGGGCTTCTGGGACAGAGCCACTGCTCTGATAAGAGAGTCAAACAACTGCCATTCAAGTGCTTGAAAGCCGGGGTCTTAGAGTTGGGAGGAGCACCTCCCCTGATTCTGTTACCCAGCAACTCACAAATGGGCTGGATTGCAGACAGAAGTCAAAAAGGAAGGCCAGTGATGCCTTGCTTGGTGCCTTCCTCAATTGTAAATGAGAATATTATGGAGATAAGTTGAAAATGAATGTTGGTGGGCTTTGTCAGCCTACTACAGGAGCCAGACGTGTCAGGAAGGTAAATGGATAAATAAAATGAAAGAGACTCAGAGTGAAAGTCTCACCCTTAAGGGGGAAAAAAAAACCATACTTGGAATCTGAAAATCCATTTTCTTTTTAAAAGTGAAGGCTTTTTCACTTCCTAGCAGGGAGGAGATTAATCACTTTGACAACCCTAATCCCACTTTGGTGAACCCTGCCAGCCCTTCCCAGAGCACTGCACACAGATGTAGCACCCAGCCATGGAAGTGGGGTGGGTGTGTGTGTCTCCACCAAAACTTTAGCTGGATCTACCTCTTTAAAGAGTTTGCAATTTTCAAGCTTTTCCTCAAAATATGCTTTTGGTTGTAAAGAATTTCTCAAAATACCTCCCAGGAAGATATTTTAACATACACTTTGCCTTTGGAGAAGATGGAAAACTTTTCCTCTACCTTCTTAAGTTCATGCAATGAGGGCATGCAAATTAAACTAATACTGGACAGATAAACAGGAAAGAGGGAATATGAATTTATTAATTTTACATGCATCAGGGCATCCCAGAAGGAAGTGAATAAGAGGTGAAATTCAGTTTATATACTGATGGGATTCATGACATGCTAACCGAAAATATGGCACCTTGGCATACTGAGTATTTAAAGCTGAAGGAATCTGAGAAAGAGTATGTGCAGGAAGACTTTCTGACTTTTTCCTAAAGCAGGTCATAAAACCCTCATGTGAGAGGTGTTCCCCTTTACGGAGGAAAGGAATAGCCTCATCTCCAAGGTACCCAAGAAGAATCTAAATAAATAAGCTTTGCTATTTCCTCCAGTTTACTACATTTAGCTCATACACTTTTTGGTCCTGACACGGTTTTTCCATGACTGTCCACTCTTCAGCAAACCTAGAAACACTCAGGTTTAACAATTTCCTTGAGTCTTCATTTCCTTATAAAGAGTCCCGTGTCACATAAAACTTATATCATCTGTCTTTTGTCATAGAGGCTCCAGCTAAGCATTTAGAAGAGTAGAGTAAAAAAAAAAAAATACTTTCTGTCCCTGCAATACCATGTTAAAAGGGAATGGGGAGGGCAGTGGGGTACTTCTGAGGGAACAAATGACTTCTTAGAAGGGGTCAAGAGACAGAATGCATGAGGCAGCACAAATGATTTTTTTAAAGGTAAAGGGGCCCTTAGGAGATTAGGTAGGAGACTTGACAGTTTTCTGACAATGTCTGTCTGGGTGTGGTGCCCACTCTCTCTAAGAAAAGAAGATCAGAGTTACTTCCTGGGAGAGGATTTATGACAATTGAGTTCTTTGGGGAGGCTCTGCTTTTAGACAGATAAGGGATTTCAGGAACTCAGATGCCTTCAGCTCAAAACAATTCTTTTGCCAAAGTGGCACATTCCAGGAGTGGCATATCCTGATCTCCTTCACTATGAAAAGATTGTTTTTCCTATTTACAAAGTTAGTATTTTCTTCATTTTGTACATTACTTCTGATTTTTTTTGAACATCAAATTACCAAAATGTCTTCAAGTGAACTTTGACCCTAATCCTAGGAGTTGAATTAGCTGGAAAGGGAGGACTTCTCTATGTCAAATCTGTGAGAAACCTCAGAAAACACCCGGTGCAGAGGTTTCCCAAAGTTTTGTCCTGGACCACTGTCTCCCAGTGAAAGCTGTCATGGACAGCCATTATGCAAACCTGATAAACCGTTCAGGGCAAAGCTGCGGTCTGGGGTGGGATCTTGGAAGGAGACCCCAAGGCTCTAACCCTGCACCATCCCCTTTCCATTTCTTTTTTTTTTATTATTATTTTTTAAATGTTTATTTATTTTTGAGAGAGAGAGACAAAGCACAAAGAGGGGAGGGGCAGAGAGAGAGGGAGACACAGAATCCAAAGCAGTCTCCAGACTCTAAGCTGTAAGCAAAGAGCCTGATGCGGGGCTTAAACTCTCGGACCACAAGATCATGACCTGAGCCAACGACAGAACCGACTGAGCCACCCAGGTACCCCTCCCCTTTCCATTTCTACCAGAGATCATTTGGCAGCAGAGAATAGGTTGCAAACCATTGATCTAGCTCAGGGATTTCTAAACTCTTCTGTGAAGGATAGAGAGGAAATATTCTAGGCTATGTGAGCCAAGAAGAAAAATGGAAGATATTATGTAGATACTTACATGACCATTTAAAATATAACCATTTACCACTGTAAAAAATCATTCTTAAATCAGGGTCACACAAAAACTAGGTGGAACGAAAGACAAATGCTGTAGATTTCACCTATACGAATATGCAGAACAGTCAAAATCATTGAGAGAGAAAGTCCAGTGGTGGGCGCCAGGAGCGGGGAGCGGAGGTAATGGAAAGTTGGTGTTTAATGGGAACAGAGTTTCAATTTTACAAGATGAAGAGAGTGCTGGAGACAGTGCACAACAATATGAATCTCCTGAATACCACTCAACTGCACACTTAAAATGGTTAAGATGGTAAATTTTATGTTCTGTGTATTTTACCACATTTTTTTTTTATTTTTTTAATGTTTATTTATTTTTGAGAGAGTGAGGGAGCATGAGCAGGGGATGGGCAGAGAGAGAGGGAGACACAGAACCTGAAGCAGGCTCCAGGCTCTGAGCTGTCAGCACAGAGCCAGACGTGGGGCTTGAACTCAGGAGCCATGAGATCATGGCCTGAGCTGAAGTTAGATGCTTAACTGACTAAGCCACCCAGGTGCCCCTATTTTACCACAATTTTTAAGAGTTGACAGGAGGGGTGCCTGGGTGGCTCAGGCGGTTGAGCATCTGACTTTGGCTCAGGTCATGATCTCAGGGTTTGTGATTTCACAAACCGCATCAGGCTCACTACTGTCAGTGAGGAGCCCACCTGGGATCCTCTCTCTCTCTCTCTCTCTCTCTCTCTCTCTCTCTCTCTCTCTCTCTCTCTCTCTTTCTCTCTCTCTCTCTCTCTCCTCCCCCTCGCCCACTCGTGCTCTCTCTCAAAAAAAAAAAAAAAAAAAAACACCACAAAGGAGGGGTGGTGGTTGGGGTTGGCAGGAAGAGAAGCCCCAGGATGTGATTATGCTAGTGGTGACACTTAGCTGTATGAGAGGCCACCTGGGTTGAGGCCAGACACTGAGACCCTGAGACAATAAAGCAGCCTGGAGTCACTCCACCTTCAGCCTTTTGTTGTTTAAACTTGTGAGTGAGATGCTTTGCTATTTGCAAGTGAAAGCATCCCAGCTGATAGAGCATTCAGTATATGCTCACTATTAACATTTTATATTAGCTATTCTTCTGCTCCCTCTCTCCCTTTCCCCAAAGCTTCCCATTCCTGGCCTTTTACCTGAACCTTGGACAGCTACCTTCCAAATCTGTGTGCTTTGTGATCACGTCTGAAGGCCTGACTTTTCACCTGTTGCCTGTCATGTGTAGAAAAGAGTGGTAGCTATTGCCTCCTCTCCCCCCATCTGCAAACACTATCCCCACTTCTTTGCTAGGTAGCTCTATCCACATAGAGGTCTCTTGGACAAAATTGTGGGCACATGATTGAGGGCTAGTCAACCGATATCCTCCCCAGGACTTTGACCGAAACTATTGGGGAGAAGGCTCTGTCTCCTGGGGTCTCCAGGAGCTGCTAGTGGCCCCAGTCCCCCGGGCTCCATCACTGTGGCTGGAGTCACCCTGGAGATGGCCACACTCAGCTCTCAGACAGCTCCCATGTGCCCCATCCAAAAGCTGCCCATGTGCCTCAAGGATATGGCAACTCCATGACTTTGAACACAAATGAACAGAAGTAGGATTAATTTTTACTTGAAGCCATGAGCTAAACATAGAAGTTTCCTGGGGAGTTACCAGTCTTGAGCCAAGAATAGTGTGGGCTCAGGAAGAAAGTTCACACTCGACTATGATTCTTTCATCAATTTCATTACTATCAGCATAGCCTTTTGCCACTGCTGTTGCTTCTATCCTTAGAGAAATGGGAGAGGGTGGACAAAGAAAATAAAAGAAGTCCCAATTTTGAAATAAAATGGGATATATCTACTTTCCACTAAGTCTCCTCCCTGACCATCCCTTGCATCAGTTCTGCTCCTCTGAGAAAAGATGTATTAGAGGATGAAGGAGAAAGGGGGAGGGGTGAGTTCAAGGCAAGATGCACTCTGAGAACAAGAGAGGTAAGGATGGGAAGGAAGGAGCATTATACCAACAGTGGGGTTCTGAGAAAGCTTCAGCCAGGCTGGTGCAGAGCCCCAGGACAGAGACTTCCCATCAGAAAGGTCCAACACCGAGCAGTAGGACCAGCCCAGCTCTGGGCACCTGTCATGCTCAATATTGGCTGGGGGGCAGTGTGGGGGAAGACACGGTCTCAGTGAAAACCCAAAAGAGTGGCAACTGATGACTATCCACCAGCTACCTCACACAGCAGGTTCTCTGGCAGGGAGGTCTGAATGGTACACCTCCATGCCAACTACAGCTGTGCCCCAATACTGCTGTCTCCCCTGATTCCCAAATGCTGTATCTCTGCTGCTGCCCTGTCTCCCATCTTTGACAACCATAGCCTGCCCTGCTCCCTAGTTATCTTAGTTTATTAACCATTTCAACAAATACCCATCAGCAAGGAGATATAGGCAATCCACAAAGATAAATTCATTCAACTGTTATCAAGAACTTACCCCCACTGTATATGGGGATACAATGATACATCAGGTCTGTAGTTCAGGAGATTCAAAGCATAGGCTAGGGGTTCTCCACAATGGCTGCACATTAGAATGAGCTGGGAAGTTTTAAACAGGGGCTGGTAAACCGTGGCCTCCCTGCCAAATCCAGCCCACCACCTGTTTTTCTGTGACCCACAAGCTAAGAACGGTTTCTATATTTTTAAATGCTTTCACAAAAATTAAAAGAAAAATATTTCCTAACATGTGAAATTATATGAAATTCAAATTTCAGTGTCCATAAATAAAGTTTTATTGGAACACAGCCATACTCATTCGTTTATCTTTGGCTGCTTTCATGCTATAATGGCAGAGCTGGGTAGTTGCAATGGGGAAACCATATGGCCCACAAGCCTAGAATATTTACTTATCTGGCACTTTACAAAAGAAATTTGCCAAGCTCTGAGCTAAGGCACTGCAATTGTCCACAGGATTTTGCTGCTGGAAGCTTCCTGGGACATTACTGAAAGCAGCTTTGGAGGTACCCCAAACCAGGTGCAGAAGCCAGACTACATTATGGGCCCCCATGTTCCTGACCCCCTCGGGTGCCTGATAAATACTGAATCCTGCTGACCGAGAAGACAGGAAATGACAGATCTCATGTTGACAATCCTCTTTGTGGCCTGTATTTTAAGAAAAGTCCAGTCTTTTAACTAACTTGAAGTAAAAAATATTCTGAACTCCTCTGGAAGGGAATGTTTATACTACTTACTCTCCTAAATAAATACATTCTTCCCTGTTCCTAGATCTGGTCCTTCAAAGCCTAACTTCACTCCCTCTGCCAATTCCTTGAGGCACATCTCCCTTTTCTTGTCTTTCCATCTTTGCTCCTCAGGTTCTACCTGGGACGTATAATCTGAACAGAACCTTTAACAATATGTAACGCTGACATAGCTTTAAAATCACAATCAGGGGGCACCTGGATGTCTCATTTGGTAGAGCGTGCAACCCTTGATATCGAGATCGTGAGTTTGAGCCCCACATTGGGGGTAGAGTTTACTTTAAAAACATTTAAAAATAAAAATAAAATAAATCATGATCATAACTTATCACATAAACATAATAAAAGGAAGGGTCTTGTTTTATTTAAATCCAATATAGATCCAGCCCTAAGAATATGGTCGGGTTGGGAAGACAGGAAATGTATATAAATAAGGAACATACATGTCATAGAGGCTTAAAATCCACCATATGGCCACCCAATACCACACACAGTGAGAGTGCACAGGCTCTCCATTCTGTCCCTTTGCTGTTTTCTGAGTTCTAAAAAGGGACTTCCAGGTCGAGCCCAGAATTGTCCCCAATACTAACAGCCCTTAACTGCTCATTTCATACCATAATTGCCTGCCTTGGTGTTCTTTGTTTTTCTCAGCAAATGATTTGGAGCTCTCTCCACTGCCATCTGCATTTTCTCTTTGTGACAGTCTGCATAGCCCTCCTGATAGAGAACTACTCTGTGTTTTTGTTTCAGTGATAATCTTTAAAAAATTTCCTTTGCCAGTTATAATAAGAAAACCTCTCTATAACAGCAATAATCAGCCTGGAAAGTGAAAAATTTCCACAGAGTCAGAGATTCGTTTTTAAGATAGCCTTTCTCAAAACAGGGTGTGAGGATGAACTTCTTTTTTAAATTGTGGTAAAATATATATAACATAAAGTTTACCACCTTAACTATTTTCTTATGTTTATTTATTTATTTTGGGAGAGAGAGAGAGCACACACACAAGCAAGGGAGGGGCAGAGAGAGGGAGAGAGAAGATCCCAAGCAGGCTCCATGGCATCAGCATGGAGTCCACTGTGGGGCTCAAACCCATGAACCCTGAGATCATGACCTGAGCTGAAATCAAGAGTTGGACACTCAACTGGCTAAGCCACCCAGGTGCCCCTACCACTGTAACCGGTTTTACATGTACAGTTCAGTAGTGTTAAGTACATTCATTACGTTGTGCAACCAATCTCCAGAACTCTTTACATTGCAAACCTGAAATCCTATACTTGTTAAACAACACAATGCCCAGCCCAGCCCCTGGCAATCACCACTTTACTTTCTGTTTCTATGAATTTGATTACTCTAGGTTCCCCATATAAGTGGAATCATACAGTATTTGTCCTTTTGTGACTCGTTTCTTTAACTTAGAATAACATCCTCAAGGTTCATCCACACTGTAACACATATTAGAATTTCCTTCATTGTTTTTATTTTTGTATTCTTTTTTTAATGTTTATTTATTTTTTATTTTTTTTCAACGTTTTTTTTTTTTTTTTAATTTTTGGGACAGAGAGAGACAGAGCATGAACGGGGGAGGGGCAGAGAGAGAGGGAGACACAGAATCGGAAACAGGCTCCAGGCTCCGAGCCATCAGCCCAGAGCCTGACGCGGGGCTCGAACTCACGGACCGCGAGATCGTGACCTGGCTGAAGTCGGATGCTTAACCGACTGCGCCACCCAGGCGCCCCCACTGTTTATTTATTTTTTAGAGACAGAGAGCCAGCTGGGGAGGGGCAGAGAGGGAGACAGAGGATCCAAAGCAGAATCCGTGCTATCAGCACAGAGCCCAATACAGGACCTGAAGTCACAAATTGTGAGATCATGACCCAAGCAGAAGTCAAACGCTCAACCCACTGAGCCACCCTGGTGCCCGTCCTTCATTTTTAAGGCTGAATAGTATTCTGTTGCATGGATATATCACAATTTTTTATCCAATCATTTGTCAGTAGATGCTTAGATTGCTTCCACCGTTGGACAATTGGGAACAATGTTGCTAAGAACATGGAGGTACAAATCTCTTGGAGACCCTCCTTCCAGTTCTTTCTGGTATATACCCAGAAAGGGAGTTGCTGAATCATATGGTGAATCTATGATTAACCTTTCTGAGGAACCTCCATACCGTCTTCCATAGTGGCTATACCATTTTACATTCCCACCAACAATGAACAACTGTTCCAATTTCTCCACATGAGGAAGAATTCTTGGGGAGGCATCTGTCTTTTCTATAATTGGATGTGAGGTGTAATGTAAAAATGCATATTTTCCCATGTGAACATGGGAATATGGAAGTGCTTAAAGAATCCATCAACACCAAGAAGACTGGAATGCTTAGAGTCCTCAAGGACTTTAAAATCTTAATTGTTGGTGGTAAGTATAAAGATATATTAAGAAGTGTTGGGATGGAAATATGAGCCCTGGAAAGGCTAACCTAAGAGGTCTCTTTTTTAAAACTCTAGCTATTCATCATGGTGGTGGGCAGTTATGGGAGAAGATGGAGGTGGTGAAGGAGGTTGGAGGAGGTGAGATACAAACTGAAAGAGCCCATCAATAATCTCTTCTCTAACCACATTTGAGTCAGGGTATGGCGGGAAGTGACAAAATGTCACCATACACCATGACATCAACAAAATCTACAATATGTACATCTGGACATTTTCTGTAGCTGAGGGGGCCTTTTTCCCATAAAAAGGGGGAATTGAGTCTCTCTTACCAGAAATAATAATACAAAGTAGAAAGTGGGCAGTGACGCAGAAGAAAAATGAATTAATAAAGGGAATTATTTGTTGAGTGCTTTCCCTGTGCCAGACACCATCCTAGTACTTTTAATATGGTTAGTTTTGCTCACCTCAAACCTCCAGGAGGACACTGATTATGCTCATCTTATGATGAGAAAAGAAAATGAAGGTACAGTGATCAAAAGTAACTTGCTCAAAGAAGACAGATCACTAGCAGGTGTCCAGGAGCACCTAGCAGAGCCCAGATGTCTAACATGTCACATCACCTCCCACAAGAAGACTTGGTGGTGTTCAGAGGAGGAGGCCTTACCTCATGGTAGGGTAGTCAGGGAAGTCTTCATGGGTTGTGAACGATGACAGATTTTTAGGCTTTGGATGATTAGAAATTAGGAGAGAAAAACATTCATAATGAAGGAATAAACATAAAAATGGCAAACAATTATCTTTTTCTCTCTGGTTTCTTTTTGAATACAAGAGGGAAGTGGGACCTCTCTTCCCAGTGCCCATGACAATTCTTTGCTCATTTGAGGGAAGCAGGTGACCTACAGTCGTAGTGCCAACACAGACAGAACAGAACTGAGATATACTAGAGATCGCATTGGAAAACAGCTTGGAAGCCTTCACCTGGACTTTCCAGTGATTTGAACTGATGCATTTGCGTCTTTTGGTTAAGGTAGTTTGAGGTTTGTATGTTCTAACTCGCCGATGAAAGAGCACTGAAGAACATAAGAACCACCAAAGAACAGAAAGCAACCAGTTATGATAGGAAAATTCCACTCCAAAGTCTTCAGCACAGAACACATCTTCCATCCCCTCCTGCTGGCCCCACCTAGCCTGGAATTGGTGCTTGACAAGGGAAGTTGCTTTGGGCATGACAAGGAGAAAATGTAAGGAATTCCTGGGACATCCCAGCAATGGCTGAGAAGCAAACAAGCACACCCTTCTTTCCTTAGGCTTCCAGAAGCCATCCTGCTAGTGGGGCCTATTTGCCAGGCATGTCCCCAAATCAGACAGGTTCAGAGCAGCCATACCCTGGCAAGCAACTGCAAAGTTGACGATACACATATTTAATTCGGTATTGACATTAGTTTTTACATTAATGAAAGGAAAAGGTATGCCCTCTGGGAATATTTTTAGAAACACTTAAGAGAACAAAGCACATGATGGACTTTGTTGAGAGAAAAAAAAATGAAATGGAAAACCCACAATCTTTTCAATGCTCTGGTTCTCAAAGAGCGATCCCTGGGTGACAGCATGAGCAAGATCTGGGAATTTGCTAGAGATGCAAATCCTTGGGTCTTGGCAATCTTTATTATAACAAACCCTGCAGGTGATTTGATGTCCATTTGAATGCATTTGGGAACCACAAGAAAATTTTTTGTGTGTGATTCCTTCCATAAACACATCTTTGTTTTTTGATGCTCTATGTTTTAAGACAGTCTGATTCTGCATCAAACAAACATATTATTACATTTCACAGACGGAAGTGTTAAGGCTAGTTGGGAGCAAAGGAGTCCTGCAAACATTCCCTTTTGCAGCTCTCTCAATTTATTCCAGTACCCCTATTGCATACAACAGGCACAGCTCCAGGAATGTCAACAGCTGGGGAGGACATTTCTAAATGTCTATCTTTCTGCTCAAGTCATCAAAAGCAGGACTATCAGTCCTTCACATTTTAGGGGAAACATTCCCTCCCCCTAAAGGCAGGGACATTAAAAAGTCTCTGTAGTAGTACATGAGCAAGAAAAAAGCACAGTATTTTTCCAGTAAGTTGTGGAAGAAACAGAATTGGGACGGAAGTGGAGAGGAAAGGCTACAAAAACAGGGAGGGAGTGTTCAATTTTAAAGTTGAGGAAATGTCTCTTAACTCCTTCCCTTCCATTCGGTATCAACTCCCAACCCCTCAAAAGAAGGGACTTTGGAAGGGAACGGCAACCTAAAGATGAACAAGTTAAAAACAAAGGTGGGGTCCAACTTAGGGTTTTAGAATCTCTGAGGGAAGGAAACCAAACCAGATTCCCCGAAGCAAGATGGTGGCTCTCTCTGACAGGCAGCACTGGCTTTCGGGCTTTCCTGCCATCTCTCAGAGCCCCCCCACCCCACTGTCCTGTATCTGTCATCTTTGATTTTCTTTCTGGATGGAGCAAAAAAGAGGCTCTCTCATTCTCATTCTGCTCATTGCCTCCCTAGGAGCAATGCCAGGGTTTTGCTATGGAGACCAAAAAGTAAATCTTCTCCTTTCTCTACTAATGTGTGGAAAACTGAGGTAAAGGTAGATCACTAACTGTTTTGGCAGGTCAGTACCCACCTTACAGATGTGTGACTCGGCACACAAATCAGTGGAAATCTAATAGAAATAAAAGACAATGCATTCAAAATGGTTTTCCGATAAACAGCCCAAGTTTAAGGATAAAAGAGGTACATCTGATTGACCACCAAATTCCAGTCAGTTCCCCTCACTCCATGCCACCATCTGAATACCCTTGGGCTGCCTACAAAATGGCATCAATCAGCCAAGGTCAGTCAGTGCCAGACATACATCCCTTAGCTGGGCTGAGCAAGCTGGCCCCATCTTACCTTCAGATGGAGGTAAGGTGATTCAAACAGCCCCATTCCTGGAGGAGGAGTTGGGACCCTTGCCCCCTACCATTAGCCCCACCAAGGTGGTACCATGGGAAGAGGACAAGCACTCCTCTTCCTTCTAAATCAAAGCTGAACAGCACCCACACTCACAGACTGTCACCTCCTCTGATGGAAGTAACCAAGCTTTTCACCTCTCAAAGCTTTTCTGAGCTTTTAACTATGCACATATGGACAGAAATTGGCAATTTCTACCTTCACAGTCTTGATGCTGGGTTCCCTCCCCAAATGAGTGTGGCTGTGACCTTCTCTGTTCCTCCAACTTCCTGTCAAAATGGCTGTCTCCCACTAGGGAATGAGCAGAGCTCCCTAAAGTGTTCCCGGATGTTTTGTGCCTTGGCAGAAGGGATCAAGTATAAAGTGTTGGCTTCTAAAAAGAGGCTGGGCCAGAGTTCATGGGCATGGCCATATCCCAACTCCACCAAGGCTTTGGTGCTATTGTGACAGGGCAATGGCTGCTTTTCCTCACAAGACCTCCTTGCCCAGTGGAGAGATCCTGGTCCCTCTGGCTTCTTCCAGTTCCTGCCACATCTCAGCGCCTGGAACAGACCTCCACAGTGGCCCTCTCTGCCTTATCTTTAAGGATGCAAGACACACTGACTCAGAGTATAAGCCAAATTTTTTATAAAGGGAAAGACAAATTTTAAAAGGGAGGGAGAATGAACCCATGGATTTTTTTCATCCTTTGCTGCCACTGAACTGCACAAAAATAAAGGTGATCAATTTCCAGACCTCCTGGATATGATCACAACTTGCCTTCTGCCTGGAAACTCTGCCTCCAGAGTGTTATTGAAAAAAGAGAGAGAAAAAAGGATACCAAAACCCAATTGTCCCTGGAGAAGGGGGCTGTCTCCAGATGGCTCTGGGCAGGCAGTGATGGGGTGGAAGGTGCAACTGCCCCAAGCAGATTCTCGCCTGAGCTGGCGACAAGAGCCACTCAGCATCCTATCGCACTGTCATCAATCATGAACGTGGAAAAACTTTCAGTGCTAGAGTTTATTATCAACTCTTAATGAAAATATATGGGTTTCACAAAATAGTCTGAAAAGTGCACAGTGTCTGAATGTGAAATGGCAGAATTGTTTGATTAGGTGCTAGGGCAAAAGTGATTGCCTGACTATAGCTGGGAGCAGTGAGGAGCCACACCACGGCACCGTCAGAAGATAATGACGTCTTTGCAGCTCCAGTATGGATGGGAGCAGCCTGCTCTACGAGGTACCAAGAGGCTAGGCTCACATAAAATTCATAAAAATAAGCAGGCTTTTATGTGGAATACTTGCCTGGCTCTGCAAAGAGCCCTCGACAATACAAGTATCATTCAATCCTTCCAACCAGGCAGAACAGCTGGAAGCATTATCCTCATTTTACAAATGAGAAAACTGAGACTCAGGGTCATTAAGTAACCTGACAGAGTCTCACTAGGATTCAAACCCAGGTCTGTGTGGTGCTAAAAGCCTGGGTTCCTAATAAGGAAGTGGTGCTTTTCCTGTAAAGGGCCGGAGACAGTTGGGTTTGTGTCTTTACAATTCTTTAAAAAAGAATGAGCTTAGGATGGGCTTTGTTCTGTGACAGTACGAAACCAGGTCACCTGCCAGATTTGGCTCACGGGCCCTGGTTCGCTGAGCCCTGCTTTTAATCATTGTACCATGCTTCCATCTGACTTGCAACTTTGGGCAAGCACTTCTCCTCTGGGTTACAGGTGCTTCTGTGGAATGGGTCGAAAAGCAAGCACGAAATGGGAAACTAGGAAATGGGAGAGTGGCCTTAAGTCAACTTCCCAGCACTCTGGGAATCTTAATATTTGCCACAGTAACTACACCAGGGGTGTCTTCCTGGTTTTCCTTTAGGTAAATCCTTCCCAAATCCAAGGGTGTGATCATCAAACAGCAAGTGGCTTCAAATCCTTTCTCGAACAGGGTGAGTCTAATTGAATAAACATAAACAAACAGTACAAAATAACGCCTAGCTTATTGTGAAAAGAGGGACATAATTTACTAACTTTAATCTACAACTTCTCACCTTTAATGACTTTAATGGATAAGGCCAATTTTAAACTCAGGAAGCATAGGATAAAGAAAGGCACTAATTCATTGAATGTTTAGTATGTGCATCTTATCTTGAATTGCTCTCCCTCTACCTTCAGGGGTGACAGAGCTCTTTCAATCATAATATTGGTTGAATTTTTAATTTTAAGGATGATTTTTCCCCATCCTCACATTTATGTTCTCAACAGATGAACTGGGTGGGGGTGGGCAGAGAGAAAAGTACTTCTTCAATCATCAAACTCTGTTCCTTCAGTCTGAAAGAGCCAATTTAAGAAAATAGATGATCAGAGGAATGTTGGTTGTCTTAGGCCCATATTTGTGAACAGATCACTAGCAAAAGGGATGGAAATTCCAGGCCTCTCTTCCGGAACTGAGGTTGTTTGGGGGCCAGGTTAGGTTTGCTTTGGTTAAGAAATTATCTTGACATCTTCATGTTTCATGTCTCTTATGGTCCACTGGGGACTCTGCTCAACATCATCCACACAGTGGGACCCAGACTGAAGAAGCCACTACAGTCTGGAGCAATGCTGGTCACGATAGTAGAGGAAAAGAGAGTTCTGGAACATCTAGCACTGACAATTCAATTCTTCAGCCTGGAAGTAACATATATCACCTCCATTTACAACCTATCAGCCAGGACTAAGCATATTGCCCCACTCAACTACAAGGGAACCATGTGCCCAGGAGAGAGAATCAGAAACATTTGGAAATAGCACCAGTAACTACCACAGGAATCAGTCAGTGCTACTACATAAAAGGGAGGAAAGGGAATGAGTGTTGAGAAAAGCCAAGCATATTCTATATTACCAGTTACAGAGAAAGAAATAGAAGTTCAGAGAGAAAAATAAATATCCCAGAAGAGAAAAAAGAGACCATGAAAAGACCAGCCTAGTAGGTCTGACATTTGAATAACAGGAGTTCCCAGAATGAGAGAACAAAGAAAATGGAGAGAAGGAAATTACTCAAGAAAGTAATTCCAGAAGATTTCTAAGAACTGAAAGCATGTATTTCTATATTGAAGGAAATTGTCAAATGCCAAGTGTAAAGACTGAAACGATATCATAGCAAGGTATTAGCACCCTAAAATTCTGGAACACCAAAGAAAAGACTCTATAAGCTTCCAGAAAGAAAAGTTCAAAACCTAGTTTCATATGAATGATTTGTATACAAGATTCTGAATGGTATGAGGTTTCTCAACAATGCTGAAAACAAGATGATAATGGGTCAAAGCTTTCAAAGCTAACCTTCTATACCCCATCAAATTCTCAGTCAGCTGTCTGGGTAAAATAAAACATAGCCCAGATGTGCAGAGCCCAGAAGATGGCGAAGGGAAGTTTCAGGGTGACAGCTTGAGAGACAGCAGCCACAGCTAGAAGTAGCCAATCCCGAATAAAGCAAGTCAGAGGGACCCAAGGTGGGTTCTTAAAGAAGATTAAATTAATAAAATGTCTAATGTTTTGAAAGAGATGTGTGTACCTGGGGGAAAGTTGAGGGTTGTACTAATATGTACATGAAAACCAAACAAATTTTTAAGTCAATTATTAACTCTAGGCAATACAAGATATTAGGCAAAAGAACAAAAATAATCACAGGCTACTACATGGATTGGGTATAATAGCATTCTCATAATCAGAATGATGCAAATCCTATATGTAGCTCAAAAAAATTACAATAGTAGCTCAAAAAAATTACAATAGAATCACATGGGGAGTGGGGCGCGTGGGTGGTTCAGTTGGTTGACCATCTGACTCTTGATTTCATCTCAGGTCATGATCCCAGGATCATGGGATCAAGCCCTGAGTTGGGCTCCATACTGAGTGTGGTCCCTGCTTGGGATTCTCTCTCCCTCTGCCCCTCTACCCTGCTCATGCTCTCTCTTTCTTCTCTTTAAAAAAAATTAAATTTAAAAAGTTGTTTTTAATTTTTAAAATTACTCACATGGGGAAGATGAAAGACTGGGTGGCAGGGGTTTGTGTGATGGAGGCAGAACAGTGAACATGAGCTAAATCTTTATCTTCCCCCATACCAGTCAATAGATAATGGCTAAAACTGGGTGGAAATTTTTAAAAACAGTACTGTAAACAGGGTATTTAGAGATATAGAAGTAGATGCTGAAGAATCAACTGAAATAGTTGAAGTGGTCGCTTGAGGAGCAGGGAATGGTGACAGATGCACAAGGGATGGCTATTTTTTGCAATAAGAACTATTTGATTCTGTGTACCACACACACTTTGATAAAATAAAAACCAAAATTAAAAAAAAATACTAGAGAGGAAATAATAGACTATTCAATAGAGTATTGTAATCCGAAGATGTAAAAGATCTGTATGCTGAAAACTACAGAAAACTTATGAAAGAAATTGAAGAAGACACAAAGAAATGGAAAAACATTCCATGCTCATGGATAGGAAGAAAAAATATTATTAAAATGTAAATACTACCCAAAGCAATCTACACATTCAATGCAATCCCACTCAAAATTGCACTAGCATTCTTCTCAGAGCTCAAACAAACAATCCTAAAATTTGTATGGAACCACAAAAGACTCCAGATAGCCAAAGTAATGTTAGAAAAGAAAACCAAAGTGGGAGGCATCACAATCCCAGCATTTAGCCTCTACTACAAAGCTGTAATCATCAAGAGAGTATGGTATTGGCACAACGACAGACACGTAGACCAATGGAATAGAACGGAGAATTCAGAATTAGACCCACAAATGTATGGCCAACTAATTTTTGACAAAGCAGGAAAGAGTAGCCAATTGATAAAAGACAGTCTCTTTAGCAAAGGAAACAATCAACTAAAGTAAAAGGCAACCGATAGAATGGGAAAAGATTTATCAGATGTATCAGATTTTATCTGATGTATCAGATAAAGGGTTAGTATTCAAAATCTATAAAGAACTTACCAAACTTAACAACTGAAAAACAAATAATCCAGTGAAGAAATGGGCAGAAGACATGAATAGACACTTTTCCAAAGAAGACATCCAGCTGGCCAGCAGACACATGAAAAGACGCTCAACATCACACATCGTCAGGGAAATACAAATCAAAACCACGTTGAGATACCACCTCACACCAGTTAGAGTGGCTAAAATGAACAACTCAGGAAACAACAGATATCGGCTAGGATGTGGAGAAATGGGAACCTTCCACTAGTGGTGGGAATGCAAACTGGTGCAGCCACTCTGGAAAACAGTGTAGAGGTTCCTCAAAAAATTAAAAACAGAATTACCCTACAATCTAGCAATAACACTACTAGGAATTTATCCAAAGGATACAGGAATGCTGATTCATAGGGGCACATGTACCCCAATGTCTATAGCTTTCAACAATAGCCAAATTATGGAAAGAACATAAAAGTCCATCAACTGATGAATGGATAAATATGTAATTTATATGTACAATGGAATACTACTTGGCAATGAGAAAGAATGAAATCCTGCCATTTGCAACAATGTAGATGGAACTGGAGGGTATTATGCTAAGTGAAATAAGTCAGCCAGAGAAAGACAGATATCATATGTTTTCACTCCTATGTGAAACTCGAAGACTTAACAGAAGACCATGGGTGAAGGGAAGGGGGAAAACAATGTAGTTTCAGACAGGGAGGTAAACCATAAGAGACTCTTAAATACAGAGAACTGAGGGTTGATGGCAGGGGAGGTGGAGGAGAGGGGAAAATGGGTGATGGACATTGAGGAGGGCACTTGCTGGGATGAGCACTGGGTGTTGTACATCAGCGATGAATCACAGGAATCTACCCCCAAAACCAAGAGCACACTGTGTGTTAGCCAACTTGACAATAAATTATATTTATTTAATTTTTTAAATTTTTTTAATGTTTATTTATTTTTGCCAGGGAGAGAGACAGAGCATGAGCAGGGGAGGGGCAGAGACAGGAAGACACAGAATTTGAAGCAGGCTCCAGGCTCTGAGCTGTCAGCACAGAGCCCGACGCGGAGCTCAAACTCACAGATCATGAGATCATGACCTGAGCCAAAGTCAGACACTCAACCAACTGAGCCACCCAGGCGACCCTGACAATAAATTATATTTAAAAAATAAATAAGTAAGTAGTGTTGTAACAATAGAGGAGAAATTTAAATCATTGACAGTCTCTTCTGCTACAACAGGAATCTCTATCACACAAATTAGCTCAAACACTAGTGGTAAATAAAGAAATCAAGTCAGTATCATGTGGAACTAATTTTCAGAGTCAGTGTTTCCCACCAAGCTTAAGTGTTTGCAGTCAAGTACTAGCAGCTGACCACAACATATGCTAAAACACCTCCATACACAATCTGCAAAGGAAGGCTATTCTGTACACAGTGCCTGTTCACTCTACGTTTTTCTCCTGGCTTAGTTTGATAACAAGCTCGTTATGAGGTTCCCCCAATCTTTGTACACTATCCATTATTGCTGTACTTAGCAGCCTCAATCTTTTCTCACTCCCCTATCAGGCTATGCTCATTTTTTATTTCTTAGGTAGAGTTCTATATTTGTTATAATATATCATTATTTATTGCACAATTAAACTGTCTTTTAAACTATGCTGGTAGCTTTATTAGGATTCTTACTGTATTTTTAGTACTCTGGTTATAAAGCAACTTAGGTTTTGAGTGTTCTTCCCTTGATTTTATTTTTTTTCCATAAGCCCTGCCCTTTTTAGTGTATGATTTTGCAGAATATGAGGGTTTTCAGGAAAATTTTATTGTGTTATAACAGAAATGCATGTACGTACTATCATATACAAATGATTTAAATTCTAAGCATTCTTTTAAGTTATAAAAAAAACTGAGCAGTAGACAGAATTCTGAGATGACCCCCAAGATTCCCCTAGCCTGGTATAACAAACCCTGTATTGCCTCTTCCCCTTGAGTGTGGATAGGACCTGTGAATATGGTGAATATCACTCCTATTACAAGTGGCAAAGGCAAAGAGATTTTTGCAGATATGATTAAGAACATTAACCAGTGACTTTGAGGTAATCAAAAGGGAAATTACCCTGAGTGGGCCTGCCCTAATCAGGTGAGCCTCTGGAAGACAATGTAGAGGTCAAAGACATGATGCCTCAGAGATTCTCTGTCTGGCCTTGAAGAAGCAAGCCACCATGCATTCCACTGCTGCAAAGAAGTGAATTCTGCCAAGGGAGCCTGGAAGATGATGCTGAGCGTCAGATGAGACCCCAGCCCCAGATGATATCTGAATTGCAGCCCTGTGAGACTGAGCAGAGGACTCAGCTAGCCAGGCCTGGACTTGTGATCCAGAGAAATCCAGTAATAAATCTATGTTCTTTATATCTGCTATGTTAGCAGTAATGTCACACAGCAATAGAAAACTATACATATAGAAACAAGTTATTTTGAGTCCTCCTACTCCTTTAATTATCTTAGTTTGAAGTGGAATTCCCCACAGAAGACAAGGAGCCCAGAATCCATAAGAAAGAATTTTGAATGGTTGGATTTCCTAATATTTTAAGCTGCTAGATGATAACAGTCACCATGAATAATTTCAAATGCCAATACCATGCGAAATGAAAATATTTCCAGCACACATAGCTTAATCACAGAGGGTATGGACTCAGCTGTGAATAGAGAGACCCACAGTCTCTGTCATGACATAAGCCATCATGTGTACAGCCCTGTGATAGGCATGATGAAGGGCAGGGGCAGGCATGGATGATGCAGAATATACTGAAAGCTTTTCTTACCATCCTGACTGAGAAGCCGAGTCAGAGTTGGGCTCCCGGTATCTCGAATTCAGAGCTGGAACTTCAAGTGTGTTTTTCCATAGAAATAATGACTTAGTAGCCTATTGGATCTAGAGCATAGCAGACACTCCATCTGCAGGTGGGCATAAAGGAAATCCCCCTGCAACTCCAACCAGAGGTGGTGAGAAGTGAAACTTTCTGCTCAAGTGACAGGAATAAATTCCCTACAATAGACAAGGACATTAGAGCCACACAGCCATTTGACTTTTCTTTTTCACCTAAAATTCAGTAATATTTAAATGCACTGGAATGTACACGATAGGGACCCCCAGTTAACCAGAGATTTGGCATGGTATCTCTTCCTTCTATTCAAGGAAGATATAAATCTAATAGAAAACAAAATCCAATATCTAGGCTTGGTTGTTTAAAACATGCCTCTTCAAGAAAAGTCCTGGGTACAGTATACACTCTTTTGTTTTCCTCCATATTCACAATGACAGCCTGAACTGTGAGTTTTAATGATCACAACAATCACCCCAGAAATTTGGACAAATGTAATCAGCAAAAATTAACTTCTGCTCCATGGATTGTATTTATGAAGGCAGGACACCAGACACAAATATTTAGGAGAGATTTTTTTTTTAACACTGTCAGTTATCTTGGGGACATACACCTAACCTTTGGAAGCTGATATTTAGGAGTAAAGAGTTATACTCCCAGACAGTTTCCCAAATGATGCCAGCGGGAGAAGCAGAATCCAGGCTGTGTAAGAACCTGCTGGGTGGCATTTCTGGAATGTGGGCTGTAAACATGTTGAACAAAAAGGAAAAGGTAATTATCCAAATAATTTAGGCTTGTTCCAAAACTCTCACATGAAATAACCAGATAATTGCAAAGGATTTATCTTATATTCTGGGAGTTTGGGGGATGTGTGTGTGAGTCATTAATATGAATTTTCCCATTGTCCACTTCCATTTACTTGTGTGGAGCTCTTCTAAGGACAAGAAGATACCACCACAGAACTCCAAGAAAGTGTGTTGGCAATGAAGCCTGCAATCACAGATACAGGCCCCACGGCCAGGAGGAACAGCACTGGCCAAATGGACAGCCGGTGACTCCTTCATTTAAAGACCATACAGATCAGACACAGCTCTTTCTGGCCCTGTCAGTGGCAGCTCTGTTTTTTAGAGCCCAATCAAGAAATTAATGGGAATCTGTAGGATGCCTCAAGACCAGCGCTTGGCAGCATGCAGGGCAATAATTATGCTCAATTACAGCCTAGCATGTGGTTTCTGGAATCATAAATATCTCACATCAAACTAATCTCTAAGGAAAAGAAGAACCTATTTTGGCTTTTTTTTGTACTGCAAAATATTAATTTCAAGTTTAGTCTCCAGAGGGCTTCCACCATTTCAGGTTTGTCACCAGTTTCCATTAATTCCGAGAATTAAGGCATTAAGTGATGGCATCCATGTCTTCAGGGAACTTCAAGGCCCATCCTGATTCAGGGATGAACCAAAGATTCTGACTGCCCCATCTTAAGGAAATGGATCTCCACCGAGGTATGATGAGAAAAAAATGGAACCAAAGCTCAGAGGTGTCCACACAGAAAATGCCCTCATTCAGTAGTGAGTTCATTTTAATTTTAAGGTCTCAGCCAAGCCTGCTCATTTGTTCCTTCTTGTGATCACAAACTCACCAGCTGTTTTGTAAAAGAATAGAGGAAGCCAAGCCAAACAAAACAAGAGAAGCAGAGGGACAGCAAGGTGGGCAGATGCAGAGGCATGTGCTTCCTAACCAGAGGCAGCCTTCTCCCTGACTGAGACTCTACGCACCCAGGAGCGAGTCCAAAGGCTGAGTGAGGGCTGACATGCATTTCAAGAATTTATTCATGCTCTGTGATATTAATGTCTCAAAAACATTAGCTTCTTGGTTTCCATTTCTCAAAATGTGTTTATCCTGTTAAAAACAAGACAACAGGCCCCAAATGGAGTCATTCATGCTAAGCCCCACATCACCAAGCTGAGACTGAACTTAATTATAGTGTTGGCTGTCCCAGAAATGGAATCTTAAACCAGCCAATCAGGAATTGCCTGAGCAGTACTTGTTAGGTAATCTGCCCCATCGGCCTCTGCCATTCCCTAAAGTGAAGTGACCTTGCAATAACTAGTTAGCTTTTTCACCCAGCATAATTTCCTTGTTCTTGCTCCCTTCTGCCTATAAAAGTCTTTTATTTTGTACAGCACCTCAGAGCTCCTTTCTGTATGCTAGACTGGATGCTACCCAACTCATGAATCATCAGATAAAGCCAATGAGATCTTCAAAATTTATTCAGTTGGATTTTGTTTTTTTTAACAATACTCACATATCTCAAGAGATTCCAATTTGGGCTGATTTATCCAGGAAGTCCCTGATTTCTCCGTAACACTGGGAAGCATAATTCAGCCAGATGCAGGAAAGTCTGATATGGAGGAGAGGACGAGGGAGGGGAAAAACTCTGGCCAGGAAATCGACATCAAGTAAATTACACAAATGACCAGTAATATACAATGAAATAACTATAAATGTCTACAAAATTAAAAGAGCAAAATTATGGTTCTATCCTTATAAAATTGTCATAAATGAACCGAATATATTGATTATCCAAAGGGCCCCAATGTTCCATAAAATGTTATACAGATCATAACTCTATTTTAAATTTGATATAAAATTAATATGCCAGTTTTAAGCATTAAACATTTGATCTACCTTTCTAGAATTAAGAATGAGTTGGAGGATCCATTTAGATGTCCTGAGACAAGGAAAAAAATTTCAACTTTGAATGACTGGAACATACCTTTCTTTTCTTCCATAAACCACCTACTAGCAAAGGGAGTCCCCAAATCCGACCAATGACTAAGCAAGTGCTTTGAAAAACACACCCTGCGGTTCCACAGCTCACCACTAGGTGACATGGAACATTCAAGAGGCTCAGAAAACTCAAAGGGAAGTCTAAATTTATAAGTCTGATTTGAATCTGAAAATAATTCCAGGCTAAAAGACCAAGATTTCTCATATTAATTGTTTATAAAGTAAAGCATGTCTACTATCCTTTGCCTGCTGCCCAGAGATTGTCTCTGTTTGAGGGGCCTCTAGAAAACCTTTTGTTTAAAGCTAAAAGTCATGCAGTTAGTGGCGGCTGGCTGGGGCAGCTAGGGAACAAAGACTGTCCACCTAAAAGGACCAAGAGAACCACTGTTGGGGGGATGGGGGCAGGGGGCATGTGTAATTTGGACTCCTGATACTCTTGAAAATGTGTCATTAAGGAAATCTGACTTCTGAGGTATTGGCCATGCATCAGGAAAGGCTGGTGCTAAGTACGATGAATAATTTCTCCCCCAAGTGAAATGGAGAGCTGATGTCATTGGTCTGAGGCCTCTTCTGTTCATCTCTCTTCTGTGTTCCCTAGAAAGTCATTCCCTCCATGCTGTCATGCTGCTGCTTGCTTTTCTGGTGGGCCACATTCCCAGCTTCACCCACATTGAGATCCTTTTCTCACCCCCTCCCATCAAAATTTAGTTGCCTTAGGTCCTCTTCTAGGACTAATTCCCTGCTAAGGAAGGAGGGTCAGCTAAGGCATTAATTGTTAGTAAGGGCTCATTGGGATGTCCTTAGCAAATCTCATTTGCATTTTAATAGAGGTCTTGTAGGCCTTGGTGGAGAAGTTAATAATGAGGGTTTCCTGAGAGACCAGTGAGGAAGATAAATTAGAGCACCCTGACATTCACTGCAAGGTCCTGTTCCTCTCTGGTCCATTAATGTTCTGCTCCCAAGCACTTGCAGAACTCAATTGTCTCCTGTAGCTCTAAGCACCTCCCCCAGAATTTTGCGTGTCACACCCCCTCAGGCACACCTCACATGCAAGACCTATCCCTCTTAAGAATCCTGGTGACACTTCCCTATCCTGCCGGCATGGGCCCCCTCTCCCAAGAGATACAAAGCTTAGCGAGTCCTCTTATAATTCCTGCACCATCCTTGTGGTGATAGGGCATTGAGAATCAGGCAACAGAGAAGGACAGGGAGAGAAAGGTTGGAATCTTAGACTTGGTGCAAATTCACACTCTGCTGAGAATTAAAAGATGCCTCATGACCCCCTCCCCACCTTCAATGTGCCTGAGATCGCTATAGCCTTCCCAGAGTAAGCCAGATGTGAGCACAACATTAACATCCAGGTCTCTCTTGCTGTAAGGACCCCCTTGAACACTCAAGAATTTCAATTCTTGCAAGGTTTTTCTCCCTCACTCCACACATTCCTGTAAATCCCCAAGGTCTGTCCTTACATGTGAGTGAGCACTGAGGAGACACCACACCACAGCTCTGTCCCTCTCTACAGAGAAGCTTCCACCCACAATGGCCTTGATCTCTAGTCAAGAGTGTAGATCTGTCACTAGTCTCAGTAGAGTTCAACAGGGTCTTCTGGGAAGGAAACCTCATTCTAATGATTGTATCCTCTCTAACTCACTTAAGGAGAATATAGAGAAACCTAAATATTGTGGGATTCTGGAATTCAGCACAATGGGACTCTAAGGCCACATATAGCTTTGTCCCCATATCTGGTTTCAGGGGGTACATCAGGCTATCCTTGGAATTCTACTCTCTTACTATTTCCTAGGCACTACTAAAAAATATATGTCTTCCCATGCTGGATTCCTTTTACCCAGGACTCACCCACTCTCCCTAAATGTGGGATTCCATCAAACCTGCCTCCCACATGTCATGGAGGTTGATCTGCAAGCTGGATTCTCTACAACACCCTGACAAGGATGGCTCCCTCCCTAGAAAGGGATTGCAGGCTTCTAGAGTGACTTTATTTAGAGGTCTTGGTCCAACCCAAATGTTACTATGAAGCACCTCAGGAACTAAGTCCCATATCCTCAGACAGAAATTGGATTGGTTATCAATGATGCTTTGTGAAGCTCTTTCTTACCAAAAGGTGAGACTGGCCTCAGGACATGCTCCTGTAACAGCAGGGAGAGAGCCCTTCATCCATGGCTGAAGTACCATACCAGATGCTTCAATGGAAGCAGGGATCAAAAGAGAAAGAGGCAGGTGATAGAGAGGGTGCCTCAGAGGCCCAGTGTGTGAATTCATTTATGGTCTCAAGTTACGGCTGAAAGCCTGAGGTCTCCAGAAGCATTTGTTGGGTATTAAGAATCACAGGGTTGTGCAACTCAGATATCCAACACTATCCAGAGGTTGTTAAAAGTATCTGCTTAAATACTGATACAGGTGACTCTTACAGAGAGCCATAGACACAAGAGCCTCCAACACATGATTCTGAGTGTACCCCACTGAAGCACTTGCTGTAGTCTTCAACCCCAGACCCTGCTGGAAGAGGGAGAGCGCTTGGATGCCCAGAAGGAAAATTCCAAACCATCTAAGGTCACAGCTGTGACTAAGACTCTCTCCTTAACCAAGCTTTAGTTAGGCTCTTCTGGTCCCTCCCTTTGACTAGGCCTCATCCTTGGGCCCAAGACAAACCCAGTCTTAGCAAAGAATCATGTGAAACCATTCCCCATCCTTGATATCTGATCAACCTTAATATATGACCAGGTTCCTGATCACCCACCTGTCCTTGGCTTATTTTTAGCAAGAATCCTCCTACCTTTGATGTCTCCTCTTGCTAATTTCCCAGCTACTGACCCTTTTATTCAGCTTGTTGCTTATAAATCCTGACTTGTCCTCGTATTCAGAGTCGAGCTAAATCTGTCTCCCCTATTGCAGTAGAGTTGACCCTTGTTGCAGTAATCTTGAATATTATCATCTTAACTAGTGCCAGAATAATTTCTCTTTAACAGCTGAGACCCCTGACCAAGCTTTCCTGGGCAATGCCAGAAGCATTCCTGCTTTGGCCCTCAGGCTTGTAAGGACAAGAGCTGCATCAGGCACGCTATCCAGGGGTGGGTTCTGGGATTCAAAGCCCAAATAAGACATTACTAGAAACTAGGACCAGGGAAGAAGCTGTCCCCTCTGGTCATTCTCAAACCTCTACCCATGTTTCTACCAGTCTCACAACACACAAACTCTCAATGTGACATCCCAAAGTTAGAGGGAGCTGTGTCTGGAGTACCGGCATGGTGAGGAAAGGAACCAGAGCTGGGTGGCAGAGGCTCTGGAGCAGACAGAGAGATGCTGGTGAATGCTCAACAGGGAGGCTGCCCAATCCACCCCTTGGTTTATGGAGACTAGCATCAATAGTGACAGCCCTGGGGACAGAGTTTTGAGAAAGAGCAGAGTGCAAAAGACTTCTGCAAAGACCACATCCTGTTAACCTCCCAGAACAAAGTTAAGGTGAGGTTGATGGAGACTTTTTGCAGGTGTGGTGAAGAACATACTAGGGAGACAGAGAAATACAACTTCTGCACACACTCTTAGAGGTTGTATTCTCCAGGATTCTTGATTGTAAGTGATAGTAACCCAGCCTATCTTAAGTGGATGGAAGGAACCTATTAGCTCATGGAATTGAGAAGTATGGTTTTTAAGTTGCCCATTTCTAATTTGTAAAATTTCTAATTTTCCCATTTTAGGCAAAATTAGATCCAAGGGCTCAAATTTTGTTGTCTGGGAATTGTTGCTCTGAGCCTACTTTCCTCTCTGTCAGCTTCATTCTCAGGCAGGCAGCCTCTCCCCTTGCAGGAGGAAAGAAGACCACTAGCTGGTCTGGGCTAACAGTCCACAGTTTAAAAATCCTAGGACAAAGAGCAAGACTCTTTTTCAATATTCTCAGCAAAAGCCCAGGCATTGACTCCAACCTGTAGAGCTTGGTCATGCGTCTGTCACTGGGCCCATCACGGTGTCCAAAAAGATGCATGCTCTGACAGGCCAAGCCTGAGGGAGGGCCTCACTTCTGAAGCCTGGGAGTTAAGGGGTGGGGGTGGGGTGGTATGAGAAATGTACTTTGAGTGGGAAGGGTTAGATCTCCAAAGGAAAATACATAATCTGTCACCCAGAGAAGGACTTCTGGACAGGCAAAACCAGCATGCACTCAATGGGCTGTGAAGCCTCCTTGCTGCCTGAATGGCATCAGAGTTAAATTCTGGAGCTCTGAAGACAGGCAGAGGGAAGTTTAAGGCCTTAGGATTTCTATTATGTGATCTCAGCAAATAGTTTCATTCCTGCGGGTCTCAGTTTTCTCACTGTGCAATGGAGATACAACCTACACTGTAGGAATGTTGGACAAGGCAATGTGTTCACTAGATGTTTGATGGGAATAGTCCTCCTTCCCAACCTCCCCCACCACTCTAGCTTGGATTCAACTGAATGAGGGTAAAGATCCTAGCTGCTTACTTTCATGGCCACTTCTCCACTCCTTGTATATACAGTAGGAACCTAGCCAAGATTTCTGGATTAAGTAAATGATGACAGAACTAATACATTTCTCCTCAGTATCAGCTCTCAAGCCTTAGCAAACAGAATTAGTCATTTCCTTCTCTTAACCTGATGGCAATTTTTATTAACTTCTCTTGTAGCCCTTATCACCAAGACTAAGAATCAGGCCTGTGTGTGACTCAACTCTGGATTCCACTGCTGGTCTCGTACCTGGCACCTAACACAGCACATGCTGCTGAGTATAAAAGACCACCTAGTCCATAAAGTCCATATATGAAGGACCCACAGCTAATGTTATCCTCAGTGGGAAAAAACTGAGAGCTTTCACCCTAACATCAGGAACACCACAAGGATGTCCACTCTCACCACTGTTATTCAACATAGTGTTGGAAGTCCTAGCCTCAGCAATCAGACAACACAAAGAAATAAAAGGTATCCAAATCGGCAAGGAGGAAGTCAAATTTTCACTCTTTGAAGACAACATAATACTCTATGTGGAAAATGCAAAAGACTCCACCCCCCCAAAAAAAAAATAGTAGAACTGATACACGAATTCAGCAATATCATAGGATATAAAGTCAATGTTCAGAAATCAGTTGCATTTCTATACACTAATAATGAAGCAGCAGAAAGAGAAAGCAAGGGATTGATCCCATTTACATTTGCACCAAAAACCATAAAATACCTAGGAATAAACTTAACCAAAGAGGTGAAAAATCCATACACTGAAAACTATAGAAAGCTTATGAAAGAAATTGAATAAGACACCCAAAAAAGGAAAAACATTCCACGCTCATGGAATAGAAGTACAAATACTGTTAAAACGTTAGTACTACCCAAAGCAATCTACATATTCCATGAAATCCCTATCAAAATAACACCAGCATTCTTCACAGAGCTAGAACAAACAATCCTAAAATTTTCATGGAACCAAAAATTCTCTGAATAGCCAAAGCAATCCTGACAAAGAAAACCAAAGCTGGAGGCATCACAATTCTGGACTTCAAGCTGTATTCAAAGCTATAATCATCAAGACAGCATGGTAGTGGCACAAAAACACACACAGATCAATGGAACAGAATGGAGAATTCAGAAATGGACCCACCAATGTATGGCCAACTAATCTTTGACGAAGCAGGAAAGAATATCCAATGGAAAAAAGACAGTCTCTTCAGCAAATGGTGTTGGGAAAACTGGACAGCAACATGCAGAAGAATGAACCTGGACCATTTTCTTATACTACACACAAAAATAAACTCAAAATGGATGAAAGATCTAAATGTAAGAAAGGAAGCCAGCAAAATCCTAGAGGAGAAAACAGGCAACAACCTCTTTGACTTCAGCCACAGCAACTTCTTACTTGACATGTCTCTAGAGGCAAAGGAAACAAAAACAAAAATGAACTATTGGGGCCTCATCAAGATAAAAAGCTTTGCACAGGGAAGGAAATAATCAGGAAAATTAAAAGGCAGTCAATGGAAAAGGAGAAGATATTTGCAAAAGACATATCAGATAAAAGGATACTATCCAAACTCTATAAAGAATGTATCAATTCAACACCTGAAAAACAAGTAATCCAGTGAAGAAATGGGCAGAAGACATGAATAGACATTTTTCCAAAGACATCCAGATGGCCAACAGACACATGGAAAAAGGCTCTATATCACTCATCATCAGGGAAATACAAATCAAAACCACCTCACACTTGTCAGAATGGCTAAAATTAACAACTGAGGCAACAACAGATGTTGGCAAGGATGCAGACCTTTTGTGCTGCTGGTGGTAATTCAAACTGGTCCAGCCACTCTGGAAAACAGTATGGAGGTTCCTCAAAAGTTAAAAATACAACTACCCTATGACCCAGCAATTTCACTACTGGGTATTTATCCAAAGGATACAAAACTGCTGATTCAAAGGGACACATGCACCCCAGTGTTTATAGTGGCACTATCAACAATAATCAAATTATGCAAAGAGCCCAAATGTCCAATGACTGATGAATGAATGGATAAAGAACATGTGGTGTGTGTGTACACACACACACACACACACACACACACACACACACACAATGGAATACTACTAGGTGATGAAAAAGAATGAAATCTTGCCATTTGCAACAACGTGGATGGAACTAGAATGTATTATGCTAAGTGAAATAACTTAGTCAAAGAAAGACAAATATCATATGATTTCACTCATATGTGAAATTTAAGATACAAAACAGATGAACATAAGGGAAGGGAAGCAAAATAACATAAAAACGGAGAGGGAGACAAACCATAAGAGACTCTTAAATACAGAGAACAAACTGAAGGTTGCTGGCAGGGTGTTGGGGGGATGGGCTGGATGGGCTGGATGGGCAAGGGGCATTAAGGAGGACACTTGTTGGAATGAGCACTGGGTGTTATATGTAAGTGATGAATCACTAAATTCTACTCCTGAAACCATTATTACACTATATGTTAACTAACTAGGACTTATTTAAAAAAAAAAAAAAAAAAAAAAAACCTAAACAGAGTGGTCTGGGACACCAATCTGGGGAGGAGAGACTGGGGTGTTGCCATTTTTCTCCCCATCACCAACAAGGTGGGGCTTCAGGGAATGAACAGTGGGCCCACAGTGGAGGTGGGACCCACTTTCACCAAATCATACCCCTCCATGCCTGGTAACTGCATATCTACCAGAGCAAGAGTGGCACTGACCAAACCAGACAGCCCCTCCTCCAGACCAATGCAGCCACCAGTTCCAAGGCACCATCAGATATTGGTCCAGCAGTTTTGATTTGATTTTTCTTATTTGACTCTTGAAAAATTCTTACCCTGTGTGTGTGTGTGTGTGTGTGTGTGTATAATTTTTTCCATTCTTTTCTTCCTCTTGTTTCTTCCCTTCTCTATTCTGGTTGTTGGCTTGTTTAAGCAAATATTTTTAATCTATTCTTTTTAAACCTCTGCTGTATCTCCTTCTTCTTTATTTTCCTCTCTCTCTCTCTCTCTCTCTCTCTCTCTCCCTCTCTCTGGATTTATAATTTCTTTGATTCCCTGCCTTGTCAATATTGTTTTCTTCTTTTTTTTTTCCCTGCCCCTGTCATTTCTCTCTTTGTATGGGATACGGCTTCTTCTACCACACGCCCTATTTAAAAATTTTTCCAGGGTTACTTCAATGAACAAATCAAAGCACACCTGGTGGAAGGTTCAAACTACCACTACAAGTGGGGAGATAAAGCAACAAGAGACAAAACAACAGAGAGCATGCAACACACTCCAAAAATACCTCCTGAATGGCCAGGCCCTGGACAGCATATGACCCCTTTTTAATATAGTAGTACTCGCAGGTGCAGGACACATAACAAGATATTAAAACATACAAAGGACAGAAAACTAACCAAAATAACAAAACAGAAGAATTCTTCTCAAAAAAATTCTAGGAAGAATTTACAGCTAGAGAATTGCTCAAAACAGATATAAACAATATATCTAATCAAGAGTTTAGAGTAATAGTCATAAGATTAATAGCTGGGCTTGAAAAAAGCATAGAAGACAGCAGAGAATCTATTGCTGCAGAGATAAAGGAACTAACAAATAGTCACAATGAATTAAGAAATGTTGTAAATAAGGTGCAAAATAAACTACATGCAGTGGCAGCAAGAATGAAGGAAGCAGAGGGGAGAATAAGTGAAATAGAAGATAAAATTATGGAAAATGATGAAGGTGAGAAAGAGAGAGATAAAAAATAGTAGACCACGAGGGGAGAATTAGAGAACTAAGTGATTCAATGAAACAGAATAATATCCATACTCAAAATTGCACTGGCATTCTTCTCAGAGCTCAAACAATCCTAAAATTTGTATGGAACCACAAAAGACCCCAAATAGCCAAAGTAATGTTGGAAAAGAAAACCAAAGTGGGAGGCATCACAATCCCAGCATTTAGCCTCTACTATAAAGCTGTAATCATCAAGACAGTATGATACTGGCACAAAAACAGACACATAGACCAATGGAATAGAATGGAGAATACAGAATTGGACCCACAAATATATGGCCAACTAATTTTTGACAAAGCAGGAAAGAGTATCCAATGGAAAAAGACAGTCTCTTTAGTATGTGGTGCTGGAAGCGGTAGACAGCAGCAAGCAGAGGAATGAAATTGGACTAATTTCTTATACCACACAAAAATACACTCAAAATGAATGAAAGACCTAAATGTGAGACAGGAAACCATCAAAATACTAGAGGAGAAAACAGGCAACAACCTCTTTGACCTAGCCATAGCAACTTCTTACTCGACACCTCTGAAGGCAAGGGAAATAAAAGTAAAAATGAACTATTGGGACCTCATCAAGATAAAAAGTTTATGTACTGCAAAGGAAACAATCAACAAAACTAAAAGGCAACCAATAGAATGGGAGAAGATATTTGCAAATGACCTATTGGATAAAGGGTTCATATTCAAAGTCTATAAAGAACTGAACAAAACTCAACACCTGAAAAATAAATAATCCAGTGAAGAAATGGGCAGAAGACACTTTTCCAAAGAAAACATCCAGATGAGCAATAGACACATGAAAAGATGCTCAACATCACTCATCATCAAGGAAATACAAATCAAAACCACATTGAGATACCACCTCACACCAGAGTGGCTAGAATTAACAACTCAAGAAACAACAGCTGCTGGTAAGGATGTGGAGAAATGGAAACTCTCTTACACTAGCGGTGGGAATGCAAACTGGTGCAGCCTCTCTGGAAAATAATATAGAGGTTCCTCAAAAAATTAAAAAGTAGAATTATCCTACAACCCAGCAATAGCACTACTAGGAACTTATCCAAAGGATACAGGAGTGCCGATTCATAGGGGTACATGTACCCCAATGTTTATAGCAGCACTTTAAACAATGGCCAAATTATGGGAAGAGCCCAAATGTCCATCAACTGATGAATGGATAAAGAAGATGTGGTTTATATATACAATGGAATACTACATGGCAATGAGAAAAAATGAAATTTTGCCATTTGCAACAATGTGGATGGAACTGGAGGGTATTATGCTGAGTGAAATAAGTCAGACAGAGAAAGACAGATATCATATATTTTCACTCATATGTGAAATTTGAGAAACTTAACAGAAGACCATGGGGGAAGGGAAGGAGTAAAAATAGTTTCAAACAGAGAGGGAGGCAAACGATAAAAGACTCATAAATACAGAGAACAAACTAGGGGTTGATGGGGGAACAGGGGAGAGGGGAAAATGGGTGATGGGCATTGAGGAGGGCACTTGTTGGGATGAGCACTAGGTGCTGTATGTAAGCAAAGAATCATGGGAATCTACCCCAAAAACCAAGAACTCACTGTATACACTGTATGTTAGCTAACTTGAAAATAATTATATTAAAAAAAAGAAAAGAATAGTGATTGACCATACAGGATCTTTTAAAATCTACTTTGCTGCAACTTTTATAAGAAATCATAGATTTATCTTTTAAGAAACTTTGAGGCTAAGAATTAATGCCAAGAACTCACCATCAGACTTTACTTGGAATACCTATAGATTTCAGTGAATTTCTATTTTCCTGAGGTCCCGAAGATATCCTGAGGTTCCTCAGCCTTTCAGGAAGTGATCTTTCTTACTCATCTGGCAAGGCTACTGGGAACCCTGTATGCAAGGTAGTAGGCCAGGTTTTCCAGGGTTCTTTTAAAGCCAATCTTAGTTCCTAAAAATTATCTGGCCATATTAAATTGTATGCATATTTTCAAACATGAAATTCAAATCAAAGCCTTGGCAATATAACCAATGTTTCCAATTATGTCTTGTTATAAAGAGAATAGATTCTTTATGAAAGTATAGTTAACATACAATATATTAGTTTCAAGTGTACAACATAGTGATTTATTAATTATATACATTATAAAATGCTCATTACTGTATGTGTAGTTATTGTGTGTCAACATATAAAATTATTACAATATTATTGAATTCCATTCCCTATGCTGTACTTTTTATCCCTGTGACTTTTTTTGTTTTATAGCTGGAAGTTTGTACCTCTTAATCCCCTTCACTTATTTTACCTATTCCCTCACTTCCTTTCCCACTGGCAACCACCAGTTTGTTCTCTGTATTTATGAGTGTATTTCTGTTTTATTGTTTTCTTGTTCATTTGTTTTGTTTTTTTAGATTCCACATATAAGTGAAATCATTAAAAAAAGTTTTTTAATTAAAAAAAAAAGATCACCTGGTCCAATCTCCTGACCTTACCTTACAGATATTGGCACACAGACCCAAAAAGGTTAAACAGTTTGCCCAAAGCCACATAGCTTACCAGTTAAACCATGACTTCTAGTCTAATACTCTTCTTTCTACTTCATACCACCCGGACATTGTCTGGTTCTCCGATGCTACCATGAGCAATACACACTGCTAGGGATAAAGTGAAGCTCTTGGTCCTCTGTAAGGGAAAGGGACATCCTCAGTATGGAAAGCCACCAGCACAGAGAGAAGGGCCAAGTCCCGAATGAGGTGAAGGCTCAACTTCTCCTTCTTCCCACTAGCTTAGTTGGGCTCAGCCATTCCTTCCCAGCTCCCACAATACATGCATGCTTAACACAAAACCATTGATGGGGAAGGCCACCAGGCCTTCTTTGGGTTGGAGACTGAATGTGAAATCCCGCAGCAACAGGTTGTTAAACCTGTTCTCCACACTATTGTATCTCATCCTCCATCTGAAGGAAGACTGCCAAACCAGTCTCTCTCCTTCCCTAACTATTCCCAAATCCAATTTCCAAAAGCCCAGGTGCCCTTCTCAGTTAATTTCTATTAAAAATAGAATCTATCATTACCACATTCAAGATAGTTTATGCTATTCTCTTTGGAGAACATGAAAAGATATTTCTTTCATTCCTTCATTTGTTCAACAAACAGTGACTACTATGTTCCTGGCACTGAGCATACCAAAACAAATAAATGAAGAATGAAGAATGTGTCTGCTGGCTAAGGCATCTGAGTAACCCAGTAATAACATCTGTTTCAAGAATCCCTAAAGCAGAGAATCTTCCTCATTCACTGCCACCCTGCCCCCCATGGCATTTCATTCAAAGAAATGCTTTGAAGAGCATGTCTTTAATAGATTTCTAATTAAGAGGAAAGGTTCTTTCAGGGTAAACTTGATCTCAGACTGTCAAAAGATGTTTTTCTTTTTTTTTTTTTTTAATTTTTTTTAACGTTTATTTATTTTTGAGACAGAGAGAGACAGAGCATGAATGGGGGAGGGTCAGAGAGAGGGAGACTCAGAATCCAAAACAGGCTACAGGCTCTGAGCTGTCAGCACAGAGCCCGACGTGGGGCTCGAACCCACGGACAGCGAGATCATGACCTGAGCCGAACTCGGCCGCCCAACCGACTGAGCCACCCAGGCGCCCCAAAAGATGTTTTTCTTAAAAATAAAAAAATGAAAATAGCAGGTGGGTTCAGACTAGTATTGCTAATAGCTAATATTGCTAGAAAGAAGGTTGAGGTGATATGTTCACTGCTTCCTTAACAAGAGGAGAAAAGCCTGCTTCTAAATTTGAAGTATGCTCACTGTTTTGATGTAAGAAAACATGTAAGACTCCATCAAACATCTCTTTTGAAGGAGCTCAGAAGCACCCAGTGCAATTTTCTCTAGGACTCAGGTGCACAGCAAATATATCTCAATGAATGAACTTGGCTGTGGATAAACCATTTGCTTCCACTTTCATTTGCAATGAATTCATTCATTTTGCAAAGTTAATGACCCTAACTTGTTAGTGTTAGTTGAGCTTCTGGAATGCTCCCCAGTATCTTAATGCTCCTTCCTTACAAGGCATAAGAAAGTATCCTTTTTAGTATAAAAAGGGACATTTTGGTTCCTTATTTATCTAAATATCTAACTTTTGAGTGAGGAAACTGAGGCCCAGAGTGTTTTGCTCAAGAACACACAGTGTGTTAGCACTAGAGCCAAGACTAAAATAAGCCTCTTAACTCCAAATTGAGAGTTATACTTAAAGGAGCCCATTAAATAACTGTACTCTTTGAAATTTACATAAGAGTTTACTGATTGTTAAGGATCTATTATGTATCATGTACTTTACACACATATTTCTTCTTTTAATCTGTACATAAAACCTCCAAGATAAGGGTCATTAAAAGATGCTGCTAAAGCATTTAAGTATCATCACGTGTAGCACTTAGGGTGTACTGAGTACTTCCTATATATTATCTCCAATTTTCACAAAAATCCTGCAAGGTATGATTATTCCTGTTTCACAAATAATAGACTTGGTTTTCTGAGAGATGAAGCAATTTGCCAAATTCACGCAGCTAGGAAATGATGGGGCTGGATCCAAATCTCAAAGCCTGTGCACTTCCCCTATAATGCTGTCCACGGAGGCAGCCAGAGATATTCTCCCAACCTAAATAAATGGTATCAGAGACAATCCTCCTCAGCAGGCCTATTGTTTCCCACATAACACCACACCCACAGCATTGCATAGCTGCCTCCACTGACAGTACAACCAGTAAAAGTCAGCAGAGGCTTCCAGGTGGGGCTGAGTGAGCTCTAGTACAGTGGTGCCACATGAAGTGATCCTGCTTTAGGCTCTCGGGGTCTTCTGGGCCTTAGCTTGTCAGAGGAAAACTTGCCCCTATCGTGTCTTTTAGGGGTAGCTTGTATCCTTGAAAATAAGTTCATATTAGCCATATCACAAGATAATAAGAATTATGATAATGATATTGATAAATATCACTTATTGAGTATATGTTATACGTGGTGTGCTTTGCATTCATTGTCTCTAATGGTTATGAAGCTAGACATACCTGCCTAAGAGGCAAAGCCTATTTTCCATTCAGGACACATTCCTCATGTTGAATTATGGTGCTGAAGAGTACCCTAAAGAAAGTGAACAAAGAATTGTTATGGAGAAGGTGGGGGTCTTACCTCATTCTACAGTGATTTACTGAATATTCCCTAGTAAAGGATCATTGCCAAAAGTTTATTTTTCTTGTATAAGTTGTGTTTGATAGCTTACTCTAAAATCAGAACTGTTGATAACATGATCAGTACTCAAGTCTAGAATAAGTCTATTGCTGTTTGCTTTTGGGGTTTTTTTTGGTGTTCCTTAATAGTTATGTCAAACACTTATGCTATGATGTCGCAGGCAACAATCTGGTAAGATTTTGAGAAATCTTGTCTGTGTCATCATATAATAACACATTTACACATTGGATCATAATATGTGTCACTCCTGGGAAGACTTAGGAAGTTAGGTGGCCTCTTCTATTGCACCTCGATTTTAGTAATTTTTTCGTACTGGTATTTTGGGAACAAAACAGTGTGTTAGGCCAAGGGAGCCATCTCACATCTTACTATGTAGTGGTAGCAACATCTTGTTTGTATCCATATCAGCATCCAAAACCAAACTCATTCTAAAAAGTGGAGACAGGGACTTATTTTCAAAGTGTCTCAAGAGCCTCCTACTCTTTTGCAGCTTTTGGCCCCTTTTGGATGGCTTTGTAAAGCAAGATCAAGACAATAGGAATGAACTGGAGCACTTCAAGTAGAAGCCATTGGTTCTAAAACATGGCAAAATAAGGAAGAATGAAAGTTCCAGTGTGAGTCCATCCTCCTATGCCCTGTAGAGAAAAAATATGTCCGAGTACTGGCTCTGAGCCCGTGGAAACACTTGATATATTCATGGAGACATTTAACATTCTGACCAAAGAAGAGAGAAGGCCCAATGCAATCTGAGCATTGAAGACTAGGTTCTATTTCATTCCTCCTGCTGGAGCAAATAACCATAGCTCAATTAGCTGAGAAAGAGGTGTTGAATTCATAAGAAAGGCCTTGCATTGTTGTCTAAAATACACCAAAATGGCAAAAAAGCTAAAACCAAAATGCTGGGCTGAGGTTAGATACAGGAAAAGATGTAGACAGGGTATAAAAGCCAAGTATGAAGAGTCATAATGAGCCAAATTCAGACATGACACAGCTCCAAATACAGTCTAAACATTAGTGATTTCTGGGAAGTTTTCTGCAGATTAGTTTCATCTGTCACATGCAGATTCTTATACCCTATCTTGACATATTGCAGTGATTCAGTTTATTTTGACCACCTACATGTCATTTCCTTTCACAGCTACACAACATACATACACACATAAGCAACATTAGTCTCACTTAAAAATTATATACAAACCAACTGAGACTGGATATTTGTTCAATCAGCCAAATGTTTGGAAAATTTTCCATTCATCTGGGGAAAAAATAAGTTATATCCTTTATCTCAAACTATAAATAAAATTAAAATTCTAGGAGGACTACAGATTTAAACATAAAAAAAGATCATAAATATAAATTAGAGATAATACCTCTAGCTATGGTGGCCTGAAAGGTTGGAAGATCCTCTCTTCAAAAGACAAATAACTGAAAAATTTTTGTTTGTGAAAGCCTATTCAATTTTTTTTTTGTTGTTGCTTATTTAGAGACAGAAGGAGAGAGAGCATGAATGGGGGAGGGACAGAGAGACAGGAGAGTGAGAATTTAAAGCAGGCTCCACGCTCCATGTAAAGCCTGATGTGTGGCTCAAACTTATAAACTGTGAGATCATGACCTGAGCCGAAATCAAGATCCAGATGCTTCACTAACTGAGCCACCCAGGCGCCCCTCGTATTTTCTATAAGGAGAGCAGGAATCTGAAGCTTCTTGCCTGGGGGGCTCTGATCCTCCACCCCAGTTCATTTGTCAATATTAGTTAATTTTTACTACTAGGGCATGTCTAAAAACATCAGCAGCTTCACTGCTAGGGGCAGATTTAATTTAGGGCAGAGAGTAAAACTCTCACTGGTAGTGTTGCTAATTAAAATAACCAAGCTGGTAAAAAAAAAAAAAAAAAAAAAAAAAAAAGAATGGAGAAAACCTGTAGCTCTGCTAGGCTGAGGTTGCAGTCCCATCTGGGGCAAGGGGCAGCCCAGTCAGGAATTTATGGGGAGAAATAATAAATAATATAATAACTTATTTCTTAGAAATTAGAAAGCTATCGAAGGGCTAGATAAACTCTCCACACATCCCTGGATGATTGGGAAACTACACACATGTGCAAGGGAGACTTGAGAGGACGTGATATAAAAGGAAAGCCAAAACATTCATGAGAACTGGCTGAATTTTGAATGCATTCCCCAACCCAGAAACAGATTCATTGGCAGAGAGTGGAACTTTTACAAATTCAAGATAGTTGAGCACTAGTGATCCTGCCTAAATCACTAGTTGATCACTAAGCTATGGAGACATACAGATGACCCACAGGAAGTTAGGCTAAAAAAAATTTTTTAAAGCATGAAAAAACTAAGCAAATTTATCAGTGGCCACTCACAACAAAGGAAATAGATTCTACAGTTTAAGTACAGGAAAGTTACAAAAATAAAGAAAAGAGAATCTCAGAGTGGAAAATTAGAACCTAGAGTTTCAACAAGATATTATCAATATACTATCCAAAATATCAGTGTTAAACAAAAATTATGATATACACAAAGTAATAGAAAAGTGTGACTATATTCAAGAATAAAAGCAGTCAATAGACATGAATTCTGACTGTGCCCAGATGTTGGAAGTAGCAGACAAAGGCATAAAAGCAGCTATTATAAGTATGCATAAGTATTAAAGGAACCTATGTTAAAAGAATTAAAGGAAAATACTATAACAACAATTGAAAATAGAGGATCTTAATATAAAAATATAAACTATAAAAAGAACCAAAGAAAAAGTAGAGTTGAAAAATATAACCAACAAAATGAAAAATGGGTTTGAGAATAGATGTGAGATGACAGAAGAAAAAAAGTCCATATGGATTATAGATACTATACTCTCTGAGGAACACAGAGAAAAATTATTGAAGGAAAATAAACAGACCCACAGAGACCTTCCCGACAATATGAAGAATACCAGCATACATGTAACGGGAGTCCCAAAAGAGGAGAGTGAAAGGGACAGAAAAAAAAAAAAAAAAAAACTGAAGTAGTAATTCCTGAAAACTTCCCAAATGTGCTGAAAAACATCCATAGGCAGGTTCAAGAAACCCAACAAACCTAAGTAGGATAAATACAAGAGATTCATACATCATAGTCAAATTGTTGAAAGCCAAAGACAATGAGAAAACCTTGAATGCAGTAAGAGAAAAATGACTGTCATGTACAGGAGAACAACAAATATATCAGCTGACTTTCTAGCAGGAAAAATGGAGGCTAGAAGGCAGTAGAATGACATGCTCAAAGAGCTGAAAGAAAAAGAGTGTTAGCCAATATATCTAACATAACTATCTTTCAAAAGTGAGGGCAAAATAAAGTCACTCAAAGATAAACAAGAACTGAGAAAATGTATAGCAATCAGAACTGTCCCTTGAGAAATACTAAGGGATGACTTTCAGGCTGAAAAAAACAAAAAAAAAGATGCCAGTTAGTAACTTGAATTCACACACACACACACACACACACACACACACACACAAAACAATACTTGAAATAATAATTATGTGGATACTTGAATAAATATGTATTATTCTCTCATTTTTCCCTGAATTTCTTTTCTAAAGTGATTGCCTATCAATAACTATAATGATGTACTGTTGAATTTGAGACATATACAGATACAATACATATGGCAATAATAGCACAGATGAAGGAGGAAGAAATAGAGCTATTCTGGAACAAAGATGCTATATTTTACCAGAACTGCCATTATTAAACTGAAGCAGGTTGCAATAAGTTTAGATACACACTGTAACCTAGACCACTACTTTGAAAATTAATTTTTAAATAGTTAATAAAACAACATAGAAATTGAAATGGCGTACTAAAAATACTTGTTTAACACAAAAGAAGGCAGCAAAAGAGGAAAAAGCAACAAAACAGACATGAGACATACAGAAAACAAACAGCAAAATGGCAAATGTATAGCCAACCATAACAACTAAATTAAATGTGAATGGCAATCATCTTAAACTTCAGTCAAAAGGCAATTATCATCAACCTGGTAAAAAAGCAAGTTCCAAGTATATACTGTCTTCAAGTATGCTTTAGATTTAAGGACAAAAATAGATTGAAAGTACTTTTACTTTATATATACATATATCATGCACAGTTATCATAAATAGCTAGAGTACCTATGTTAGTATCAGCAAAAATATAATTTATGACAAAAATATTGCTAGAGATTAAAGAAGAACACTGTGTAATAATAAAAGGATTACAACATTGGGAACCTATAAAATCTGTAAATATATAGGCACCTAATAGCAGAGTGACAAATAAATGAAGCAAACATTGACAGAATTGAAATAGACAATTTAATAGCTATAGTTGGAGATTGCAAGTCCCTTTTCTCAGTAATTAAACTAGAAATAAAAAAGGACATTGAAGACTTGAACAACTGTAAACTAACATACCTAATACATATAGAACACTCCCTCCAACAACAGCAGATTACATAATGGTTTCAAACCCACATGGAACATTTTCTAGGACACGTTAAATCATAAAACAAATCCCAATAAACTTAAAAGGACTAAACTCATGAAATATATTTTGCAACCATGGTAGATCCAAACTGAAAATCAACCACAGAAAGAAATTTGGGAAACCCTCAAAATTTTTGAAAAATATACTTCTAAATAACCCATGAGTCAAAGAAGAAATCACAATGCTAATTAGGTAATATGTCAAACTGAGTGAAAACAAAACCAAACATACCAAAGTGTATGAGTGCAGTTAATGCAATATTCAAAAGAAAACTCATAGCATTAAATGCTTAAATTAGAAGGAAGATCTGTAATCAATAATCTAAGTTTTACCTCAAGAAGGTAGAAACAGAAGAGCAAATCAAACCCAAAGTAAGTACATTGAAAGAAACAATACAGATCAGAGTAGAAATTAATAAAATAAAAACAATAAAGAAAAAAACCAACAAAAATGAAAAGTTGATTCTTTAAAAAGATGAATTGATAAAACTTCTACTAGACTGACAAAAAAGAGATAAAGTATAAATAACCAAAATCAGGAAATAAAAGGGGATATAACCAGCAATCCTACAGAAACTGGAAGGGTTATAAGGGAATATTATGAACAACTTAATGACAGCAAATTATACAAATTAGATGAGATGGATAGATTTCTAGAAAGACAAAAATTACCAAAACTGACTCAATAAGAAATTAAAAATCTAAAAAGACCAATAACAAACGAGAAATTGAATTAGTAATTAAAAATCTTCCCACAAAGCATAGCCTCAGATGACTTTACCAGTGAGTTTTATCAAATATTTAAGGAAAGAATGTAACCAATCCTATATAAACCCTTTCCAAAAATACGTTTATTAGTTTGCCATAAAGAAACACCCCAAACTGAAAGGCCTAAACAACAGAAACGTACTGCCTTATAGTTCTGGAGGCTGGAAGTCTGAGATCATCATGTTGGCAGGGTTGCTACCTTCTGAGGGTAGGAGGGAAGTGTCTGTTCCAGGACTTTCTCCTTGGCTTGTGGATGGCCATTTTCTCCCTCTGTCTTCACATAGTCTTCCCTCTGTGTCAGTGTCCACATTTCCCCTTATAAGTACACCAATCAGATTAAATTAGGACCTACACTAATGATCTCATTTTAAGTTGATTACCCATGTAAAGACCCCATCTCCAAATAAGGTTACATTCTGAGATACCAGTGGTCAGCACTTCAACATATGAATTCAGTGTAGGGGCACAATGCAATCTATGACAATAGGTGAGGGGCAAACATTTGCCAGCTAATCCTATGGGGCCCATATTATCACCGAGATACCAAAGCAGGACAAAGACATCACAAGTAGAGAAAACTATAGACCAATATCCCTCATGAACATTGATATAAAAAAATCTTTAAAAAATTATATTAGCAAACTGAATACATAAATATGTATATATCTTTAATTGCACACCATGATCAAATGGGCATTGCCTCAGGAAAGGAAGGTTGGTTTAATCTCTGAAAATAAATTAATGTTATATATCATATTAATAGAATAAAGGACAAAAATCACATGATCATCTAAAAAGGTATAGGAAAAAGCATTTGACAAAATCCAATACCCATTCATGAAAACAAAACAAAAGAACTTTCTATAAAGTAGGCAAAATGCAAATTTCCTCAACCTGATAAAAAACTCTAAAAAACCTATAGTTTAGTGTTATACTTAATGGTGAAAGACTGAAAGTTTTCCCCTGAAATCAGGAACAAGACATTCCATTCTTACCACTTCTATTTAAAGTGTGACTGAATCTTTTACCTAAGAATATGCTAGAACAACAAGTAAAAGGCATCCAGACTGGCAAGGAAGAAGTAAAACTGTCCTTATTTACAGATGATGTGTGTAGAAAATCTGATGGGATCTACAAAAAATTTACTAGAAGTAATGAGTAAGTTTAACAAGTTTGCAGGATACAAAACCAATTACAAAAATCAACCCTATTTCTGTATCTTGGCAACAAACAATCTAAAAATGAAATTAAGAAAATAGTGATAAAAAGAATTTAGAAAAATGTTATCAAAATAAGTGTAAGACTGAGAACTTCAAAACAACGTTTTTAAAAGATCTAAATAAATGGAGAAGCATACCATATTCATAGGTTGGAAAACGCAAATTGTTAATATGGCGATTCTACCTAAATTGATCTGCTGATTCAGATGCAATCCCTATCAAACTCCCAACAAAATTGTTTTTGTAGAAATTAGCAAGTTGACCTTAAAATGTATTTGAAAATGCCAAAGTCCTAGACTAGCCAATACAAGTTTGAAAAAGAAAGAGAAATTGAAAAATTCACATTACTTCATTTTAAAATGTACTGTAAAACACAGTAATCGAGAAAGTGTTTTATAAGGATAGATGCATTGATCAATGGAATAGAATAAAGAATATAGAAATATGCCCCTACATTAATGGACAATTTATTTTCAACAAGAGGCCAAGACAATCCACTGTAGAAAAGACAGGTTTTTTTTTTTTTTCCAGCAAATAGTGCAAACACAATGGGATATGTATATGCAAATAAATGAATTTAGACCTTTACCTCACACCATACGCAAAAGTTTAGTTAAAATGGACCATAAGCTTCAATATGGAGCTAAAGCTATAGAACTTATAAAAGAAAAAAGGAGGGAATCTCTGTGGCCTTGGATTAGACAAAATATTCTTAGATTTGACATCACAAGCATGATCCATAAGAGAAAGAATTGATAAATTGCACTTCAACAAAATTTAACTTTTGCTCTTCAAAAGATACCATGAAGATAAAAAGACAAATCCCGCACTTGGAGAAAATATTTGAAAATCATGTATTTGAAAAAGGACATACATCTACATCAGGCAAAGAATTCTTATAGCTCAATAATGAGAAAGCAATTTAAAATATGCAAAAGAGAGGTACCTGGGTGGCTCAGTCGATTAAGCATCAGATTCTTGATTTTGGCTCAGGTCATGATGTCACAGTTGTGAGAAGCCCTGCATTGAGCTCTGTGCTAGGTATGGAGGCTGCTTAAGATTCTGTCTCTCCCTCTCCCTATGCCCTTCTCCCACATGCATGCGTGCACACATGCATGCACACGCTCTCTCTCTCTCTCTCAAAATAAATAAACATTTTTAAAAAATGATGTAGCAATTCTACTCCTAAGAATCTACTGAAAATAAATGTAGAAGGCACACATCTACACGAAGATTTACATGTGAACCTTTTAAGTAATATCATTTATTTAATGTGAAACTGGATATAATTCAAATGTCCATCCACTGGTGAATAGATAAACTAAGTGTGGTGTATCTGTATGTCTGCATATATACACAAGGAAATGCTATTTAGCACTAAAAAGAAACAATCTAATGATATACCATGAATATACCTCATAATCATTATTCTAAATGAAAGAAGACAGGTACAAAAGATGAAATATTGCCTGGTTCCATTTATATGAAAATGCAAATCTATAAAAATAAAAAGCAGATCAGTGGTTGCCTAAGTCTAAGGGTGAGGGTGAAAAATAACTACGAATAGATATGAGGGAATTTTTGAGGGAAATGTCTTAAAACTGGATAGTTGCACAACTCTGCACATTTGCAAAAATAAAACAGTACATTTATCTTGGGTAAATTTTTTGCTTGTAAATTATATCTCAATAAAACCTTTAATTAAAAAGGAAAAAAGCACTAGAAGAGAAATAGAATAAATAATATATGTTTATTAAGTATTGTAGAAGCAAGTGATGTGGGAATGAAAAAAATATTTTAAAGGAATAATTGACAATTTGCTAAAGAAAGGGGAGTGTGAAGGAGAGGAAGGCATTAAAAGTACCAGTTTTCACATCAAAGTTGGTCATCTAAGCTGCTCTATGGTGTAAAATATTACTATTCAGTTCAGTTGAGTTTGATAGGCAATTGAAAATGCAACCCTGGAGCTCAAAGAGATGTCAGTTTGAAGGATGCAGATTTGGAAATCTTCCATGGAGTTGAAATCATGAGAGTGGATGAGATCATGAGGAAGAATATTGAGAGCAAGGAGGACAGGACAGGACCTTGCAGAATACCCTCACCTGAGGAGCCTGAAGAGGAAGTTAGAATAGAGATAGCTACGGAATTTTAAAGGGCAAAAAAAAAACCCCAAAAAACAAAAACCTGTACCTTTATGAGAGTCACCCTGAAGAACAGACATGGTGATGGGAGACTCACACAGAGACACAGACCAGTGTCAGGCAACGCACACACCGAAGGGTGCGGTATTTTCTAGATAATAAAGATTGAAAATGTGACAGCTTTTGTTTTTTTGCCTAACTTCATCAATTTATTTAGAAGAAACATTTTGGGAGTGCCTGGGTGTCTCTGTTGGTTAAGCATCTGACTCTTGGTTTCAGCTCAGGTCATGATCTTACAGTTCATGAGTTCTGCACTGACTTGAGCCTACTTAGGATTCTCTCCTTCTCTCTGCCCCTCCCCTGCTTACTCCCTCTCTCTCTCTCTTTCTCAAAATGAATGATTGAATGAATAAGAAACATTTTGGCTTTGGTTTGTTTTTGTTGTTATTATGTATTATATTTCCAAGTAGATAATACATTAATCAATATGATTTTTAAATTAAAGCAATATAAAAAAAAAAAACACATAGAGCACCTCCCTACCTCCCAATAGATAACAACTTATAATAGTTCTCTGCTTTTCTTAGGGAAGGTATTTTGAAAGAGACACAGGATTTGAGTGCAATTATGTAAAACGGGGTGAAAATAATAAGAGGTGAGGGAAGAAGTTGAAAGGACAGGGAAGGGGAGACAGGGATAGAAAAAGAACACAGAGAAGATACAAAGGTGGAGATTGGGGAATCTTATGTGGAGCTTAGTTGACATTTCCTGGGTCCCTGTTCCAGGCCCACAGCCCTGTGTCTACCTTGCCTCCTTATGCAGAATCTGACCTTATTTGCTGGGACAGCAACATTGACCCTCTTCTTATATCTGTGCCTACATCTCTGCCTATTGCCTCCGTCCCTGTGGGGATGGGGACAAGAAGGCTGCTCAGGTTTTAAAGAGGTGCAAGTTTTCAATATAGTCCTCAGAAACTCAGTTATAAATGCAATGCATACTTCTGGATCTTGTTACTATAAACAACATCATCGGGACAACTGAAGACACTCGAATTTAGATGGTGATAATGTGTCAGTGTTCATATCCCAATTTCAATGGTAATATCGTGTTTATATAGGAAATCCCCTGCTTTGCAGGAACTTCTAGAATATTTAGAGCAGAAAATCATGTGGGCAGCTTACTCTCAAATGGTTTGGGTGGGGGGAGGGAGTTCTTGTACTATATTTGCAACTTTTCTATAAATTCGAAATTGTTTCAAATTAAAAAAAAACCTCTATGTTAGTGGGTAGGTTGGTTTGATGTTATGTTTTTGAATTGTTGGTTAGAAAACCCAACAGAATGGAACAGGAAAGGGAGGGGGGCATGTGTTCCCCAGTCCTGGTTTTTGCAGAACTCGGGGTTACATAAGACTAAAAGTAACCCTGTTTGCCTTGCAAAATGTAAACAAAGGCATTACACTTGCACAGGGTAATAATGTGCTTTCCTCATCCCAGCTAACAGCAGGACTCCAGTAATCAGACCAAATAAGCCCAGTCAATGGCGCTGGGAAGGTTGGCTCCCAGAAAGGAAGGCAATTTAAGTAATTAGCCAGTCTTTATGGCAGGATCATCTCCCAGCCACAGCAGGGTGTGAGGGAGCACATGGCTGTTATGCAATAAAGGCAGTCCTTCATTTTTACACTCTCTTCTTCTAACTCAAACTTTCAAAGCATGCCCAGAGAGGACACTTTTCCTCACTGATTCTCAGTGTCCCAGATGGAAAAAAGGCTGATGGCTGAGCCCAACCAGCACATGCCGACAAGCTTTTGTTTCATTTGGGTTTGTTTCCAGACGAAAACAGCTTCATTGTTTGCCCGGATTATAAAAGGAATCTATGCTTGTTATTAAAACAAATTGGGGTGCCTAGGTGGCTCAGTCGGTTAGGTGTCCGACTTTGGCTCAGGTCATGATCTCGCAGTTCCTGAGTTCGAGCCCCACGTCAGGCTCTATGCTGACAGCTCAGAGCCTGAAGCCTGCTTCGGATTCTGTGTCTCCCTCTCTCTTTGCCCCTCCTCCACTCATGCTCTGTCTCAAAAATAAATAAAACATTTTAAAAAATTAAAAAAAACAAATTTAGACAAAAACAAATAAGGACAGCTATAAAGTTGAAAGTTAAAACTATCTATAATCTTCCCAACCAGAGAAAGCTAGGGCTCATATTTTGGTCTATTAGCCTTCAAGTTTGTGTAATCATAAATAAAAGTATAATTATACTAAAGAAACTGCATAATAACCATCATGATCTTTATTTTCCTCTTAATCATAGTCATCTTTATTTATTAATAAATACAAATTCATGACATCATACTACAGAGAGACCTTTGCTCAGATAACCCAAGAAAAAAATAGGCAAACAACTTGAGCGGTCTTTTGAGGGCAATTCCCAATAAATATTAAAAGAATGCTCAGCTTCATTACTCATCAGGAAAATTCATATTAAAACCATGATTTCCCACTGGAAGGGCTAAAATGGAGACAAATAAAAAGCACATGGTAGCAAGAATATGAAGCCGGCTGACCTATCATAGATTTCTGGGGGTTGTAAATTGGTATAACCACTTTGGAAAACTGTTTGGTAGTATCTATTAAGACTAATCATATGTATACATAGAGGTCAGTAGTTCTATTCCTAGGTAGACAACCAACAGAAATGAATATTTGTGTTCACTGAAACACGGGTACAAGAAGGTACATAGCCTCATTATCCATGATAGGTCCATACTGGAAATAACCCAATGTCCACATATAATAGAATGGATAAACAAACTATGGCATATCTATAATGGAATACTATATAATAATGAGAACGAAATGGATCACAACTACACATAACAATGTGAATGACTCCCACAAACATGGTGTTGAGAAACAGAAGCCAGCCACAGAAGATTATACGTGGTGTGATCCATTTATAGAAATGAGACACTAAGAGCAAGCTGACTCATCAGGTAAAGCCAGGATAGATGTTACCCTTCTCAGGACATAGGGACTACCAGGGGTACATGGGGCCTTTTGGGGTATGGCAAAGTTCTCCTTCTTGATCTGCATGCTCGATATATACATGTGTTCACTGAGTGAAGTTTATCAAGCTGTGCCCTTAGGATGTATGTATTTTTCTGTATTTGTATGTCAGTATGTAAATATACTATAGACAGACTACTAATAAAATTAAACTAATTAACTCTCCAAAGCCTAGAATCAATTGGATCGTATTCAGAAAGTTTTTTCTCACAAACTGTAGGAGTTTCCTGGGGCACCTGGGTGGCTCAGTCTGTTAAACATCAGACTCTTGATTTTGACTCAGGTCATGATCTCATAGTTGATGAGTTTGAGCCCACTGTCAGTGCAGAGCCTGCTTGAAATCTCTCTCTCTTCCCCTCCCCTGCTTGCACTTTCTCTCTCTCAAAAATAAATGAATACATACATACATACATACATACATACATACATACATTTTTTTAAAATTACAGGAGTTTCCTTGGGGCGCCTGGGTGGCTCAGTTGGTTGAGCATCTGACTTCAGTTTAGGTCATGATCTCACGGTTCATGGGTTTGAGCCCTGCATCTGGCTCTGTGCTGACAGCTTGGAGCCCAGAGCCGGCTTCAGATTCTGTGTCTCCCTCTTTCTCTCTCTGCCCCACCCTCGCTCACACTCTTTCTCTCTCTCAAAAATAAATAAATGTTTAAAAAAATCATAGACATTTCCTAGTTAAGGCAAAACAACATCCAAAATTCATACTATATTAGTGGCATTTCCACTTTGAACCCTCTTCCACTATTTTGACCTGTATCTACCTGTCTCCTTTCAGTATGCATTGCTATGTCAAGTAATGGAGAATATTCCAACCCTTGTCCCCTACAGTGACCCCCAAAGGACCAGAACAATGGTTCTTACTAGGGCTTACATTGGAAGCACCTGAAACCCACGTGCATCTATGCAAGGGCAAGTCAGGTTATGAATTGCATGTTGTAGAGATGCTATTGACTGCCACCCAGCTTCTGCCTCAGAGCTGAAGTACTCGTGTTCCTAGCTGCAGGAAATGTTGCTTGATAAGGACTCAAGAGAGTCTGTCCCCAGAAATTATTTTCTGCACAATGAAGCTGCCAGCTCAAGGTTAGGCTCCTTCCTGGGGCAGCCTACATCCAGTGACTGGTCCATACAGGGATACAAAGGCTGGCTCCTGCATCAATGGGGGACAATGCTGAAGGCTTATCCCAGCTCCTGGGTGTTCCATGACTTGGCTCAAGCCTTTGTTGAAATGTATCACAGTTCAAATTTTTCTTCTGTTCAGTCTTGGTTCCCTGATCCCCACCCAGGCATTGTATCTGAGAATACTCCCCCATAAGCCTCCAGTATGCAAAGCTCCATTTTAAAGTTTGTTTCCCAGGGGACCTGACCTGAGACGTTCACTTATGAATAAGAGTTCAAAATACATGCTGCACCATTGTAAGCCAATGTTGTCCAGGGTAGGCTTAATGGAAAAGGTGAAACTTTAAGTCCACACAGACTTGATGATTTTGGAGAAGCCACCTTACAGTTTGCCAGATGAGAACCTCCCCCCCAGGAAAGTCTAAGGTTAAAAGTATAGATGGGCAAAGGAAGTGGGGGAAACCATTGCAAAGGTTGGCCTAACCAGAGCAGAATGGCTTTACTGGGAAATAGAGGCACAAGGTTTCATAGACCAGCTAGTGTTCGTTGCCAAAAAAAAAAAAAAAAAAAAAGAAAAGAAAAAAGAAAAGAAAAGAAAGGCTTGGCTAGAAATTGGTTTTAATTAAACAGAGTCCCTGTGATGATTTTTTGACAAGTGATTGATTAATAGACGTGATGCTGCTTTTGGATAAACCTAGCAGTGAGATACAAGACTGATTGCAGGTGAGATTGGCAACTTGAAGACCAGCCTGGCAGATGGGGCTGCAATCTTAGCAAAGGCGAGATGTGCCCAGGCTGTAAATAGCTCACAGGATGGATAAGATGAGAGCCATGAGAAAGAGGAATCAGACTTGTTCAGTGGGGCAACACCAAGCTATTAAGGAAGGATCAGCAAAATGCAAGGAAGCCCATTAAACCAGAGAGCTATCCAACAATGAATTGGACTTCTCTTTGGCAGAGGGGGACTCACATCCCTAGAGACTTTACAAAGAAGCTGATGGTTTCTTATTAAAGGTAAGAGGGTCCAGCAATGAGTAGAAGGTTAAACTACAGTCCCTTTAATCTCACTTTTAAGCCTTCTGCAAAAATGAAGAGGAAAGCTTAATTCTGCCACGGAAGAAGTAGCTCCACTTACGTGGCTGGAGATGCAGGGTTGAAGAAATGTTTTTAAGTTGTCTCCACGTTTTCCAAAACAGAGGAAGGGACGCATTTGGTTAAACTGTCTCTAGTGTGAAAGTTTAATGGTGGGGCTTTTTTTTTATTATTTATTATTTGTTATTTATTTTTTTAATGGTGGGGCATTTTAGAACAATAAAGTGGAAAATCTGCTTCTACATATAATGCATGTGGCATCTTGCACCAACCACAGGACAGAAGCAACACAGGAGGGCTCTCACTCCCAGCTTTGAAAATGGAGCTTCTCACTGCTGCTGGCTCATGGTGGTTCTTTCCTCTCACAGCTTCTGTACTGTTTGAGGAGAAAAGGGATTCCTAGCAGCAGCAAGGCAAGGCTTCAACATTGCCTATTAGTTTCATCGTCCTCACTGCTGCCGTGGGGCGAGTGGAGGGTGTCCGATGCTTCTGCAGTGCCGAGGTCAGCATCTTCAGGCTTAGCCATATGGTTTTCCTTTCACCTTCTGGTTAAAATTGGACTGACGCATCCTGGGTCTTTTAAAGAATCCATTACTTTGTTGAGAGTTTTTCTGGTGACTCTGTTTCATTCTGGAGTTTTGTTTTGATTTGTATCTTTGCTCAGATTTTAAAAAGGACTCTGTGACATTTAATATTTATAATATATTTCTTTTTATTATATATTTTTAATGTCTTATTTATTTTTGAGAGCAATCAGGGGAGGGGCAGAGAAAGATGGGGACAGAGGATCCAAAGCGGGTTTTGCGCTGATAGCAGTGAGCCCAATGTGGGACTCGAACACAGGAACCGTCAGACCATGACCTGAGCCAAAGTCAGAAGCTCAACTGACTGAGCCACCAGGTGTCCCTATTATATTTCTAAGATCAATTCCTTTCTTTCTGCCTCACTTCTTTTTCTTTCTCAAGTTTGACTTTATTATACTGATATTTTCTTCTCCCCATCCCACCTTCCTGCCCACTTCTGAGGCCTGTCATTCTTCATGGTTTCCCACTTAGGGAGACGATATTTTTGGTTCATACTAAAAAGAATATGAAAACAGAAGGTATTTGACTCACCTCCTTCCTCACACTGTGAGCCTCCATCTTTTGAACGTCTGACATTTGTTCCCAGAATGCCAGTCCTGTTTGTAGTATCCGCCAGAACTGCATGGGAGCACGGGCCTGCTGGTCTAGCATGCGGTGTAAAGGTTCAGGGCACATGATGACCACTGCGTGGTTTTAGATTTCCTGCCTCAAGTTCACATGTCTGAGACCACTTTTGCTCCTATTGCCAGGCTAACCGCAGGAGTCAGAAAGGGGAAATGTATTTTCATCGGAGAATCTTATGTTGAAGAGAAGAACATTCTTTCAGCAAAAACAAGCTATAAACACGACTGTTTTTCAAAGGGCTGAGGGAAAAAAATTGCCAAGAGACACTTTTGAAACAGTTAAAGACAACAGCAAGCTCTGCAAAATTGCCATTAGAGTCAACCTGGGTGGGTCATCTGTGATGAGGTTTTCACCTGTTTCTGATTTCTACAGGCCAAGGGACAGACATGAGTGTGCTAGGGAGTGTTATTCTTTTCAAGGACACCTACAGCCCATAATTTAGTGCCAAAATCCTTATGGCAAAAGAGTAAAACCACATATCTGTACAGGTTTGTATTCTTTCAGTCAGAGAGGTTCTAGAACAGGCTTTCCCTTCAGACTTCTTGATGTATAAACCTTCCTGTGTGATGTTGGCTCATTACCCTGTAAATGAGGTCAGGGCCATTAGTTCAGCATCCTGGGGACTGGTTTGCTGTTCTGTTCCATGGCCACTGACCACAGCTCTAACATCAGTCCGCAATGGTATGCCTGTGTTTAGTATGTTAGTAGTCACGAGAAAGCCAGGAAATACTTGTGTTTCAACTGGGAAAAAAAAAAATATGTGCAATACCCAGGAGAATGTGGCTTTCTTACCCCATCCTCTCCCCCTTGTTTTCTTCAGAAGGTCCTTTTAAAAGTTTAACACATATTTCTGCAGTTTCCATCTTTTAAGAACAGTAGGTCAAATATAGACAGGAGAACTCACCCACACTCACCTTATACACCCAGTGTTCACCCCTCCCTTCAGGGATCTACAATTCTTCATTTCTTAGGAATCCTTGCAAAGCCTCTTTACAGATATGTAAGAAATATGCATATAGAGGGGCACCTGGGTGGCTCAGTTGGTTGAATGGCTGACTTCAGCTCAGGCCATGATCCCACAGTTTGTGGATTTGAGCCCCACATGGGTCTTGCTGCTATCAGCACGGAGTCTGCTTTAGATCCTCTGTTCCCCTCTCTCTCTCTCTCCCCCTCCCTGGCTTGCACTCTTTCTCTCTCTCAAAAATAAATAAACATTTTAAAATATCTTTTTTTTAAAAAAAAAAGAATGTGCATATAGATACTTATTGTCCCATTTTTTAGCACACAAAAAATAGTAGGTTCTAATCTTTTTTTTCATTGAACAATGATTTGGGGGGAAACTTGAGTTTCAAATGAGTACCTAGAGAGTTTCATTCTTTTCATGGCCTCATAGTAGTCCACTTGTCCCACAATTTATTTAACAGCTTATATTGGTAGACATTTGGCTAATTTGAAATGCTTTGCATTGCAATGAATAACCAGAAAATCCTTAGCCTATTTCTGTAGGATACATTCCTAGAAGTGGAACTGAGAAGGATATACATTTGCAATAGAGATTACCAAATTGCCTCTCCTAGGGGTTGCTTACTTCTTTAAAATGTAATTTTTTAACATTTATTTATTTTTGAGAGAGAGAGTTAGAAAGAGCAAGCATACATGCGAGAATTGGAGAGGGACAGAGAAAGAGGGAGACAGATGATCCTAAGCAGGCTTTGTGCTGACAGCAGAGAGCCCCACACAGGACTCAAACTCAAAAACTGTGAGATCATGACCTGAACTGAAGTCAGATACTTAAGCAACTGAGCTACCCAGACACCCCGATGTATAATATGTAATTTTTTAAAACAATGTACCTTAACTTAATAACATATAAGAAATTAACCTGAGGGATGACTGGCTGGCTCAGTTGGTAGAACATGCAACTCTTGATCTTGGGGTCATGAGTTCAAGCCCCATGTTGGGTGTAGAGATTATAAATGATTATAATAATAGATTATAATATTAAGTAAATAAATAATTCTGAGGAACCAAATAAACCCCAAATTTCTTTTAAAAAAATTAACTAGAAATGGAACAAGAATGACCTAAATGTAAGATTCAAACTATGAGACTCTTAGATCACATGGGTAATCCTCACAATCTCAGATTTGGCAGTGAATTTTTAGATCTGATACCAAATACAAGCAACTAATATCCAGAATATACAGAACTGTTACAATTCAACAAACAAAAACACAACCCAGTTAAAACTTGAGTGAAGAATCTGTGACAACATTTCTCCAAAAAAGATCTACAAATTGCCAACAAACACAAGAACAGATGCTTAACATTAGCATCTTTACAATTAAATAGTACAATTTTTAAAAAAGTATTAAAGCATAGACCCTAAAAACAAAAACCAAAAAGCCTCAATGAGATACCACTTCAACCTACTAGGATGGATATAATGGAAAAGAAACATTAAAAATAGAATAAAGCAAGTGTTGGTGAGGATGTAGAGAAATTGGAATATTTGTACATTTATGGTCAAAATGTAAAACGGGATAGCCACTGTAGAAAACGGTCAGGCAGGTCTCAAAACATTAAAAAAAGAGTTACCATTTGACTCAACTAATTCTCTCCAGAGCAATGAAAATATATATCCACACCAAAACTTGCACACAAATATTTGTAGCACCATAGCTTATAACAACTCAAATGTCTGTCAACTGATTAATGGTAAACAAAATGTGGCATATCTGTACCATGGAATATTATTTGGCCGTAGAAAGGAATGAAGTATAGATATACACTATAACATGGATGAACCTTGAAAACATCACATTAAATGAAAGAAGCCAGTCACAAACTACCATATGTTATAGGATTCCATTTATACCAAGTATCTTGAACCAGGCAAACATAGAGACAGTAAGTAGATGAGTGGTTGCTTAGGGCTTGGTAGGTTGGGGGCATGGAGGTAACAACAAAGGGAAATTGGGAGTGATGGAAATTGGGAGTGATGGAAATTGGAAGTGATGGAAATTGGGAGTGATGAGAAAGTGGCTGAGGTACCCATTGCACAACTCTGAATGCACAAAAAACTGTTGAAGTATATACCCTAAGTAGTTGAGTATTTGTGTGGTATACGAATTATCTCAAGCTGTCAAAAAACAAAGATAATCTAACTACCAAGGAAGAATGCCCAGTAGGGATGGGGCTATCAATGATCAGGCTTATGATCACCCTCACTTGAGAGCCAGTTGACTCTTGACATTTATCACACAGTCCAGCACGTCGAGGACATTCTCTAAAAATGCTCCATTGGAATCACTAGGGATCTGAGAGCCCCACCTGCCATTTGATAATTTTAGACCAGTGAAAATGTGCCAACCACCACATTCACCTGATTCGTCACCATTTAACTCTTGGCTTTTCTCCACATTGAAGTGAACTATAAAATGAAAGATATTTGACATTCTTGAGGCAAACTATTCCACAGAGGAGACTACCCTAAGGTGATTGAAAAACAGTAGTTTTAGGCACGTGACAAGTCACGTGATTAGCAGGTCAAGGGAGCAGGGAGGCAGGGGAATGCTTGGAAAGCCATTACTCCTCTGTGGAAAAGCACCATTTATTTATTCTATTGTTAACTAAATCTTTCCATTGACTTCATCAAAAGAGCTCCTTTAAAGATCAATTAAGTAAAAGACCAGTAACCCTTTGGGAAAAGAACACGAAAATACAGTTCCTAGGGGGAAAAAACGTAAAAATAAGGTTTAAATATGAGAAGGGGGCTCATCCTCTCATAAGAGAAAAATGCAAGTTAAAACTATCTCAAAAGGCTATATTTTCAGTCAGAGTGACAAATATTTAAAAGCTTACTTAGCTGGTGGGTTTTCCGAGGTGTTAAGACCTTCGGGCATCGTTGGTGCAAAATGAAACTGGTACAGTCTCTCTGGAAGACAACCGGACAGCATCGAACATCACAGACACTGCGCACATCCTGTCACCGGTGGTTCCTCTTCTAGGACGAGCTGCATTTCGCTCGTTCCTCAGTCTTTTCTGCTCTCCTAATTTCTGAGGCTCTGTGCCTCAAGTGAGGTCAATAAATGGGTAATAATCCCCTTAAACTTTGGAATTAATTTCTTTTTGACTATAGGAACTGACAGTTCAAGAAAAACCTAGATGCCTTAATAATTAAAGAGAAAACCTAAAAGGTCCTTCTATGAAGGTTCACAGCTATAAATGTAATAAATGAAGCTCCCCCAATACTACACTGTGGGTCGGGTTAATCCCATTAAACAGGAGCGGGCAGCGCCATGTCTAGGAAGTGGGGCCCGATTATCAGCATATGTGCTACCATAGCGCCCCCTGCTGACCCGATGCAAAACAAATTCCTGAGGTAGGTTTGCATCAACTCTTTTTTTTTTTTTTTTTTTCTCAACAGTTGCTAAAAGGGGTGCGTTTACTGCCTGCCAGTGGGCAGGTCCTCAAAACATTAAATACAGAGTTACCTATTACCTTTTCTCTGCTCAAGCTCTCAACTCCTTCCTGTGTCAGATAAGCTTGCCCCCTACTTCTCAGTTAAAGAACAAAGACCCTTGACACTTCACCTCCTAAAAAAAAAGATTGGCTGCTTTGGCTGCTGTGTCCTGGCTGCTTGTGCCGTATCCCTCCCCCTTTCTTCAGCAATTCTAGTTCTTCTACCTGTTTTCCTCTTTCATTCGCTCTGTTGGCTTCTTCATTGGCCACTTTTAACAGTGTGACCACATTGCACTGGAGCCTGGCAGCCACAAACAACCAGCCATTCCCTCACTCACTGAGGGAGTGCCCACTCCCCACTCATTATTCAATCCAGGCTTTCTTTAAAATGAGGTCTGTGGATCCTGGACATACATTTCACCTGGCTGCTTGCCTGAAATGTGGACTCCTGGGCCCCCCTGTGGACTTCCTGGAATCTCTGGAACCTACATTTGTAACAAGTACCCTAAAGAATTAGAATTTTCGTGTATACACACACACGCACGCACTATAAAAATCACCGTTTTTGCAAACCATATTCCCTGGTGCAGAAACTTGCCATATCCTTTAAACCTTCAAAGTCCATCTCAAAGGCCACTTTTCATATAAAGCCTTTTCTCATTCCTCGATGGGCTAAATAACCCTTCCTTTCAACTGTCCATAATAGCAACAATTGTAACGATTTTTTTCTTTTTTTTTACTTTTCTTATCTTTCCCTAAAAGATCATAAACTCCTTGAGATGAAAGACTATTTTATTCATCCATGTATTCACTGAAGCTTTGCAAACAGTGCTATCCACGAAAGTATTTGTTGAATTAAATTAGCACTTTCAATTAGACAATGGCTGTTTAATATATTTATGATGTTTTTAAAGGTATACTTTAGAAAACGCTTAACATACTCATGGGGGAAGCAAAATTAAGATGCAAGTAGAATTCTAATAGCAAAGGTTCCTGCTGAATAAAATACAGCTCAGGGTTTAGTGAAGCTCTGTGGGGTGTGTGTGTGTGTGTGTGTGTGTGTGTGTGTGTGTGTGTGTGTGTGTTGTAGTCATGTGCAGAAATAACCAGGCCTTGACCTTCATCCCTTTCTCTCTTGCTAAACCCAACAGGTCTTGAAGCAAAACTTTCCCCCAAAAAAACAATGTATCACAGTTATCATTTCTCCTGTTTTGTTCCATACACTAAGGGGGAAATTGATGATTATGGTCCAAATTAGCTAATGTATATTCTTATATTAAGGAAAATGTACTTGCCTGCCTATAATTAAAACTCAACAAAATAGGATTCCAATTTCAAAACAAATGCACTTACCAAACCCATCACAAAATGCTACTGCTGCAAATCCTCATAGCAAATGGGGTCCTTACTCTTGATGGGGAGCACCTGCCTCATCTCCACGCCTCTCCAGCTCCTGCCAACCCCACACCCTCTGAAACATTTTAGCAGTAATTGCAACACTTCTTTAGGTTTTTCTGAACCTAATTTTAAAACGATAGGAGACATAATTTTTTACTGCTTATCAATCTCATGCTGTGTGATGTTTTAATATAAGCTGAAGGTAAAAACACTTTGTATTTATTAGGGACACAAAGTTGTTTGCCAGAGCACGTCAAATCAGCTGCCTGTGTTGAGAAAACATGTCATCTATTCAGCTGCTTCATTATTTCAGGAAGGGAAACATTTCTTCCACCAAAAACTCAAAGCCAGCAAAAATACATAAGGATTCCTGACTTTTTGTCAGCCATTTGCCATCTTCAATATTAGCATTTTCCAAACCATATTCTGTGGAATGGAAGTGTCTCCACATATATGGATAGAGATTTAACAAAAAAAAGCAAGAGCTTACGTGGGGGGGGGGGATCGGTGATCAGATAAGTTTAAAAAAAACCCTGCAAGTTGGCCCCCATCCCCTCTAGGGGGTCATTGTTCATTCAGGGTAGTAAATAGTTCACATGGTCTTGCAGTGAAGCAGGAACACCCAAACAGTTTTCCTAATTTATTCAAACGTGGTATCAGCCTTTAAAAAAATTTTTTTTGGAACATCTATTAAGTTAATCTTGTGGGACACTAACATTCAGCAGGACTTGAAGTGAGAAATAGTTTCATGCAGGTATGCTCAAATAATCCATCTAAAATAAATGTCAAGAAAAAAAAATGATCCGAGATGAAAATTCAGAATCACACAAGTACATCCAAGATGGAATGGTTTCTCAACACTGTCCACGAAAGTAGCGTTAACAGTTCCGAAATAAGCACACCCAAAAGAAAAGGTAGCACAGTTACATCCTTATTTTGGTTGCTGAAATGCTTCAATGGACTCTTGGTTGAACTTCTTGAATTTTTTCGGACTGGGTTTAGCTCAGCAGAGACGGATGCTGTTGGTCATGGCCAGCTTTCTTTTGGTTTTCATCACATTTAGAGAACTTCCATAATTGATGTTTATTAAAACGCCTGATCACATCTTTCACAGTGTTCACTGACTACATTCCTTATAAGGCTTTTTGCCTATGCTCACACAATTTATCATTCCCTACATAGCCTTACATGTCTGCATTATTTGGGAGTAACACCAGAAATGTTTACTGGCCTGGGAAGTAATTACTGCTCCCTCATTAAAGTGATTTGCAAATGCACCTACCAAAGTCATACTGGTTTTTTTTAGGACTTGTCATTTTGATTAGGTCTCAGCTCATTCTGGAATGCAAGACACTTCCGAGATGTTGCTATGTTGCCGTAGTTTGGTCATTTGACAAAATCATGGTTACCTCTTATTTTCTGTTGGAAGCTACAGTGTGTTAAGGTACCTGTTAGGACTTTTTCCTTAACCTTTATGAAAGCAGTATGCATTGTATAATTTTGTTTCTCTTAGCTCTTGGGGTGATTTGGGTCCATGTGGCTAGATGCGATTCTAGTTGTGTCTCCTTAATGCAAATGCAAGTATTTGTGGTGTCCAGCAAGGTTCACATAGAGGTGCTCAGACAAGAGGAAAGGCTGTGTGTTCAGAGGAGGAGATAGTTGCCCCTTAAGAATACCATAGAGAGGACATCACCAAGGTGGCTAGATAGGAGACTCCTGACTTTCCCTTCTCCCACCATACATCAAATAGCTACACTAGGATCAATTCCCAGTTCCCTCCCAAAGAGATCCAGAAACTAATTAATTGAGTGCCCCTGACACATTGGGTGACTGAGAAATTCCCGACCCTGAAATGAGTAGGAAAGGCTGAGACAGAGCACCCTCCCCCCACCACCACAGGGCTCCTGACAGTCAGGTGAGCAGCCATACCTGTTAGAGTGGTTATTCTCAAAAAGACAGGAGAGAAGAAAAGCTGGTGAGCATGTGGGGAAAAGAGAACTGTTATGCCCAGAATTCATGATCCCCAAAGACCACCAGGGAGCCTAGTCAGATGCAAAAGCAAAGAGCCTTTATTCGAGCTAGCTCGAGCTCAATCCCCTACCTGCACCGAAGGAGCAGTAAGATACCAGAGAGAGAAAGAGAGAGAGCAGGTTTCAAGAGCACAAAGGTTTTATAGGGATCATGGCCTTAGCCGATTGGCTGGGGAAGGGTCGTGGCCTCAGCCGATTGGATGGGGAAGGATCAGAGTCCTGGCACGCAGGTTGCCGGGCGTGGTTTGAAAGGTTTAAAGTAGAGTGATTACAAAGAGGAAAGCCCATCCCCCTCCTGTCCTTGAGCTCCTGCTCTCAGAGTGTCAGTGGTCTTGGGCCTGCTCCCCCAAATCAGAAGAGTCTGGCCCTCAGGTCACCCAGCCTCTTTCTCAGGGGTGCAGAGAGAGTAAGTGCTGGATTGTAGGGTTCTCTTGCCATCTCTCCACCTTCATCTGAGCTCTCCTTTCCCCAGTGACTCATCCCAGCCCACCCCCAGGTGAAACAAGGAAACTCAAGGCTTTCCTCCACCTGTTCTACATCCTCAGGATGGCTCCCTGACCACAGATCTATGCCTAGGCCCCAACTCATGTTGAACGGGTGAGCGGGAAGTTACTCAAAGGGAAGAGGCGTGGTCTGAGGTTTGAGCCGGAACTTCTTTCTGCGGCCATGTCGGGGACATAGTCACTCAAGATGGAGTCAGCCGGCCTACGTCTGCTCTTTCAGAACCCTTGTACACTGTTGACTGGAGTGTAAACTCACACAGCCACTGTGGAGAACAGTAAGAAGACTTCTTAAGAAATGAAAAAATACAGGTGCCTGGGAGGCTCCATTGGTTAAACTCAGGTCAGGATCTCAGTTTGTGAGTTTGAGCCCCAAGTCCAGGTTTGTGTTGACAGCTCAGAGTCTGGAGCCTGCTAAGGATTCTGTGTCTCCCTCTGTCTCTCTCTGCCCCTCCCCCACTTGCACTGTGTGTGTCTCTCTCTTTCAAAAATAAAATATAAACATTAAAAAAAAATTTTTAAAGACATGAAAAAAACAGAACTACCATGTCGTCCAGCAATCCCACTTCTGGGTATATGATCCTAAGGAAAAGAAATCACTAGCTCAGAGAGGTACTCCCATGTCCACTGCAGCTCTATTCACAATAGCCTAGGTGTGGAAACAACGTAAATGTCTGTCAACATACGAATTGATAAAGAAGCTGTGGTTTATACATATGACGGAATATTCAGACGTTTTTCAAAAGGAAATCCTGCCATTTGTGACAACATAGATGAAGCTTCAGGGCATTATGCTAGTGAAATAAGCCAGACAGAACACAAATACTGCAGGCTACCACTTCCATGTGGAATATTAAAACAAACAAAAACAAAACAAAAAAAAAACCAAAAAAAACCCCAAAGGTCCAACTCCTGGAAACAGAGAGTAGAATGGTAATGGCCAAGGGCTGAGGGACCAGGAAAATGGGGGGAGGTTGCTAAAACACTACAAACTTTCAGTTATAAGATGAATAAGTTTCAACGATCTAATGTATAGTATAGTGACTATAGTTGATAATACTTTATTGTATAATCAAAATTTGCTGAGAGAATAGATCTTAAGTGCATACACACACACAAAGTACCTGTCAGGTGTTGGATTGTTAATTCACTTGATGGTGGAAATCTTTTCACCATGTACATGTATACCTTTTACATATATTAACGTTTATTTTCTCAATTATACTTCAGTAAAGCTGGAAAAGTAATGAATAAAAAATAATTTGCTTAACTTTTGTTTCCTGATAATAACAACTGGTTTATGGCCTTCCTTAGGAAGGAAAACTCAGGCCAATACAGCAAGCTGGATAATCTGGTTCTTCACTCCACAAAGCACCTTAGCAACCCACTCCAGGAGGAAAACAGATTTGAGGTGTGACTCAACTCCTGATCAAAAGACCCAAGATTAAGGGCACCTAGGTGACTCAGTCAGTTAAGTGTCTGCCTCTTGGTTGTGGTTAAGGTCATGATCTCACAGTTCCTGAGTTTGAGCCCTGCATTGGGCTCTGTGCTGACAGCTCAGAGCTGGAGCCTGCTTGGGACTCTGTGTCTCCCTCTCTCTCTGCCTCACCCCTACTTGTGCTCTGTCTCTCACTGTCTCTCAAAAATGAATAAACATTAAAAAAATTTTTTGTAAAAAAAGATCCAAGATTAATTCTTGGCCAGCACCATTATGTCAGCACATAAGTCTAATATTAAACAAACAAACAAACAAAAAACACTAGATTGGGAGTCAGAAAATGTGAACTTTGTCAGCAGCTTAGTTGTCAGGAAATATAGGGTATATTATGGTGGTCACATAATAATCTAAACTATGACACTTCAGTGATGGCAGACACTGTTAGTAACTATACCAATACAGCAGTTATAAACTGGGACTGCCCTCAGCAAATCAGAACACATCATCATCCACATTCTGTCCCTAGATATTCTCTAGAGACTCTTGCAGTTGTAAAACAATGATCGCATGATTAGTGAACTAGTTTTAAATTTTTATCTCTGAAGGTTAGGGTTGACAAATGATTGACATTTCAAAATAATTAGGTAGATGAAGACAGAAGTTTTATTTATTTTTTGTTTATTTATTTATTTTTGAGAAAGAGAAGGGGGCAGGGGCGGGTAGAGGAGTAAGAGAATCCCAAGTAGGGTTCCGTGATGTCAGCAAAGAGCCTGACTCCAGGGCTTGATCCCATGAAGCATCATGAGATCATGACCTGAGCCAAAATCAAGGTTCAGATGCTCAACCAACTGAGTGCCACCCAGGCTCCCCAGGAAACAGAAGTTTTAAGCACTGACAGCAAGATTTTTTTCAATGTTTACTTTTGAGAGAGCATGTGTCCACCAGTGAGGGAAGGGCAGAGAGAGGAAGAGAGACCCTCAAGCAGGCTCCATGCTGTCAGCAGAGCCCAACATGGGGCTCCAACCCACGGACTGTGAGATCCTGACCTGAGCCCAAATCAAGAGTTTGGACACTTAACTGACTGAGCCATCCAGGTGCCCCCTAAGACTTAGAACACTATCTCCCTAAGATTCTAAGATTCTATTTTTGTCTTTCATAAGTCTTCTAATAAATTAAGAAATTATTCTTCTTCTTTCCCAACACTTTCATGAATACACAGTCCTGAATGCTTTAGTTCTTCCTCTCAGGCACTACAAAATTTTTTCATGTGCTATTTTCATATTTGTTTTTTAAAAAAGCAAACCTGTTACTCGCCTTTCCTTTATCCCAGTGTGAAGAGAGAGGGAAAAGGGGAAGGCAGGAAGTGGGAAGTAAGTGGAGGAAGAGGGAAGGGTATGAGAAATAAAAGATGCCAGGGCAGGCATCTTCCCTCAACTCCTCTTCATGGAGTGGACTTGACATGGATAAAGCCAGCAGAGGCTCCCAGGTATTTCCTGTACTGTTCCATCTTCACGTGCTATTATTCTGTTGTTTAACAATAAGTGTTTTCCATAAAATCTGGCCTCCAAATCCAAGCTAGCCACTCAATGCTTGCACCTATGAATGATCTCCTCTCCAACGCTGAGGCATGCACACCCAAAGGCTCCATTTCCCAGCTCTTTTGGTTGCTGGCTTCCAGTCACATCCTGCCCATGGGTGTGAATGGCATAAAGAAAAGAGAAGCCAGAGCATTTCTTTGCCTCCTTTGCCTTCAGTGGCATCACCTGTAAGGCCCCTGCTCTTTGCTGTGGTTTTGCTGTGATTGGGCTTCCTCTGGGCAGCCCTGGCCTCAGGCTTTGCCTCATCAGCCTAGGGCCAGCCTGGAATCCTGCTCTTGCTAATTTCTGAGTTACCTGGGTCTTTTGCTTGTCCTCTCAGCGCCTTTAATACCTGAGCTATCAATTCTGTTTTAAATTCTGTTTAAAATACTCAAGGGTAGTTTTTGTTTTATTGGTGGAACCCTGACTCTGTTATACTCAATAAAATAGCTGTTCTAACTATGGAAAAAAAACTCACTGGAAGGGCTTATTCATGGGATGGAATGTAGATCTCTCCTACAGGGAACCTTCCTAAAAGTGATTTGATTAAAAAATTTCACCTTTTATGTTGGCTTTAGACCTCACCATAAGATGCCACTCACTCTGCTTCATGTTTGGTCTCTCCACGCTGAACCGAGTTCCACAGGGAGATCTGCTTGATCAAATACCTGAGACACATTTAGAAATTCAGATATGAAAGAATGATGGAGTGGAAATGTTTTAATAAAAGGAAGCTTTAGAAATCAAATGCTTGTTTGCACAAGACAGACCTGAACTTTTTATGTATTTTTACTGAAATAGAAAATAGATACTATAAGTGTAAATGATTTTACAAAAAAATGAATTAAAAGAAATCATTCATATTTTACATTAGACTATTTGTAGTCTATAATCTTCCCCAAATAATATAGCATAAAAATAAGCAGTGTTTCAAATGGCCTTCAAAACCAGGATAGTTTTGGCCCAAAATTATACCAGAATTAGTAACATAATAATTAGATTTGATTTTATAATTATGTTTAAATTTAAAAATACTCCAGGATCTTAAAATATTATTAAATAGATGAATAAAATTATCAAGTTTATAATAACAAATTTCAGGTAAAAATCTGCATTAAATTATCCGCACCAAGAAAAACATACCTAAAAAAGTATGTCCTTAATTTATCATAAACATTTCATCTTTCTAAAGTACTCTTTCATTACATCTGGCCTTCCGGGTCTGGTAATTGAAGCTGACTTTTATAGAAAATTACTTCTATACTACTACTTCCCAGGGAGTATTTGAACACTGCTCCCGATTACTTAATACAGACCTATCATATAAAATTAAAACGCTGCCACTTTATCAGAATGATGCACTCTTGCCTTATATAAAAATATAAATCACAGTATGCTGACACTCAATAACTTCAGCTTTAATTACCTGCCTAAGGGGATTAAGAATATACTATAAAATTTTAGTATGGGAAGTATCACGGATGTAAAACAAATCTGCACAAGAATTTGCCAGAATTACTATAAAGAAAACTAAATAAGTACACATACCTGGCTTCACACAAGTATCTGAATATTAACACTAATCTGAATATTAAGACCCACTTTAGAGTATACTAGTTGAACTTGACCTTACATTGTATCTTGACATCTTTTTGCCATTATCTCATATTTCATGTCATATAATAAAAGGCATTAGCATTTTCAATGCTATGTCTACATTCTGTCTAGCCTCTTTCACTCAGGTTTTCAAAAGTAGGTATTTCAAATGCAGCTGCAGTATCCACTGTGTGGGGAAAACCTCCCAACCCATGCCGCCCTTGGGGCTCATCCTGCAGACGCCCAGCAGTCAGTTGTTTGAGGAGACCATTCTGGACAGATGCAAATGCTTTATTCAAGTTCCACTGATGTCTCCAAACCCCAACCAATTAGTTACACAAGCTTTTTATTACATGTACTCATCTCCATATTTATGGTATAGCAGATTATGATGGTGGGGAGAAAGCAAAAGGACCCTGGCTGTGATTATTTTAACAAGATGGAATTAAAAGATGCAAAAATCTAACAGTACCTTACCCTGGTATTATTAGCATCCCAATTTTTAAGATTATAAATTCACAATACTGAATACACTAGTGACTACTTTTAAATAAAACATTGAATAATTTCATGCTATAAAAATCATGTGCTCACAATTTTAGCTTGGATTTGTTTCGCAGCTTATTTAATGCCATCTAGAAGCCAAGCAAGTAATGAAAACTACATATTTTAAACATGTGTTAGAGGAGGCAATGTAGTGAGACTCTAATAAGGCCGGTCACTTAGAAAAGTTAGCACATTTATCTGATATACTCAGGCTCCATAAAACAGTCTTGGATGCAGACTGTGCTGGAATTTAACTTCTGCAATGTTGCTTTATAAATCTGACTGAAAGCTTTTTAGAGTCCACTTGCTAAGCCCTAACAAAAGCAAAACAGAACTATGGTCTAAGCAGTATTACTGCTATTACTACTCCCTCAAGCACCACACACACTTACGTTGTTTGGCATTCTCGCTTGAACTAGAGAACTTTTAGAATCACAGGATTTGGGACCTGGGGAGGAACTTAGAGGGCATTGATGTCACTCCTCAGTGTTCACTTGAGAAGAGTGATGGGGCACTAATCAAGGAAGTCAGCATTTATCAAGCACCCAGGCACATGGGGCTGGGCACTTCTGACTTCACTATCATATTTCAGATTAAATAATTGCCCCCAAATTAGATTGCTAATAGGAACAGGGAGAATCCAACTTCAGAGTTAATGCCCTTTCCTCAGGGTATCTACAAAGTGTGGTCTTGGGACCAGTACCAGGGCATTCCTTGGAAACTTGTTAGAAATGCAAATTCCCAGGCCTTCTCCCAGACCTACTGAATGGGCCCTGGTGGGGGGGGGCCCTGGTGGGGGGCCCTGGTGGGGGGGCATCCAGCAAGCCCTGCAGGTGATGCTGATGCACGTGCAGTGAGAGCCACGGCTCTCTAGCATGTTGTCTCTTATAAGCTTTCCTTGGAGAATGTATATTAAAGTATAATCTTACACTAAGCTACCACACACAAAATGTATTACTATACTTTATACCAGAGTAAGACAAGGATAGCCTTCAACAAAATTCTATTTTGATGTTACATGGTTTAACTGACACTGATTTTTTTCCTAAGAAAAAAATGTGAAAGCTATTTCAAATAAGCAAATACTGGTAGTAAGATTCTAAAGAACTGTTTTGACCTTGTGTCAAAAAGTAAGACTCTTGAAACAAATCTGCCTGCCTTTCAAGGACCCGCTGAAATTAATAAGTACTCTTGCCTGACTGATCTTATTTAATTACTTGTTCTCATTAAAACTAATTATAGAAAAGCCAAGTAAAGGGGTGACTGGATGGCTCAGTTGGTTAAGTGTCCAACTCTTGATCTTGGTTCAGGTCAGGATCTCACAATTTGTGAGATGGAGCCCCCACTGGGCTCTGTACTGACAGTGTGGAGCCTGCTTGGGATTCTCTCTCTCTCTCTCTCTCTCTCTCTCTCTCTCTCTCTCTCTGCGCCACTCCCCTGCTAGTGTACTCTCTCTCTCTCTCTCTCTCAAAATAAATAAACACTTAAAAAAAATAAGAGAGAGAGAGAGAGAGACCAAGTAAAGAAATACTGAAGGCTTAGTATATAGGATCTAAGTTAAAGTTAATAAAAGTTAACTCCTAAGAATGAAACAATACGTAAAATTAAAAACTAAAAAGTTCATGATATTCCTTGTTAAAAGTTTCTTTAAAAGTTCCAATTTTGAAATATTTCTTTTCCAACTTTGAAATATCATGAAGGGAATGTCTTCATGTGAGTACTTCCCCACTGCAAATTCCCAACTCAAATTCACATTCATCTTACTGAAAACTCAAAATGTTCTCATTAGATATTTTTAGCATTTCAGCAAATATGCCTAACCAGAGTACTAGTTTCCCCACGTAACTTTTCCTTAAATATATGTCAATGATTTCATTGTTGAGATTCTAATAACATATGTTGCACATGAACAATTTTACCAGAAAACATTGTTTTAAATGCAATGACATTAAAGTGGTGCTTAGTTTTTAAAACAGATAAACCACAATTTTTCTAGATAACCAAAAATCAGAATGAAAATAAGGTAATCTAAATAAGACTTAAAGTTAAAATAAACATTTCAATTATCATGCAATCATTGTCTGACAGCAAAACAGAAAAGCTTCATGTCAATGTAACAGTGAATTCCCAAGTCATTATTTGCTTCTAATTTATAATGAACTCATCTGTGTCCCCAGTTTATTTAAAGATTTAAAGGGAGATTACCTGTGTAAATACAGTACATGAACTACAAAACAAAATTTGTGTACACCGATAAAGCTGATAATATTAAAATAAGGAAATGGGGGGGGTGTCTAAAAATTGCAAGTCTATGCAAAAAGTATATCTCAATTTATCTAAATGAAACTTTTGGTACATGACATATTAAAATAGAACCCTAACTTCAAATTCTGTAAACTGAAAATCTCGTATTAGTCACATCACCATTACAAAGTAGAAATTAAATCTGCAGATGTCACAAATACTAATTATTTCTGTGAATTCTTCCTAAAATATTATTCAGTAATAAAGAATATTTCAAAAGGAAAGCAGGGAGAAATGAAGAATTATAACAACTAGAATTGCTTAAAATAAAAATAACATTTCATTTATTTGCTAATATGATTCTGGAAAAAAATATTTTCTAATTAATTCCTACTTTATTCTTCTTTCCAGATACTTTGTTTCTTCAACCAGCACACTGAAGATTAGTGCTTACATACCTTACCACACTGACATCCGAAAACCCTTAGCTTCCAGAGAAGTAATACCTTGCAACCGCAAATCAGCTCTGCATGAACGACCATAATGGGATATTAGCATTCTTCCTGCAACAAGGCAGTATTCCTTTGAGAACATTAACATTTAACCTTGTGAGTTCACTTCTATAGAAACAATAAACTTTATTCATCAGCTACCAGAGGAAAATCAGTTTAATGTAAGGAATTAACTAAGCCAGGCTGATAGAAGCCAATATATCAACTTCTTAAAAATTCAAAATTTATTTCAAGTATAGGTGTATCACCTACAGCTAATGGCTTCTATGAGCTCCAACAAGCATTCATCGAAGCACTTGTATGGCTGCTTCATTTTTCAGTTTTGTTTCAATTCAGAGTCTGATGTTCATCAAACATAAGGTCATAATTTGAAACATTTAAGAGTGAGATTTAAATTACATATAGGAAGAAAAGTCCAAGACTGAAAGAAGGAATCAGAAATCCCTATTTTGTCTTTTACTTTAATTTTTCTTATCTTAGAGAGAGAGCGTGTGAGCAGGGAAGGGGCGGGGGGGGAGAGAGAAAGACAGAGAGAGAGAGAGAGAGAGAGAGAGAGAGAGAGAGAGAGAGGAGAGGGAGAGAGGGAATGAATCCCAAGGAGGTTCCACACTCAGTGCAGAGCCAGGGACGAGGGGCTCAATCCCACAAACCTTGAGATAACAACTTGAGCTGAAATCTAAAGTCAAACATTCAACCGACTGAGCCATCCAGGCGCCCCTGCTCCATGTGGTCTCTGGATTCAGAAAAATAGAACTGTGGACCAGTACTGCTCTAACAGAGGGAGAACAGGAGCAGTTACTAGAATGTAACCCTGCCAACATTTGCAGAGGCCTGCAATTAGGCTGCTGCAATCTGAGGGCCTTGGACCTACATGTCTGGGAAATCACAGAATGGAAGTAATCCACAACTTTATTTTTTGAGCAGATGAACCCTTGACTACAAAGGTGCAGAAAGGAAGTCCCCAACTGCTCACTCTTTGTGGCTGCAGTATTCAAACAAAAAAATCATTCAGACAACACCTGAGAGAAAAGGTAATAGGTAGATGAGTGAAGCAGCAATAATTCGTACTTTCAGTTAACTGATTTAATGATGCTTCCTTCTAAAGAGGTTGTTCTTAAATTACAAAAAACAAAACAAAACAAAAAACAAAACATAGTAGCCTAGTGGAAGTCTAACCAGCATGCTAACTAAGGCTTATTACTGAGTCCTTGAGTGACAACGCATGATCTGTAAGACATGTGAACACAGAGCATAAGAAAACCCAAAAAATTCTAAGTTCAACCTCATTTCCTACCATTTTTACAGAATAATTTAAATTTTGAATTCTGCCTTCACTGTTTCAACGATTTTACCCTGTAATTTGTTGAAGGTATTGGTGACAAAACAGAAAAAAACAGAAAGTAAAGGTATCTAGATAATAAACCTCAACTGAAGCTTGAGCAAATGAAATGTTACTTCATTAATTTCTTTTTAAGAAAAAATTCCTTAGCCTGGCTGGCTTGGTCGGTAAAGCATCCAACTCTTGATGTCAGGGTCATGAGTTCAAGCCCCATGTTGGGCATGGAGCCTACTTAAAAAAAATAGGCAGGGGCACCTGGGTGGCTCAGTTGGTTGAGTGTCCACCTTCGGCCATCTCAGGACACGATCTCGCAGTTCATGAGTTCGAGCCTACATCAGACTCGCTGCTTGTCAGCCTGTCAGCACAAAGCCCACTTAGGATCCTCTGTCCCCCTCTCCCCGCCCTCCCCCACTTGCACTCTCCCAAAACTAAATAAATATTTTTTTCAAAAATTCATTATAGGTCCATATTCTTTACAATGCCTTTACCCTGGGTCACAGTAACAAAATCAATACTACTTTTAGCTTTACAAGAATTATTGGTGGCACTAAATAGGAGAACAACCATTTGTTTTTTAAATTTAACGTCATAAACAATCTTTTAAGCTAATATAAAAGATCTCAGGACAAGCAAAAAGATGGTTAAACTCCATTTTAGACTTATGGTAACACCAAAACAACTTTAAAAGTGTGAATAACACAAACTGAAGCCAAACACTGCAAAGAGAATTTTAAAAATCAGATCTGTTAGGAAATTTTGAAGAGAAATGAACTATTTTCACAAAACTTGAAAAGGAAATGGGTGATTCATCAAAAGTCTAGATGAATCCTGAGACACCTGTTCATTCACTGACGTCTGCAGTGAACAGGGGCAGTTGCAAAGTAAGTACATATAAAACTCAAATTTAAGAGTTGTAATTAGGAGTATTTTATATTTAACTTAAGCTTGGTAGCGGAAAAATTCAAATGGAATTTTTAAAGTATTTTTTACCTTCTTAACAAACAAGGTAAAATGTTTAACCATTAAACATTTATTTCGGAAAACTAGAATTATTTAAGAGACATCCAGTTCTAGAGTAATCTGGCACATATATGAAAAAAAAAATCAGAAACCAATTCATAGATCTGTAGCACGCAAGTACATATATATAAACATTTTATTTCAATAATACTCTTCATCACTTCAATTTAAATCATTCCATTATGAAAATGTCTTAATTGAAGAGAGAATATTTCTTCAAAACTCTAAATTAAGCAGAGCTTTATCAATTAAATTTACAGCAATACAGCCTTTAGAAATACATAATTCTTCATTTTACAATAATACTTCCCCTTTAAAAATTTGTCATAGTTTGTCACAGATTTAAAATACAAGGCACCTAATGCTATGAAAGGGTAATACAGCATATGTAGTGTGAGTGAACCAGATTTTTCTCAAAGATTGATTCTCTTTAAAGTCCCACTAAATTTGCATGGACACACTTGCATAAAATTAAACATTTTTCTGTGTTGTTAATTTGCAATATTCTACGAAACTTAAAAGTATAATCCATACCTATTATAGGCAGCTTATTTTATCATTTTATCTGTAAGAAACACTGATCTATATACTTAAATGATTTCTTGAAAACATTTTCATAATATAGCCCAGTGTTTAACAAATAATGTGAAAATAAAGTCTCCAGAACATCAGAATTTTATTCCTTGATTAGTTCAAATTATTTCATCAGCTGAATTCCTTGAGATGTGTAAGGCAGGTTGGTCTTTTAGCGGGACTGTGGACTGGAACTTCCTATAACTGTGGTGATATGTACACAGCTACATAGCAAAGTACTTCATTATGAAATGAAGAAAACAGGTATGAGGAAAATATATTTTAGAGTTCCAAAGAACTGAAACTGTTATTTTTCAGACTAGGCACTGAAACATTTTCTACAAAAACTTGCCAGGGATTGTCTCTTCGCTGCATAATGTTCCATTATCAAGCTAAAAATAAAAACAAACACAAAATCATCATTAGATTATAGCTGTCATAGCTTTAATTTTTACAGTTTATACTGTAAAAAGCAAATTATCTTAACATTGAAATATATAACAAACACAGTTTATTACACTTAACAACTGGATACTGGAACTGGAGGTGAGCACTAAAAGCACATGGGAGTGAGTTCCACAGCAGTGTCTAAGGCCAACACTGCTTACAGATCATGTGGTGACAGTTTGACTCATGGCATACCCACCATTACCCCGATGCAACAAAGACTCCTGCCACACCTTTCCCTTACACTCTGCCGAGGTCGTCTTCACTATCTCCTCTTATCCAGTTCTCACTCCCAAATTTACTGAGTCCTTGCCTGGGGTGGGGGTGGGGGGGCATGAGTGTGACCATGGGAATAATGCACACACAGTAGGGAAAGAGTGCATACGTTACAGCACTACAAAGCTTTAAAAAATAACTATATGTACTTTTTAAAATTTAAAGATGGTAAGTAAACATATTTGGTTCTACTTTGCTGCCAAAACCTCAGTAAAAAGAAAATAAAGGGATTTTTCTTAAGGAAAAAGTCACATGGACAAAGGGAAGAGCAGAGACTAGAAAACAACAGCGAAGCAGGTATCTCTAAAAGGAGGAGTGAAGAAACAGCTAAAACAGAAAGACTGGCACGGTTTATAGAAAATGCAGTTAGACATTCAAATGTCCTGCCTTACTTTTTACAGCTGGTCAAGTGCCCCTTCTCTATCCCCAGAGAAAATGTGAGGTGTATTCTCTAAAAGTGTAACAAAGGGTCTCTGGACTGTGGAAATGCCAAGCACAATCCACCATGACTCAGGTAAAAGTAACATTTACATCACCATGACCATGCAAACACTGCTTACAAATCTATCCATAATTATACAATAAGTACACTGGGATGAGGAGGTGGTGGAAAAGCAGGCAAGTGGGGTGGGGAGAGAGGAGGATGAAGCTTGAATGTAATCTATCCTCATCTACCAAAGTGGGAACATCAACTGAAGATGCCTAAAACAGAGAAATCAAGAAACAGAAGTATAAGTGTGGTACTTGAAGACAGTGTGTGAGGTGGGGTGGGGGGAGGGGGGGAAGAGGGGGGTCAAAACAACTGACGAGTTTAACATTGACTTCTTAGAGCGGGAGAGCAGAAGCAGGTGGGCAGGGCAGGCGGCAGCTGCTCTGTACGAGCAATCTCGTAGAACTAGAACTCGAACTCTCTCAACTATGTGCATGGGTGACCATTGTAACAGAAAAGCTGGAATACAAAATGACCAAAGGAAAACACAAGACGAAGACACTTAGCCCTAGGTTAGAGGTGTATCTGCCACAAAGATGATGACACTTAACCTTCAAAGGCCAATTTGAGTGCAAGGAGTTGACAGGAGTTGTTAAATGTTCTAAGTGAGGAGGGGAAGCCCAGCTGAGTCAGGAAACATTTCAATATAAACTGCCTCAGGTTATCTTAAGAAGAAAGGGACCTGAATCTGCAGAATTTCAGTAATTTACTGTGATTTCTCATTCTAAATAAGTACATAACTACTTTTATAGCTGCCAAAAATATATGTTAGATGTATTTCAAGCATTGATGCAGTGAAAGATAAAAATACCACGTACTCATCTGTCTTGTCAGAAATATAAAAGATAGTATTTCTTACAATTTTTTAAAAATGGGGAAATGTTCTTGAAACATTAATTGAAAAAGCATAGTCAGAGAATCAGGATATACACTATGCCAGTTGTAGACAACACACACAGACATACAGAGAAAAGACTGGATATACACCAAATTAATATATTTTTTCTTACTTTTATACTAGAGGAAAAACATTTTTCTAACATGTATTATTAAATAAAATTATGATCCTTAGCGTGAATAAAAGTAATAGTTGAACTTGGGATCACTTAATTTGAGTCAGGCACTATTGCACACTTTAAATCTTACCAAGTATTTAATATTCCCAGTAATCTTATGAGAGAGGAGGGACTACCACAACCCCACTTCACAAATAAGAAAACTGAGGCACAGACAGGTGAAGAACCTTGTATAAGGTCACACAGCTAGTGCAGAGAGAAGCTAGAATTGGAACCCAGGCAGTATGGGTCCAGAGCTTGACTCCCTTACCCTCTAGACAGTATTTGAGATTACAGGAATAAAGAACCTTATTCAGCACGAATACTAGCTAACATACAAACCTGGACTACAGACAACAGCTAACTAGCTCCGTCCTCCTGAGAAACACCGTGCATAGGAATGAGACTCTCGCACTGTTCACTGTCTTCTGGAACCCTTAAAAAAATGTTTTTAAGGCAATAGTTAAGGAAAGCTTTTGAATGGAAAGGAGCCCTTAAAAATTATCTATTCTACTGGCTGAAGCTGTGAGGTCAACACTAAGACTAAGGCAAGACTTCCCAACAACATGCCCCAAGTTCTTTTTATAGTAGTATGTAAAAATCTTTCTCTCTTAAAAAAGAAAGATATTTGGAGCAGTGTTATCATATTTTATTTAAATTTTGTTCACACCAATGAAAGTTTTCTACATTTAAATTCATCACAGCAAAACAGTAAGCACTTTGGTTTTACCTATAAATCAAAATATTTTTTAAAGTAGTTGTGAAGAAACTATCTTACCACACAAAGGATCTAAACAACTTATTTTAATTTTATGTGGCATAGTACATATAAAATTATAATCTTTCAGTAATTCTTCACAAAGTGTCTACAAATTAGTCCAGCATGATACGATTTCCAGTTTAATTAGCAAGGATTATATTTTCAAAAACTTATACTGGAACCAAATATACCTCTGAATACGATGTTTTCTGCATATAAAGGCAAAAATTCTTCTGATTCCCACCATCACAGGATCCCAATTATTATAATGGCAGAGGAGAGTTACAATAAAAAATGAAAAAAATACAGGGATCGCGCCTGCAAAAAATAACCAAGAAAACTGCACCTAAAAATAAAAGATAGAAAAATAAAAACAATCCACCATTATCATTAAGACAACTTTATTCTTTAAAATAAGTTTTCCATTTATGAAAATCTGCAGGAATAAGTCAAAACACCAAGAAGATAATACTTAGCATTAATAATATATTAAGTATATTATTAAATATGAGGATTCAGAACTTCAGCATATGATTCCACTTGCTTAAATTACCAACAAAAACATGTCTTGCTTGGAAAATGGCCTAGGAAAGCCAGAAGGCATGCTTTTCCTGTATTAGGCATAGCACATCTGAGAGCAGAATTACGAACCATTTAGCTTTGTCTTCTACAACACATTGCCCATTTTTTTCCTGTACTGATTACTGCCGATCCTCAAGTAGATCCTCCCTTCAGTTTTGAAGTCACCTTCAAAAACTCACATTTTTATTTTTACTTTTTTATTTTACAGATGGAGAGAGAGAGAGAGAGAGAGAGAGAGAGAGAGAGAGAGAGAGCACAAGCAGGGTTGAGTGGCACAGGGAGAAAGAGAATCCAGGTTCAGTGTGGAACCTGACATGGGGGATCAATCCCATGACACTGGGATCATGACCTGAGCTGAAATCAAGAGTTAGACACTCAACCGAGCCAGCCAGGTGCTCCAAAAACTCACATTTTAAAAAACTATGCTATAATATGTTGTGATACATTGTGCTATGTTACCATTCCTTCCCAAAGACAGCACCAAAAACCCTTAAGTGCAACTTGTGCAAACCTTTAATTAACAGTTTGCAACAGGGGCACCTGGGTGGCTCTGTCAGTTAAGCGTCCGACTTCTGCTCAGGTCATCATCTCACAGTTCGTGGGTTCGAGCCCCCCGTTGAGCTCTGTGCTAACAGCTCAGAGCCTGTAGCCTGTTTTGGACTCTATGTCTCCCTCTCTCTCTGTCCCTCTGCTGCTCACTCTCAGTCTCTCTCTCAAAATAAATAAACATTAAAAAATTTTTTTTAAAAATTTGCAACAAATTCTCCTGCTTACTCTTAAAATAATTTGATTATGTAGTAACAAATGAAAAAAATTCCAAAACGAAATCATGGCTTAAGTACACTAAAGACAACAAACAAGAACACTTTTACTAAGAAACGTGAGCCAGAGAAGACAGCAGCAAGCAGGGCCTCAGGGGTGAAAAGCCCATCAGATATCATCAAGGTTGAGCCTCCAATCCATCATTTTATCAGGGTTGTCAAGAAAATTGAAGATAATGAGATGCCATAAAGTGAAGAAAAATCTTTCCCTTCATTAGTTTACCTCTACCATCTAGATTCAACTAAGAATCAAAACCAATTGTCAAAGAAGGCTGCACTGATTGAGACTCAGCTGCAACCCAGTGGTGTGATTTGCTTTCAACATACTGATGAAAATAGTAACTCCTATCTTTAAAATAAGAAAAACTGTGCTTGTTCTCTGTAAGTATTAAAAAAAAAAAAAAGTGCAGTTTAGAATCATAAGCAAGACTCCCTCTGGTGGGAAACATATACTACTCCAGTTCACAGCACCATTAGAGCAAAGGGGTTTTGTGAGAATATTTTTTATGAAGGACTCACAATGCATAATGCAAGAATAATCACTGACAACTTTTAATATGCATGTCCTGCTTGCAGATACACACACAGGCTGTGAGCCTAAGAATACCCAGGAAAGAGCAGTCAGTAAGAGATACTAAAAAGCCTTCACAATGCTATCAAATTTTTGGCAAAACATATTCTTGGAATATTTGCCAGAATATTAATAATCTAGAAAAGCCACGACATATTTAAATGACCCAAGACCAGAAAAAGTATGAAAACTTATGACTAATGAAAGTTAAAGATATAGATATAGTAGATAAGAGTGATTTCATGAATATTCAGCTAAAACCCTATTTTACAACTGAGTAAAAGTAAACTTTGTAAAGGTGGGTAGAACCCTACTTGACCTTTAAAAGCAAAGTTCACCTGTAACAATGCAGTTATTTATGTGTTGCCACATAATAAAAAAGTTCTGATTTTATTTCCAACAAGCTATGAAGACAGCATTTTAAAATGAAGACACTGAGGGGTGCCCGGGTGACTCAAGTCAGTTGAGTGTCCAACTTCGGCTCAGGTCATGATCTCGTGGTTTGTGAGTTCAAGCCCCACGTTGGGCTCTGTGCTGACAGCTCAGAGCCTGAAGCCTGCTTAGGATTCTGTGTTTCCCTCTCTCTCTGCTCCTCCCCTGCTTGCCCTCTCTCTCTCTCAAAAATAAATAACAACATTAAAAAATTAAAAATAAATAAAATAAAATGAAGACAATGACAAAAAATTGTCTACATTACTGTCTAAACCTGACCATATCTGGATATAAATGTGAATACTAGCAGAGATGCTTCCTATCATACAAAATATCAATTATAAATAGGTTTAAATAATTTATTTTAAGCACAATAAAAAATATTGATAAATGCTGAAATTTCAGAAACTATATATAAATAGTTGCTTATTAGAATTAAAAAAAAAAAAAACATGAAAGTAGAGTTCTCCTGTTTCTATTACAGTTCTGGGACACCCTGCCACTTTTTCTAGAAAGTATCTTCCTACCCTTGATTCTCACTGGAGGCCCAGCCAACTCATTTAACTGGCTGTCCAATTCGAGATGTGAAGACAATCGAGAAAAGACTGGTTATGTTTTTCTAATCAATCAATCATTTATCTTCATTTTCCTTATGTTTTGCCCTCATCTTAAAATATCTGAATCCATAAATTACATACTCATTAAATAAAATTAGATCCCCTGTGACAGTGTTTTAAAAATCCTAAAATTAACCTTCAATTTTTATTTTTCAAATCAGCAAAAGCTGATATTTTCAAAATATCAGTACAGAAAAGCTCATTTACATAGTAGTCTACCAAAATCCTCTTATACAGCACTCCCCTAGTTTCACTAGAGCAATTTTGGTTGATATTCAAGATCCTGAGATGTGGAAGGACCTGGATATTATTTAAACCTATAAAGAATCTAATGATGTATAACTTTAGTGTTATGTATATGTTACAATATTCTTGCTCTTTGAAAATGCATGCTATAGAAGATAACCTAAATTAAGGTGAAACTCTGTTAATAACCATGACAAATAAGCAAGAATTTACTGAGCCATGAAACAAAGTATCAGCAACAGAAGCGTTTTTTAAATAAAGAAAATACATATCACTGAGAGTATTTTGCCTTTATCCTAAAAACTGCACAAAGATCTAAAAAAAAATATCTTTAAAACTTTGATTATAATTTCTACACATTATAAGCCTTAGGGCTTTCAAGTATTCCCTCTTCAAATTGTATTAAACCAAACCACACACACACACACACACACACACACACACACACACACACACGCAATTTTGTTACTTAATACCTGGAGTTCAAAGTTTTACAAACACTGAACTGATAAATGACTACACTACATCTTTTAGTTGAATATATATGGCATGCCTTTCTCCCCCTTACCCCCAAAAGCACTAAAGAAACTCCTCCCTTCAGGCTGTTACAAGGTATTCTCTTTTCTGTGATGTTATCATTGCCAATGTTCATCATAAAGGTCCCTGCATCCAGACCAGGACATCACAGAAGAGGAACAGAGCACTTGCCCCTCCTGAACCAGACAGAAATGAGCATTTGCTGAGAAACATTATTCCTGTTGCTCAGACTGATAATAGTATCACACTATTAAAGAAACTTTGGAATTTATCTTAGAAATCAAAACACCACTAATTATATAATAAGATATATCCCATTTTCTATTCTATACCACTGACTTACCAAAGAAAACATGCAATAATCAGCTCTAAAACTGGAGAACTACATATAAAGATACTGTTTGTTCTTCACTAAGAAATTAAGAAAAAAAAAATTGAAAAGCTAAAAATGCAAGAGATTATCCATTTCTTTGGTACTTTTTATATATCTCTATGTAGTAAAGCACCTTGAGACATTTAATCATGTGCCCTAACTTTCACTGTCTCTGTTTTAAAACTACATCTAAAATATCTAATAAATAGTGTGTCTTACCTTTCGCATACACATGTCAGCTATTATGGACAGAGGTATTGTAAGGCTTAGTGCAAGTGTGCCTATCAACGATGAGGTAAGAAAGCAGCCCCTAAAAAGGAAAAAGAAGAAAATACATGTTTCCATATTAGAAAAGTAAAACAACCAAACGAAATATGGACATGAGAGATCAGGAGCAAAAACAAAAGCTTAGGACAGACTCAGACACAATAAAGCAACTAGAAAGATTCTTAAAGTTTACCTTCAAATACCAAAAATCCAAATACGTAAGAATAAAACTTTCAAAGTACTTTATGGCGTTTTCCAGATCTGCTTACAGATATTATTCAATTTGGATGCATAGCTTCTATTTCATTAACATTTTTAATAAAATTGCTGAAAGAGTTCTCATAGTTTTGTAATGACAATACTTAGCTAACAAAGGAAACAGCTTTATTAAACTGCAGGACAACACTTCACACCACAGACTTCTAAGAAAGTGATAAGCCAACACGTGAGTCTTTCACCAAACCAAAAATATCTCACCCTCATGAAAACTAAAATAGTCTTCTGACCTGTGTTGTTCTTTTGGTTTGGCTCAGCATTGAAAAGGACTGGTTATTTTTTAATGTACTTCCTTATTGCTTTCCATTTTTCTAGCAAATGTCCTAACCAAACTTAAGCTCTTCACTTTATTTTCCCCTTGAACTACCAATGTTGGTATCAAATTTTGAAATAGCAATCTGCACATGATTTTGTTTAGTTGAAAGAAAAAAAAAATGAAAGAAAGCATTATACCAAATAGATAAGCCATTTATACAGATTAATAATTTGTATGACAAGAAAACAGAGCGCCTGGCTGGCTCAGTCAGTAGAACATGAGATTCTTGATCTCAGGGTCATGAGTTTGAGCCCCACATTGCAGGCAGAGGTTACTTTAAAAAAGAAAAAAAGAAAAAAAAAGAAATTACAAGCCAAGATAAAACTGTAATGCATGTAATTGTGACTTACAGACCCATGGAAATTCTAGGTTAGTAAATTCTAGCTCAGTATATGTTAGTATTAATAATGCTATCCTGCAATAGAAGAGGCTATCTTGATAAAGTGTCACTCAACATATTCACTAGAGGCTATACCATTAGTTCTTAATGCAGGAAAGAGAACTCAAGTACTAGTGGTTCCCACTACTTATGAGCTAGCTGCTCTGTGAAAAGACAGTTCAGGAGGTCAATTTTTTCTTTTTTAATGCAGCATATGTACTTAGAGATTTGTAACACAAAGTACTATCATAAAGAGTCTGAGATGAAGTATTAAAAAGGAAACTATTTGGGGTGCCTGGGTGGCTAAGTTGGTTAAACATCTGAATCTTGATTTCAGCTGATGTCATGATCTCACTGTCATGAGATCAAGCTTAGCACAGAGCACAGAGCCTGCTTAGGATTCTCTCTGTCTTCCACTGACCCTCCACCGCCTGTGCTTGCATGTGCATGCTCTCTCTCTCAAAATAAATATAGAAAAAGAAAACTATTTGACTTATACTGCCTTTTCCTAATTTGGCTGATGGTTGAATCCTTTTATCATCTTTTATCATTTCAGGGGCACACTCTGGGAAATGCTGAGACAGAGAACTAGGTGCTACCATTCAACATCTAATACAAATGGTACAGTATATGCGCTTTACAGTACACCTCAATTTTTAAAAAATAAACAATGAGGGACAAGAACACATCTTTAATTTACAAAAAAAAGTTCACAACCATACTTTTAAATCTGTAGTTTACTACTCAGCCCTTGATTATGTACACTGAAGTTTACTGTTCCATTTACAGTTAAACATACAATAACCCTGCTTCTCCCAAAGAAGGGAATCATTATACATGCAAATTATGACTTCTGAGAAATGTCTATTTTCTTATAATTTAAAAAAAGGTAAAATATAGAGAGACATGTTTCTTATACTTGTTTTGTTGCCAAGAACACCCAGAGTATAAGGGATATGTTTGTTTCTTCACTGACTGGTTTGCTGCTACTGAGTTGTTATCATTAGTACTCTAAACACTCAAGTATTAGAGTGTATCTGAAAAATAAACCTTCTTGAGATCCTGAAAAATCCATTCTAGGTAAGGATAAATATAGCTTTTATCATAATATATGACTTTGTATAGTTTAACTATTCAACAATACTCATATATTCATATATCAATACTCACATATACACAGCTGGGAATATAAGTTGTGTTTCCTCTGTGGAGAATGACATTGCAATTCTCTATCAAAATCTAAAGTCCCTATAATTGACTCAGTCTTTTCCACTTACAGATATTTATCCTATAGAATGCTTACATATATACCCAAAGACATATAGGAGAATATTCAACGCTATTTTATTTACAAAGTAAAGGAATGGAAACTTAAAATGCCTCTCAATAAGGAACCAGTAACATACATTATATTCTACTTATTATGTTACATAATGGATTGAAACATAATATATTAGAACTATACACAGGCTTTAAAAAATGAACTGAACCCAAGTGCTGATATGTGAAGACTTATAAGATAATCTGTGAAAAAAAACCAAAGTACAGAACACTATCTATAGTATGCTCCCATTTGTGTCTTAAAAATAAAACAATTTGTTGGAGTGGGGGGTGGTAATTAGGAGACTGACACACCCTTCTGCATGTACAGAAAAATTTGTAGAAGGCTTAGTAGTTAACAGTGGTTGTCTATGAAAGAAAGGAATGGAGATTTGGAGTGAAAAAGAGATAATAGGATTTCCTTTTCATTGTACACTCTTTTGTATACCTTTGCATGAATTACTCTTTTCATTCTAAAAAAGTTATATTAAAAAAATTTCAAAACATGTTATTATTTATTTAAATGTAAAGTTTCTCCAAGGGAGCAACTAAAAAACTCACATAGAGAAATTACATGTCATGCTTGATCATCCTCCAGAACCTACATCAAATTCTGCTAAACATAATAAAACTCTATTGTATATGTTTATTAAAAATAAAGCTCTCAATAAAGAATGAGCATTTTAATACTTACAGGTGGCACAGTCCATGTTTACTATGAGTCTTAATGTAATAAGCATCATACTAAACGCTTTCTCTAGCCAACACCCAAAGAAAAATCTAATTATTGCTTTGAAATATATTCATTTGCTTTGAAATTTTCTAACTTAAACTAAACTTAAAGAACTAGAAAACATGAACTTGTATTGAAATATAGTTAAGTACACATAATTATTTAAATTGCAGTAAAAAATGGCTGAAGATCAACAATTCTTCACGACTCAACTGAGTTCAACCAAAACTCTACCAGACTAAGTAATTCTACCTGTCCAGACCCAAGAGTAGAGAGAGGCAAGAGAAATGAGACAAAAGAAATACCAAAACTGATAGAAAAGAATAGGATGAAAGAGAATATATGATATATAATCTAGGAAATAAAATACATAACTCTCTTTGATGCGCACCTAAAATACATGCAATGAAAGATGGAAGAATGAATGAGTAAATGGATTCTGATATCAAAGAGTTTTAGATCAGCAAAGGAATTTAAATACATAAATTACTACAAATGAAAGTTAATCTTTCAGTACTACAAATGAAAGGGAGTGTGGGAGACTATCAAGAAAACAGAGAAATTTCCTTAATTGAGGAAGGGGGAAAGTACAGGCAAAGCATTAAGGAAATCCATGGAAAAGGCTACTTTTGTTGTAGTCTTTTGCAAGGGAAAACTAGTTAGTAGTCTTAACTAGCATATAATAAAAAATTCCTTTTAGGAGTTTAGGTACAATTTGTGTTGTTGTTGTTTTTTTTTTTTTTTTCAGTTCCTATTAGATGGAAACAGGACTAAGTATCAAGCTCTATATCTGAAAGATTTCTTAAACACCACACATAATATTGTCTTCAAACTATTTTAGGATCATTATGACATATCAACATACTTGGTATTATAACATTTCAAAGCATATTATCATTCCAAGTTAATTGAGGTTTAGGGTTACACATCTGGCTCACTTACACGAAAAGCCCTAAGAATAAAAAAACAAAAAGCATCTATGAACAACCAGACATTCCAAAGTCTCCTAAATAAGCAAAGCTCCCTAGATTCTCACTCAGAACTCATGTTATTCATATTTAGAATATAAACCTCATAAGTTTAGATGTCCATTAGGTAATGGCACCTTTCATTTATATAACATTCTACCTTTAAAACACTTTTACAAATGTAGATCATTTATGTTCATCAGAAATTTATTCAACAAATATTTGTTGAGCTCATTCTATGTGCAAGGTAATACTCTACACAATGGGTGCACAGAAGTTAAAAGACAAAGTTCTTGCTCTAGTAGAGTTACTTTATTAAATTGTGAAGTGTGCGGGGTGGGAAGGTGCACAGGAGGAACCATCAAAAGACAGAAGAAATATAAAATACTTAATCTATCCCAAAGTCCATAAACTGGTAACTAATAAATGATAGTGTAATAAATAGTACATACCACAACCACAGGAACTCTGAGAGAACCGTTCCAATAAGGCCATTAATGATAATGCACATTAATACTACTTTATTGGGAAACTCAAAGTCCTCAAATCCAGTATAATGAAGTAAAAAGAAACCTGGCCATAAGAGCAGCAGATTAAACAGACCTACAAAACCTAAATATGTATAAAAGAGACAAAAGTTAGTAATTGTGATTTATTTAAAATTTTCAAACTTATAACTCTATAATTAGAGAACATTATATTTTACACAAAGAGTTCTAACTGGTTTTCTTAACTGGAACTTGTGTTTCTTTGGTTCATATCTATGGACAACTCAACACCAGAAAAAACTACACTAGCAGCTGGTGATCACTGAATCTTCAAGGTTCAACTATTCACTGCATGGAGCAATTCCTATGGAATAAACTACTTAATTCAGAAAGAAAGGTTGCTAACCTTAGCTACCAATAATTTAGTGTCTTCAAACTTAAAGAAACAATTGGTATATGGTGTGTATATGGATATTCAGCCTAAATTATGAGGAAGTTGATGGCTGCTCCCTGATTCAACTCATATTTATGTATAAAACACCTGTGGCATGCTCGGAATAATGAAGGAAGTTTCCAAAACAATACATTCTTGGTTCTTGCCTTCCAGGAGCCTATAAACTAGTTGGTGAGAGAACATACCTACATAAATAGCTACTCAACATATGAACTAAGGACAGACTGACTACTCATAAAGGAAGGCTGTAACATTTAGTGGTTGACTGTATGTGCTCTGCAGTCTAATTGCTCTGGGTTCCAATCCCAGCTCTACCATTCACTAGTAGTGTAAACTTTGTGCAAGATGCAGAACCTCTTTGAAGCCTCAGTTTTCCAATCCATGAGTGTAAAATCATATCTAAATAGGTTAGTGGGAGAATTAGATTAACACTTACAAAATACAGCATAGTACTAGCATAAAGTAAAAAGTTAATAAAAGGTGAGCTATTATTGTTATTATAGAAATGCAAGTTTATGAGTCCCTATGAATACAAAGACTGTAAAGAAAAAAATTACAATTTTATAGTAATTTTTATGGCACTTTCTATACAGTTTAACATTGCAGATCCACTATGAGATTCATTAGATAACTATAGAGCTTTCTTCAAAGTTAAGTTATAGTAAATATATATTTCATATTTGTTGCTAAATAATAGGCTAGTATTTCGGATGCCTAGTTAAATCTTTACAGGACTGGAGCACCTAGTCTCTATCTGCTCCTAAAGATTCACAGTTACCTGCCTCCTCTGAAGAATGGTCTCGGAGAGCAAACAAGCCAAATTTTCCCAAGAAGTGATCACCCCACACCGTCTGCATCCCACAACTAACCCATAGAGGATGCACAAGGCTCCTCTCATGGCTGAAATCCTACTGTCTGTGAGGACGTCTGTGAGGAGTACCTAGACATTACCGGCTCCTTTCCCCCTCCATCTCCTGCCCCAACATGCCATGAACTGGGCCAAACCTCAATTATACTGAGACCATAACAGTTCTTTCCCCTACTCTATCCTGCTTTTCTTACTCCCTTGTCAGGTTTCCCTGCAGAGCATCCCCTCAATAATCACCCATAAGAAATTCCTGTCTCATATCCTGCTTTTAGAATACCCAATTTAAGACATCTAGTGATAAAAATAAAAACAAACAAAATGACACACATACAGAACGGACTCATGATCTGAAAAGCTTACACAACATTAAGAAGTTGTCGTAATCAAAACACCGAAATTTGGCATCATCAAAAACCGAATCTACTTTGCTGTCCCTGGACTATCAAGTCTATGGAATCCCACATGTATTACCAACCTCTGAACCTAAAAACAAAGGTCCCAATTGCTTCCACCCTCCAGAATCTGGCCTGTATACCCTCCTGTTCTTCCCTAAAGTGGGCTTTCCAGCACAATCGCACAGATCCACTCACTGTTCCCTGTTATGCTCTGCTCACATCTCCATCCCCAAAGAACCCTCCACAACCCAATCCTAACTTCTTTCTGGTCCTGCCTATTATAAAGCCCAGATCAAATCAATATTGTGTTATAGATCATGTCATATATGATATATAAAAATCACATATGATTTTTTTGTCTGTATGTAATAAGAATAAATTAAACAATTTTTCCTGAAAATTGCCAATCTTAAAAAAAAACACACACTCAGAAAATATTAGCATTTCATTCCATTCCAGGTGGAATTTTCTATGACCCTAAAATAAGACATTATTAAAGTTACCTTCATATTTAAGGCATATTTATTGAATTCCATACTTAAACTTGAGTGATCACCTGGTCTGGTAGCTTTCCAAATGTTTTGTTTCTGTTAAACTTTAGGTGAAGATATTCAAACATTTCTTAGCAGAAAAATATTTTCTACAAATCAAATTATAATGCAAAAGCCCAAGAAAACAGAGCTGTTCCGGCTGAAGCAACAAAGGGCTCTAAGAACCAGAACCATACATGCAACTCCACCTCCTCCCACCCATCCCAGGATCCTCTGCAAATCATTTTGAAAGCTACTCATCTGTCCAATCTCCTTATTTCTCAGATGAGTATGAAATAAATGAAATTATAACAACTATATTCCTGGTCTCCTAATTCCCCATAAGCTGTACTTTGAACTTTCATCCAGGCTTTTTTTAATCTACTGATATTCAGATATCTTTTAGAAGATATCTACAGATATCTGACAGATAACACAACTATTTTACTCAGCTGATATCAGGCAAATGAGAACTTATAAGTTCTCATATTCAGTATTTTATTTACAAAAATTAAGAACTGATGCCAGAAACTACATTTTGGTAATTTGAAAAATCTATGTCATAAAAAAGCCTATATCTTAAAGAGCAGATGGAAAGCCTTTAAGTGTCCCATGAGTTTTAATGAAAAGTACATAGACTAGAATAGTATTCTTTGCTTCTAAAAAGTCAAAAATGGTAAAATGTGTAATACAACAGGTATTCTCTCACATGCTTGTAATAGCATAATTCTTTCCTATCAATGAGGAAAATATCTGATTCACAGGCTGAAACATGAATGCAAAAAAGGCATTAGGAAGAATTTCTTTCTTTACTTCACACTGAGGAAACTGGCCTTCTGTCAGAGGTACACAGTTATGCGGGGCAAGGTATGAGAAAAACACTGAGACTGGACTTCATGAGCCTTAAAATCTGATGGTTTTAAAGAATCATATGGAGGAAAAGAGAAAGGCTTCCTTATTCCCTCTAAAACAAAACCCTAAGCTAATCATTCAGAGTAAATAGCCTCACAGGTTAAACATATTCTTACCAAAGAACATTGGAATATCCAACTTATCTTCTCTGTCTACTTTTCTCTTAATCATAACAATATAGACAGCATAGAGCATGGCTCCAACAAGAGACCAAATGGAACCTGTAAAAATCAACATAATGAGTTCATGCATTTTTCATTAATTCATTCAACACACACTTATTTAAAATCTAATACGGTGTCAGATACTATTTCAAGAAGTACACAAATATGAAAAGATAAAGTATAGCCCACCCCCTCCATGTCCTCCAGGAGTTCAGGAAGCAGTTTAAAGAGTGAACAAACACATGTGCAAACATCCAATGATCTATACAAACACACATAATGTTAAAACCATGGAAGTAACTATTTGTTTTTTTAATTTTGAAATGCTACTTCAGTTTGACACCTGACACTGTCTGGTGTAATATGGTTAAGCCATTGCTTATACAGTCCTCCCCACTGTCATGTATCATCTTTAGTATATATTGTACTACCATCTTCAAGGCCCTGTTCAAGTCCCACGTCTGCCACAAAGCATCCTCCTCCTACTCCACTGAATTTCCATCCTCCTGGTCTTCTATTTTAGACAATTTAATATTTACATGGTTAAATGTAACATTATTTTATTCTCTAGTGTTTTTATTTTGTAAGTCTAGGTAATGATTAAAGTCAAGAACTTGAAAAGTACAAACATACTTTTTAATGTTTTCTAAAATATCTAATACATGGCGTATAGTACGGGCATAATAAATGCTGATTCTCTTTAATATTAACTCATTCTCAAAGACATTTAACTAAGTTTTAAAAACAGCTAAATTAATGTGCTGTCTGCCAAGTGACCACATTTAATACTTCAATTAATTATCCCAAATTCCAATGTTTTATTGAATCTATTTTTTAAAAATTTAACTTTTTTAAGAAAGCAAAAAAAGTCTATCAATAAAACCTCACACATACACAACAAATACATATATCGTTTTACATATACAAAGCTGCTCTGGGTAAGAAATGATATAGTTCAAGGCATAGCTATCAGTTCAAGGGTGAGAAAGACATAAGCAGTTCAAGGCATGAACTATGCCTGGGCAATAACCAGGGATAGTTTAGAAAGCAGTGTTCCATTCAATGAATTTCAAATATCTAAACAAAGTATCCAGAAGGAAGCCATAAAACTGGGTTCTACTATCTTTGTTTTTGTTCAGTCTAAACAATAGATCGAAACTGAGTGTTCACCATAGCACTAAATGTTTCAGGCAAGAATCATGAGTGAACCACAAAATTAGTGGGTGCAAGTATAATAGAAACATGGTATGTGCGTAGTCTCAAAGTATCTCCCTACAAGATGCTTACTAGTTGCAAAGAAAAAAGTTAGTAACTTGACACTGGAGCATCCTGGCAGGCACTACCTTAAAATTAGTCACTACTAATGGGACAACACCATGTGCCAGAATCTAATATGATTTACCGATCAGGACACTTCCAATATCACTTCCATGGCATTCTAATCAAAAATACACAACATAAATTTAACCATAAGGAAGTATCAGACAAACCAAGAGTGAGGAACATACCACAAAACAACTGGACAGTATCCTTTTCAAAGTGTTAAGGTTATAAAAGAAAAAAAAAAAAAAAAGACTGAGGTACAGTTCTAGATTAAAGGAAACTAAGGAGACATGACAACTAAGTGCAACAAGTGATGCTGGACCAGAAAAAGAACATTCATGGGAAACATGGTGAAATATGAAAAGGATATACAAATTAACTAAATTATAATCAATGTTAATTCCTGATTTTTATAACTATACTGAAGCTATGTACACAGCGGAGAATCTGAGTGATGGCTATATGAGAATTCTATTAACTATTTTTTAATTTTTTTACATGATTTCCAAAAAAACGTTAAAAAAAAAAAAGGCCCCATTAGTGCGCACCCTCTGTGTGTGTGTGTGCACATGCACATACATGCACACAAGGACATAAACACTGATATGTACAAACTGTCTTGTATACTGTAACAGAAAGAATGCAGAGTCAAGTACTTACTTACCTATTGTATCTCTTCCAGCAGATTTTTCAGACCCTGACAAATTAACCAGCACAACACCTCCAATGCTGTGAGAGTAAGAGCATTACTAATAAGCAAAATAATACATTCCTTAAAAGGGCTAGTAATGAAGATAAAAATTATTTACAAGTAATCAAGACTATGCTCAAAACTGAGCAAAACTTAAACTGTCAAAGAACTTAGTGATTTAATTAATAATATTTAACAATGATAACAGGACAGTGTAAATGCTATACTTGTATTTAAATCATTTAATTCTTGCAAAATGTACAAATTACTTTATAATAAAGGTATTACTGTTGTTACCATTACCATTTTACACATGAGAAAACTCACACACAAACATATGAAGTAACTTGACCAAAATCACACAGATAGGACTGAATCTATCGGTAGCCTGCTTCTAGGTAAGTATTCTTACCTCCTATGCTACCTACTGCTTTTGGTTAAGAAGTAACTAACTTTTCAGCCTCTTCCAAACTTGTTTTTGAAGATATGCATACAGTATACCCACACAAACCTAACGGTAGCACAAATGCTGCCTATTGGTAAAACCTAAATTAACAATAAAACCATACTTAAATATTTGAACGATTAAATTAATTATAAATTGACAAAAAATTCAACCGAATTAAACTTCATTTACTTCCCCAATACAAATATATTGTATTCCCCTAACACAAGAATAGGTTTAGCTAAAACATTAGCTAATCATGAATGCAATATAATAAACTTCTAGTGGGCATAACATCTAAATAATAAATTAGTTGGGTCAACCGGCCTACCCCTGAAAACTACCACGGTTATGGCTAAAAGAGAAAAACACACCGTAATAAGAGCTACCACGTATGTGACTACCAAGTACCTCAGTCCCTGTGATAATTGCTTTTTATATACACTGGCTCCAAACTTTCAAACGAGGCTAATACGATCATCATGTTCTCACCTAGGAAACTATCTCAGAGAGCTTAAGGAAACTGACAGGAAAAAAGAACAAAGCTCTGACTCAAACCCAGCTCTGACAGCTAAGAAACACTACTCTCTTCATTAAATCATTCAACTTTCTTCTCTGATTTCTGATTTTTTCTCATAAAGACAACAGCTTTATCAAACCAATACATCTTTGTTGAGTACTGTCAGTAAGCAAAGCCCTACGCTACACTGCAGGCGGCACAAATAAGCAGCAAACAAGGCTCTGGCCTTTAAAGGTTTATAACCCATAGAAAAGACAAGACAAACATACACAAAGTTACATAAAAGATTTAAATACAGTTATTGACAATACTGATGTTACACACTAATTCAAAACTGCCAGATGGTTTATACAGAAAACAACTGAAAGATCATGTGAGGATGAAATAATCAGAGAAGACTGCACGTTTGATTATTAGAAGTAGGATATATAAAACCCAAAACCAAAACAGAAAGAGGAACTTGTTTTAGGAGAAGGAAACAGGAACTTAGGAGGTGATGAGGATTAAGGTGCCACATTAAGTTAAATGTAAACATCAGTACAATACACAGTAGTATACTGTCTGTCCTCACTTGAATGGGAACCAAAGCTGCTTTGGGGTCCCTCCCTCCAGTTACTCTCCCCAGGACCATTTAGAAAACTAAAGAAGGACCTGATCCAAGGCTGCATAGCATGATATCCACATAAACCCTTCTTTCATCCTCATCTTGCTTTGCCATAGTATAATATAAACTATCCTATGTCACTAACAGAAAAATTTTAAACATTATATTTTTAAGCAGAATTAACTAGCTATTATGTTACATTCTTACCTTAAAATTACAGCTAGTAGTTTAGAAAGAGTAAATCTATCTCCACTGTTACTTGGAAACACTGCAGCAAGAATTAAGGTAAAAAGTCCTGCAGGGAAAAAAGATACATCAGCTTTAATACTGTGGAAAGCAGCCTTTAAACTAAATCATGTTTATTTCAACAATACAGATTAAGTATAACCCTACTTATTTTAAACTAATAGAGTTAAATTGAGCATTCAGAGTAACATTATGACCTCATCATAATCAAGCATGTGTGCTCAAGTTATTTTTACAGCTTCAAAAATACTTTTTCTCTCCCAGATTTGGAAGGTGATTCAATTTTTAAAATAAAACATCTTTCATTGGGTAAATTATGGTTCTGAAAAAAGCAATTACATTTAGCCAAAGGGTCCAGAAAAAGATCTTCAGAAAGAATATGTGAAAGGAATGACAACTACAATACAAAAAAAACAGCCCATCAAACTTTAATATGTTGTTATATAAAAAATGCCATAACATAGTCGAAGGAATGTAAACAGTACAAGGCCACAGCATAAAACTACAAACATTTATGTAGTTACAACACACTAATGTGCATTATTAGAATGAATGTAATTTGTAATAAGATAAAAATGTGTGTATATGTACATACACATATAACAGAAAAAGGTTTCAAGTTATAATGTAAATTTTGAAGACAAATTTCTTACCAGAGGTTGAGGACAAGATATTAACTATAGCAACCTGTGTGTCCGAAAGTGCTTCTTGATATGACAAATTTGCCAGAAACCACTAAAGACAAAGAAACAAAGTGAACCCAATTGAATGACATGCTTACATCTGTCACAGTTTATAGGACCCTCCTTTTTTTTTCTCCCCCTAAATATTTTATCATAAGAGCCTTTAAAAGTTGCTTTCTATTGAAAAATCACAAGCTCAAAAAAGAGGGCATTTACAATTAGATCTAAGATCGTTGCTATTCAACTTCCCCTAAGAAATTAACAATAGCTCATTAAAATTAGTATTCAAGTTTTTTTTTAATGAGGGTAAAACTGAGTATCAACTTTAAAATTTGCTTTATCCAAACACTTCTAGCATTCTATTAAAGTTTATCTAAATCAAATTTGAATTTGGGGAAATTCTCCAATATTAAAATATGTACAGATAAATACAGCATGATGAGAAATCTACTCAACGAGATGATGCCTATGGGGATGGATCAAGGTAGCTACCAACTAGGTAGACTGATAGATAAAAAGACATTCATTTTGGAAATCTAAAAAAGTCCAATAAAAAATGTGAATTTGCTAGCTAATTATGATTATTTCTCTGATACTCAGTTTGGAGACACAATACAAAGAGTTCTCATAACTGGATATAATTTAAGGAAGTTTTCCAGTTTGAGGATTTTTTTTTCTTCTCTTAGGCTCATCCAGGCTAGGAGATTCTTATATCCTCAATACTGTGCCTAATTTAAGGAATAAGAAGTAAGACTTCTTTTTATGAAGCCTGATGTGTGTGTTGGGGGCAGGTGTTCCAAAATTCATTTACTTTCACTGCTATTAGATATCCTAATGCCTATTATCACAACTCATCCATTTTTCTGTTAATGGATATTTTTTGACTATTTCAAGCAATGATACTATGAACATTCTAGTGCATGCCTCTGGGTACATATGTGCATGAGTGTCACTAATATATATACTAAGAAGCAGACTGCTGGATCAAAGTCAATTAACTCCTCTCTGTTTTTGGCATCACTGTTACTTAAGACATTCATATTCCACTGAAGAACGAATGTCCTCTTAAGAAAGGTACATCTCTTGATCTCTCTCAGAACTTTTAGTTACGTGAGTACTATAATTATTAGCATACACATTTCAGCGAAGCAACAAAGGCATATCTTAGACCACTGCTAGAAGGCAGCAGATAGCTGAGTCTAGTAGATTCATGTAGTCTACACTGTACTCAAAGTGAAAGCCAGATTAAAACTATAGCAAAGTGATTCTGACACCATCTGTAGTTCTCTGACTCCCTAGATAATTTCACTTGACTTTCTAAACGAGAAAATGAGGTAGCAATTGCTAAGATGAACAGTATCAAACATATATGGCAATAAAAGCCACAATCTGCTTGTGGTTCAATGCTAGAAAAGTAAGATTCTACTCTTAATTATCTTTTGGAGATCTGTCTGCAAGAACCTTGATAAAACTTACAGGGTGATCATTAGCTTTCTGGACCCACTTTCCTTACCACTTTAACACATAAATACTCATTTTCCAAACAATCTCACTGTCTCTGCTAATACAAGATACAGAAATAAAAACAGATCACTTAGGTAGCAGCCATTCAAAACTCCTAAGAATTCATCATGAGTTATACATAAACTCTTCCTAGAAAGACCTTCCTATTCTTCACCTCTCCCCATTCTCTGGCTTTCAAACCCAACGCACTCTTATCACAAAAGAAGATTCATCTCAATTACCCTCCAATAAAAATTAACCTTACAGTGTTTCACTTTATTATTCCAGAGTTGAGGACAACCACTTACTAATAATCTATCACAAATAAGTCATATATTTCATTATTTCATGAGTGATAAGTTATTTTAAAATTATCATAAAAGGTACTCTAGATAAGTACTATATGACCCAAATTATATCCTACAGAGAAAAATCAAAAGACCACAAGTCCTCATGAGACAAAAGACATTCAAGGTGGACTGGCAAATACAGTAATCACTAACTCCTTCTGTCTTGCACTGTACATTAGCCACTAGCCACATGTAGCTACTGAGGAACTGAAAAGTAGCTAGCCTGAACTGAAATGTTTTGCAACTAAAACTGAAAAACTGAAGTTGAAAAGAAATAGAAACTTAAATAAAAATAGAAATTTAAATGAAATTGAAATGCTTAGAAGATTTTAGTACAGAAAAAGAATATAAACTATCTCAATTCTTACACTGATAACATGTTAAAATATTTTATACATGGTGCATTAAATAAAAATATAGTATTAAAATTAACTTTACTTGTTTCTCTTAACTTGATTTCTCTTTAAAAAATTTTTAAAATATCATTTAAAAAATTTGGGGGGTGCCTGGGTGGCTCAGTCAGTTAAGCATCCAACTTCAGCTCACGTCATGATCTCAGGGTTTGTAGGTTCAAGCCCCACATTGGGCTCTGTGCTAACAGGTGACAGCCTGGAGCCTGCTTCGGATTCTGTGTCTCCCTCTCTCTCTGCCCCTCCCCAGCTCATGCTTTGTCTGTCTGTCTCTCTCTTTCTCTCTCTCAAAAATAAATAAACATTTTAAATTTTTTTTTAATTTTTTTCTAATTGTAGAAAATTCAAAAATACATAGGACAACCACATTTCAGGCTCGTATTATATTTGTATTGAATAGCACTGCTCTAAACCTTATCAAAGCTTATCACTCTCTTAAATAAGGTTTCCAAAAAGCTTTATTATTCTTTCTATAGAAGTGTCTTTATTAAATACTAACATAGCTTTCTAGGCTTGTAACTTATTTAGGTTTTGTTTTATTTTATTTTATTTTATTTTATTTTATTTTATTTTATTTTATTTTAATTTTATTTTAAAGACTACCAAAAGTGGAAACCACCCAAATGCAGATCAACGGATAAATAAACAAAACATGGTATATCCATACAATGAAATAGTATTCATCCTTTAAAAGGAAGAATGTTCTGGGGTACCTGGGTGGCTCAGTCAGTTAAGCATCCAACTCTTGATTTAGGCTCAGGTGATGATTTCATGGTTCCTGAGTTCAAACTCTGCCTTGGGCTCCACACTGACAGTGTGGAGGCCTGCTTGGGATCCTCTCTCTGCCCTTCTCTCTCTGCCCTTCCCCCAGGCGTGTGTGCATTCTCTCTCTCTCTCTCTCTCAAAACAAATAAACTTAAAAAAAAATTAAAAGGAAGAAAGTTCTGACACATGCTATGAGGATGAACCTTGAAGACTTTATGCTGAGGTAAGCCAGTCATAAAAGGAAAAACAGTATATGATTCCATTCATACAAGGTACTTAAGAGTGGTCAAATTCATAGTGACAGAAAGTAGAATGGTGGTTGTCAGAGGCTGGGGAAGATAATAAAGGGGACTTATTTAATGGACATAGAATTTCAGTTTTACACAATGAAAAATGTTCTGTTGATAGATGGTGGTGGTTGTACAACGATGTGAACATACTTAATGCCACTAAAGCTATATACACTTAAAAATGGTTAAAATGAAAAAAAAAAAGGTTAAAATAGCAAATGTATAGCACATATATTTCATCACCATTTTTAAAAGGCTTTTTATATGCACATATCTATCTGTATATAAACCTGCTACATGGAATAGTACCTATGTAATGTATTTAATCTATGTAATACATTCTCTCAGAGTCGTGAGTTGGAAAATTGCTTTATCCAAAGAAGGGAAATACAGTATTTCTTTTTAATAGGCAATAAGTTGTGTAATTCATGAGGTTTTCCTATTTGCCTTTCCTTTTACCAATTTGCCTAGGGATAAACTGTGTGCTCATTTGAAGTAGCTTTCTTCCTTTAAATTGAAGTTCCTGATATAATCATCCTATTCCACAACCAGCTCCCCCCACAAACAGACACACACACACACACACACACACACACACACACACACACACACACACACACACACTACCCATTTAATCTGGCTCTTATCTTTCCCTCTTTTTTTTTAAAGTTTATATATTTATTCTGAGAGAGACCATGAGCAAGGGAGGGGCAGAGAGACAGAGAGAGAGAATCCCAAGCAGGCTCCATGATGTCAGCACAGAGCCCAGTGTGAGGCCCAGTCTCATGAAGTGTGAGATAGTGACCTGAGGCAAAATCAAGAGTTGGACATTTAACCAACTGAGCCACCCAGGTTTAACTTTTACTATATAGACACTTTTATTATTCTCCACCTCAAGTCTCATTTGAAAATTAGGTAACATATAATTAATAAATCTTACTCTTACCTTACATTCTTTTAAAATAAGCAAACATTTGGAAATCCATATTAACAGCATAATCCAAATGTATGAGCTTTTTAGTATATATGTAATTATCATCACTCACAAAGATTTTCTGATTTGCACTGCTGAATATATTAATCAAAGTAACACTCAATTAGATGTTATCCAGGAAGAGGATAGAAAAAAGTGGGCTATGCAATGAGGCAAAACTGGGAAGTAAAAAAATCTTATAATCAGGCTAATGATATTGACATTAGCATGTATTATCTAGTGTTTAAAAAAGTTCAATATAAACTTAAATCTTATAGGCTCATACTAAAGAACCTTGGATTAGGCTGCTTCCAATGACATACACAGCAAAGAGCAATGAAATTCATTATTAAATTCTAAACTCCAGAGTTTTCACTAACTCAGACAAGTAATCCCAGCTTATTCAAAAAGAGTATTTGCTACAAGATTGTTCTATCATGAAATCTTAAGCACATTTTTCAGTTTCTATATTAATATAATAAAGAAGCTATCAACAATACTACAAAAAATTCTGTAGAAATGTTTACTATGAGTAGTTGCTAAAATATTTGACCACATTTACATGAATTTATTATACAACCACCAAACCACTTTTTTGACAAAATCAATGCATACAGTAAACTCTTATCTGGGTATTTATTAGCCCTTGTATACATCATAGTATAAAATAACTATTAATTATTCTGACCCTGAAGCAATGTCAAATTCCAAATATATACAGAAGTAGCTATAATGTTATAGTAATTACCAAATTCTCTGAGGTATGGCAAGCAATTATTGACTCTGATACTCAAATTCCCCAATGATGCCAGATAGCTGAGTTTAAAGTCACGATTAAGCAAACTAACAGTATTACACTTAAATAGCACTCTGTTGGTATGTACACTGTCTTAAAATTCAAGTTCTAAACATATAATAAAGAGAAGACCTACCACAAAGCAAAAAAAAAAGCTAATTTTTGCTACTTGAGTTGCAGTAAGTTTCCCTACAGTTTTGAGTAAGGATTCTTGTTCTTTCACAGTAGGATGTGACATGCGAGACAGCTTGGCTTCCAATGCATGGCTTGATGGAAGCTGTCGAATCTCCATGATATTACTGAACCTTACACGAGACTTTTTGGGAGCTTAAAAGGAAAAGTATAATACAAAATCATTAAATGTCTCCCCTCACATCCAACAAAACCCATAAATTTTAATTAACTGATAAATGTGTATTCTTTAATCCATATATGATCAGACTTGGACAGCAAAGAAAACCAGTTATATTATTACCTGGAGCAGCTCTACTCAAAGAATTAACAGGAAAACGGTTTTCATCTATAAAAATGTTTTAAAGGCTTTAAAATGAGACCAAATATTCAAACAAGGGTTCTGCAATTATGTACATATATTGCCTGGCCAGGATTATAGTATGGTTATTATTTTAGCATTTATTGTATAACTTTTCTTGGATTTTTCCTCATAGATACCCAATTTACGAGAACTATTTTCCTGGTCAAGCATGCGGAACACTCCTCTAGAGGTTCACTCTTTGCAAGAGAGTATTATGGATAAACACTGTCTTACACTGAAGCTGACATTTTTTGCACCATTCACAGATACAAGAAACTCTTATAATTTGCTATTAGGGGTGTTTAGTGGCATGGCTGAAGAGGACACTGTCCATTTGAAAATATATATATAACAAAACCATACAGATTTCTGATATTTTTAAATTATTTCTAGTTGAATTAATAAAACCTTCTAGACAAAACTTCTGGAAGACTACAGGCCAAGCCAACACCACATGGAAAAGAAGAAATGCCAGGTGATCCTAGTCAACCCACAAAATCACTAAGTTTGGGGATGGTTTAAATGAAACTAAAATTTCTTCCCATTTCTAAGTTATAAAATTCTAAATTTTGCTTACTTTTTTCAGTATCAATGTTTGTGTTCTCAGGTTTTTCACTTGGAATATCATGAAATTTCACAGGAACATACAAAGGTTCACTCTAGAATGCAAGAAAAACAGGAACAAATATAAACAGCAAATATAATAGTTGATATATTGTCTAAAATTTAAGATGAGAGTATATAGTCATATATACCGCTCAAAACACAGCTGTTCACCACCATATTTACAGAGAATTTTCCAAAGTATATTGGAACAGCATTGGTACATTACGATATTTAGCCTTTAAATGTTATAAAAACAGACCCCTTTCTCAAGCTAACAGATTATCTCCTATTCCTTTTCATGTATTCTTTTAACAAATACATGCTAAATTTCTACTATGTCAGAAACCGTTATAGATCACGGGGCTATAAAAGTGAAAGAAGACAAAGTCTCTGTCATCAATAGTCATGTAGGTTAAAGGGGAAGGCAGACAATAAAGAGATAATCAAGTATATAATGTGTAAATATCATATATTTCCCATTAGTCCTCATAACAACCTCATAAAATGGTATTTAAAAAAACTTGGCGCACCTGGGTGGCTCAGGTGGTTGAGCATCTGATTCTTGATTTCAGCTCAGGGCATAATCTCACAGTTGTGGGATCAAACCCAGAGTTGGGCTCCAGGCTGAGCCTGCTCAGGATTCTTTCTCTCTAGCTCTCTCTGCCTCTCCCCACCCCACTCACTCCTCTCACTCACAAAATAAATAAATAAACATTAAAAAAATACTTTTATAGAAGCCGAGATATAAAATAATCAAGTGGTAGACAACAGAACTACCAGGTTTATCTAACCATGCATTAAAGGTCTATGTTTTTAAATGGTTCTGAATTCTTCTGTTTTTACAAATGTTCTTTAAATGATCTATATTTAAGGCACAATTCTTTAACTAGGCTGTTTCTTAAATTAACAGAAAATGTTTTAATTTAATTTCCCTTTAGCTCTTGGCATAGAACTCTGCCAATGAAAAATATTCAGTAAATGAAGAGGCAACAGGGTCTTAAAAAAGACATAGTCTCTTCATTCACTAAACTTTTCATTACAGCATTTGGTCTAGAAAATGTTGACATATCCATCTCACAGATAACAGCAAAAATCAGTAGAAGAGTAGTTATAAGAATAGTCTGCCACCTCAACTCTTTCTTCTACGCTGATAGAGGCAACTGATATTAACCTTGCTGATTTTAAAGATCCCAGACAAAAGAAATGACATTTTCTCTAAGCTTCATAAATTCTTTAGAGCATCTGGTAGCCTATCCTGCATACAACTACAGTTCAAAAAGGCAAACAATAATAAAGTCACCACACTAGTACTTTATAAACTGGTGTTAAACTTTAGAGTAACATTAAAATTTTTATAAGATAGAATGCCACATTTGGACCAATACATTTTACAGAAGGGCCTTAACAATGATCTACAAAAACCCAGATTTCTACATACTTTCTCTCCAACTAGATTATAAATGCTTAAAATAAGTGAATATGTTAATTACTTTACTGGTTCACTTATTATCTCTTTCCCCCTCCCAAAACACACACTCTCACACACTAGAACATAAGCTATATCTCTAGAGCCTAGAACAAGTGCTTAACAAATATTAAGTGCTCTTAAAATTTGTATAAAAATTTGTGGAATAAATAATCTGCTTATATATTGTCAGTGTCCAGCAAATATATTTGTTTCTAAGTGATAATAATAATAATGAACACAAAGTGACAAAGTTAGCAAGAAACAAAGGACAAAGGACTGTCCCTTAGTATTTTCACTCCATAACCAATATACTCTTCCCCTCTCTCTTTAGAAGGTGGAATTGCTTACTTCTAGGTCCCAGGAAACAAAGTACTAAGTTATAATTCTTATGGAAGGCACCCAGTTTTAAGATATATCTATATCTTAATATAGTGGTGCTATAAAGCTATTTCAGTCCTTCCTGTCACGGCTCAATTCCACCCATTCCACTTCTGATGAGAAAAAAAGCACTTACCAAAGAACTATTCATAGTTGTATCTGTTGTGCAAGCAGCAAAGTACCCTTCAGCATCTGCAAACTACAGATAATGGGACATAAAATATGATTAAACTCATGTTATAAAGTAAGGCTGCTGTCATTCACAGCTCAAAGGAACAGAATCAAGAATCCAGAGTAGACCTTTAAGAGTATAATTATTAATAAAAATAGCAGCTAATGCCAAGTATTCAATCATCAAGGTAGGTATTATCAATTTCATTTTACTGATGAAGAAACTGAAGCTGAGAGATTTCATCTAAGTGACAGAGCCAGGATTAAAATTCAAGTCAGTCTAAATACAAAACTTACAACCTTTTCACAATACTATTATAACATTTCAGATTGGCAGGGAAAGGACAAGTGGGTTAGTGAAAAAGACAAAAAACATCTTAGTGTTACACTGATAACAGTATTAACACCAAGAATCCCCTAAATGGATCTCAGGGCCTGGACTGCACTTGGGAGAACTCTGGGCTACTGCTGCAGAAGCATACTTTTATTCATACCCACAGCTACCCTATTATCTCTGCTTAAAGTCTGAAGAAGTTAAATAACTTGCTCAAGGTCAGCAATAAGCAAATGACAGAACAAGATTCAAACACCAAAGCCCAGGCTCTTAAAAGAATTCTTATAAGTCAATAAGAAGGAGTCAATGTAGAAAAATAAACAAGGTATAGACAACTCAAAAAGAATTCTATTACACAACAAATAAAAGAAAAAGCTACCAAAAGCAGGCAGATTAAACAAAGTATAACTGTTCACCTGTCAAATTAATAAATGTTGGGGTTTGGTAAGGATTCAATCGCATGCATTGCTAACAGTGATATGAAATATAGACAGTAATTTAGTAGTAAGAAGCAAAAGCCTGAAAAATGGCACTAGTTTTTTATCCAGCAATTAGGCTTTGCAAAATTTATCCTAAGTAAATAACTACAGATGTGTATAAAAAATATTCCTATTTATTTACATCAAAAGAGAAAGTGAAAACAACCTAATTATCAAGGAACAGTTAAATAAAATAGAAAAGATAATAACAAACGTTTATTTATTGGCCTGGAAAAGTATTTATGATATATTGTTACATGAAAGGCAAAATCAGGTTAGACAATGATATTAAACTTATTTCTACTATAATTTTAAATATATGCACATAAATACACAGCTCTAGAAAGTATCAAATATATATAGTGCTGTTAGAATGGTGAGATTATGGACAGACTATTCTTGTTCTTCTTATTACCATAATTTGTCTTCAACAATAAACATTCATCACTACTATAAAAAAAAACATTAAAAAATGTTCTAGGAATACTACATTATTGTTCATGATATACCACTAAGAACAGAAAGCCAGTTGTAAAACAGGACATAATGGTACAATTCCAATTTATAAAATATAAAATGAAAATACATGAAAAAGAATGGCAGGATATATGCCAAAATACTCTGGGGTTATTCTGTGAATGTTGGAATTACTTATTTTCTTCTTTTTGTCCCTCCGTATTTTCTAAATTTTCAATAATGTGCATGTATTATATACACATAACATATTCCTACATGTAATACTACAATGTATACACATTTCTATAATGTACATTACCTTTGCAAAGTAAAAAATAGAACGTGTTCATTAGAAAAGACAATAAATAATACTAATCTAATGCACAAAAAATAACACACACCAAAAAAATAAAAGAGAAAGAAAGTATTTGGAAAGAGTGGGGAATGGGAGTTAGTTATTATTTAATGGATACAGTTTCTGTTCGGGATAATGAAGAAGTTCTGGAGATGGATAGTGGTGATGGCTGCACAGCAAAGAGAATATATTTAATGCCACCGAGCATTTAAAATGCTCATTATATGACACTATACATTTATTTTTATTTTTTAATTTATTTTTGGGGGAGAGAGAGAGAGACAGAATGAGGGGAGGGGCAGAGAGAGAGCAGGAACAGAGGATCTGAAGCAGACTCCGTGCTGACAGCAATGAGCCTGATGCAGGGCTCGAATCCACAAACTGAGATCATGACCTAAGCCAAAGTGGGACGTTCAACCAGCTGAGCCACCAAAGTGTCTCTATGCCACTATACATTTAAAAATGGTTAAAATTGTAAATTTTATGCCATCTATATCTAACTACAATAAAAAAGGGGGGGGAGAAAAGGGGCTAAAATGGTAAATCTGATGTTATGCATATTCTATCACAATTTTAAAAGAAGAGAAAGGAAAGATGGGAAAAAGAAGAGAATGTAAGAGGCAGTTTAATATTCTTCACTCTCAAAAATTCAGTGTCTACTTCTACAAGGAAGATACATCACTATATAAACTGCTATTTCTCTCAACTCTATGAATCAGCACATTATGTGCTGATTATCAATGAAAGAATATAATTTGGTTAGCCAAACATCTGAAACATGGTCTAAATATGCTATTCTCATTTCAATAAATAAAACCTTGAATTATTTCATTTCTACAATCAACTTTACCACTAATTAGATGCTATTCAACCAGTGTGCAAATGACCAAAGACTCCAGATATTCTTCTTACTCCTCACTTTCATCTTCATCTCCACATTAATTGCTTTGGGCCAGCTCAATAATTTTTAACAACTCAAAGGATGTTATGAGGTAACAGCAAGAAAGTGATTATGCACCTTTGATTTCTCATAAGATATTTTGATACCAGGTTGATTAGAAGAAGAATTTAAAATTTTGGACAAAAGTCGGTTTCTCTTATGTTATCTTCATTCATTTTAACAACTTGAAATTTGACAGTCCTTTGAGACACTACTAACTTTACACTTTGAAAAAATAAATCCCCTCTCCAACAAGCACTTAAAATTTAAAACTTACAAAAGCAGCATGCTTTCCTCGAAATCCTCTTGTACACTGTTGTCTCCATGGCTTCCAAATAATAAAGCCCAAAAGGTATAGAACAAACATAGATGTTTTTGCAAAGGTGCTGAAGAACGGCTTGTTGTACTGAGTAAAAACATACTGTAGAGGAAAAATTTACAGAAACTATGAAATGACTTTAAACCTTATTACTTATCTCTAATAAAATAAGCCTATTACATGATTTTTAACTCTAGAAGTTCAAGTGAAACAGAAAATCAAAAAGGATTATGAAAATATTTTATACTCATTTCTAAATATTGTATTTGCTTGTATACAAAGAATATTCCCAAACAAAACAGCAACAACTTCCAAAAAAAATGTTCTGTTCAACATTCATCAAAAACCTACTATGCAAGAAAGAATACTTGTGCTAAAGGCTAAGGAAAAATAAGACAGCCTTTCTTTTCATATATTTATGAAAAGAACAGCATAATGTGTTAAGTACCACAATAGGGGTATACAGGTACCATGGAATTACCAAAGGGAGACAGACCATTTTGAGGATTATGGAAGTTTCCTAAGAGAAGCTATTCTTGAGCTGAGTGTGGGGGACTGAATAATAGCCCAGAGGAAACAGCATAAAGGAAGGTAATAAAGCAGAACAGTGTATGAATAAAATTGCATGAAGTTTAATATTGTTAGGAAATTATATAAAACCTGTCACCTTCATTTAACTTAGAACTCATGATTTTCTTGTTTCCTAAAAAAATATTCCTAGTTATGTATACTGAAAGGCCTGGAAAAAATGACCCAGGAGGAGTAAGCACCTATAGAATCCTGATGGTAATCTGTATTATCTTGCACTAAAAGAAACCATGGGTTCTTAAAGAAATGACCAAATCCAAGTATGGAGCAGGAAAAGTACCAGATGAGCCTGGGGCATCTTGCACCAGAAAACAAATAGGATGTTAAAGATTAATAGGATCATACTGAAAGGACAGTAGAGTCAATTTGAAGGGGCCCCCACTGGTCAAAGATAGGACAGTTTAAGCATAAAACGGAGTAACTACAACTATCTGAAACACAGTAAATATACAAAAATCCATGAATGTATAATGATACTCTATGGTTACTAATGGAAGTTGCTAAGCAACATTACTCTAAAATGAACAAAAGAAAAGAATCAAGATTTATTCAACCCTTCCTATATGAACCATGTTTCAGGATAACCACATAGTAGTTACAGAAAGCTCTCCGTAAAGAATTCCAGCTAAGAAATGCAGAAGTAATGACCCTTAGAAAAATCATCATTTTACAACCCCTAAATGAAATAGTCCATCAAGAGAATAATCATATGGATAACTGACTACTACCTAAAGGTTGGTAAGAAATTTTATAGTGCCAAAGTTGGCATCACCCAAACTAAGACTTGCAGCCATTTGTGACTCATGTGTTATCATGGGAAGTACCCAGTTCCACCAAGGTATTTTTCCCAAAAAACTGAACCTGAATCAAATCAAGACTTAACCTAAGTACCATTTTACAGGAAGTAAGAGAAAAGGAGGAGCAAGTTAAATGACACCTCAAGGAAACAATCAGCAAAATTTGGAATGTGTGTTATGAAGTGAATATGTATGTCTTCCCCAAGTTCATATGTTAAAATCCTAACCCCTAAATGTGACGGTATTTGGAGGTGAGGCTTTTGGAGATAACTAAGGACAGAACCCTCATGGATGGAATTAGTGCCTTATAAAGACACCACAGAATGCTGCCCTTTCTGCCTTGAGAGGACACAGTGAGAACACTGCCACCTAAGATCCAGGAAGCATATCCTCACCAGACACTGCATCTGCCAGTGCCTTGATCTTGAGCTCTCCAGGCCACAGATGTGAGAAATAAATGTTTGTTGTCTGAGTCACCCAGGCTAATGGCAGTCTTGTTGTGATACCCAGAATGTGATATATCCTATAGGAAAAATGATCCAGCTTTTCCGACAAATTTATAGCATGATTTTTAAAAAAGGCAGGGGTGGGAGAGTACAGTTAAGGAACAAAAGTGAATTAAAAGCAATTTGAATATGGATCAGGAACCAGATGATTTTAAGAAATTATAATTTTGTTAGATATGTTAATGGCAGAGTGATCATATTTTTAAAAATTAGGACCTTTCAGTTTGAGGTGAATATGAAAAAATTTATAGGTGAAAGGATAAGTGGCTAGAATGTGCTTTAAAATAGTCCAGGAAAACATGTCTGGGAGGTTGATAAGAGAAGACTGGCAAAATTTGATAGTTGTTAGGTATATGAAGATCCATTATACCATTCTCTCTACTTTGTAGATGTTAGAAAGTTTTTATAATACAAAGATTGATTTTCTTGTTGAAATACACAATATATCTCAAAAGTTTAATGAGCATATTTGGCTGAAAAATTAGACACATCATATATGCTCTTGGATAACAAAATTATAAAATGTTCTCTTATCAACAGATTGGAATTGCTTAAATTATAATTTGATCAGGTCCTCTTCTGTCCTAAATTTTATTACCAGATAAATAAAAATAAAACCATTTATTTAAAACTAAAATAAATTTTTAAAGATAGGCTTATTTCCCTGTCAACATTAAAGAGATTTCTTTGTGGTTAAACTACAGAATGTTAATCTAAAAAAAAAAAAAAAAAGTTATAGAAGAGTGAAAAATAAATGGCTGTTGTATTCCAGAGCCTACTTCCAAAACAGCTAAAAATTTATTTATTCATTGGCTACAATGTCAATATCAATTATTTACTTAGCTATGATGTGAGATGACCAGCAGTATCAAACTGCTTTTTTTCACATTTAAGTTCATTTTATAAATGCTAGTTTCCTTTTGTATATTAGCCTTAAGACTGCAACATGTAAGTTGAAAAGTAATTTCTGAAAGTGAAGCTTCTTTATAAAAAGCATGTCTTTTTATAGAGATTAACTAAACAAATAAAAATAACTACATATATAATTAGAAAGAAAAACTACTTTGTGCACTCAAAATAACACATTACTATCACGAGTACTCTGATAAAGGCAAAATAAAATTTAACTGAATGCGCTGTGTACCATGTATTTTACAATGTTTGAATCGGCAAATGTGTAACTGCATGCACTCATGCATATGCACAATAATGAAAACTCTGATCACTTTCACTCATTTGTCCAAAAGCATTCTTACTATCCACTAAATGGTGACAAATGGTTTTGCATCCTAGATACTTGTTCCACTAGAAAATAGTATTTATAAACAACAGCAAAAACCCTGAATTTACAAGAAAACAGCAGATACCTATTCAAATATTAAGAAAACATGCACATACTCTTTTTTTTTTAAAATAACTCTTCTAGAAGACAGATGAAAACTCTAAGATACAAAAAAGAGTATCTTTTGTTTCAACTTGAATTGACACGAATTCACTTATCAAAGAATATAAGTAATTCAACGTTCAAAATACTGTTTTTTTAAAAAAAATACATTTTTATGTTTATTTTATTTTTGAAGGAGAGAGAGACAGAGCATGAGCAGGGCAGGGGCAGAGAAAGAGGGTGACCCCGAATCTGAAGCAGGCTCCAGGCTCCAAAATGTCAGCACAGAGCCGGAAGCGGGGCTGGAACTCCCAAACCGTGAGATCATGACCCGAGACGAAGTTGGATGCTTAAAGGACTGAGCCACCCAGGCGCCCCCAAAATACTGCTTGAAGTAAGCTCGAGAGATAGAAATGATTAGAGAGAGACTGCAGATTGACCGCAGCATTACTAGAATGCAACATCATTCCTACACAAGAATTACATACCGAAGTAAGTTCTGAGGATGCGACCCATATCACATCAACAAGTAGGAGAATAACAATCCCAAGAGCCATTCTCCTGCGCTGAGTGAAACCACTGCTCTGGGAATTCATCCGGTTCATGATAAATACGCACACCATCTGCAGTCTGTTTTGTAGAAAATACAGATCCCATTAGAGAAGGTTTCGAAAAATAACCATAGAAAATGAGAAATTCGCGTAAGAGAAACATAAACATCACTGGTTAGCTAAGGTTCAGTTTGAAGGTCACACGGTAAATTAAAAGTTGGATTTACCTTACTTTGAAGGCCTTTCTGAGATCTTCAACAGCAATGCCTGAAAACTTGGCAGATCTGAGTCTAAAAGGAGGTAAAGAACTCAGCGCACCTATAAACAACCATAAAATGATGATTACGAAAACATCAACGACTCAAAATAAGGTTCATCACATCTTTTTTACTCTTAAAATTCAAAATGAACAAATGAAAAGAAAAATACCTAAGTGTGTTAAATACAATTGACACTATTCTCTAGCCTCTAATGGTATTCACTGTATATTTCAAATTATATTCAGAAACGTACACAGTACAGAAAAAAAAAAAAAAGGCCAGTATTCAACAAACGGCAGTATTTAACAATAGTTAACGACTGGTAAATAGCTCCTCCAAGTTTCGTAAATACACAACTCCATTCGCCTCTCCCTACAGAGGAATCCACCACAGGGGGCAATGTCTAGACTCGCGCCTGTTTCTGAGCGTCTTCTCGGTCCCCTGTCTCTGGGCAGGGGAGTTTGATTATTTGAGAGGAAGTGATTTGTTTTGAGTCTTGAGGGCACGTTTCCAAACGCCTCACGTGGTAGAAGGGGAGGATACTCTACGCTCCCGCACCCACCCCTGCCTGTCACCGCATCTAGTTTCTTTAGATCCAAAGAGAAATTCACGAGACGAGTGAGGAAACAGCTGTTAAAGGGAATCCTCTTCCTTTGAGGGAAAAAAAAAAAAAAGTTAAGCCGGTGACGCCTCCTCAGGGAGTGAGAAAAAGCCCGGAGGCGGCGCTCGAGCAGCTCCCACTAGTGCCTGAGTCCTCACCAGGCTCACACGCCCCTGTCAGCCTTCCCCTCACGCCGCCCCTCGGAGACCAGTGCCATTTCGGCCAGGGCGCTCCGACCGCCACCAACAGCTGGGGGTGGGGCCGTTCGTGGACACTCGGTGCCAGTTTGGGCGCAGGTTGATTTCGCGGCCCTCCCCTGCCTGCCTACCTGGCCTTCCTGCCCCGCGATGGTGTCGTGGCGGCACCATGAGCGGCCTCGGCCCGGACCCGCCGCCGCCCAGCGCCGCGGCCTCGGACTCACAGAGCTGTCGCGGCGCCTGACATTGCGCTGCGCTGGAGGCCCAGCACCTGAAGCCGCGGTATCCCTCGGGGCGAGGCTGCGGACGCCACCCAGCCCCACTCGGCCCAGAAGGGCGGGAGTGGGCGAGGGGAAGGGACCGCGCAGGCAGCGATGGCCGCGGAGGCCCGAAGCTGGACCCCGGCCACGCCCCCAGCCGGCCAGCCTGCCCCTGCGCCCCGCCCCCCTCAGCCCGATGGCGGCGGCGCTGAGGTTACGTCACGGCGGCGCGACGGCCCACCGCGCGTGGGCGCGTCTCCAAGGTGACTTGGCTGCTTGGAGCGGAGTACTACGGGCTGCAAGGGCGCGGAGCTCGAAGACCGGTCCGTGACGCTGGGGAGGAGCGCAGATAGAAGAAGTAAAGCAGGGTGTGGTGGAAGAAGAGGGAAGCGGGCGTGGGTGGCTGGGGCAGAATAAAGGACGAGGGAGGTGGCCGAGGCTCCACATGGCCCCGCCCTAGAACCAAAGCTAGCAGCTCCGTTTCCTAGAGTTGGATAGGACCTGAAAGCAAAGTTGCTTGGCAGAACTTTTGTTTTCTGGAACCTTTTGTGTGTAAAACTAGATCCCAGTTCTCGGAGGTAGAAGCTGTGTCCCTAGGGGAAAGTACTTCACCTCCTTGGCTCTCAGTTTTCTCATATGATGAGAAAATGATGGCACCTGCCTCATCTGTTTATGTATATCTGCACACTTGTGTGTATACACACACACACACACACACACACACACACACACACACACACATATGCAAGCCAGGATTACATTAGTTTACAAATGTGAAGGGCTTAGATCAATTCATGGCTCATGGAACTCCACAAATAGTAAGCTGTATAGATTTTTTTCTTAACTGTCTTTTGACTATCCCATAAAAAATGCTTGACCAACGTCCTAATTTGTATTTAGAAAAGAAAAACAAGACTAAAGGGTTCTGTAATTTAACTGGAGTTATCCACCACCAGTGCGTTTTTAACATCTTCAAGTGCAATAGTAAGAAATAGGAAGAATTTAACTTTCTTGCCGTAGTGACAATATACTACATTTTTTAATTCTTTTAAATCTTTTGTTTCACTGAAATTACATATTCAGATGACTAATGAAACAATATCAATGGACATTTTTTGTGTTGCTCAACCAGTTTCTAATAAATGATCAGTATCAAGCACCTCTAATGAATTATTCAGAAACCTGTCATTGAGAGTTGGAAAAATCTTAACCATGTTCTTAAAATTACTACTTAGGGGAAATGTGGTTGCATATAGTAAGTAATATAATCAGCATCCTTTTTATTCTTTAACATTCTTTAGGGTGTCAAGCTCATTATATGCTACATTTATAATATACAGACCGAAAAAATAATAATATAAATACCTCTGAGTATCTAAGGATACTCATGAAAACTTCTAATTCTTAATCTGACCACAATTTGTTTGCTAATCTTGAGGATGATTCTACTCTCAATTTGGCCTCAGTTCTCCATCTGTAAACATAGGGAGGCAGTTGGTTTTTTCTTAATTAAATAATGCAAATGATAGTACTTTGTAAATGTATGTAAATGCAGGTTACCATTATTACCACCTGTTTCCACAGCATCTGCTAAAGGACAATGCTGTGATACTCTTGTGATAGTGAAGATAAGGTTAATTCCAGACCAGCTGTCTTCAAGCAGTCTCCAACCCTAGGTTAATCGTCCATTAATGTATTTTCCCAGTTCCCTCTGAAGGAGATTCCACTGTATTGCTCTGTGACAACAGATTCTAGTGTGATTTCTGTGCTGTGATACCATCTTAATTTCAGGCATTGCTTTCTTTGGACCCCAAGTATATATCTTGGATAATATATACTCAAGGATAAGTCCTCAGTAACTTCAAAATCTCACACCAAATACCAACTGTCTACATTTTCATATATAAGTTCCACAAGAGCAAGGATTTTTGTCAATATCATTCTCCATATATCCTATCATCTAGAACAATACCTAGGACAGAGTTGGCAGTAATATTTGTTGAATGAACTTGAACTTCCTGCAGTCTCTTGACCTTTATACCTAATTTTCCCAAGTCTACATTTCTGTCAGTTGGTACCACCTTTATTCTAGTCTCACAGGACTAAACGGTTAACTTATTAATTTCCTTTTTTACTCTTCAAAGTTGATCACTCTTCACTGAGATCTCACAAAAGTAGACCCTTAAAATTCATCAGGTATTAAGCCTGACACCTTCAAAAAAACCCACCAGAAATGTAGAGTGTAATTTCTCCCGCAAAATACATATGTCACAATATGAGTACGAAAACAAAGTTGTGTATGTACAGAGCAGCCACTAGCTAACTCTCCTGTGCACCAGCCTCAAAGACTACAATTCAATTCAAGCTCTAGTAAAATTATACATGACTAGGAGTTACTGATCAAATCCTGGCCATTTTGGGCCAGCTGTTGCAGAGATTGTGGTTGGCTTTCTGGACTGACTACTGCAATGGTTGTGGGTCAGAGTTCTATTTTTATATATGCTCTGGTCTTTGTCCCTTTGTATTTTCAATCTCACAAAAGTCTATGTGTCATTCTATTCTCTGAAGTAGCTACCAGCATGCTGGGCATATAGCTCAATAAATATTTGATTTTATTTGCTTCCAAGACATAGTTTAATGGATTGAGGTTTGCAATTAAACAAATTGTGGTATAGAAAAGACTGCTTTTGAATGTGTCACTTACTGAATTTTATGGGGTAAATCATATGCTTCAGGGAAAGTCATAAACTTGGGAGGTTCTGAGGTATCTCAGGTACTGGGGTTTATTGAATACAACCAAGTCTTAGATTTTAAAGGGTTTAAAGGCAGGTTAGATGAGCAAAATATCAACACAAATTTGACTAAAAGTTCCAAATGTACATAGAATAGGCATGCCAAGTCAGTGCTTGATTGATGATCATTCATTGCCATGTCTTTGAGGGCATGGACTAGAGTTCTGAAGGCATGATCACTTCAAACATCTAAGTAGAGAAGGCTTTAGGAACAGGTAGAATCTGAGCTTCATTTTAGTGATGTGTAGGATTTAATGAGGGAACAGGGAGAAGAATGATATTTTTTTTTCCTAAGAGAGTAAAAGTCTGAGTGTAAGGGAGGAAAAATTATTTTTCCTTTTATCCTCCTAGGTTCTCCTGCTAAGACGGTATAAAATTAGACTGATAAAAGACAGACTGATCAAATAAAAATAGTTTACTAACATGTACAATACTCATCATTCAGGAGAAACCTCAATGAAGAGTAACTCAAAGGGGTGGTTAGAACTTGGGCTAGTATAGGGTCTTAACAAAACAATAATTTGTAGAGAAATAACAAAACAACAGAGAAAAAGTTTTATTAAACTTTCAAGAGCACTAAACCAATGGAAGGTAAATATACGAGAGAAACTAACAGAATAAAATTTGTGTTGGTTCATTTTGACACTGACCTTCCACCTTCTTCATGGCCATGAAACTTCCTATTAATGACAGTCCTCATTTTTCACAAATTTCTCCTTTTAGTCAGATAAGGGAAGCCTTGGGAAGACTTCTTTCTACATCTATTGATTCTCTTTTGTCTCCAGCTCAAAATAATCCTTATGCCAAAGTAGCATATTTTGGGGTGGCATATTCTGGTCCCCTACGTGACCAACAGTAAAAGGTGTGTCCAGAGGCAAGTTACAAAACTGATTGGGCAGAGCACAGCATGTATGTAGAGAAACAGTGGGAAATGAGACAGATCAGATGAGTTCTGATGTTGCAGCATGCTCTGGAAACTAGGTTAGAGAGTTTGGACTTTTATTTTATATATGATGGAAACTAAGAATTTTAAATAAGAGAGAAACACTTTTAGTAAATCAGAAATTACTGACTACTCACTTGACACTTACCAGTGTGGTAGTACTGTGGGGACATTGCATACAATGAGGAGCCTGCCTTCAAGAAATTCATGTTATAGGCAAAACTGACTATGTTATTAGGGCAAGTATTTGCTAAGCTAGGAAATACTGAATCTAAATGTGCTTCTCTAGTATCCCTTTAGCACTCTATGCTAGCCACCAGATTGATGCTCATTTTGAAAAGGGTCTTACTTGAATATTACTTCCTTTTGTATCTTTCCGTTGAAAACATAATCGGCAAGGTACTAGACAAGAAACTAAAGGCCATCTAATTAATCGCGAGGAACTTAAAATGGCATTGCCCATGCCCACCCTGTGCCTTCAACCAGCTGACCAGGCCCCGGCCAGCTGAGTGGCCCATGCCAGCCAGCTAGAGCATGGTAATGAGTTCTCTGAGAGCCATATCCACTTCCCAATGTGATCTTGACCTCATCTTCTAACTTATTCTTGTATCCCCCATCTTTGGCTTGTGCTCTGTTCCTGATACTTGATACCTGATAGCACTCATCCAGCACAGCGTTGGATCTTTCCTCTCTTATCATTTGCACCAACAGCTGAGCTCCCATATGCTGCTAGGCACTAAGTAAACAACTCAGACTGAGCTTCATAGTCCCTGGAACCCTTTCTCAGCCCATGCAACCTATGAAGCCCATGTGGCCTTTGTACAGCCTGCGTTGCCTCAACTCCCAACTGAAAAGACTTGAAAGGAAAAACAGATTGAGGCTAAGACATGTGTAACAGGTTGTTAGATGTGACTATTCTTGTCTTCTCCTGCTTTGAGCAGAGGCCCCAAAACACAGAATAAACAATAGGTAGCAAAGAGAGTCATTTTTCAAGGTGAGGTCTCAAAACAGTCTGTGGGAGACTTATAAAGGGGGTGTCCAACTCCAATTGTACCATTAGCACACCATTTGTATCCAAGCTGTATATGCAGACTAAGAATCCATGAAAGGATTCAAAATATGGGAAAATATTCACTTGAAGAGAGTTGTCATGTAATCTGAATATCCCCATAGGGAATTGGGAGGTGTGCTTCTCTTCAAGCCAACCAAGGGGGCAGGCACATCAAGAGAGCATTCAAACGTCGTGGCACATGTTATCTCAAGAGTAAGGAACACAAAGACTGGTGTCCAAATCTGAGAGTGACAGGATGCAGCTGCAGCCTGCAGAAGGCTTACAGCTCTGACCGCAAGATGAGCAAAGGGAATTCTGATGGGAACGGCCTGTACTTTCAGATGAGGCAAAAGAAGGTGAGTTCCTCCTGGGCCAGAAGGGAACCCCATAGGAAGGAGCAATTTGGATAACTCTCTACACTAGGGCTGCCTAGAGGAATGGGGTATTCCTAACAGAAAACTACTTGGGGGGAAAATTCTAAGTGGTCAAGTAGATAAGACAGCATATGCAAAGGCAACTATAGAAAACACATTTTCCACCAGAGGCGTTCCAGGAGAATGAAGATCTGCATTTAGAATATACCATAGCAGAGATGTTCTGGTAAAGGTTTAACAACTAGATCTTCAGGAAAAGGATCCAGACTTGTAGCATTTCTGATTTACAAGGTATAATTCCATGGCTCCAGACTCCCACCACAGCCAACTTCAGGCTACCCACATGACATCTGCGTGGCATTGGGAAAAGATGCAAGGTAGAACACCATTATAAAGTACTTCCACCTTGGGGCGCCTGGGTGGCTCAGTCGGTTAAGCGTCCGACTTCAGCTCAGGTCACGATCTCACGGTCCGTGAGTTCGAGCCCCGCATCGGGCTCTGGGCTGATGGCTCAGAGCCTGGAGCCTGCTTCCGATTCTGTGTCTCCCTCTCTCTCTGCCCCTCCCCCATTCATGCTCTGTCCTCTCTCTGTCTCAAAAATAAATAAAAACGTTAAAAAAAAAAAGCACACAATAAAGTACTTCCACCTTGCAGATGCAGTAGACATGAGTAAACTCAGGAACATAGATTGCAGTCAAATGCAGTTAAGTAGGAAGTGATAAGAATTTATTATCTTTTATTTTAAAACAATTGTAAGTTTATGTAATAATTTAATTTTTAATGATGGCTAGGTTTAACAACCACCTAATATCCCTGATAATTGAACAATTAGCTCTTGAAAGTTGGTACAGGCAAATGAGTGTACCACTGTGCCATTCCCAGAAGTCACAAATGTCATAATGCCACCAAACCAGTCAAGACCTTTTCTGTTCCTTACCTGGCTTCATTCCTCTACCCAACCCCCTACCTGCAGAGGCATCAGACACAGCCTATGGAGTGGGGGAGAGGAAGTAGAGAAAGATGGGAAATAAACCAACCACACTTCCCTCCCAACCACATGCTTTCAGGCCTGAAATATATCCCTGAGTTGGCAGAGGGATGAAACTTAAATTGTATACGAGCTCAAATTACAAGATTATTAGACAAAAATGGACTCTTTAATACCCAAAAATGTCCAGAAAAGCTAAACAACATGCCTATTATTTCATCCTGAGCAGCAAAAAACAGAAAAGGCATATTTATTAGGTAAAAAAAGCGAGAAAGAATACTCTTATTACCTGTTTGCATCCTGCAAAGTCTAGCTCATTCAATAAATATACTAATTATATATTGCTTTATAACAAATTTTCAGTTTCTGTGGGTCAGGAATTTGGGAGTGGCTTGGCTTAGTGGTTCTGGCTCAAGGTTTCTTCATGAGGCTGCAATCAAGATGGCGGCTGGGCTGCCATCACCTGAAGGCTGGAACAGGGCTGAAGGCTCTGCTTTTAAGATGGGAAACTCCCATGGCTAAGGACAGGAGGCCTCAGTTCCTCCCTTAGTGAACCTCTCTACAGACTACTTAAGTGGCTTCATGACATGGTGGCTTGCTGGCTTCCTCCAGAGCAAGCAGTATGAGGGAGAGCAAGGAAGAAACCACAGTGTCTTCTATGACCTAGCTCCTAGAGCAACTCCATCACTTTCACCATATTCTACTCATTAGAAACAGGTCACCAAGTCCAGCCCATATACTGGAGAGGTGGAAAGGATAGAGGGTGTGAGAATTAGGCTCCACCTTTGATAGAGGGAAGTATCAAATTCGTGGACATATTTTAAAACCACAACCAGTAAACATCTAAATAAACAACCACATGTATTTGCTATAGTCAAGTTAACCCAAACCATTATGTACCCATTATTGAAGGTTTAACCATGAATCCTTTTATCTATATGTAATAGGAGCTCTAGCTGGAGTCTAAGAGGCATTTGGAATTATCTGGGACTCATTGGCAGGCACATGAAGACCAAGGTTTTTCTTGAAAATGGCTCATCCTAAGAAAGAAAGAAGCCAGAAGCAAGTCTGTGGCCCTGTAAGAAAGTCTTGGTCCTCAGAGAAAAGGAGCAATGTTAAGTAAAATCTTATATTATTCTCATTTCTAGCATATCAGCCTCACTGAACACTAGCAGAAAGAAGTAACAGAGAAAGGGCTCTTCCTTTCAAAATTCTGTAAGAAATTGAGAAACAAGCGGCATTCTAAAAGAATAGAACACAACACACAAAATGAGAACCACACAACCTTAATGCCATCAAAGTCATTGTTGAAGGTGCATAGCAGTGCAACAATGATGCTGAGAGGTAGAAGCCCTCTGTGGTGCCCCAAATGTAGTGGTTTCACCCAGTAAGAGAAAGCTCACTTACAGGTACACGCATGTTCATAGCAGCACTATTCACTGTGGCCCAAAGGGAGGCGACCTTAGTCCATTTAGGCTGCTATAACGAAATACCACAAACTGGGTAACTCATAAATAACAGAAATTTATTTCTCACAGTTCTGGAGGCTGGGAAGTTCAAAATGAAGGCACGGTTGCATTTAAGTGAGGGCCCTTTTCCTAGTTCATAGACAGGACTGTGTCTCACTGCCCTCACATGGTCACTGATCTCACTAATCTCTCTCTGGAGCTGCTTTTGTAAGGCATGAATCCCATTCATTATGGTTTCATCCTCATGAATTAAGCACCATCCAAAAGAGAGAGAAGGCTCTTGTGTGAGCACATGTTTGGAGCATCTAGACTCCAGAAATCACTAGAGGGGTATAGGAGATCTTTCAGGGCATGAGGCCCAGCATTATGTATGTGTACGGATAAGAGTGCAAGCCAGTGAAACGAGAGATCTAGCTGATACTGTGAACTTGTACCCACTTAAAAGCCTGGGTGAATTCAGGTTATAAACCAAAGGTACTAAAAATAGTGTCCTGCTACAAGTTGTCCATGCTGGGTAGTTCATGTAGTAGGAGTTCAATTTGTCCAGGCCCCATTTGACTTTTGAGAGTCATCTGTCACATGGAGGCAGGCTTATGTTTTGCAATCGTGAAAGAGTTCCTCTCCCCTTTGAGATTAATTCATAAAAAGATTCAACTTACTAATACTAAGTCTAAACAGGGAGACTTTTATACTTAGTGACCTAAAATGACTGAGCCCATTCCTTAAAAGCACTGTTCTCCATCACCACTTTCATTCTCCTGGTTTGTACCCAAGAATGTGTGGGAGGCACAGAAAATGACCACATCACTAAGTTACCCCTAACCAAGTGAGAGGGTGTTTCCTAGGAAGTGATTCTATTGAAGGGGAGTTGCTTCTGTGGCCAGAGTTACATCCCTGAGAAATCCTAAGATGGCTCTGGGACCTTTGCTTCAGACAAGACTTCAAGGACCTGGTTTTGCTTCTGGAGCTCACAAAAAATACATGTTAGTAAGTGAAGTTTATTCATAATGTTATAATTTTTAAATATTTAAGTGTGCCATTTTATGCATAGGACATCCTTTAGAAAGTGTTGCAATACATGTTTGTACTAATGTATATGTGTATATATTATATATTATTATTATATATAATATATACATATACATATAATATATAATATATATGTATAATATATAATATATATATCACTTACACTAAATATTTTATACCATAAGTTTATGATGTTATAATTCCTAGTAACTCTGGAGAACAAAATGTAGAACTATAACTCAAAACATAATTCTGCCAAGGTATTGTTTTCTATCATAGGCCCTCATAGGGCAATTGATCAAAAAGTATTTATTGATGTTCTCTTGAATGACCATTGCTAGACAATATGGGGCAAATATCCATCGGCTCTACAAATATTTATTGAGGGCCAACTGTGTTCCATCCTCTATTCAAGATACTGGACCATCTAAGAATGACCTTAACCTCAAGGTACCTAGAGATATAGCAATAAACAAAACAAATAGGGCCCGTATATTATGAAGTTTATTTTCTAGAAGGGAGAGGTACATAGATAAGCAAATATGGATTGTGATAAATGCTCAGAAGGAAGTAAACATGGAGACATGTTACTAAGTAGGAAAGGCTCATTTCCAATAGATCTGTCAGGGAAGGCCCTAAGCAGATGACTTTGGTTCTAAAGACTGAGACTGAGCCAGTAATGGAGAACTGCAGTCTGTGGGGAGAGCAACCCCATGGAGGAATCAGCAGGTGGGTTTAAGAAAGACTAGGTGTAATCAAGCATCTGATCTTGGTTTCAGCTCACGTCCTGATATCATGGTTCATGGGTTCGAGGCTCCATGGTTCATGGAGCCTGCTTGGAATTCTCTCTCTCCTTCCTGTCTCTGCCCCTACCCTGCTCATTCTCTCTCTCTCTCAACATAAATAAATAAACTTTAAAAAAATCAAAACATTAAACAAAAAATAAAGAAGACCAGGTGTTCAACACGAACATGAGATGGGAGTGGCAAGTGGCAGCCCATGTGCAGAGTCCTGAGGCTCATAGTAAAAAGTTAAGATTCCCTTCTTAGTGTGATGGGAAGCCATTGATCAGTTTTAAGCAAGGAAGCGACAACATTCTGGGTGATGTTAAAAAAAGAAATTGCTCTGGCTGCCATAGGAAGCACACATAGGGAGTGGGTTAAGAGGAAATGGAGAGATCAGAAGGTCACTGGGAGTCCTGAGACAATGGTGTCTCAGGCTTGATGAGAAGGCATGAAAATGTAGACAACTGGACAACCTTAAGATAGGTTTTAGAAACAGAACTTGCCGATGAATTGGATGTGGTATCGCCACCAAGAGTATTAAATATCTTCCCAACAGCACAATGTGCATATCTTCAGTGCCTCAGAGAGTCCCTGGAGCATATTCGCATATCTGTTGAGTGGGTAAAACTGGCTGAGCAGGTAGAAGCGTCAGAACTGAGCAAGAAATACAGAACAGTGTTGTCAAATCCTATCCTGTGCTATCTATGACAGCTGCTAGAAAATATCAAAGATAAAACCAGTGGTCAAGTGGGCAACTCCAAAGCATGAAATGGGATTAACAGGTGGCAAAGCAGAGTGCTGCTCCAAGCCAGGAAAAGGAGGGGAACCAACTAATGTAATGATAGGGTGTGGCAACCAGAACACTGTGTTGCAGGAGGTGGGGGGAGTATAAATCCTGCTGAAAATCTCCTTAATTTGCCTCCTAGAAGATGCATTTAAATCTTTGATCTCTCTCCTTTTTTTAAGTAGTGAGCTATCATTTATGTGGATATTGTTAGGCCAGATGTTAAAAGCTGAATGTTGCAAAATCTAAAATACCTGAAGTGTTGCTTCACCTTCCAAAAATCCTCTGTGTTGTGCTTTCAAGGGTTTTAAACTGCAGTTAAATTAGTATAAAATAGGTACTTTGAAAATCAGGGAGGTGCGGGTGGTGAAAAAAACCAGGCAGCCGAAGCTGTCAGAAAAGCCTCATCTTAGAATGACCTTCACTTCAGCTTCTCCCCCTGCCAGGAGTTTGCATCATTATCATCTCCTTGGAGCAGCTGTTATCACTGAAACCGTATGATTTTTGAGGTCATTAAGTATGAGAAGGACACATGAAATAGGAAAATTTGAAAAATGTAGTTTGAGTCCACTAAACTTAGCATTAATGTCTTAGCAAATGTTAAGACATTTCTTTTTTCCCCATAGACTTTTTTTTTAAAGCAGTTTTAGATTCACTGCAAAACTGAGCAGAAAGTATATAGAGTTCCTGTGTACCCCTGCCCCCTACCTACCCAGCCTCCCCCTCTACTAGCATCCTGCGCAGATTAAGGTAGTATTTTAAATTCGGTGATTTAACATACACCCCATCTCTCCGTGCCTTTCCAGTCTGATGAAAATAAACAAAAGGTTCTTTTGCACACTGTGCATCTGTTACAGCTAAAAAGGAGTCTCTTGTAGTTTAGATGATTGACCCTTCAATTTTCCCAACAGACCAAGTTGATCATTCCCCCAAGGGCATTAAAACCCGCCCCTCTGTATATTCCACCCAGGAATTTTCAGTGAGAGATGTCAGCTGTCTTTGTCCCACCACCTTCCCTGCCCCCCCCTTAAACTGTCAATGATCTTTTCCTTTAATAAATGAAATGAATAGATCTGAATATACAGATGGTCCCCAGCTAAATATGGTTGGACTTAATGATTTTTCATATGTCAATTTTTAATTTTTCTTATGTTGATGTGAAAGTGATATGCATTCACTTGGAACTGTACTTTGAAACTTGAAATTGGATCTTTTCCCAGGCTAGTGATACACGATAGGATCCTCTCTTGTGATCTGGGCAGCGGGCTGCAGCTCCCAGCCGGCCTTACAGTCACGAGGGCAAACAAGCAATACACTTACAACCACCTTGGATCCATGTAGCCATTCGGATTTTCACTTTCAGTACAATAGTCAATCAGTTCCATGAGACAGTCATCACTTCATTATAAAATAGGCTTTGTGTTTGATGATACTGTCCTCCTGTGGGCTAAGGTAAGTGTTCTAAGCACATTTAAGATAGGCAAGGCTAAGCTATGATGTTTGGTAGGCTAGGTGTATTAAAAGCATTTTCGACTTAGAATAGTCTCAATTTATGATGGGCTTATCAGCCCGTAACTCTATCATCAGTTGAGGAAGATCAGTAATTGCATACTGGGTTGTATTTATTCATCTGCATTTGATGGGTCAACAAGGACTTTGATTATCAATTGAAATGTATTTTCATCATAAAGATTACATGGAGCCAAGCCAGCCCTTCCTTGTTCAATCCCTGAGAAAGTCTGTAGTGGAGACAACGGAGTACAAACATAATAGGGATACTGAGCAAATTAGCACAAATATAGCACTTTAATTCACTAGCTTGCTCTTTACCACATACTTATTCTGTAGCAAACATGGTGCTTATCACACAATAATAAGTTAATCAGAAATGGCCCCATCCCTGAGGAGTTCCGTCTAATGTGGTTCTCAGTGGGCTGATTTTAACCCTGCAAAGGACATGTGGCAACCTCTGGAGATAGGTTATGGTTATCACAATGGGGTAGGTGCTACTGGTATCTAGTGAGTAGAGGCAAATAATGGTACTAAACACCTTTAAAACTTAGGATATCCCCTTAACAAAGAATGGCGGTAGTGCCAACAATGGTCCTATCCCAAAATGTCAATAGTGCTGAGGCTGAGATACCTTGGTGTAATGAATGGAAATATGTTACTCACAGATTTACTGAACAGTAAACTAAATTTTCCCTGGAGGATTGCCCCTACTGGGAATGCATATGTAGAATGATGTGTTTTGAGGTCAATATAGACGTCTCAAACCTGCAAACCAAAATAGATCCAACCAACATCAGAAGAATGCACAGGATGAACAGTTTGTTTGGCTTACCGTGATGTTTTCGGATTGTGTTACAATGACTCTCAACCTAAGGACCAAGGTAGAATTACATGAATTAAAACCTTTGGTGCAGGTTACACTCCTACTTTAGTATCCAGTAAAGAAATGCCCAGCCCACCTCAGAGAGTTGGGCTCTCTAAGTTGAAGGCTAACCCTGACCCTATGGTGCTTCTGCCTCTCTCTCTCTCTCTCTCCCCCTCTCTCCCTCTCCCTCTCTTTCCCTCTCTGTCTCTCCTTCTTCCTTTTCCTCCTTCCTTTTTCTCTTTCCTCCCTTATTCTCCAAATTCCTTGAGCTCTTACATATACCTTATTTCACACTTGAAGCTTTGAATCTATAGTCTTGTCATGTCATGAATGGAAGTATTGTCTTCTCAAGAAATAACATAACGGGAAATTTCTTCTCTACTTTTTTGTCCTCCCCTAGCCTTGTCCTCCCCTCCCCTTAAATGGTTAATGGCTTAGTGACTTAAATAAAGAGGGAAAGACTTACAACATAAGTTATGACTATAGAGACAGGAAAAGAAGAACATCAAATATGTCATAAGGTGACAACTAAATACAGTGCAATGAATCAGAAGAAAAAAAGCTATAAAGGCCATTACTAGGACATCAAGTACAATTTGAATATGGACTGTGCATTAGATGGTAATGGGTATCAAAGTTAAATTTACTGGACCTGGTCATTGTCTGTGGTTATATAAGAGAATATCAGGAAATACATCAGGAAAAGATAAAGGGTTATGGTATCTGTAACTTACACTAAGTGGTTCCACAACACAAATAGCAGTAATAATAATACACGTGTATGTGTAGTTATATGAATATATACATCTAAAGAGATGGTGGTAAGGCAAATATAGCAGAATGCCAGCAATTAGTCTAGAGGAAGAGTATATGAGAGTTCATTGTACAATTCTTGGCAATGTTCTGGAAATTTAAAGTTTTCAAAATAAAGAATTTTAAAATTACATATGTGCAAAATAAAATAAGGAAAATTAACTTACTCTTGGCAGTTGCTTGAATGCATACAGCTGAGAAGAGTGAAAGACAGTTTGCTCAAATGGAAACTACACCTCCGCCATCTGCTATAAGCATGGTTTACTTATGTGGCTACAGCAAGGTTCACGTGTGAGATGGAGTTAAGCCAATTCAGGAAGTGTTGTGCTTTTCTTATTAGGCAACATATGCCAATGCTAGATTTGGATGAAAGCCTGTAAAACTTGGATGGAGAGATACTCTAGCTCCCTGTTCCAGCTGAAGGGGCAGCTTATTCCTACACAATCAAGAAAAAAATTTACTTTCTTGAGCGTCTAAAATAGTAGATCAATGGAGGAACACGGTCAACGTAAAAGTTAGAGGCCTTAGGGGGAAATGCCTAATTCTTTCTCTTCCATCCCTTATTTCAAACCCTGAAAATGTTCTGAGCTTCAGTCCAGTGCTAACTACTAGCTAATTTTCTTTCTGCCACGGCACTCGTCAATTCTCTTTTTTCAAGGGTTTCTATATCCCAATGCCTGAAATTCTCTGATGATCTAGAATGATTCCCGGCCACTACATGCACTTATCATCTTACCTCACTCTGGACCATCATTGATTGTTGGATTTACTGGATCGTTCAGCAAATAATAAGTGCCAAACCTTCTCCTCCCCCGGCCTTTCACCATCTCAGAAAATGGGCGTACCATTCACCCTGGGGTAGGGGAGTGTTAGCCTTTATTCACCTTTTTTCTCACACCCAAGTACATCAACAAGTTCTGCCAGCTCCACCTTCAAAAGTCTGGGCACTTTTCACAACCTCTCCCCCCACACCCTAGTCCAAACCGCTGTCACTTCTCACTTCGATTACCAACAGTGCATCTACAGACCTGCATCCACGGTTCCCCTATACAGTCTTTTTCTCCAGACTGTATTTAGAATGATCATCTAAAAATATAAATCAAGTCATATCATTCCCATTCTCAAAACCATCCACAGTTCTTATCACACTGAATAATCCAGTATTCCTACAGAACCTACAAGACCCTAGATACACTGGCCCCTACCTCCCTCTCCTGCCATGTATCCCCCTGCTCACAGGATTCCATCCACACTGCCTTCTTGCAGTACCTCCGCCATGCTTAGCCCTTCCTGCATTAGAGCCTTTGTATCTGCCATTCTTTCTCCTGGAACACTATTCCTGAAGTGTTCCATGTCATCTCCTCAGAGAGGTTTCTCCCCAATCCACCCAATCTAAAATTACTGCCTTCCCATCACTGCACCCACTCCCACCCCCGTCACTCTTCATCACCCTGCCTCGCTGTATACTTTTCTTCATAGCACTTACCACTATTCGTTTGTTTTCCACCAGATTATCAGCTCCATGGGTACAGGAAGGTTTTCAGTCTTGTTCACGACTGTATACCCAGCATCTAGATCAGTGTCTAAAATATAAAAGGAGCTAGATTAATATTTACTGATGGAATGAGTGCATGATAAATGCTCTCTGACAAATATTCCTAAATAAGGTCCCCGCTCCAGAGCAGCTAGCTTACGCTTAATGTTGTTGTCTTCAACTTTTCAGAACTCTTGCTCTACTGCTCCCTTGTCCTCCTGGGAGCTCTTAAAAGCCAAGAATACGAGAGTGTAGAGAATGAGATTAACAGTTTGGAGGAGTTCAATTCACTTTTCAAGTGTGGCATAACACATGGGTGTAGTGTAGGCGTGAGCATGTTGGATCACCTGAGATGACAGGAAAGGCAAGTATGACAAAAAACACCTCCTCCGTGGACTAGTACACAGCCTGAAATTCTACTGTTAGGAAATAAATTATTAAGTCATCTATATTAAGGTGTTGATTCTTCTTCAATTATTCAAACCATTAATAAGTTCTTAATGAATGGTACTCTTCTCCATTCTCAGTGCCTAGCCCATGATTTGCACATGTTTGTATTAAATAAATATTTGTTACATAAGTGAGTAGACTCTTCTCTTTGAGGTTACTACCTTATTTTCCTTACCATTCACTTAAGTCTCTACTCTGCAAACTCTATTACCACTTCAAACTCTGATAGTTTTTTCCTACTTTAATCATACACTTGGATTTTTTTCTGAAATAAATATGCTAGCTATTGGTTAACAGACAAGACCTTGGCAGCTGAGACGAAGGGCAAATGCTTTTCTGAAATCTGAGCTCTTCAGCCTAGCATTCAAATTGCCAGGAGATTGATTCTGGCCCATGTATTCCAATGTATCTACTCAGCTTTCCAGCCTGTGCCCTCTGCTGCAAAGCAGCCAGCCACCCCCACTGTCCTGCAGGCCATTTTTACTCTCATCTTTATAAACTGCTCATGTTCCCCACTCCCTTTCTACTTCAACCCATGGAAATGACACTCATTTTTCAGTATTTGGATCAAGGAACAATCCTCCATAAATCCATCTCAGACCATCCTAAGCTAATTAATCTCTGTCCTCTGAAATCCCATAGCAATAAGTATTAGTGTCACTTGTTTGAACGTATAATAACATATTATCTGGGATCAAAATCTAATTCTTCCTGTATCTTGTCTCTCCAGCCTGACTGTATAAGCAGGGAATATATTTCACCTTTCTCATATATTTCTTCTGTATTTTACAGAGCCCAGTTGGTTGCTTTTTTTTTTTTTTAATTTTTATTTATTTTTGACAGAGAGAGAGACGGAGCATGAGCAGGGGAGGGGGCAGAGAGAGAGGGAGACACAGAATCCGAAGCAGGCTCCAGGCTCTGAGCTGTCAGCATAGAGCCTGACGCGGGGCTCGAACTCACAGACTGCAAGATCATTACCTGAGCCGAAGTCGGATGCTCAACCGACTTAGCCACCCACATGCCCCAGTTGGTTGCTTTTATACAATGGTAGAGCTCAGTTAGTACTTGTTAGTACTTGATGAATTAAATACGTTTGACTACAGGAGAGATGTATGTGCCATCTAAAAGGTTTGGGTAAAGCCAAAGATGAATACTAGGTTTTAGCAATGATAGCAAGATGTCACATTCTGGGCCCTGGATTCAGTACTGAAGGGAGGATGAAGCTGACATAAGACACAATGATGATTGTCCCCCTTATTCTCTCTGAAGTTAGCCCTCACCAGACATGGCTTGACTCTCCTGAAACATGGTGAAAACAATCTCACTACCACATTTAAAATTTTGAATTTTTAAAGCATATTTTATATACAATTTGTCCTGGTCACAAACTTACTTAATCTTCCAACTGAAAATAAACTCTCTTCAAATATATTAAAAATTAAGTTGACCCTCCATCCCTGGATCTGTCTATATATTATAAAATTAAGTGTTGAATGCCTGATGTGAAGTCTGAAGCATCCTGTCATACCAGAAACAATGAAGCTATCAAAGACTACTTGGTCATATAAGAAAGGTTCAGGTGTAACTTCATAAAGTTCTCACTAGCAAAAGATGGAATCATTTAAGCAAAATCAGATTAATAATTGCAATAGATTTTGAAGTAACAAATATGTTTGAAATCCATAGTTAATTTTTAAAAAATCTTACAAGATTTATTTGTTAGCTTTTGAACATGCTAAGTATCAACCAACTATTTTGAAAAACTAGTAAGTTTCTTTTTATAGAAATATTCTGGGGGCGCTTGGGTGACTCAGCCAGCTAAGCATCTGACTCCTGATTTCGGCTCAGGTCATGATCTCACAGTCTGTGGATTTGAGCTGTGAGTTGGGCTCTGTGCTGACAGCAGGGAGCCTGCTTGGGATTCTCTCCCGATCTCTCTGCCCCTCCTCCTGTGAGCAAGTGTGCCCTCTCTCTTTCAAAATAAGTAAATAAACATTTTGGCGGGGGGGCGCCTGGGTGGCTCAGTCAGTTAAGCGTCCAACTTCAGCTCTGGTCATGATCTCATGGTTCATGAGTTTGAGCCCTGTGTTGGGCTCTGTGCTGACAGCTCAGAGCCTGGAGCCTGCTTCAGATTCTGTGTCTCCCTCACTCTCTGCCCGTCTCCCACTCATGCTCTGTCTCTCTCTATCTCACAAAAATGAATAATTGTTAAATAAAAATTTTAAAAATCTTTTAAAGGAAATATTCTAGCTAATTAATAAGGAAAGAATAATATTTGATACATTTGGCCCAATTCTTCACTGTCTCCAGGATCCACATCCTTTTTCATGCGACTTTGCAATGCTCCTTGTTGAACCACAGTTGTCAAGGTAGTCCATTAGGGCAACAGCCAAACTGACAGCAACAGTTCAGCCACATTTACTTATGGCAACAACGCAGGTAAGAGGCAAAAGAGAAAGGCACCAGCTCCCCCGTGTTCAGGTTTTCCCTAGGGAACTACACGGGCCCAGGGGCAAGTAGAAGCCCTAAAGATGGGGAGAATAGCTCACTCCAACAAGCCTGGACCCAAGGTTCCTGCCTTTTTGTGGACCCAGGGACTGAGAGGAAGGAGAGAGGGAAGGGCTCAGAGAACAAAAGTACTAGTCCAAGTGGAGAAAAACGCCTCAACAAAGGTCCTGATGAGTCTTGGAGCCTATACCTGGGAAGGGCCTCACCTGAGTTTCCTGCAAAGTGAAGTCTGAATGGAGGCACCTGGGCTAAGAAAGCAGCCATGTGTGAGAGCACGGCTTCTGGGGGAGGGGCCTGAGTCCCTCTCTGCACCTCCAGACTGTGCCTTGTACCAAGTGTGGTGTGGGGAGGGCCAATTCCCCCCTATGAGGCTTTCCTGGCAAAGCCTTGTAATTGCCCATAGGTCTGAGAGGTCGCACACAGAGTTGTGGCCTGGGGCCTAACTCTTCACCTATTACTGCAGGCAGAACTGTGTTGCTACCTCCTAACTTTGGCTTTGGCCACATGACTTGCTTTGGAAACAAGATGAAGTGAAAGTCATGGCGCAGAGATACTTTGATCCTTTCTTATGTAGTGATGGCCGATAAAATCTCCATTTCACAATCCCACATTGACTAATGGATGGATCTAGGCACCGATTGTTAATGGCTGCTAACATCACAAAACAAGAGATAATCTGATGTAATGTGCCTCCTGACACAAGTATATAATGCGACCTGTGACACAGCCTTGCCAGAAATCCAACCTGAAATTAATTAAGTCTCTATATCTAAACCACAGGTGATAGAACTCATTAAATAACACTAAGTCCCTCATTGTAGGACACACTGAGGACAAATAATCCAATTTCTTAAACAAATGATTTGAGACGGAAAACAAAAAGGAAATGGAAACCAATAGATTGAGAAATTTAGAGATATAAAAATCAGTTGCCATGTGTGGACTTCATTTAGATCTTGGTTAAAACAAAATATTTAAGGAGTGCCCAGGTGGTTGAGTCAGTTAAGCGTCCAACTCTTGATCTTGGCTCAGGTCATGATCTCATGGTTTGTGAGTTCAAGCCCTGTGTCAGGCTCTGCACTGAACATGGAGCCAACTTAAAAATAAAAAAAAAAAAAGTTAAAAAAATATGCAACAAAAAGATGATTTATGCTTTGAATACTGGATATTTGATATTTTAGGGCATTGTTAATTATTTTAGGGGTGATAATGGTAATGTAATTGTTCCACTGTACCAATTGCAGCATAATAAACCCCAAATTTAGTGGCTCAAAACAACAAACATTTTTATTAAATCTTAAAATTCTGTGGGTTAGGAATTTGAGCAAGTCTCAGCTGTGGGATTCTTCTACTCCATCTGAAGTCACTAGGTAGCATTTGATTAGCCCATGGTCAAGTTGAGAAGGTTCAAGACGATTTTATTTGTTTGTTTATTTGTTTGTTTGAGGATGAAACAAACATCCCTTGAAGAGACAGAATGGAAGCCAGGGCTCAACTGAGACTTTTGATCAGGGCACCTATATGTGTTCAGTGTAGTTTCATGGTTGTCAGACTTGACATGGCTGCTCAGGGCTCTCAGAGAATGTGTCCCAAAGGATCTAGATGGAAATTTGAAGGCTTATTAAGACTTCACCTTGGAAATAACCAGAAAGATACTTCTGCCACATTCTATGGTCAAACAGATCTCTATGATCAATCCACATTCAAGGTGAAGGGAATTAGGCTTCATCTCTCAATGGAAGGTATGGTAAAAAACGTGGAACCATCTATAATCTACCACAGGATAAGGGTAAAGATGAAACAGGGTAGCCATGAATTTATCACTTGTGAAACTGGATGATAAGTGTGTGAGGGTTCCCTGTATTATTATATTATTTCTATTTTCCATTATTCTGTTTGAAAATTATCCTTAATAAGAAAGCTATAAATATAGGGTAGAGTTTTCTTTTACCTGGAAGCTATGTAATATGAAAGAAAATACCACTATAAATACCTCTGGTAGTGTGTATTTGGTGTAACTTCAATGATATTACACATTGAGAGGGTCTAAATAAATTATTATTATGGATAGGAATTTGAAGGAGAACGTTTCATTTCCTCAGATTACTAGTATGCAATAGTATATATGGTGTGAATTTACAGACGTCTTCTATTTGAAATATTATCAGTAACTTTTGTGGTCTGTAAAGAGCTTTTATTTTTTAAATTATTTTTTTAATGTTTATTTATTTTTGAGAGAGAAAAAGAGACAGAGCACAAGCGAGGAAGGGTCAGAAAGAGAGGGAGACAGAATCCAAAGCAGGCTCCAGCCTCCAAGCTGCCAACACAGAGCCTGATGCAGGGCTCGAACTCACAAACTGTGAGATCATGACCTGAGCTGAAGTTGGACACTTAACCCACTGAGCCACCCAGGCACCCCTGTAAAGAGCTTTTAATACCTAGTACAGCACAAGCTTTAACTGGGTGCTTTTATGTGGTTTTAAAAATTTACATTTAAATAGTTACAGTGGTAAAATCCAGGGAAACAATCAACTATTTTTCAGTTAAAAATTAACATGGTTTAATAACTGCATTTTTCCTTTAGACGTAATATGACTGAATTCTTTTCCTTCCTTTCAGATCTGTCATAAAGTCTTTATGCAAGCACAGCTTAAGTGAACTAAATGAAAACAAGAATTGCAGGACATCTGAATGTGTAAAATGTATAAAGTATCTTCATTCTCCCTAAACTCCATGTAGCCACTTGTTTTCATATTCACTAAGTCTATTTTTGAACAACCTGCAACTCTTAATAATATTATTCTTGTTGATTTATCTTTATGTATAAAAATATGGAGGACAGGCCACTAACATTTACATTACTAACTATATGGCCAAATGTCTATAACCACCAAGCTGGTTTTGTGCCTTATGGAGGATCTCAAAACTACACAATACCTGTACAACAGGATTTGATGTCAAGGCTTACTGCTATTGCTACACTACAGTGAAAGGGAGTCCTGAACAGCAGATAGGGGAATTCCAGACTTATTTGACAAATATGCAGTGATTCACAGGAAGAATAACTTGAGGAGAATGCAGATAACTTTGACATTGGTGCCTTGTTTGTATTCGCCAACTTCTCTCCCCATCCCAACGCTACCACAGCCCTTCATGGAAGATTCTTCTCACAATGTTTCCACGTGATGCTGAAGTAGAAAAACTAGAGAATAAATTAGAACTCAAAGACATGTGACACTGGGGAAGACATTTATTATTTCTGTGCCCCATTTTCATATCTATATAATAAAGATTATAATCTGTGTCCCACCTACACATGGGACTGGTAGGATCATCAACTTAATATAATGTTCTTTGAAACAACTTTGAAAGCTTATAACTCTCTATAAGCATATTACTAGAAGTAGTGTTCAACATACATAAAAATATTTTTCTTAGAGGATAGCTAGAGCTATTCTGTTCAAAAAGGACTCTTCATTTTCAATCCCTTTAGTATTCTCCACCATTTTTCTTTAGAAAATCAGAAGCCATAATTTTTAAAAACAGGAAAAATATTTTTAATCACACGAACATGGAAGTGACTACTCATTGCCTACTCAGTAGGTGCTCTCTCTTCTCCCACTGCATTAGAACTAAGATGGTATTCGCTGTGCCCAGCTAAGACACAGTAGTTCCTGTCCCATACTACAGCTCATTATAATCTTTGACTATGTCTAAAATTGTGATAGCTTACTTAGAAATTTGACTGTAAACACCAAAACAATCAGATAAGAGAGTAGAATCACCACATTTTCCTCTCTCTTCACCGTGTCTCTCTGCTAGGCTTATTTTTCTGCCTAGATGGTAAACATTTTCCGAAGTTCTCTGAGCAAAGCCATCAAATATGGAAAAACTTGAAGGGCTTTTTATTCACATTAAAGTGTTAATGGCTTAAAGTAGTTAATATATTCAATGGTTGAATTTAATATAATTCCCCAATCAAAAGTAAGGCTAGGAAAATTCAATCTCCATGAACCACGATAAAAACCTGTAATGTCTAAAACCGATAAATCAGAAACAGCTCTATGAACTGTAACAAACAAAGGGAACAACTAAAAGATTACAAGCGCAGGATAAAGAGTGCTGGGATGGGGGTTGGGGGAGAGTCCTACCATTTTTCTTAAGGGACAGATCATTTCTATGCTTTTCCAAACCTTTACGACTTTTGTTTCTTCTGGTACCATTCCAAAAAAGTCATGTGTCTATATTAAATTGATTTTAAAAATGTTTCTGGGTAGTTATTGATCCATAGTAATATCACCAGATATTTCCAGTGGTTTCATTTTATGTCACATATACCCAAGCCTTACTATTCATTAATAAAATTCAGAGCTGAATTTATCCAAGGGACACAGGAGTACTGATGCATAGGGGCACTTGTACCCCAATGTTTATAGCAGCACTCTCAACAATAGCCAAATTATGGAAAGAGCCTAAATGTCCATCAACTGATGAATGGATAAAGAAATTGTGGTTTATATACACAATGGAATACTACGTGGCAATGAGAAAAAATGAAATATGGCCTTTTGTAGCAACGTGGATGGAACTGGAGAGTGTGATGCTAAGTGAAATAAGCCATACAGAGAAAGACAGATACCATATGGTTTCACTCTTATGTGGATCCTGAGAAACGTAACAGAAACCCATGGGGGAGGGGAAGGAAAAAAAAAAAAAAAAAAGAGGTTAGAGTGGGAGAGAGCCAAAGCATAAGAGACTGTTAAAAACTGAGAACAAACTGAGGGTTGATGGGGGGTGGGAGGGAGGGCAGGGTGGGTGATGGGTATTGAGGAGGGCACCTTTTGGGATGAGCACTGGGTGTTGTATGGAAACCAATTTGACAGTAAATTTCATATATTAAAAAATTTAAAAAATAAATAAATAAATAAATAAATAAATTTTTTCCTCAAAAAAAAAAAATAAAATAAAATTCAGAGCTGTCAACCAAGGAAAGAAAATGAGAAAGCCTTTTTTTTTTTTTTTTAACATCTCAGCACATACTTTTGGATAGGGTTTTTTATTTTAACCTCATTTATCCCTTAAAATACATTAAATATTTTAATATATTCTATCTCACCTTGTTTCCATTTGTCTTTGTTTATCTTCCTTATTCTGATTACTATCTATTTATATTTACTGAGCCTTTTGGTCCATGGCTGCTCAGCGTATTTGTTGAAGATTTGAAAGCAATGATTTGACTGTTGGTCCATTGTTCATATTATAATTTTGGTGCCACATTTTCCAACTGTGCTCAACTTGGCTTTATCTCTTGTTTGGGCAGTATCCCTACTGAATGTTTTCTTATCAGAGACTCCTTTGATTTCAAGGAAGAAAATCTTTCATTGTCTATTTCACATCTTCTGTAGAGCACTTGTTGCTCAAAGATGGTAAATGTAACAAAACATTCAATGAACAAATGGTCTTTAATGCATATATATTGCTGCTTGCCACAAAATAACTCAAAACTACACTGTAAACTTATGTAGCTTCTTCCCTTTAACAAACTTAAAGGTTGGAAGGAAGGCTAAGTTGTCTTTTCTCTGTCTACCACAGTTCAACTTGGGTGGACAAAATGGCATAATCAGTGAAGCAAGAGAATTGTTCGGGAAAAAAAATCAATGTTTTGTCTCTTGGAATTGTACTTCACTCTTCCTAAATCTTCCTATGTTACCAGATGTACTGAAGCTAGTATCTAGGGAGAGAAGGCATAGTGTTGCAAGTTCTATGAAAATTTTACTGGCTCTCCCAAAAGGACATTTCTGAGATTATATAATGATCATCTTGGCAGACCACTTAACTTTCATTTAATGTGAAAGGAGAAAAAAATATAAAGCGATTCATATGTTTACAGTTGACCTTAAATATATCATTGTTAAGCCATGGGTTGTCTTCTAGAAGAGGACAAAAGGGAACACATCAATGAAATCTAAGGCCAGCCTGCATAGACATTCAATGAACCTGCAAATTTATTGCCTGAGTGTTATACTAAGCACCATAGCAGATAAGTGAATTGAATGTTATTGAATGAAGTCATGCTTTGTGTATGATTAATTACTTGACTTGGCATTTAACATCTTTTCATTACCACATAAGCCTATTGTATTGAAAAACTAACAGTATAATATTGAATGGAAGACCTTCTTAAAATTGGTATAAAAAAGCCCTATCATATATTTATAAATACGCAGGTGGAAAACTTTTAGAGAGCTGAAATTGCCCTAATAAAATTTTTTTAAAAATTCAACCTCAGGGGCACCTGGGTGGCTCAGTTGGTTGACTCTTGATTTTAATTCAGGTCATGTTGTCTCTGTTCATGAGATAGAGCACCATGTCAGGCTCTGCACAAACAGCAGAGAACCTGCTTGGGATTCTCTCTTTCCCTCTCTCCCTGCCTCTCTCTCTCTCTCTCAAAATAAATAAGTAAAGTTTTAAAAATTCAACCTCAGTGTATACATGGTTATGTCATTGCTAATAATTCGTAAACCTGTAATTGACCTTTTCTGTCAATATAGTGATCATTAGGATTTTTATTCCATAAACCTGCTCTATTGTCCTACCTAGGTTTATCCTTTTGGGCCCCTGTGGCAGCAATCTCTGACCATATTTCCCATATTCTCTTGCAGTTGGGTTGACCATGTGACTAAGTTCTAACTAATGGACTATGAAGTTGTACATCCATCATGCTTTATCCCCACCAGATGGATACAACAATGATAAGGCACTAAATAATTCCTAGTTACAAGATGGAAGAGCTTGAATCCCTAAATCATGCCACAGAGGAAAGCCATCCCCACCAGGAACCACTCATTGGACAGCCACATGAGCAAAAAGAAATTTCTATTATGTTAAGCATTGAAATTTTAGATTTTATGTACTTTAGCAGCTAGTTACTCCCATACAGTCACCTAAGCTAAATAGTATTCTACCTTACTAGAAGAAATACACACACCTGTATACACAAACACAAACAAATATACACAAATATACATACATACTTTTCTTTTTTTATATTGCTAATTCTTTTTTAGATTGCTTTTTTTATATTCTTTTTTTTATATTGCTTTTTCTTTTTTTATATTGCTATATTGCTTTTTTTATATTGCTAACAATTTCACAACTGTTCTGGAATGTAATTTGGAAGTATTTATCAAAACCTTTAATTATGTACTCCCTATTCATATCTAATAATGTGATTACCTTTGACCTATTTCTAGGAATTTATCCTGAGTAAACAATCACCACTGATGTGTGCAAAGATTTAGCACCAATGATGTTCAGGGTAGCATTTTTTTATATTAGCAAGAAATGGTAGGCAACAAAAATATTCACACTAGTGAATGATTTAAATAAATTGAGGTATTTTAGAAAATGAATATTTGAGATAATTAAAATAGTGCTAATAACACAAATGAAAACAGCAGGTGGCAATATAACATATATAGCTTGCTCTCGATGATTTTTTAAAAAATGTGTATCTGTGTGTGTATGTGTGTGTGTGTGTATGTATCAGAAAAAAAATCCCCAAAGGGACTGAAAGGAAATATACTACAATACTACTGGTATTTATAGACAGGTAGTGGAATTAAAGGTGATTTTAAAATTTTGCTTTTATTTCTGTATTTTCAAATTTTTCTTAAATGAACATAGGTGTGTGTGTGTGTGTGTGTGTGTGTGTGTGTGTGTGTGTGTGTGTGTATTTAATTAATTAACCTCCATAGTATCCATGCAGTGATTCGGGCCTAACATCCACACAAGCTATTCCCATCCTAACGCCTATTTCACAACACTGCAAAACCCATGCATGTCCAAGAGACCAAAGTCCATCATGGCAAATGTGTATTTTGTTTTTTTAACATCCCCCTACATCCTGCTTCTTTGTCTTTTTGTTCTCTATATTTTTTCTTACTTTATAATAAGCCTTAACCACCAAAATTCTAAAATTATTCTGGCTTATTTAAGGTTTAAACTCTTTGAACCCTAGCTTCTTCCAAATTAGACATGTTGTCTTGAGAAAGTCACTACACCTTTTGGAACTTTGTCTTTTCCCTTATTCAGTGAAAGAATTGGCAGCGTCCTCTTCTACTCCAACATGTGGTGATTTCGTGGTAATGAATTACCATACCAGATTGATCTTAAAATTCATTTAAGGTTCTTCTTCCTGCGTCTCTGTTTCCTGAACTGAAAAATACCTAGTTCTCAGACAAGGACTCCATGAAAGAGTCAAATTTGCACCTAGGGGTTTATTTTTCCTTTTTTTTTTTTTTTCTTTTTTCTCTTCCTCCCTCCCTCCTTTCCTTTTTCCTTATTTTTCTTTTTATAGTTATTAATATTGTCTTTGTTAATGTTATTTCTAGTCTTATTCTCCTCTTGTCTTTCTGACTCTTTATTAATGAGAAAAACTACAACCATCCCAATGTATTGATTATACTCCCATAACTGAACTTCACCAGGAGGCTCTGTCAGGAAAAAACCTGGGAATAAAGAGTGTGCTTTTGGTAAACTTTAGGAAAGTTTATCATTCAGAATGCCTTTGAGCCAACCGTAGAGTCCCTCCAGGCCACATCTGTATGATTGGGACTGGAGACTAGGACCCTGAACCCTGTTGCCCTGGGGAGCTGTCCTCTGGGTTTCCCCCTTCTGGTAGAGTTCAGTATCACTGAAGTTCTTGTCCTCTCTGATTTTTTTTTATATTAAATATAATTTATTGTCAAATTGGTTTCCATATAACACCCAGTGTTCATCCCAACAGGTACCCTCCTCAATGCCCATCACCCACTTTCCCCTCTCCCCCACCCTCCATCAACCCTCAGTTTGTTCTCGGTATTTAAGAGTCTCTTATGGTTTGCCTCGCTCCCTCTCTGTAACTTTTTTTTCTCCCCTACTGCTCCCCCGCACATGTTCTTCTGTTAAGTGTCTTCTCTGATTTTTATTCTCTGGTCCTCACCTTTTTTCAGTCATTCTAGAGTTCATAGTAAATGCAGTCTGTGTGACCCCACTGGGAAGAGAATGGTGGGATTTAGAGCTTTGGGATCCTGGTGGCAGCAGGTTTGTTTTATTTCCTCACAGTCAAATAACTTGTGTCTCTGGGTGTAATTTAGTTCTGGAGAGGTCCTCTGAGCTCTTTTTGACAACACTATCCCTTTCAATGAGGAGAAAGAAAAAAAAAAACCACATTTCATCATGTATGTCAAGGTCATATTAGAAGGCTATATACTCAATACAACTACCTTCTATCAAGCACCTATCAGATGTTAAAAATCTTACACACGTTTCTTCACTTACAGAAATTAAGTGAAGAATAGACATAATCCACATTTTATAAAAGAAAAGAAGAGTGGTTGAAATTTCACCAAAGGTAATGGTGAATATGCTTCAGTTTCCTAAAATGTATTATAATCGCACCTACCTCATAAGTTTCAAAGACTGGATGAGATAAGGTTTGTAAGGAAGTTTGCACATGGCAAACACTTGATAATTGTTAGCTGCTTTTTCAATTATTTTCAATTATCACAAGTAAGTGGCTAACTCTGAAGCCTGTTTTCTTTTTTTCCCCTTCTTTCTGGGATTTGAATTTTAAGAAATTCCTTACCCATTATGGTGCTTACATGGGAGTGGGGGAAGACACACAATATATAAGTGAAAGTGAAAATGGTGATAGACGCTGTGGAAAAATACAAATCAGGGAAATAAATCAGGCTTTTTAGAGAGAGAGTCGCAACTTTAAACAAGATAGTCAAGTTACATTAACACATAAGCATCAATTAATAATACCAAATATTAGACAGTGAAGCATTTTATATTGTATCTTGTGGGTTCTCTATTATATTCTAAAGAAACTTTGCAGAAAATCTATTGGAAAAAAATTTTATGGAAAAGATTTCCGTAAGAGGAGTCCCTGGATGGCTCAGTCAGTTAAGCTTCCAACTCATGATTTCAGCTCAGTCATGATCTCACAGTTCGTGGGATCAAGCCCCACAATGGGCTCTGTGCTGACAGCATGGGAACTGCTTAGAATTGTCTCTCTCCCTCTCTCTCTCTGCCCCTCCCCAGCTTGCACGCTCACACTCTCTCTCTCTCAAAATAAATAAATAAATAAATATTTTTTTTAAAAAGACCTCCATAAGAATTTAAGGTATGTTCCTAAGGCACAGCATTAGTAACATTAAAAAAAAAAAGACAAATTTAGTACCACCACAAACACTAAAGAATGTTCAGAATGTATTACAAAAATAATAAACAATATTGAATGGTATTATGTAAAAAAGAGTATTGATTTCTAAAAACTCTGTCTTCCATAAAAGCAATAAGAAAAAATGGAAAACTTGTCAGAATCATGTTCAGAACTCTGAAAATTAACAAAAGGCTTGTAAAATCCCACAGTCACACAAGAAAAATGGTTGAATCTTGGTAAGAATATTAAGCTTTGTGGGGTTTTAACATGCCCTAGTCTCATCTCCTGTTCTCACCTCTAAAGTAGTCTTAAAAATTAATAGCTTAGGGGTGCCTGGGTGGCTCAGTCAGTTACGTGTCCGAGTTCGGCTCAGGTCATGATCTGCTTCGGATTGTGTCTCCCTCTTTCTCTGCCTCTGGAGCCTACTTCGGATTCTGTGTCTCCCTCCCTCTCTGCCCTCTGCTCATGCTCTGTCTGTCTCTCTCTCTCTCAAAAATAAAAAAATAAAATAAAAAACATTAAAAAATTAAAAATAAATTAATAGCTTATATTTGAGGTAAAAACCAGCAGCCAGGCAGCTACTAGAGGATTGGGGCTCCTTCAAAGACTTACTCTCAAAGAACTGTCATTATTTGGCTAGTCTAGTGGTCCCCAAGAAGACCTCACCTGCAATGCTATTTGTATCTAATCTGACTCTGAGCTTGTCTAATGCAAAGATCACAATGTCAGAAACAACTATAGGCTACTGTATAATTTTGTGGATGCCAAAGGTAGTAGACAAGAACTGAAGCAAATCAAAGACTACCAAAAAGCTTAAAAGAAAACCTGGGAATGAGATATCCATATACCAGAGATGTGTGCATGCTCAAAAAAGAACTGAGAAGGCCCTTAAACTCACCCCTAGGTAACCTTGAGTTTCTATATAAACAAGAAATGAAGGCTAAATGTAAATGATTTAATTTAAATGTAAATGATTTAAACTATCTTATTTAAATGCAAAGATTAGCAGAATAAAAAACAACCCACATGATTTGACTGTATGCTGTCTACAGAGACATACTTTAGATTCAAGGAGTCTAATAGGTTGTAAGTAAAAGTATGGATATAGATGTATATGCATACATAAGCATAACCATAAAAGAGTTGGAATGGCTATACCAATGGCAAACAAATATTTTGTTCGTTCTGAGATAAAAATAGTTACAGAAAAAGAACATTTTATATTGAAAAAAGGGTCAATCAATAAGAAATTATAACACTTGTGACCATATATGGACCTAAAAACATATATGAAGACCCAACATATATGAAGCAAAAATGATAGAATCAAAAGGACAAATAGACAATTCAAAGTTGGATCCTTCAACAACTCACTATCTATAATGGGTAAAATGACAGAAGATCAACAAAGAAATGAACAGCACTAGACTTAACCAAGGAAACTTAGCAGGAATCAATGGAACACTCCACACAATAACTGTGGAATACATATTCTACTTAAACGCACATAGAACATTTTCCAGGATAGGCCATATGTGTATACCATTAAGTAAGTATCTATAAATTTTAAAAGATTGAAACTATATAAAATATATTCTCCAACACAATGGAGTAAAATTAGAAACTGATAACAAGGAAATTTCGAAACTTCACAGAAACATGAATACTAAAAAGCACATTCAAATAACCAATGATCAAAAAAAAAAAAACTGACAAGGGAAATTAGAAAATACTTTGATATCAATGACAATGAAAAGAGAACATACTAAAATAAATGGGGTGTAGCAAAAGCAATGCTCAGAATGAAATGTATAGCTATTAATGCTTACATTAAAAGAGAAGAAAAATGTCAAATAAAACTTAACCCTCCACCTTAAGAAACTGGGGGCAGGGGGAATCAAAAAGCTTCTAAAGCTAAAGCAAGCAGAAGTTAGGAAATAATAAAATTGCAGTATAAAAACATTAAATAAAAAAGCAGAAAAACAATAGAGAATATCAACAACAACAAAAATTAGTTATTTGAAAAAATCAAGAAAATGGGTAAACCTTTATCTAGACAGACTAAGAAGGAAAGATAGAAGACTTAAATTACTAAAATTCCTAGAAAAACACACACTACTGAAACTAATTCAAGAAAAAATTCAATGCTGAAATAGACCTAAAACAAGTTTAAAAACATTGAGTAAGTAATCAAAAACTACTGACAAAGAAACGCCCAGACCCAAACAAGTTTACTGGCGGATGGTACCAAACATTTAAAGAAGATTGGGGCGCCTGGGTGGCGCAGTCGGTTAAGTGTCCGACTTCAGCCAGGTCACGATCTCGCGGTCCGTGAGTTCGAGCCCCGCGTCAGGCTCTGGGCTGATGGCTCGGAGCCTGGAGCCTGTTTCCGATTCTGTGTCTCCCTCTCTCTCTGCCCCTCCCCCGTTCATGCTCTGTCTCTCTCTGTCCCAAAAATAAATAAATAAAAAATAAATAAATAAATAAATAAATAAATAAAAAAATAAAGAAGACTTAGTGCCAATTCTTCACCAACTAACTCTTTCAAGGAAAAGAGAGAAAGAGCCACTGACCAATTCATTCTGGAGCTAGTATTACCTGAGTCTAAAACCAAACAAAGAAATCACAAGGAAAATAAACAACCTACAGACTAATATTCCTTAACAATAAAGATACAAAAATCCTCAGCAAATCACTAGCAAACTGAATCCAGCAGCATATAAAGAGGATTGTATACCATGACCAGGTGCGATGTATCCCAGCAATGCAATGTTGGTTCAACACAAGAGAACCAATCAATATAACACACCTTCTAAGTCCTTATATGTAAAAGATAAAAAACACTCAACAAACCAGTAGTAGGGAGGACATCCTCAACTTGAAAAAGAGCCTTTTGAATGAAATGGTTGTTTGGGCAGACATATGCTGAACATGGACCCCAGTGGGAGGCTTAAACTGGTGAACCGTGTGATCATGACCTGAGCTGAAATCAGGAGTCAGACACTTAATTGACTGAGTCACCTAGGTGCCCCATAACCAGTAGTTTTTAAAAAGTGAAGTAATATTAAAAAAAAAAAAAAAAAAGTATCAGATGGCTCAACTGTAGCTAGGGCAGACATTGTTTGGAAGAATCTTAGTTTTTGTTTTATGTCCATATGTGTGTATGTATATGTGTGCACATATGTCTGCAGGTGTATATGCAGCTATATTGAGTTGAAATTGAAAATGCACTTCTTACATTTTACAGTGTAAACTTACAAATAAGTTTATAAGAAAACATTGACCTGAAGCACAATGTCTCCTTCAAAATAGGTAATATATGAAAAATAAATAAATAAAAGAACCATCAAAGGCTGCTTTCTTTTTGCCTTTAAATGTTCTGCCTTTCTCACAATGCATTTGCTGGATAAAGGTAGCTGGTGTGCCAGATGTCAAGAATCCCAGGTCTCCTCTTCCAAGTTTAGAGCAGAATAAACACTCTTGTGCCTCTCTAGCAGCAGGATTCAGCTTGTCTTTTGCCTTTGGCATTTTCAGGTGATCATGAAGACAAGAAATGCTGTATTCCAATAAGGACATTGTCTCTCCTCTGGCTGCTTGACAAGTGTAATTCTAATTCTAGATAGGCAGTCTGAATCACAGACTTGGCTTCTTTGATTTGTGGGTGAATCTCGCCAACACTTTCCCACTGGGCTAGTCCTTCCAACAACAAGGAACCTCCACTAAGATGAGCAGCCTTTAAATTAGCAAAGGAACAATGTGAAATCATTTAAGTACATAGGTTTACTCATAAATATAGGAGGCTCTAGGGAAATGTATTTGTTTTCAAAGATACTAAATTCTATTTAACAAGTGATATTTGATACAACATAAATTTTTAAAAAAAATTTGTTAATGTTTGGAGAGAGAGAGTGTGCAAGCAAGGGAGGGGCAGAGAGTGAGAGATGGAGACAGAGAATCCAAAGCAAGCTCCGAGTTGTCAGCGCAGAGCCTGACATGGGGCTCGAATCTATGAATCATGAGATCATGACCTGAGCCAAAGTTAGATGCTTAACCAACTGAGCCACCGAGGTGCCCCAGTATGACATAAATTTTAAAATTCAATAGTTACTAAGTCTGTAGTGTAAATCACACACCTTATTATGTTAGCTAAGAAATATGCTTATGCATAATCTATGGCATCAAAAACAGACTGTTTAAGTGCACAATATCTTAATATTCCATCAACCAAATCTTTAAAAACCTTGAATCAGAACTAACATTCAGAAATTAAAGTAAAGCAAAGCCTAGCTCACTATCCAAAGAGTTTAACTTTTAGAGTTTTAGAGTGGTTTGGGGACTTGCCCAAAGTTACACACTTCCATCTAACTTTCCAAAGCTGAAAAGTAGAACCCAGCCCCCTGACTTCTCTTCCAGTGTTTCTTCTAGTTTGCTATTCTCTACATACTTCCTTAGTTTTATGAAGCTTCTTTAATGAGATCTCAGTTACTGAACCACAATTCATTCATTGAAAACAAGCTTAATTCCTACTACATGTCCAGCAGTCTTCTATGACAAAGTCCTCACCTTCATGAAGCTCAGTCTTAGTTGAGTGACAGAATATGAATTCATAATGAAGGTTCTGCAGAGATTATAACAGTAATGGAGTATAGCTTCAGTTCTTCGGTTAATAGGAATTTATGAAATAGAAAATATAAACTTGCATGCAGTATGAAAGCCCCTATTCCAGCTCAACTCACATTCCTTTACTCCAGATGTTTAACCATACCTCAAAATTAAAAAAACACTGAAAAAAATTAGTTTCTTCCCTGTCCTGAGGTTACTCTGTCTCCCTGAATAGAAAGATTTAGGGGAGGAAATTACATCACAGGCTATGGAATGTCTCAGACATGCTGGAGCCAAATTGCCTCTGTTCAAGATGAGTAGATTTACCTTTTTTTTTTTTTTAATCCTAAAAGGAAAACGAATGTTTTAATCCCTCTTTCAGGGGAAAGTTGATATGTATTGCCATTTTATAACCAAAAATATCAACTACTCCCAGGAAGCTGAAAAACGATGATTACAGACAGTGTTGTTTAAAAAAGTGGTAAGGGGTAACACACTTTAGGAAAAAAAAAAAAAAAACTGGACAATTTAACTGATGTAAAAAAAAGTCACACATGCAAAGAAGCAAGCAAACAAGCAAGCAAACAAAATAGGTTAAACAGCTTCTTCAGTCTTGAACAATTACAGAGGTAAAGTGGCACTCTATTTGTCCCGTCACCATCTCAGTGGAATGGGAGGCGGGGAGAGGGATGCCTTCCAAGAAGGCAGATGAATGACCTAAGAACCCAGAAGCAGATGGAAACTTAAAGTTATAAGATCACGGAAACAAAGACTGTCTTACCTTTCCACAGGGATGAAATAACAGAGGCAAGAGTGGTCAATATTTTATACTGAACTGGTTAGCAAAATTCTTGAAACTGCCGAGAAAGAAAGCTTCATTCCAGCCCTAAGTCCTAAGGTATTCCCTTGGACACGAGTTACTTAAATTTGCCAAGCATGAGATTTTTCATTTACAAAATAGAAATGATATTAATAATAACTGCCTGTCTCATAGATAAAGGAATAATACACATGGTTGCATACACAGGTACGCACCACAGTATGCGGCACAGGATTAAGCAGCCAATAACTTTTATCATCATTACCAATCACATCAGCAACAATAATAAAACAGATTCACAGTAAGGGGGTTGGATCATTCAAGGCACTGGAATAGCTCCTTAAAACTTCACATAACTCAAAACACTCATAAGACATAGACATTTTCCTTAAGAATAAATGTAATGTAAGAAATAACAGTCAGTACACATAAACCTGGGCCACTGTAATGCATTCCTTACCTCAGTTACTCTTTAATATACAATAAACAATTTTTAGTGTCGGGTACTCCTAGTATCTCAACATGCGTGTATAAAATAAGATTTTAATAATATTTTATTGCTTGCTATTTCAAATTTGTTAATTCAAATTATTGTGAAATATAACTGCACTGTTTATCCAATGGCCAGTCAATATCAGAGAGATGCTATTATAAGAAATGACACATAGGGGAGTGTGATATACAATTTCAAGATATATACTCTAAATAGAGAGGCAAACAGTAGAAACTGTAAACCCTGAAACATCTTGAATTTAAATGATTGGAATTTCTTTTACAAGTGTGAAGTCTATAAAAAGACACCTTTTATCTGCAAAGAGACCTACAGAGGAATGTAACATGATGACAAACACACCCTCCCCACAACCACTCCCAAGACACTTTGCTTTGATAAAAAACACAAAGTGGGGGAAGGGGCGAGGGAAGGGAGCAGATCCTACCAACTAAATGGGCAAAAGGCAAATTTCTCATAAAGATTTATGATTGTGCCTACAAGATTTGGATACCTGTGCTCACATTTCTGCATCATGGAATAAGACAGAGCCCTACCTGGGGACCTCGTTTCCAGATTCCACACTTAAAGCCAGGTCTTTGATCACATACTTGTCCAAAGATCACATGGAATGGTAAAGCGTTACTGTCACAATTTTGATGTTAGAAAATGGAAGAGTTTTAGTTTTAGTTTTAGTTTTGCTCTTTCGTTTTTATTGGGAGGAGGGATTTCTTTTAGCTTATGATTCAGCCTTAAATCTTTAGTTTTCCCTATTTCAGTTTACAAAATAGGATGTAAATACATAATGCACATAGTAGTGAATTATATCCATGGGATAAGATCACATAATTCAAAACATGCATAATTCTAGACAGATTATTCTCCCAGAGAAATAAATATAATGTAAGGATTAGCATTCTCAGAATACATAATCTTATAACATTATACAATATTTCTTAGAGCAGATTTTTAGATGCTTCTAAAAAAAAAAAAACTTTAAAAAATGTACAGAAAAGTTTAACAAGACAACGCATAGAGTTTCCACGTACCCCTCACTCAGTTTCCTCTATTGTTAACATCTAATATTACCATGGTACATTTGCCTAAGTTAGGAAGCCAACATGAATACAACTGAACTCAAGACTTTATTCATATTCAGTAGTTTTTCTATTAATGCTCCTTTTTTTTAATTCCAAAATCCAAACCAATTTTAAGTACCTTTTAGTTATGGGAGGATTCACATTATAGTTGACCCTTGAATAACATGAATTTGAACTGCATGGGTCCGCTTATATGCCGATTCTTTAAAATATACACAGTTCAGTACTGTGAATGAATTTTCTTTTCTATGATTTTCTTAATCACATTTTTTCCCTAACTTACCTTATTGTAATACTATAGTATATAATAGATATAACATACAAAATCTGTTAATTGTTATTTTATTAAAATCTGTGTTAATTGACATTTTATATACTAAGTTTCTGGCCAACAGTAGGTTATTAGTAAGTTTTGAGGGGACTCAAAATTTATAAAGGGATTTTCAACTGCAGGGGTAGGGTCAGTAAATACACTATAAGGGTCAACTGTATTTGAAATTTGTACAAACTAATAGCATTTTTGTATCATGCTCTTTCAAGTTTGTGAGATTAAAATTGGTATGAAATACTACTGCAGTTTATCCAAAGACTTTCCGTAAGGTTTAACACAAAGATGGCTGAAGGCCTAACCGTTGGCAGTGGCCTATGCCAGTGTTGTTCACACTAGAATGGCAAGAGGAAGGCAGGGAGTGTATTATACTGGGTTTCAGCTGAAATTTTCATTTGAAGAAAATCACTAGTAGAAAAATCCAGAGAGAGTATTAGAATAATTTAAGAAGTACTAAAAACAAGCAAACAAGCTAGAAACTAGATATGATCATGTTACAAGAAACATTCAGAAAATTGTCTAGTCAGGCACTGCTTTTTATATAAATAGTTTAAACTTTTTACTTCAGAGAGCCCGCAAGCAAACTGTGTAGCCACATATATTGCAAAATATTCCCCATTTGCTGTTATTATTATTAAAATATAAAGAGCCCAGGAGCATCTTGGTGGCTCAGTTGGTTGAGAGTTTGACTTTGGCTCAGGTCATGATGTCATGGCTTGTGAGTTCGACTCTGTGTCAGCCTCTGTGCTGACAGCTCAGAGCCTAGAGCCTGTTTTAGATTCTGTGGCTCCCCCTCTCTCTGCCCCTCCTTCTCATGCTCTGTCTCTCTCTCTCTCTCTCTCTCTCTCAAAATAAATAAACATTAAAAAATTAAAAAAATAAATTAAAAATAAATGAAGAGCCCTTACAAATTAAAGGAAAAATAGACAAAAGACAGAATCATTTTATAGCCAATAAGCATTTGAAAAATATTGAAACTCATTTTCAAAGAATGCAAATCAAACAGCGATATACTTAAAAAAAAAAGTTTATTTATTTATTTTGAGAGAGAGAGAGTGCAGGGGGTAGGGGCAGAGAGAGAGGAAGAAACAGAATCTCAAGCAGGCTCCGTATTGTCAGCACGAAGCCCTACACAGTAGTTCTCCATCCCATGAACCATGAGCTCATGACCTGAGCCGAAATCAAGAGTGGGATGCTCAACTGACTGAGCCACCCAGGCGCCCCAGACTTCACTTCTTGACCAGAGAACTGGCAAAGAATCTGTGGTTATATTTAATCCACCACAGTCTATCCTCTGGTCACAAATTATTTATATTCTTTCCACATGCAAAAAAAAAAAAACAAAAACAAAAACAAGTCACCACCTCCCAAGATCTCTCAAAATCTCATCCCATGGAACCACCAGACTCAAAGCTCAGTATTTCATAGTCTGCATCATGTCCAATATGAGTGCAGCTCCTCCAGACCTGGAGAACTGTGAACTGTTTTCTGCCTCTCCCCAACTCTCCACTCTTCCCCACCTATCAGGCATACAATGGTGAGAAAGGGACAGGAAACCCGCAATAGACACTCCCATTCAACAACAGGGAGATAGTAGGTCTGAAATCTACCTGAACACATGCTGTTAGATCCTCCTCTCCCAGGACTTGAGGCCTAGTTGGGGCTGGAACATCCAATAGAACATTTCACCCTCCTAGACCCTCCTGGGTGATCTCTCTTCATTCAGGAGTCTGGCCCAAAGTTCTTTTTTTTTTTTTTTTTTTTTTTAATCAAAGAGAGGGAGACACAGAATCCAAAGCAGGCTCCAGGTTCTGAGCTGTCAGCACAGAGCCTGATGTGGGGCTTGAACTCACAAACCGTGAGATCATGACCTAAGCCGAAGCTGGACGCTTAACTGACTGTGCTACCCAGCCGCCCCTGGCCCAAAGTTCTTGACAGCATGGTAGCTGACTTCTCAAGGGCAAAGTAGAAACTGCCAGTTTTCTTAAAGGCTAGGCCTGACACTGGAACAGCATTATCATACCAACCTAGTAGAGCATCATCACACTTACGTAGTGTTGCCAGATTTGGCAAATAAAAACACAGGATGCCCAGTTAAATCTGAGCGTCAGATAAAAAACGAATAACTTTTTAGTATAAATATATCCCCCCCTTTTTCCTACATATTTGACAGTTTAATTTTACTGGACATCTTGTATTTTTTTCTGGCAATCCTACTCTCACCACATTCTGAGGGTTAAAGCAAGTCATTCAAGAATAAGGGAAGGAGACATCACCTTTTAATGAGTGAGTGGCTTGCTCATAAAGGGAGGGAAGAAGTTAATGGTGGCTGTGTTGCAGACTACCACACTATATATAACAAAAGCCTCGAAAATGTTTATCAGTGTAAAACCAGCGATTCTATTTATAAGGATTGTTCTGAACATGTGATTAAAGACATGCCAAAAATTTAGCTATATGAATGTTCATTGTATAATTGCTTGTAATATAATGGTGTAAATTAGGAAACAACGTAGATGTACAAAGGTAAGAAATAAATATATTCATTGAGCTCCTAATCTGTGCAAAGACACTGTGTTGAGCCCTCAGAATATACTAAACAACACAGAAAATCTCTGACTTCAGGAATCTTAGAGACTAAAGGGGCAAAATTAACACTAAACAGATAATAATACATTTGAGCAAATGACTATAAACGTGCTAATTACTATAAAAGAGAACTAATGGGTGCTGTGGAATCACCACGGGCCTATTCTACTGGAGGCTGGTTTAGGAGAAAGGACCGGAAAAAAGGGAAAAGATGAAGGAAGAGAATATCAGGCAGAGTGAATAGCAGAAGGATTCTACATGTATATATTTACATAGAAAGATGATCATAATAAATAGGTATGAGATGCTCATTAAACATTCAAGTGGAGATGCCAAATTGTATTTAGATATACAAGTTTGGGTTCTGGGAAAAGTTAGATCTGAATATATACATTTGGGAGTTATCAGCCTAGAGTCAATAGGCAGTAAAATAAGAAAATCAGGCAAATGGGTTGTCATGAAACCAAGAAAAAAGAGAGTTTCTAGGAGACAGTGGTCACTTAGGAGAAATGCCACTAAGATGCTGAGGAGGATGAAGGCAAAAAGTGACCATTGCACTTGGTGACATGGGGGTCACTGAAGAAATTTCAGATATAGAGGGAAGGACAAAGATCTAACTGAAATGAATTGAGTAAAAAAAAAAAAATAGGTGATGCAATGGGGAAGCCATTTATTTGAGAAGGTTTGCCATCAGAGAGCAGGAGAATGGGGCTGCAGCTAGAAAGAAAAGGGGGTTCAAGAGTAGGTTTATTGGCTGATGGAAACAAACCCCATGAGGGGGAAATCAATAATGCAGGAGAGAGGGGTCTATTTGTAGGAGAAAAGTCCTAGAGAAGGTGAAAGAGGATGTGATTCAGAATTCAGGGGAAGGGTTGATTTTAGCTAGGAGCAGGGACATTTCCTCCTACAGCAGCAGATGAAACCCAGAGAGTGGGTCCTGATTCAAGAGGCTGCAGAGATGCCCTGGGAAAAAGAGGAGAAAGTGCCTGTTTGCTTCTATTTCACACAGAGCATTGAATCAAGGTCATCAGTAAGAAGGAAAAGGGGGAAGGGGGAGATTAAAAACGTACTCCTCAAGTGTACTTTACATCTCATGTTGATCATGCTAATTTGAAAATTATGCACGTACAGACTTTCACTTACCCAATAAACTCTACAGTTTTTCAACATCTCAAGCAAGAAAAAGAGCAAAGCTGGAGCCATTATAAATATCAAGAAAAATAGTGCTCCAATCAAGATGAATTTATTGAATATTTTTATTTAAAAGTCTTAGAAGAACGTAATAATCGTATTAAAATTCATCAGTGTCTATTTAGCAATCAGGAAAATTCCTAAGTCATAGAAGGAAGCAGACACCAAAGTATTGTTCAGAGTCATGCATATTATCAGAGTAGAGATCCAATGATGTCTGCTCTAGTCACTTAACCAATGCATTAAATTGCTTCTTTCCATATTAACAAACAGGCTAAATGAGTAATTGGATGATGCATTTATCATGACCAAAGCAGGCTGGACATGAATAGACTCTTGTGAGATAAAGTCAATGAGATAAAATGCAACACACTGCTGTAAATTGCATAAACTCCCTAAATTGACATTACTAGTTGACACTCCTGGGAGTGTTTTTTCAGAAGCTATTAGAAAAAAATGAAATTTGAGAAGAGCTTTTGGGTCATCAGTGCTCTATATTTAGAATCCTCAAATAATCATAGATTCCAGCACTTTGTCACCACGAGAGAAATAAAATGGGGTTACCTCCTCTTTTCACTGTTTCTTTTCTTTTTAGTTGAATACACCAGAAGTTTCTGTGATGGAACAGATCCCATTCTAAGGCTTAAAAATAGATGTTACACTTTTCAAATGAGATTAAAGTATATTATGATAATTAAAGCATAATAGTAATATTATTCACAATTCAATACAAATTTTGAAAAAAAAGCAAATATTTATTGAGCATTTATGTACCAAACACTGTTCTTTGGACCTGGTGTATACATTATCTTACATAATCTTCAAAACTCCTAAAACATCTTTATGAGCCATTGTTGACTACATTTTGCACAAGAGAAAACTATGGTTTGCAAATGCAAAATAACAAAAACAGACTGTTACAAATATTGCAGACCTGTTCTGTGCCAAGTGTATTGGTATGTTTAGGGGATTGTGTGTAGCAAAAATTAATGAGGTCCCCAACTCCTCACCTCCTGGAGGAGACATACAGGTAAACAGATGACCAGAATTTCAATGTGGCATGATGCCACCCCAATGTAAGATGCATTCTGATTTCAGGTATGTTAAAATGTGTTTAGAATGGATACAATAGGAGCATTGTATTAAAAATATATCCCATATCCAACCACTTCACCCTATGCCCTGGTCCAAGGCAACCTCAATTATCTCTTTCCCAAATGATGACAGTAACATCCTAACAGGTCCCCCTGTTTCTGCCCTTAACATATCCTCCTTGTCTCTCCTAAAGCCATTTTCATTCCCCTAAAGCCATTTAACTAGGGTCAAATCATGTCATTCCTCTCTTAAGATTCCCAGAGGGGAACACTAAGCTGGCTTAGTCGGTAGAACATGCAACTCTTGGTCTCTAGGTTCTGGGTGCAAGCCCCATGTTGAGCACAGAGATTACTCAAAAAAAACAAAAAAAAACAAAAAAAAAACAACAAAACCCAGTGGTGTCTCCTCCCACTCAGAGAAAAAATCCAGAACCTTACAGAGGCTGCAAGGCCCTGTGGGAACGGCCCCTCCTTAGCTATCCCATAATCCCATCTCCTGTTCCTCTTGCTCTGCTCCTTCTACTCCAGACAAATGGGTCTCCTCCGGCATCACACGCAAGCTTCCAGCTCAAGCAGTTTGTAACTGCTAATCCCTCTGTATGCCCTACTCTTCTCCCAAGTGTCTTCAAGCCTCATTCTGAAGTTCTTCACACAATGCTGCCTTTCCACGAAGCCTCCTTTGCCTTCCCTTGTCTAAAATTGCTATCACATCCCCACCCCCACACTCTCATGTATTCCCTATCTGCCTCCCTGCTTGATTTATTCAGTAAGTTAGCACTTGCCACTATCTAGCATAGCATCTGTTTTACGTGCTCATCCCATTTACTGTCTAGAATGTGATCCAAGAGTCCAGTTCCTGGTTCAAAACCTATGGGTGATTTTTCAGGCCTGATCATAGGCGATTACAAAGGCTCTAACCTGGCAGGCTCACAGTGAAAAGCTGTCATTCCCACAGCAGACATAGTTCATAGCCAGGGCATCTGAGTCTCTTTAGGGAGATGCAGTCAGGGACCCAGGGACCCGATCCAGACATGCTCTTTCACAGATCTGCACTTCTAGCCCTGGGCCTTCATTCCTGGATTTTTCTGTATGAGGTCTTGGGCACAGATCTTGAAGGAGCTCCTGCTGAGACCATCTTATGGGGAATGGGCGAGAAGAGGATAAACCTTGAAGATGCTTTTCCCTACTCTGACTCAGTACCCACTACTGTTTCACTCTTAGCCCTCCCCAACCTTGCCATCCTTGCCTCACCCCTGCCCTACCCCAGTCCCAGAATCCACGAAACTGCCAGAGCCCCTCACTCGTGTGCTTTTTTGTGAGGGAAATGAAACAGGAGAGAGTCTGCACTTTCTCCAGTTTTAAACTCTTGCTTATTTCATCACCATAAGGGATTTAAAGGCTTAACTCTGATTTTTGCCTTGCTGCTTTAAACCAGCTACGCTGACCTTTCTTTTCTCTCCCAGCTCAGCAGAGCTCCTAACAGCAACACAAGGACAAGGGTCTGGACTTTGTTTTTATTCTTTTGTTTTTAATAGACCTTACTTTTTTTTTTTTTTTTACGTTTATTTATTTTTGAGACAGAGAGAGACAGAGCATGAACGGGGGAGGGTCAGAGAGAGAGGGAGACAAAGAAGCCGAAACAGGCTCCAGGCTCTGAGCTGTCAGCACAGAGCACGATGCGGGGCTCGAACTCACGGACCGCGAGATCGTGACCTGAGCCGAAATCGGACGCTTAACCGACTGAGCCACCCAGGCGCCCCAGTAGACCTTACTTTTTACAGCAGGTTTAAGTTCACAGCAAAATTGAGCCTCCACTCACATGAGCCTCCCCCAAAGTAGCATTCCTCACCAGTGGTACATGTCACCCAGAGTCCATAGTTCACCTTAGGCTTCACTCTTGGTGTTGCTCATTCTATGCATTTGGACAAGTTTATAAGGACATGTATTCACCACCGTAATATCATACATAGTGGTTTCACTGCTCTAAAACTCCTCTTTGCCCTGCCTATTTCCCCTTCCTCCCCTAAACCCCTGGCAGCAGGGATCTTTTTATTGTTCTATAGTTTTGCCTTTTCCAGAATGTCATATCACTGGAATCATACAGTATTGGCTTCTTTCAAGTAGTAACATGTATTTAAGTTTTCTTCCCTTTCATGACTTGGTAGCTTGTTCCTTTTTGATGCTGAAGAATATTCTATTGTCTGGATGTACTACAGTTTATTTATCCACTCACCTTCTGAAGGATCTCAGGTTGCTCCAAGTTTTGCCAATAATGAATAAAGCTGCCAAAAACATTCATGCACAGGTTTTTGTGTAGACATAAAATTTCAACTCCCTTGAGTAAATACCAAGGAGCACGATTGTTGGATCAAATGGTAAGTTTATGTGTAATTTTATAAGAAACAACCAAACTGTCTCCCAAAGTGACTGTACAATTTTTTCATTCCGACCAGTAACAAAATGAAAGTCCTACTCCACACCCTCACCAGAATTCAGTGTTGCCATTGTTCTAAATGATGGCCATTCTAATAGGTGTGTAGTGATATCTCATTGTTTTAATTTGTATTTCCTTTATGACGTATGATGTGAAGCATCTTTTCATGTGCTTGTCACCTATAAATATCCTTTACTGAGTTATCTGTTAAGGCTAACTTATTTTATCAGCTTGTTTGTTTTCTTATGTTGTTTTAAGAGTTATTTGTATACTTTGAATAATAGTCCTTTACCAGATGTGTCTTTTGCAAATACTTTTTCCCAGTCTGTAGCTTGTCTTTTCATTCCCTTGACAGTATCTTTCACAGAGCAGAACTTTTTAATTTTAATGAAGTCCAGCTTATTGATTATTTCTTTCATGTTGTATCTAAAAATTCATCACCAAGATTTTTCTTTTATGTCATTGCGTAGAGTTTTATAGTTTCACATTTTATATTTAGATCAATGATCTGTTTCAAGTGAATTTTTATGAAGGGTGTAAGTTCTGTGTCTGATTCATTGTCTTCCATGTGGATATTCAGTTGTTCTAGCACCATTTGTTGAAAAGACTACCTTTATTGTATTGCCTCTGCTCCTTTGTTAAAGACCAGTTGACTACATTTTTGTCCGTCTACTTCTGGCCCCTCTATTCTATTCCACTCATCTATTTGTTCTTTCACCAAAAACATACTGTCTGAATTACTGTGGTTTTCTAGGAAGTCTTTAAGTTGAGTGATGTCAGTCTCCTCCACTTATGCTCTCTCTCTCTCTGTATTGTGTTGGCTATTCTGGGTCCTTTGCTCTCTCTATAAACTTTAGAATCAGTTTGCTGATACCCATAAAACAACTTACTGGGATTTTATTGGGATTGAACTGAATGTATAGGTCAAGGTGGGATGAACTGACATCTTGACAATATTGAGTCTTCCTATCAATGAACATGGAAGATTTTTTCCATTAATTTATTCTTTGATTTCATTCATCAGAGTTTTTTAGTCACCCTCATATAGATCTTGTACATATTTTGTTAAATTTGTACCTAAGTATTTGATTTTGGGGGGTTCTAACGTAAATGATATTGTTTTTAACTTCAAATTCCATTTTTTCATTGCTGGTATATATAGGAAAGTGATTGACTTTTGTGTATTAACTTTGTATCCTGAGACCTTGCTATAATTACTTATTAGTTCCAGAAGGGTTTTTTTTTTTTTTTTTGGTCAATTCTTTCAAATTTTCTACATAGACAATCATGTCATATGTGAACAAAGACAGTTTTATTTCTTCCTTCCCAACCTATATACCCTTTTTTAGCCTTTGTCTTATTGTGTTAGCTAGGACTTTCAGTATGCTATTGAAAAGCAGTGGTGAAAGGGGACATCCTTGTCTTGTTCATGATCTTAGAGAGAAAGTTTCAAGTTTCTCACTGTCAAGTAGGATGTTAGCTGTAGGTTTTTGTTGATGTTCTTAATCAAGTTGAGGAAGATTCCCTCTATTCCTAGATTGTTAAGAATTTTTTTTTTTATCATGAATCGAGGTTGATTTTGTCAAATGCTTTTTCTGTATCTATGAATATAATCATATGATTTTTCTCCTTTAGACTGCTGATGTGGTAGATTACATGAATTGATTTTTGAGCCAGCCCTGCATACCGAGGTTAAAAACCACTTAATTGTGTTTTATAATTATTTTTATATACTATTGGATTCAATTTGCTAATATTTTGTTGAGAATTTTTGCATTTCTGTTCAGGAGAGATCTTGGTCTGTAGTTTTCTTGTCCTGTATATCTTTGTCTGGGTTTGGTCTTAGGTAGTGCTGGTTTCATAGGATGAGTTAGGAAGTATTCTCTCTGCTTCAATATTTTGAAAGGGATTGCAGAGAATTGTATAATTTCTTTCTTAAATGTTTGGTACAATTAACAGTGAACCCATTTGGGTCTGGTGTTTTCTGAGTGGGAAGGTTATTAATTAGTATTTCAATTTCTTTAATAGATATAAGGCTTTTCAGATCATTGGCCATTTTGTTTGTTTGTTTGTTTGTTCTCCTGCTGTATCTCCAACACTTGGAAAAATACCTGACATTCATTAGGTACTCAGTAAATATTTTAAATAAATAATAAGAATCTATTAAATTCTTGGAATAGAATAGATTCTTGGAGTAAAAATAGATTCTTGGAATAAAAGTACTCTTTATTTAAAAATTTCATTATAGGTCATTAAGTCAAAGTATTATGTAAAATGCCAAAAGAATCATTACAATAGATTAAGGTTTGAGATAACTCAGGTATTTTTATTGCCCACAACTTTATTTCTCCTTTAAACCACAGACTTATAGCTAACAAAGTTAATATTATGTAAATGGAAAAAACCAGAATAGATAAAATTTTGTTTGGGGCAGTAAACAGGGAGAAACACTGTGAGCTGACATTCAAAAAGAGAAGGGATGAGATCCTACATCTTAGATCCTGGTGTTCCATTTGCCTTTAGTTCACCATCTGAAGGCCCCACACAGATGGAAACAAAATCCTACTATCTGGTATGCAGGTGGCCTTTCCTTAAGGGTTTCAAAATATCAACAGAGAGAATTCTAGAAAAAGTAAGGACATTTGGAATGTTTTAAGCTTTAACAAATTGTTATCATTGTTAATAGTTAAAGAGTTTTGTTTTCATGGTACACTTTTGTACTCTGTATGTAAGAGGGAGGAAACAAACACTGATGAACCGTAAAGCCAGACATCTCTTTCAAGAAGTTGCTGGGCTCTCCCAAGGCTCAGGCTATCTTAGTCCAGAAGAATTCAGCAGCTTCAGAGAAAGTTCTGAAAGGACCCTTATCTGCTAACCTCTGCTGCTACAAACTGAAAGACTCTGGGATTGATGTGCCCCAAATGAAGTTTTGTGTACAATTGATGTATCAATTCCCGAAATCCCCTTCTTCTGGAAGCAGCTTCTTCCTACTCTAACTTTTTCTGAGCAAGAACAGAATAGTTTGAGAGCCTCTGACAAGACCTCTATTAGTCTACCTTCTGGGTCAGTGACAGGATCAACAATGGCCACAATTACCCTGTATCCTCTGTCTCCCTTGAAATGTGCCAGTAATTTTATGCCACCTTGAAGCATCCTAAAGTTTTCCCCAAGAGGGTTCATCCATCACTCAATATTCCAGGATTTTTCTTACTTCCTCACTGCACATTATAAATGTTTGGCTTAGTATTCTATAATGCTTTCTACCAAGCTGATAAACTAAATAATAAGAACGATGAACAAGAATGGCTTAACATATTGTCTCTCCCTGGTAAAAAGTTCTCTCTTTTCCTATAAGCTCCAAATGCAACGAACTAAGTTGGCAAAGATGAACAATAAGCATCTCCTGCTTTCTACTATCCAGCCCCTAGCTGACTTCCCCAGTCCTTTCTTGCTGACTTGGATTGGAGGAATGATTGCATTGCATGCTTGAATTGACCAGTGAGTGAGAAGTCAAGAGACAGGTTGATTGTCATCCTACTAGTCGTGTGAGAATTCTAAATCTCACCTATTATAGAAGTTGAGTGGAATTTCTGGGTGGAAGATCTTGGATCCGTTTATCATTTCACTGTATAGTACCTCGGCCAGAGAGAGGTAAGTCCCATGGTACCTCTGCTATTGTCAGATGATTAATTTATCTCAGAAGTGACAGAAAAGGAGAGGCTGAGGGGACCTACGCTTATCCATCTTGTAGCTAGAAACTTAGTTCACTTTATGTGCTGTATTTTTTTTTTTTTTTGGTCTTTGTTTGATTTGATTTAGCTAAAAAGAAGACATCTTAAGTAGACATTTCTCTACAGAAAATATACAAATGGCCAAAAGCATGTAAAAGAGTGCTCCAAATCATTAGTATCAGGGAAACGCAAATCAAAACCATAATGAGGTACAACTTTATACCCCTAGGATTCCTAAAATAAAAAATAAAAAAATAACCAGTCTTGGTGAGGGTGTCAAGAAATTAGAACCCTCATATACTGTTATTGTGATGATGGTTGCAAAACTCTGAATATACTAAAACCATTGGTTTGTACTTCTTAAATGAGTGAATCGTGTAGTATGTGAATTTTGTCTCAATAAAGCTGTGTATAAACAAAAAGAAAGGCAGCTTATTTAAAGATTTGATGGCTGAGAATATTATTTTGCTTTTTAATTCAGAAACCCATCAAAACCTTAAAGGGGAAAAGGCAACCCACCTGTTCTGTAGGGCCAGACTCTGAACACCAAGAATGAATCTCTTAGTATTGTGGCAGCAGTTAATAGAAGAAAACTGGGCTTTTGAGAAGACATCCTAACCCTCTCCATGACATGAGAGATAATGGTCTCACTGTGTCATTTTAAGGCAAACCAGGAGCCAATGTGCTGCATTTGCATATCCACAACATTTCCATTATAATAGTCAGACCTCTAAATTCTCCAAATTAGGGATAACAATCTTTCAGAATTTGCGACTACCTACGGTGATCAGCTTGTCCTGGTTTATCTAGAACTTTATAGGTTTTAACACTGAAATTCCCATGTCCTGGTAACCCCCTCAGTACCAAGTACAGTAGGACCACCAGCTAGAGCAAATGGCCCATGGAAAGCTGTCATCTGTATTTATTCTCGTAATAAACAGGCCACAGTAGGAAGAAATTATTACATTTTCTTTTGCTACAGAAAATGGAGTCCCTTCTTTTCCCCTGGGGTCCTGGGCTTACTGATGCCCTTACCCATCTTGGGAGAATGACCAGAGCACAGAAACAATTAAGACGGAAAATCATAATTCAGGTTTAAAAGCACTAGAAAATACTTCTCACTGGTCGGATTCTTTCTCACTCACATATCAGAGCCATGCTAGAAATTCACAGTGAAATTTATAGTATAAACAGAATGCTTGCCAAAAAGCAGAAACCAAATATATCACAAATTCTACCCTGAAATTAAAACTATTGATAAAAGGTGTTCATTAATGTGAAAGCCTTTCAAGCTGCTGTGTGTTTCTCTGGCTAAAAACTTCCTAGAAGCTAATCATAGCTCTCTGAAGCATCTATTTAATAAAATTTATGAACTATACCTAAACTGAAATCTGACCTACAGAGTGAGGCAATATAACATTAAAGGATTATCATTTTATCCATCAAAACTAAACTACTTCTTTCTTCAGGGAAGAAATAACACCCGTTCATAATCAGCTACCAACATTTAAGAAAACATATCACTTCTTTCACAATGAGAAATATTAATGTTTTGAGGTTTTGGATCCTCAGAAGAAGAAAAAAAACAGCCATCTGAAAATAGGTCCAAAACAAACTTTTTGGGGAATTTTATTCAGACCCCTACATACTAAACAAAAAACTATAAAGGAAATGAGCAAAAAGTAGAAAAGCTTTATGCAAAAGAAAGACTAAGTTTCAATACCAATACCAATGATGTAGGCCTACCCTGAAGTTTCCTAGCTTCTGTGTAGTTCATCCAAGTGATGTCCTAGGATCGGTTGAAGCAGACTGTTTTACAAAAATATGCTAATATGAAAAGCTTTTCTCTACTAGTCATGGAAAGAAAATAATTACAATTTAAGATGTAACCCCAGACTCTTCCTTTTCACATGATGACCTCGTGGTTTCTTAGTTGTTACACATAAAAAAGGCATTGGACCAAAAAATGACTCAATTTGTTATACGGCTTATAAATTTGTTAAAAGGAGGAAAAACACTACCCCTTTCTTTTTTTTCCTTCCTTCCTATTTATCTATTATCCTGACTTTCTGTAAGAATGTGTGTGTGTGTGTGTGTGTGTGTGTGTGTGTGTGTGTGTGTTTTACAACTTGGCAGAGGCCAAAACCATTTGTTGTTTTGGAAGTCAAACACATGTTTATTACTCAGTTGATAAATCTCACATGACAATCATAGGATTAGTTGGTTGTTTTTTCCAAGGGGTCACTACATCATTCCTTCTTCTCCCCTAGCTTCCATGTCAGCCATTTCCTCAGCAATGAACTAAGGCAAATTCCATACTACTCCTGTAGTGAAACCTACAATAAAATCCCAGGTTTAAACATCATTCATTTGGTAAATGAGGAAAGCAGCCATTGAGGAAGGCAAATGCAATCAAGTATATGGTTCTATCATCAGTGACTATAATCCTTGAGGCTGATATGCCTGTAATCAGGCCCATAGCTTTCTGTCTTTATTAAGTCAAAATAATAGGACAGTCTCTCACATTCCTCCATCCAGATGGTCCTTTAGGACTTTTTCTCCTTCAGATCTGGTCTTAGAGCTCAGATGAGTCTATTTATCACCCAGGTATGGTTTTATTTGACTCAGCATCTCACAATTCCAGAAACAGTACAGGATCCTGCTTTCTCTGGAGATAGATGGCCGTGCACTCTCTCTGTCCCAGGACAGAGGTCACATTGCATGAACTTAGTATCTACAATGCTGGGCATCTTTTAAAACTGATTTCAGGTAGAGGAAGACCCGGTAAGTTCTTTTAGCTTTTGCTCTTGGGCTTAATTGGATCAATATTCCATTATTTCAATTGTGAGTTTTTCCATCCTGGTGAACAAGTTCCTCCTCTCAGGATGGGCATGTGTGGGCATGCTCCCTTGGAGGTGTGCGTTATCTCTGTGGTGAATGTGGAAAAGGAACTGAACATGTGCTCAGTGTAGCCCCTGTGCTTTACTGTTCTCTTTCTCTGCCCTACCTCTCACTGAGAATTTCTCATTCTGTTTCTCCACGAGGTGAGCTTTCTACATCAGGATCTGGCCTTGTAACCGGCAGACTTGAAGTTTGGGATGGGTCAGGTGAATGCAGTGAAGAAGTTACTAAAGAACCCGATTGTGGCTGCTTTCTATGTCTATTCTTCAAACTGGCCGTCTGAGTAATAGGATTGAGTATTTTGTTCTCCAATTGTCTGATTCTTCTTTCCACTTCTCAACTGCTTTTGAACTGAGAGAGCTGACAGGAAATTATCACTCCTTCTATAGAAACAAAGAACCCCAAATCCTAGTAGCTAAAACAACAAAGGTTTATTTCTTGCTAATGTTATATGTTCACTGGGTTTCTGTTCATTGGCTTTGACTGCACATGCCAACATTTACAGCTTTTAAAGATTGTTTCAAATTTTAGAACCTCTGAATAGAACTTTATGAGAAAACAGAACTAGAAAAAAATGTTCACATTTCAATCCTGGGATATAATTACAAAGACTGTGCCAAAGCGGTATTTTCAAACATAATTTTTTTCTACTGGAAAACCATATTTATAATAAACAACAAAAAGAAATATCGTCTACAACTGAATAGGCCTTTTTGTATCCCCTGAATTGCTGAGAATTATTTGCGGGAATATTTAATTCAGAGCTTTTCTTTCAGGGTGTTGGCACTTTCCCTTTTTGGATATGAGTTATACTAAACCGACCTCTATTATTTCTGGATTACATGTCAGCAATGGAAAATGAATTGAGAGCTTTGAGGAGAAAAAAATCATTACCAGAAAGATGAATAGACCGATTGTACTGGGTTACTAAAAGTAGTGGCTCTGGAAAGATCATTGGTTTGATTTTTCCGGGAAACATATCTTCTTGGATACTCTTCAGAGTTATGATAAATTCCTCCAGCAGCAGGTGGGAGGTAGGTCTATTAATCTTACAGTTTCTCCTGGCCCACTGACTTCAAAGAGAGGCCTTTCTTTGCTATGTGCAATTCAAATATAGAAACTAGTGTGGCCTCTCAGATTTCAGGTATTTGGAAAAGAGTCAACAGCCAACCAAATTTACATATTTATTGCTTGTGCCATAGGAAGGAGAGACCTGTTTCTGACAGATATGTATTATTCCTACTATGCACCAATAATAGAACAATAGACTAACATAGCCCCTCATCTAATAGAGTTCTCAATATTGGGGAAGGGAGGTGGGTCTATTATGGGTAAATAGCCTACAATTTAGTGTGAGAAATGTCATGATGAGAACACACAGGGTACTATGGAAATCTCAAGGCAGGGGAGATCAGGGAAGACTTCCTGAAAGAAGTGATTTGTAATTGAGACCTCAGAGACAGTCAGTCTTAAGTAGAGAAAGACAGAACAAGCAAAGGTGCTGAGGTTGGAGAGAACGTGACATATTTGAAGGACTGAGAGTAGAAAGTAATTGCACAGATAACGAAGAGAGATCTAAAGTGGTAAACAAATCGAAAGTCATGGACAATCTAGCAAAATGTGTTAGAAAGTGTGGCCTCTATTTCCATGGAAATACTAGCTGAATAGTCTTTAGGAGGGAAGTGGCATGACTGGATTTGTTTCTAGAGGCCACTCTGATTGCTATGTTGAATAGAGATTGGGAGAGACAAAGTCTGGAGATAAAAGATGGAAAGACTAGGACAGGGGTTATGTAGGTATCTGGATAAGAGATTATGGTCACTATTGGCTGTAGAAGGCACAGATGGGCAGATATGAGAAAAGTTTAAAAGGTAGAATTGACAGGACTTGGTGACAGATGTGACATGTATGAAATAGGAAAGAAAGGAATTTAGTGTGACACTGAGATTGCTCAGGTCTCTGGCTTGGACAATGGATTGATAGTGAGATCATTTACTGAAACAAGAAACCCAGGAAGAAGAGCAGGTTTGGAAGTTAAGCCCTTGAATCCAGTTTGGGGTGTGGTGATTTGCTGACCCACTCGTATTCCTTTGGCCTTCTACTGAAATTGTCTGCAGACACTTCCTACATGTGAATACAGCTTCTGCATGTTTCTGACTGAGGTCATTCTGTGGCCACTAGAGTAAGGTTGGCTGCAGGGCATATGCAGTCAGATGTGAAATTCCAGGGAGTTAATGTCCCAGGAGTGACCATCAAAGGTGAGGGATAGGAACTGATGAATGAATACCTCAGCTTTCATGTCCCTCTATGCACCAGTTCTGAGGTGTCTTCCACCCATTGTCTCTGAGGGTCCCCAGGGAGACTGAGTCCCATTGGACAGTAGGGATAATCTGCTTGTTAACACATTGCCTGTTGACTTTCCCCCTTTCTCTGTCTTACTTCCCATTCCCTTAGAATGCTTCCTGGGGTCATCTCCCTCCAAAATAAACTATTTTCACTCAAATCAGAGTATCAGAGCCTAAGTTAAAGGTGATGGGGAAACAACCCCCCCGCCCCCCACTCCATCACCCATGCAGTTTCCAGAGGGCAAAATGGATATGAAGCTCTAAAGCTCAAAGTTTGTGTGGGAGGCATACATTTGGGAGTCATCAGTGTATGCTTTCTCATTGAGGTTTCAGATGTAGATGATTTTCAAAAGAGTATGTAGAAGAAGAAGAGGGTCTACCATAATAAATGGAATTTAGGGGACAGCCAGAGAAAATGTTCGCCTCAAAGAGACTGGGAAGGAACAATGGGGTGGGGGCACAAGGAGAAGCAGTAGAATGCAGGAACACAGAAGTCAAACGCGGATGTGAGTATCTCAGGACAATGGGGTTTTTAGGGGTCTATAAGAGACAAGCTGAAAAATGGTCACTGGATTTCACTACTGGGAGGTCACTGGTGACCTGGAGGACACAATTTCAGTAGAACATGAAGGCATAGTCAGGCATCACAGATTAAGTCACGAATGAGAAGTGGGAAGGTCCAGGAAGAGAATGTAGAAAACCCTTTTAAGAAGTTAAGCTTTAAAAGGAAAGCGAAATAGAACAGTAGTTTGAGATAGGTACAGAGAAGAGGATGGACTCTTTCTGCACAGCATCTTCAATTTTTTCTCCTGACCGCTCTTCTGCCTCCCTCTTCCACTTGAAAGGATTTTTGTGAAGATGTTGGGCTCACCCAGATAACCCAGGACCATCTTCATATCTTATAGTCAACTCATTGGCAACCTTAATTCCATCTGCCAACTTAATCCCTCTTTGTCATGTACCATAATATATTCACAGGTTCTGGGCACTTACAAATTCTTTTTTCATTCATAGCTCCACTTTAATACTGTGCTATCATTGTGTTGTGTCACATTCTTGTAGGACTAACCTGTGCAAGTTATGTTGTGCTCTTGTACATAATACATTGTTACATGATAACATATGTTTGGCCTGAAAGCAGTGATGATGATTTTTATTTTTTATTCATAATTTGTGTAAGGAACACAAAACTTAAACTTCCAAGCCAAACACTAAATATATTATGTGGCAGAAAATAAATATTCATAGGACTTTCCTCCCAGTCTTCCTAAAGTCAACAAAAGAGCAGCTGAAAGATTATGAGGAAGCGATAAATATTAAACACCAATGGAAGCAGTGGCTGTCTAAAGGCTCCTAGAGCATAGAGTTGATTTTTACTAATGGTTCTTCTCCAGACCAAGCCCAGCTCCTAAAGTTCTTTATTGGTATTACCCTATAAATCTTTAATGAGCCCTATTCCATTCTGATCTGGAAGGGAAGGGAGAGTAAAGGCAGGGAAGCAGAAATACGGTGTCATAAATGTGCACAAGGACCCTGGAGCATGAATAGGACAGCCTCACCCACATACCCAAGCAGCCACTAGTATAAGGTGGCCAACTCACATCGGTGCCACAGCCTAGGCTGCAGGATGATCTGTGTGGAAAGAAATGCTACCTGAATGGACCCATCTGTCTCCAGCCTGAAGTGCACTTCTTACATCATCAGTTTCTAAGAAGTCAAAGTCACTAACATCTCTGTGATGATTAGTTTGCCCGATTGATTGGTATATCAGCAAAGGGCATAAGGGAATGGGAACCAGCCTACCAAGGAAGCAGGTAGAGTTGCCCAGGGAATGTTAGAGGTCACCCTAAGCAGAATAAAGGAACTGAGCACCAAAGGGATTTAAACACCTTCCTAGACCCTCCCACCCTTTCATATTCACACGCATGAAAATGACAGCATATGAAAATAGCTCACACTCCTCGAATATGCATTAAGCATCAGACCTGGTTCTAGGTGCATTACATTACATACAGTTTTTGCATTTAATCTTCTCACAGTTCAAGGAGTTCCTCTTGGCACCCAAAACTAACAGAGAGAAAACTGAGGCCACAGAAGTCCAGCTACTAACTTGAGGTCACACAGTTGATACATTTTAGAGTTAGGATTCAAATTCAAGACTTCTGACTCCAGAGCCTTCCCTTTCAACTAGGGAGTTCTTCCTATAGCCTTCTCTTCAGGATAATTTCTTCCCCCGTGGAGGGATGATTCAAACCCACCAGACCACCTTTCTCGATACAAGTGGCTTTTTATAGGGTTGTTTGGGATGAAGTCTGAGATAAATGTGTGAAATAAGTAGACTCTGAAGGAATACCAACAGGAGAAATAAAAGAATGATAGATAAGTATTGTGCTCTATCTACATCTCCAAAAAGATAGTTAACTTGTTTAACATTTTATTGATTTTATTTTATTTTATTCTATTTTACTTATTTTTGAGAGAGAGAGAGAGAGAATGAGCAGGGAAGAGGAGAAGGGGGGAGGGAGAGAGAGAGAGAGAGAGAGAGAGAGAGAGAGAGAGAGAGAGAGAGAGAGAGAGAGAGAATCTTAAGTGGCTCCACACTCACTGCAGAACTCGATCCCACAACCCTGGGATCATGACCTAAGCTGAAATCAAGAGTCAGATGCTCAACCAACTGAGCCACCCAGGTGCCCCAAGAGTTAATTTTTTATTGCTTAGGTGAGATGTGGGGAGAATGTGTAATAGTTCCTATCAATACGTACTTATCTAGTATTATCACAAGGAACACAAATGCCTCCTGCTAATTCATACTTTGTCCTCAGGAAGGCTTGTTTGATTCGATTTTCCTTAGAAAGCTCTCTGGGGAAAGGAACTTGTGCTATAATTGTTTTTCTAGATCTGACACTCTGAGAATCTCTCGTTCTTTCCTATTGCTGTGTCATCCTCATAGAAGCACCTAGGGTGTGCTGTGACAGTGAACTTGGGTGACAGTGAAAATGGTGTTCGTAGGTGTGATGTAACCATCCACCAGCATCTATTTGGCTGGTTCATTCACAGAGGAGTGCAATTACTGTCTGCAGTCACTATGCTTCTGAAAAGATAGAGCTGAAATAGTCCCTAACTCGTTGAGAGTCATAGAGAGGGTTAGGGTTATCCTGTAGAAAGAGAACAGGACATTAATGGCTACAAAATCAAACCACCAGCAAAACCTCATTGACCTCTGGTATAGAAGGAAAATTTAAATTCAAAATTTAAGAACTCTACTTTGGGACTATGCTCTTTCAAGAGCCCCCGCACTTTAGAGTGTTTTTGTTTTCCAATATTTTAAAACTCTATTTAAAAAATATTATACAGTAAAAGTTTTGAAGTTTTTCTTTCTATGTAAAGTTCTATGAATCTTAAGGCATGTATAGATTTGCACCTACCACCATGACCCAAATATAGAACAATTCCATCACCACCTGAAACTCCATCCTGTTATCCCTTTAGAGTCACTCATGCCTATAGTGGTACTTTTGATAATGTCATATAAATGGAATCTTACAGCATGTAACCTCTTGAGACTGACTTCTTTCAATGAGCACCATGTCTGTATGACTCATTCAAGTTCTTATGTGTATCAATACTTCCTTTTTTTTTATTGCTGAGTAGTATTACATGGTATGAATGTGTTATCACCATTAACTTCTTCAAAGTAAATTTACTTTTTTAATGGAGGTTTAATTCACATACCAATAAAATTAGCCCCTTTAAGCTTTGCAAAAAAGAAGAGTCATTTGATAATCTTCACTCCATGCAAAGATAACCTTTAAGCTGGGAACAGATTTTTGAACATGCCATGTTTGTCTGACTTTCTCTGGTTTCCTGCCCCATTGTTCCTCTGACTTTGGGGGGGGGGGGAGTACACTATTTCTATATTTGGAGTGTTGTTCAGTACAAGATCCTTCTCCATCTGCTTGCACTCATGTTATTAACAAATGTTCACTCCTTTCAACTGATTTCAGATTGGCTCTCCAACACTCTAAATTGTCTTTATTCTTTGATTTTTTTGGATGAGTAATGCCTGAATATTGCACAAAACACACAAAAAAATACAAAATGGCATACCAAGATCAAGAAGTCTATGGGGTGCCTGGGTGGCTCAGTTGGTTAAGCAGCAGACTTCGGCTCAGGTCATGATCTCACTTCCTTTTTTATGAGTTCGAGCCCCGCATTGGGCTCTCTGCTGTCAGTGCAGGGCCTGGAGCCTGCTTAGGATTCTGTCTCCCCCTCTCTTTGCCCCTTCCCCACTAGTGCTTTGTCTCTCTTCCTCTTTCAAAAATAAACATTAAAAAAATATTTTTTTAATTAAAAGTTAAAAAAAAAAAGTTATCTCATTCTGTCTCCCGACAATGCAGTTCCCTCTCTGGAGCCAATAATTTCTCAACTTTCTTAAGCATTAATGCAGAGCTTCTCTATGCATTTATAAATATATGCATATATAAACATATTTTAAAATATGTATATAAACATATAGAAGTATACAAATACATGTATTATATACACAAAATATAAATAGATGCATATGAAATCAATGCAGATACATGCATACACACACATTTTCCCCACATGCAGGGGACATATTCTGCCCAATTTTCTAAACTTTATTCTTTCCACTTCCTTCCTTGAACCTCTTTTCAAAAAGTACATTTAGAACAGTCTTTTACGTTCATTTTACTCTATGGAATGAGTCTATCATAATTCACTTAAGCATTCCATTACTGACAGGCATGTGTGCCATTTTCAGATTTTCCTCTTACAATGAATACCTGCAATGAATATACCATTTTATTTGAATCATTTCACACATATGGAATCATCTATGTAGGATAATTACTTAGAAGTGGAATTTCTGGGTCAAAGGTCAAACATGCATTTCTGCTTTTGAAGGGTATTACCGAATTACCCTTCAGAGAAGTCATATCAATTTATATGCTATTTGCAATGGATCACAGTGCTCCTACATTATCTGTATTTATTTAGTGACTAATTATTTTAACAGAACTTCACACTAATAAATATTTGATTATCAGTATCAGAAAATTATCATTAGTTGTTCTCAATCTTTCTTTGTTTTTCATGGCATTAACACTTTTGAAGAGACTGACCCAGTTATTTTGAAGAATGTCCTTCAATTTGGGATTGTCTTTTCTTTAAAACAAAGAAATAATCACAAATAATTTTAGGCAAATAACAAAACTTGCCAGACATAAGAAAAATAAGCAAAATAAATCTTTAAAATATAGTTACAGGGCCCCTGAGTGGCTCAGTCGGTTAAGCATCTGACTTCAGCTCAGGTCATGATTCATGGTTCATGCGTTTGAGCCCTGTGTCAGGCTCCACACTGCCAGTTCAGAGTCTGGAGCCTGCTTTGGATTCTGTGTCTCCTTCTGTCTCTCTGCCCTTTCCCCACTTGAGCTGTCTCAAAAATGAATAAATATTTAAAAAATTTTTTAAAAATAAATAAAATACAGTTAGTAAGAATACCAACCATATCCTGGGGTTTTGTTTTATTTTGTTTGACTACTCACCATATTTTGAACAATTACTACATGCCATATATTGAGTTAAGCACTTTGCCTAGTGATAATACCTAACATTTACTGGATGCCAAATTTGTGCCAGGCAAAGTGCTAAATTCTTTATATGCATTATCTCATCTATTCCTCAAAAAAAATCCTTTATAATAATCCAAAATAATAAAATCCTCCCTGGGTTACTTTAGTCTTTATACCACACAGTCATAAAATATAATTTTTAGGTTTTGTGTTGTTTTTGTTTTTGTTTTTGTTTTTTTATGGAGTAAGGGGTCCATGAGGACAAAAGTGCCTTAGACCTCAGAAAGTCATAGAGTGGCCCTTGCCATAATCATTACCACTTAACAGATGAAAGTTAGGCTAAATAAAGTTAAGAAATAAAACTTGTTACACAGCTAGAAAGTGGCAGAGGTGATTTTTGTATAGAGATCTGTGGGACTCCACCAATGACCGTTTTAACTACCACAGTATACACTAAATAACATTGCATGGCATGAAGCTTATGCTAAGTTAAGAAATCAAGTTTGTCATGTATTAAAAAATTAGAAAACATTCCAAGGAAGGGTGCCTGGGTGGCTCAGTCAGTTAAACATCCCACTCTTGATTTCAGCTCATATCATGATCTCATGGTTCGTGGATTTGAACCCCCCATCGGGCTCCATGCTTAAGCGAGGAACTTGCTTGAGGTTCTCTCTCTCTCTCTCTCTCTCTCTCTCTCTCTCTCTCTCTCCTGCCCCTCCACTCTCCAAATAAATAAATAAACTTAAAAAAAAAGAAAATATTTCAAGGAAAGAATATAATTAAATGCCTAAATGCAGGGGTAGATCCAGATGACTTTCCCCAACTTGAAGGATCTTCTTTAAGAGAAAAATACAAAATTATAAATAAAAATTAGGTGCACAGTCTTGGAGGGCGCTGTCCAAGTAGGGGGCCTTCAGTTATAAGCTTTAGTTAGCTTCATGGTAAATCACCTCATCCAAATGCCCTAGGGCCTAAAGAAGGCCAGAGGAGGAAGGAAATCAGTGTAAGGCAGGTAAAATCAGCAAAGGTTTCAAGGAGGAAATGGGACTTTGGAGAATGGCTCTCATCTGGCCACTCTGTGTGCAAAGGCTGGGGGGCAAGTATGAGCATAATCTGTTCAGGGAAGGGTAGAGAACTCCACCTGAGTGAAAAACACAGTGGTGGGCTTCAGTGATGTCAGCAATAGGGCAAGCCCTGGTTTTGCTCATGAAAATGGTGCCTGCTTTTTTTTTCTTTTTATTATTTTTTTTGTTAATGTTTATTCATTTTTGAGAGACAGACAGGGCATGAGCAGGGGAGGGGCAGAGAGAGAGGGAGACACAGAATCCAAAGCAGGCTCCAGGGTCTGTGCTATCAGCACGGAGCCTGATGTGGGGCTTGAACCCACGAACTGTGAAATCATGACCTGAGCAGAAATCCTACACTTAACCATCTGAGCCATCCAGGTGCCCCAGTGGTGCCTGCTTTAAATACCAGGAGAGAAAGGCCTGGGAATCTGTATGTGTCTGGGTCTCATGTCATTATTACATAAGGAAAGGCAACACCAAACTGAGGAATCTGGTGCCATGGGCAGGATTCTCAGGAGGGGTGGAAAGAGGCAAAGAGATCTAATTGAAGGGCTAATCTGGGTGTGTTTTAGCAAGCACCTGGTAAATTATGGCTGGCAGGGAGGAGGCAAGACTAAAAATAGAGAGAGAAGAGGAAAGCTTAAGAATCAAAAAGGATCAGAGTCGATATGAAGAATACAGGGAAACTAGAGTCAGTGGTAAGTTTTATATTCTGAGCTTGGGTAACTGAAGGAATAGTTGTCGGATTCTTAGAAATTTAGAGGTTGGTTGCATTTAGCTATAGAAAAGTTAAATCCAACAACAACAGCCACAGCAATTGCAAACAACTAGGCTACATCCACGACCAGAGAAAGCTGAGCCCTTTGGATGGGGAAGAATCCTGCACACAGCATGACTGAGCTCTGCTGGCATTATTAGCTCTCCCAGTGTTTTCCTTACACCAGCTCCCCTTCTGATCAACACATTCTTTCTCAATTATGTTAACAGCTTTAAGAACCTTGCAGTCAGGTCTCATTCTTCCTGCTGACTAGGAAACATTTTGCCTTTAACATGGCTTTTGTTAAATACATAATAAAATATTATGGGATTTATTATAATTTAACTGTTGGAGTTTCAGACTGTCTTGTTGCCTCTGCAGGTGAGTGGTCAAGAGGACTAGTCACAACAAAAATAAAAAGAGAATGTATTTCAGAGCAAATTACAGAGGTGTAACAAAATAGAAAAGGATATGGAATTAGTAAGAGGATGATGGAATCTTCCAGTGATTCAGAAAATATTTACTGCATACGTATTACATGTCAAGCTCTGTGCTTGAACCAAAAGTCATTCCTATGAAAGAGATGTAGTCCCTGCCTGAAAGTATCTGACTTCTTAAGGATGGGTGTTTCACGTGAGAAGGTCAGGCAGAGGATTAACAACAGCAGATTCTAGAGGGTGGGAAGTGGGATGATGGATTTAGTTTTACCCGTGTTAAATTTGGTGTTCTGAAAATGTAAGGTGAAATGTCCTATACACAACTATAAACACAGCAGTGGAGTTCAGGAGAGAAGCCAGGGCAAGGGATATAAATTCGAGAGCATACCAACCAGCATAAAGTTAATGCCCAAGACAGGCATGGGACATGAGAGTGCTGTTGCCAAGTACATCCTTCAGATTTGGTTGGTTGGTTTGGTATTACCTACACAATAAAGATACATTTTTAGCCATATGACTATCCTGACTGCATGGAATCAATTTTTGAAATAAGTTTGTTAAAAATCTCTCATTATGATTGTGGATTTATCAAATTCACATGTTGGCTCTATGGACAATAGTCTATAAGGAACTTGAACAGAAATAGTTGGAAGGCTGGTTCAGGTGAGAAATGGTGGTAACCTGGTCCAAGATGGTAAGAATGTGGAGAAAAAAGAAAAGAGAGAAATTAATACTGATCGCTGGGTTTCTGGCTTGGGTAACTGGATGGATGGAATATCATTCACATACAGGGATACACACGTGTCCATGTATGCCTGCCACTGACCAGTGTTTTTCTCTGAGCAAATTATATAACTCTGGACTCAGTTTTCATATTTATAAAATTGTGCATAATAATAATAGATTGTGTTTTAACAGGTTATTAAGATGTGAAATAGAGTTAATACATATAAAGAACTTAGCACAATATCTAAATAATTGTTCAATCAAAGCTTTTGTTATTACCAACTGGGATGTCTTTAAAGTAGGGAAGGTTTAGATTTGAGGTGGGAAATCAAGATTTCCTGTTAAGGCAGCCTATTATGTTTGACTTGTTCTGTATGTTATCTTTCAATAGAGAGGGTCTGAGTGTTTTTAGCGACTAAGGAGGATGGAAGTTAGAGAAAAAATAAAGACCCCTGGAAGGTCAAAGGCAACTTTCAAGAGGTGGCAGAATCAAGGGAAGATTTTCTTAAGGTGGGAAGAGTGGACTATGGTTTCAGCCAGAGAACAAGGAACCATTTCAGAGGGAGAAGGAGTAACTGTCTACATGTACTTTCCTGTTTATTTTTGTTTTACAGTGTTACAGTGTGTAGTTGTCTGGCTTGGTTCTGGGTAAGGAACCCAGTCATCCCCCAAAGACTGATGAAGAGCAGAGTTCTGGAAAAAATGACCGCAATTAACAGAGCAACATTTACTTACAGAACAGCATTAACTTACCTTGTGTGTGATTTATCACATGATTAGTAAGCAGATTACTCTAGTGACAGGTTGTTAGGAAGGCTATTTTAAACTTTTGGTGCAGCAGGAAAAAGTGATTAACTTGACAAAGATTCACGAGCACATATGTTTCCAGCTTTGAGCTACTGTGTGGAATGAAAGCTGAAATTATAAATTCCATAGTATGCACTGCCTTGGCAGGTTTTCGTGTGAGATTATGCATGACTACACCTCTCCCACAAGTTTGCACAGGCTTAGGAATTTTTTTACTAAGGTTGTTACGCAATATGCATTTTAGCAAGGGCATACAAATGCGTGGAAAGAATATTCCCAGGCACATTAATCTTGATTTATAATTATCTGTCCCCTTTCACTGTGTTAGTGAATTACTTTTTCTCCTCTGTATTGTTAAGGAGAGAAGCACTGCTTTCAGCTTATTGTAATTAGAGCCATCTTTCATCAACCAGTTTTTGATCCATCACAAATAAATTGAAAAGCAAGTTCTGTAGGAAGATAAGAGATTTAGCATGCACTTCTACTTTCTCACCTTCCTAAAACCCCACTCACACAACCAGTGAAGGGCTATTTTAAGACTTAAACTCCAAGAATGGAAAGAACTGGAGAAGAGATCATTTTGGAAGCTGGGAGGAAGACGAATACATAGTAATCGAGTAAGCAGCGCTGAGAAACTGAATCTAATTACTCAGCAGAGGAAACTAAGAACTAATCTGATTGCTAGAATATCCAAAACTTAGAAACTAATGGCAGCCAGGTCCTCGTGGAAGTGAGGGTAAAAGGGGTATGGCCTTAATAAGAAGGATTGTTAGAAAGTATGTTTTAGAAGGAGTTGGATACCTAAGCTTCAACAATCTGTGCCACATCCCAGAAACTGCCCCTTACTTAACAGGCAAAGAGTGATAGCTTATTTTCAGAATGAAGTAAAATAGGTGGTTTGTGTAGAAGAATACCAATGCAGCTGGGGTTCAAGGGACTGTACTAACAATGGGGTTTAAATGAATGTATGCATATTAGCTTTGGAGATATAATATGCCACATCTTCTTTCTCTGTTCTGACTCCAAGACACTGGAAGCTACACCTTCACCCTCCTAGCAGGATGCTGAAAGAGCCTTTTCTGGGAAATATGGATAGTCCATGATGAAAGATATGACACTGGAAGTTTCCTCATTCAACAAGCCCACTCTGATGCTCCTACAGTAAATCTCACACCAGAACAGTCCCCCCTCACCCTCTTGTGCTGTTGGTAGGAATGCAAACTGGGGCAGCCACTCTGGAAAGGTATGGAGGTTCCTCAAAAAATTAAAAATAGAAGTACCCTATGACTCAGCAATTGCACTACTAGGAATTTATCCAAATGATACAGGAGGGCTGATTCATAGGGGCACATGCACCCCAATGTTTATAGCAGCGCTATCAACAATAGCCAAATTATGGAAAGAGCCCAAATGTCCATCAACTGATGAATGGATTAAGAAAATGTGGTGTGTATATATATATATATATATATATATATATATATATATATACACACACACATATATATACAATGGAAAATTGTATTCAGTAATGAAAAAGAATGAAATCTTGCCATTTGCAACAATGTGGATGGAACTGGAGAGTATTATGCTGAGTGAAATAAGTCAGAGAAAGACAGATATCACATGATTTCACTCATGTGGAATTTGAGAAACTTAACAGATGATCATAGGGGAAGGGAAGGAAAAATTAGATAAAAACAGGGAGGGAGGCAAACCATAAGAGACTCCTAAATACAGAGAACAAACTGAGGGTTGATGGGGGTAGGGTGGGGAAAATGGGTGATGGGCATTAAGGAGGGCATTAGTTGGGATGAGCACTGGGTGTTGTATGTAAGTGATGAATCATTGGATTCTACCCTTGAAGCCAAGACTACACTGTATGTTAACTAACCTGAGGAGGAGGAGGAGGAGGAGGAGGAGGAGGAGGGGGAGGAGGAAGGGGAGGAGTCCTCTCATATCCTCAGAGCTTCTAGCTGGTATTTTAGTCTCTCACTCTTAAATATTGTCAGGTGAGATATCCAAGGAAAGCCTTTAACCTGGAAGATAGAAAATAAAATGAAGAGAAAAGGGGATTTTTTTGAAGAAAAAAATGAAATAAATGCCAAAACCTCACAATGAGGAGCTACCATAAGCATGAAACAAGAACAGAATTCTACCACAAAATAAACAAAAAAGTAAATACATAGAATGTTCCAGCAATATAAAGAAGGTCTTAGAAATTAAATGCAAGAGGAGAAATGACAATTTGCAATAGGAAGATTGGAATATAAAAGCTGAGGAATATAAAAGCTGAGGAAAAAAACAAAATGAGATGGGAAATAGGAGATAAAAACTAAGACAATTATGAAATTGATCATGGCATAGTGGCATTAAAAAAAAGGGCTGGAGAGAATAGAGAAAATGGAGAGGAGGTGATAGTTAATTACCTGAGTTTCCAGACTGAAACTTTTACTAAGTAAAAACAGATCAGTTTAGTGTAACAATGTTTTCAAATATTGAAGGCAAAGCGAAGATCCTGCAAGACTGTAAAGAGGAAAGAAAATATCCAGACAAAGGATTAGCAATGAGTGAGAATAAAAATGTTCCCCAAAACTTAGGTAAAGGCTATTGTTCTGTAGTCATGGTAACAAATGATCACTAAAACTGGTTTTAGGGGCACCTGAGTGACTCAGGTGATTAAGAGTCTGACTCTTGATTTTGGCTCAGGTCACGATATCACAGGTTCGTGAGTTCTAGCCCCACATGGGGGGCTCCATGCTGACAATGAGAAGCCTGTTTGGGATTCTCTTTCTCCTCTCTCTCTGCCCCTCCCCTGCTTCTGAGTGCACGTGCTGTCTCTCTCAAAAAAAAAAAAAAAACACAAAAAACAAAAACAAAAAAACCCCACATTTTTTAAAAACTGGTTTTAAACATTTAATTGATCAAAATTCCCTGCCCCTAGTGAGCCTGCTTTTCTTTGCAAGCCAAGGAACCCAATGAATCCTTCACTTTTGACCTTTGACCAGTCAGGGATGGATTGGGTTCAGTAAATGCACCCAAGGAACTGTGATGATCACTATAAGTAACAGTGACCCATTGGAGCCTTCCAAGTCCACCAGCCCCTGAACTCTGTGCTTCCCTCAAATCCTAGACAATCTCAGCAATCTGCTTTGCTTGGAGAGACAGTGCCTGACCCAGCACAGCTCTTCCTTACTACAGCAGTAACTTCAGCTTTGTCCTTTTACTTCAGATATTGAGTCTCATCAGCCTTTGACATAGATTAAATTTTAACTTCTGAACAGGTGCTAAAAGCAATTGAAAGCTAAAAGCAATGAAGAAAGGCCTCCAAAAATCTGAGGAACATAATTACCAATCCAGAATGGTACACCCAACCAAACTATCATTTAGATATGAGAATTTCTTTAAAGGCATGCAAGATCTTAAATAATTTACTTCTCATCTATCCTTTCTGCGGAAGTCACTGGAAGAAACCAAGCAGGAGGAAGATGTGGGTTATTGGAAGTAGGAAATCAAATTTAGGGGGCAAAAGCAAAAGACAATGATGAAGATGGTGAAGAATAAAGGATGGTAGTTGTACCCCCAGAGCAAACCAGTCCACACTGCAGCTTGTATCATAACCAATCAACCCAAAATGCAGTGGCTTAAAACAACCATCTTCAAGCTCACATTTTACCGGGCAGTTCTTCTAACTGATCTTGGCTAGGCTCACTTATGCATCTGTGGTTAGTTGGCAGTTCAGCTGGAATTGATCAGTTCCAGATGGCCATGCTCACATGTCTGACAGCTGACTGGGTGGTGGCTAGGGCCATCAGGGTGAGTGGGCTATGTTCTTTTCATTATCCAGCAGAGGAGCCTTGCTCTTCACATGGCAGCAGGGCTCTAAGAGCCCAAAGCACAAGGACTTTTCGAATCTCTGCAATGTCACGTTTGCTCACATTTCATTGGCCAAAGCAAATTACATGATCAAGTTCAGACTCAATGTGGAAAGTGTACTCAAAGTTACAGAGCAAGGGAACTTGGACATAATAAAAGGAATCTTTGCTAGTCATTTTTGTTAGCAATCTACCATTGAGCTTATTTCCAGGAGAAAATTCTTCAAGAAGACAAAATTGGCAAGATGTACTCGATGTGTCTGAACATGTTGACGGAAGATTTAAATTGTCAAAAGAGTTTGGTGTTGAATTTATGATAATCATAAAGATACCTAAGCAAAGGGAAAAAATAGGCAACTATTAAGTCTGAGGATAACAGAAAGTTGTTCAGCAAATAAAAATAGCCACAGTTTGCAGAAGATTTAGTGGTAATTAGTGTTTACCTAGTCATATGCCAGTTAACACTGAATATTAAACAAACCAAAATTACAGTTTAACCATATTAGGAGAAAAAAAGGTGTCCAAAAAGTGGGTACAAATAGTGGAGTGGGAAAGATAAAAGAGTGGAGCCCTACTCTTCTTCTCCTCTTCCTGAAGGAAACTCAAGACATCCTATTTAAAACTAGAAAGTCCCGGGTGCCTGGATGGCTCAGTTGGTTAAGTGCCTGACTCTTGGTTTATGCTCAGGTCATGATCTCACAGTTCGTGAGTTTGAGACTCATGTCAGGCTCTGCCCTCATTGTGGATTCTTTCTCTCCCTCTCTCTGCCCCTCCCTTGCTCATGCTCGCTCTCTCTCTCTAAATAAATTAATTTTTTTAAAAAAACTAGAAAGTCTAGAAATAATAATGCAAGAATGTTACCCAGAGAAATAGGAGCTATTACCAAAACAGTCAGATAAAAGAAGTGAAGTTAATGCCCCTGTGAAGAAGGAAATGATAAGGGAGGGGAAATGGACTTACTGTGTTCCACAATCGGCCTTATAGAACTATTTGTATTCAAAAGTAAGTGCATGTTAACTTCAATACAAGTAAAAAAAGAAAAGAGACAGAAAATAAAGTGATCGATGTCTCTGATACAGACTGATATGTAAAGTCTTTAATATCAAGTGACAAAAGGCAAGATGTGGAATAGCTTGTACGCTAAGCTATTATTTGTGTTTTTAAAAATGGAGAGAGTGGCAAATATAAACGTATTTTTTATGTGCATAGAATAATTCATCAGCAAACTTTGTGGAGTCGACCTTCAAAACAAATCCCTATTCCAATCATCTCTCTCCCTGCATTGCTCTCATCCCTCAGAAAGCTACCACCTCATGCCTGTAGTAGGTCAGCAGCCTCTCATTGCTTGACTGGCCTCCCTGCTTCCAACCTTCAGTCTAGTCTCCACACAGCAGCCCAAGAAATCCAGTTAAAAGAAAAATGTAATCACATCATCCCTCTGTTCAAACCCCTTTAAGTAAGGGCACCTGGGTGGTTCAGTTGGTTAAGCATCTGGCTCTTTTTGATTTTTGGCTCAGGTCATGATCTGATCATTTCTGAGATCGAGCCCTGAGCTCAGCACAGAGCCTGCTTGGGATTCTCTCTCTGCCCCTCCCTCCTCAAAATAAATAAGTAAACATTAAACAAAATGAAAAAGCCCTTATTTTTTCAATTGGTCAAATAAAACCAGACTCCCCACCAGAGCTCCACAGCCAGATGTGATCTGGTTCTGACTTCATGCTTTTCTTGTTCTAGTTCATTTTTACCTCAGGGTCTTTGCAACTCACAGCCCCTCTGCCTAGAGTGCTTTTCCCAGATACTGTAAGGCTGGCCTATCACTCAGATCTGTGCTCAGATGTCATCTCCCCAGAGAGCCATTTCCTAGTTCTTGTCTCTGTACCTTCCCTCCCTAACACCACCTATCACTGTCTATCACTTCACCCTCATTTATTTTTCTTCCTAGCACTTAGCACCACTTGACATTTAATTATATATTTAAGATTTAGTTGTTTATTAGCTATCTCCCCCAAGAGAATGTAATTAGTGTTCCATGAGGCACTACAATCTAAAGTCCCATGATGGAAGCCATATGTGTCTGTTCTGTTTATTGCATATATCCCTAAGCACCTGAAGCAGGTTCTAGTGCACAGTAGCTATTAATACATTTCTTTTGAAAAAAATAATACACAGGGACAAATACACACAATGGAAAAAAAAAACACAACTATTTATAGTGGCTGCTTTGCAGAAGGAAATTGGTGGGAACTTAGGGGTCAAGCATGAGAGAGAGAACTTTTCACTTCTCTATGTCCCACAACCTTCAAACTCCTCCAGCAGCCAGAGTCCAGGCAGCAGTCTCCACAGTACCACAAGCCAAGGAACACTAGGGTGAAGAAGGGAAATGTGAGAACATTTATTTAGATTTACCTCTTTCCTAAAAGAAAGAAGGCATTGTTCACATTGAATTCATAGATTTTGAGTACATCTACATAATTTATAAATTATATTCTGAATTGCATGTTCAACATTTTTTTGCTGACAAGAATATAAACCCAATAGAGTTTGGTCTGTAAATTTGGTCACAAACTGACACGTTTGTTTTGTCTCCTACTGTTTTAAAATTGTTTGAATCAACAATAAAGTCCAGAAAGCTCACCTAAGATTCCAGGTGTCTGGTTTTTTTTGGAGACACCAGAGTTGCTGTCAACACCAGTCCTGTGATTCGCTAGAGCCACGTGAGCATAGCCCCATTTAGAAGGTGTGTAACCCTGCACACCATGGTTTTCCCCGATGGCTTTCTGTGGGTTCTCACTTTCAGCTCATCTCACTTCCTGCAGGCATTTCAGTTTACCGCCCTTTTCTGCTATTTCTCAACCTCAGCCAAATAATTTAAGCCTGAGAGCAGTAAAAGTGCTGAAATGTGCTTATAATCAATTTAACACAAAAAACGATTGAGTTCTGAACTATCCTTATCTCTTATCTCTTTTTTTTCCTTAGAGAGAGAGAGAGAGAGAGAGAGAGAGAGAGAGAATGAGAGGGCACAAGTAAGCAAGGGGCAAAGAGAGAGAGAATAACAGGAGGAACAGAGGGAGATAGAGACAGAGAGAGGGAGTAAGAGAGAGAGAGAGGGCTTACCCAAAGTGAAGATTATGTTTTACCCGAGGCGGGGCTCATTTTCATCTGAAGCGGGGCTTGCTACAATAGGTGAACTATAATAACTGGAAGAATGGATGAATAAATGAATGAATAAAGTCCATAATATCCACTTGATAATAATCATAAGTACTATTTGCTACATTATCTGTGGGCTGGCCACTGAGGTAAGTCTTTAATGTCATATTTTCATTGAATCCTCATAATAATGACATATGGGCAGTGGTTTTTTTTCTTTGGATATTGCAAATGAGAAAACAGGACTTAGAAAATGAAGTAAATAGTCCATAGCTACACAACTACTAAATGGCAAACCCAGGATTCAAACCGGGGACTTCCCAAAGCTTATAGTCTTTACTAAGCAAAACAAACAAAAATAAACAACCAGACAAAAAACCCTCTGGATGAGATGTCAAATTTTCTTCAATATTCACATCCAGTGACTTAGTTATCATGAAAAATAAACCATAAAATCAGTGTATTCTGCAAGAACAGAATAGAAATTAAGGATGTCTTTAGCCAAATTAATGAAGGGGGGAAAAACAAAGGGCATTCAGAATAAAACCCAGGACAGGTTTAAGTGCATACCCAATAGAAATTACAACATTCACATTTTAAAAACTTGATCAGAAGTGAGAGATGACCTTGAAAAATAGTAGACAGTTGGAAATTCCTTGTTATGAAAATGGGAACTTGCTCCTTGGACACAACTTCTATTTATTACAGATAAAAAGTAGTGACTGAACCAATTAAAAAAAAAATAAGATCAAAACTCCAGTTTCATTCATCCAACAGGAGTACTTTCTATGTGACAAAGACACTGTTGATCAAAACAGATGGAAATAGTTTGAAGGCTTAGGCTCCACTCCCAAGAAATTCACCATCACTGGAAGAGCTGAGGATTCTACGCATGACAGAAAGAGACCACTAGAGGTCAAGTGAGGTCCATCTGGAGGGTCTTGCCAGGCAAGCAGAGAATTTTGAACTACTGGCTATCAAATGGGGAGCTTTGGAACAGCAAAGGGTTAAAAGGTCACTCTCAGCCCAAGGTGCATACAATACCACACACCAATGAGACAGAGTGCTGTAACCAGAGTCCTTCTTGATAAAATAAAAGACTTGAATGAATTAATCAGAATTGTTCTGAATATGATAAGAGGCTCAGAGGGCAGAGGGTGAGGCAACTGCTGAATAAGAAGAGATACACATATTTCTCCAGCAGAAGATGGGTTCAAGGCAGCTTATTGAATGAAAAGGAAAATATGTTAATTAGATGGAAAGTTGAAGGGTCTTGTGTGTGCAGATCCGTAAGTAAAAAATCTAAAAAGAACCCCTAACCTGGCTAGCAGACCATTTATGGGGTGATGTGAGGGAGATTTTTAGTTTACTTTTCAATTTCTTTCCATTTTTTCCCTAATTGAACGAATAATTTATGAATATATTTTCCTTCCAAAAATTACAAAACTTATAGGTCAAAATAAAGGACCCTTTGGCCACATCTCAACTGTACCTTACACAAATGTCAACACCTCCACCTCCTTAAACGATTTTTTTTTCTGAAACAAGAAGTACAAGCACATGCAGTATTTGAGCCTGAGTCCAAAAAAGGGGAGGTTGGGAAGCTTTCAGTAATAATAACATGAACTCCCTTTTAGTAAGCAGGTGCTGTGCTAGACTGTCTACATATAAATTATTAGCTCATTCAGCAAATGTTTTTTGTGAACAACTCCTAAGTGCCAAGAACTAGGAATACAACAGTGACCTCAAAGAGTTTGGAACCACCGCTAGGCTTGTCCTACTTTTCTCCATGTACCAACAAGAAAAGCAAGACTCAAGAGAGATTAAGCAACTCCACCAAGGTTTCTGCGAGAGAGGTGGCAGTGAACACCGGCTTCAAAAACTGGTGCTCCTTCCTCCACTATTACCCCATTGTTTTCAAACCATTTTAAAAGCAGAAGTCTTTTTAAATGTTTTTAATGAAAATAAAATGAGGAGTGCCTGGGTGGCTCCGTCAGTCGAGGGTCCAGCTCTTGATATCAGCTCAGGTCATGATCCCAAGGTCGTGGGATTGAGCTCCTCATCAGTTTCCACGCTAAGCGTGGAGCCTGCTTGGGATTCTCTCTGCCCCCCCGCTCTCTCTCTCTCTGCCCCTCCTCTGCTCATGAACTCTTTCTCAAAATAAATATATAAACATTAAAAAAAGAAAATGATCACATCACATCAGTACACAAGAAAAGATAAAAGTAGAAGCACAGAAACACTTTGGTTCTCTGCCTGCTTGTAAAAATAAGTGTGTTCTCACCAAGAGGACTGGATGGAATTGCTTAAGGATTAATAACTCAAAAGGCCAAGTCTCCTGTTGTGAAAAAGCTTTAAGGACAACTACCAAACATTACTGTTGCTAGAGATCAGAAGGGCTAGTCAATTACAAACCTAAAAAATGCCTGGGAATGACAGATTCCTGTCTCTCTCCCATTCCATGTGACCCTCGACTGCTAACCCTCAATTCACTGGGACTCTGAGATCTGGCATTGTCAAAAGCTCCCCTTGATTATTTATCCAAAGGATACAAAACTGCTGACTCAAAGGGGCACATGCACCCCAATGTTTATAGTGGCACTATCAACAATAGCCAAATTATGGAAAGAGCCCAAATGTCCATCGACTGATGAATGGATAAAGAAGATGTGGTATATATGTATAATGGAATATTACTCATCATTCAAAAAGAATGAAATCTTACTATTTGCAACAAAATGGATGGAACTAGAGTGTATTATGCTAAGTGAACTCAGTCAGAGAAAGACAGATATCATATGATTTCACTTATATGTGGGATTTCAGAAACACAACAGATGAACATAGGAGAAGGGAAGGAAAAACAAGATAAAAACAGAGAGGGAGGCAACCATAAGAGACTCTTAAATACAGAGAACAAACTGAGGGTTGCTTGAAGGGAGGTGGGGGGGATGGGCTAAATGGATGGTGGGCATTAAGGAGGGCACTTGTTAGAATGAGTACTGGGTGTTACAGGTAAGTGACGAATCACTGGATTCTATTTATAAAACCAGTATTACAATGTATGTTAAGTAACTTAAAAAAAAATCTCCTTGGTGACTGATAATCAGCTGGGTTTAAGGAACAATTCCAGCACAACTCCACTCTGTGCAGTGACCCCTCTTTATCACCCAAACTTCCACCTGCCGTCCCACTCCAGAAATATTTGACTAGATTTGTACAACAGGGCCACTGTGTGGAATGCCCAGCATTTGTGGATAGCTCCTTCTACTTTGATTTTCCATTTATACCTACCCTTCATTTACGAGTAATATAATCTTTTCTAGTATGATGTAGGTCTGGTTATTCCTTCCCCAGTCTAATATTTGCTTCCTAGTTACTGCTTTAATCTCTCATTCTTGTTGATGGGTTGAAACTCTCTTCCACGCAATACCAAGCGTATTTGATTCAGCACCTAGGCTTGTCTTTCTGATACCTATGTCCTGGCAAAATCCCATATCCCCCTTCCTCTGCTCTACTAATTCCCCCCAGATCAATCCTGGCTTCATGGATTGGACCCAGGACACCATTGCTTATTGCAACAATCATTTTTACAATTTCCCCCACAAGCAATCATTCAATGGCTGCTTATTTCTAGTCATGGGAAGTTCTCTTCTTCATGAAAGAGACTGTCCATTATTGGAGAGTAATAATGACTTAAAAAAAAAAAAAGATTCTTCCAAATCTTTAGCTAAAAGTAGCTATTATATACTTTCTGCCCATGTGTTCTTCCTTTCAGAATAATGTTTCTTAGCGTGGTCCCCAGACAATCTGCATCACCTGGTGATTTGTTGGGACTGCTCCACTGCAGACCTGCTAGAGAGAAACTCTGGGGATGGGGCTCAGCAATCTATATATTTAATTTTTTTTTAAGTTTTTAAAAAATTTATTTATGTAATCTCTACACTTCATGTGGAGCTCAAACTCATGACCCCAAGATCAAGAGTTGCATGCTTTTCTGATTCAGCCAGCCAGGCGTCCCTCAGCAATCTCTATTTTAACAAGATTTCAGGTAATTCTGATGTACTCAGTGGTTTGAGAACCACTGCATTAGAAAGCAAGACTCTTGAACCAACTATTCTGAAAACATTTAGCTTGAATTGGAGTTTTTGGTCGCACTGATTCTACAATGTGTTGGTCCAGTTCCCAAAAGACACTTAATTCTTTCCAATATAGCGTATTTCTTGGTTTAAGGACATATCATTTGTTTTATATTTTTGAGGTGATGGAAACAAATCTTTTAGTTTTTTTTTTTTTTATTTCTAACTTTTCCAAGGAATAAAATATTCTTTAGGCTAAGTTTGATAGCCATTGGTCAGTTATAGAAAACAGTCAATAATATATTTCTAGCATAAAGACAGAATATTAGTTCTCAATACTTAGTGTGTCCTGTTAATATTTAACTGACAAATGGTTTTGAAAACATATGATAGATGTAGTCAACATCAAGCTTGGTTAATCAAAAAGACTTTATGAGGGACATGAGAATTATGTTGAATGATAGAAGAAATGCAATTTTACAAGCAGAAATAAGAATAGGGACAATGTTGCAGGCAGATGTTGAGCTAATAACAGTGGTCTTGTACATTGGGCTAGAACATTGGTTTGGGAATCCAAATGCCTGAAATTCTATTCCAGCTCTGCTACTTACAAACTGTGTGAATAGCTTTGCATCTGTGATATGGGGTATCATATTACAGATGGTACCTCCATCTGTAATGGAGACTTCCATGTGGTGGGCAGCATTCTAAGATGGCCTCAAGATTTCTGCCCTGTAGAGTGCATGCCCCTCCCCCAAGAGTATTGGGTGGCACCAGTGAATATGATGAAATATCACTCCTGTGAGTAGGTTATTAATAGGTTGCCTTGGAGTTAATCAAAGAGAAATAATCCTGGGTGAGCCTGACCTAATCAGATAAGCTTTTAAAAGAAGGTAAAGCCTCAGAGAGACTCTCCTACTGCCATGGAAGAAATAAAAAAGCCCATGAGAAGAGAAGACAGGTGGCAAGAATCTGAGGGTGGTCACTTGGAGCTGAAACTAGTCCCCTGCCGGGAGATAGCAAGAAAACCAGGACTTTGGTCATCTTGTTGCAAGAAATTGAACTCTCCCAACAACCAATGAACTTGGAAAAGGACCAGAGCCCCAGAGGAGATCACAGCCCCAAATGACACCTTGGTTTCAGCCTGTGAGATCCTGAGCAGAGTACCCACGTAACCTGTACCTGGACTTCTGACCCACGGAAACTGTGAGAAGGTAAATTAGTGTTGTTTTAAGCCACTAAGTTTGTGATGATTTGTTCTAGAATTATCAGTAATAGAAAACTAATATACTACCTCAGAGGGTTGTAATGAAAAGATGCTTCTAAAGTATTTACCATAGTGCCTAACATATAGTAAATGCTTAATTAACTTAAATACATGAGAAATGATTTTAGATGACCAAATTTGAGAAAGCAAGACCATGAGGGCCAAGGGTTCTGTTGGGAAAGGGTTCTGTTGCTTGGTAGGGGAACATGGTTAGTGACACAAGTGAGGCCAGATGAGATAAGGCCTCAAGTTCTCTGCTCTTTGGGGGCTATCTGGAAATATTGGAGAGATATACAAAGGCTATCTGGAAATATTGGAGAGATATACAGTGACAAGGGAATTGAGGTACCCATAGAACGAGACTCTGGTGAGATAGAAACTGAGGATCTTTGCAAGGGCCACACTCATTGGGCCATCCGGGAAGATAAATTTTATACATGAGTCATTTTTCCCACTGTGCACCTGTCAGTGAAGGGACTCTTGACCAGTTGAGCATTGAGACAGAGTTTCTCTCTCAAACTCAACCAGGGTGCTGTCCCCTGAGGGATGCTTTCTCCCTGCCTCACCAACAAAAGCCTGACTTGCAACTTGGGCATGTCCTCTGCCCTATACTCACCTTCCCAATCAAATGGACCCCCACCACCTGCCCTCTAACCACAATCTTATTAAGCACCTCCTCCTAAACTGACCCCATTCAAACCTCACCAGTAATCTCAGTGGGTTTTGACCCCAATAGAATCAGCCTCAAACATGTTCCACCACTGCTCTGGTGGGTTCTTGTTACTTTGAACAAACAGGGCCTTTTTTTGAAAAGAACATATTTTTAGGAGTTGACTGAAAATCATTAAATTAATGACAAGCTTTAAAGGGGTTTGAATTAGGAGAATCGAAAGTGGGAGAACATGAACTAAAATTGTTAAACTTACTTATTGAAAACAAATGGCATGCAAAGTACTGGACCTGATATTATGGTGATTCTGAGAATGAGAGGTAGGGGTCCTCTTTGCCCTATCAGGGAAATAAAATATAAGAAATTAACAACACAAATCATACATAATAATATGGCAAAACAAGAGATGTTACAAGAGAGGGCATGACTGATTACCAGATGGATGGTAAGGATACTAACTTCCAGACAAGTTCTAGAAAAATCATGTCACTGTATGCTTTAGGAGGAGAAAAATGTTGATCTGTGTTTTAAAGTATAGGCAGTGTTAAGGGCTGAATTATGTTCCCCATCTCCCAAATTCATATGTTAAAGTGCTAACCCCCAGTACTTCAGAATATGAAGATAGGGTCTTTTAAAAAGTAATTTTCAAATGAGGTCATTAAGGTGGGCCATAATCCAATATAACCATTGTCCCTATTAAAAAAAGGAAATTAGGACACAGACACACAGAGGGGGGACCATGTGAGGACACAGAGAGAAGGAGGACATCTACAAGCCAAGGAGAGGCCTCAGAGGAAACCAATCTTGATCTTGAACTTCAACCTCTGGAACGATGAGAAAATAAATTTCTGTTGTTCAAGCCGCCCAGTCATGGTACTTTGTTATAGCAGTCCTAGAAAATTAACACAGGCAGTATTTGGTATGACTTGCCCTTTGAATGCAGGGGAATTAACTGATTCTATAAAAGAAAAAGGAGATAAAGGGGCCATAGAAGAGGCTAGATAAAAAAACAAGATCAATTTAGGGAAATGGTGGAGATAAAATTAAGTGAATAAGAAAAGGTGGACAGTGATTGCCAAGATGAACCTTTGCTAGGGAAAGAGTAGCAAGATGACTCACTCCAGCGGAGATACCTCTGTTTCGAGTCCATGGAGGAGAACACTTCATGAGCTCAAGGACAAGAGGCATGAAGAAGTGGGAGGAAAGGGGTTCCAGGAAAATCCATGGAGGTGAAGCCCAAAGGAGATGAGAAGCACCGTGGAGGGTGCCTAAGCTATTGCGGAGAGAAGAATAGAGGAAGGAGAAGTAATGTGAGTCCTGGGATTAAAGGATGTAAACAATTAAGAATCTAAGGAAGTAAAAGGATTTCAAGTAAGCCTAGACAAGTTAAAAATAAACCATATAGATATGGGCTAAGCATTATATAAACCAGAAACAGGTCATTGAGATTGTGTTAGATCACTCAAATTTAGAGTTATGGTTTATAGAGATTAGAAAGGAAAGAAATAAGGAATAGTTTTAAAACAGCAAACAAAGTAATACAGGAAGAAAAACTGGGTCTGGGCATCTATTTTTTTAAATCCTTGACTGGATCCTCTGGGCCAAAAATTTCCCCATTTTACACCACATTGGAAACCAACCTAAATAATAAAATAACTGGGAATGGAAGGAAGAAGCTACATTACTTTTGGGCTATGTTGAATAGATTAGATATGATTTACTCAACATATAGCTTATGGACAAGGGAGCCACCACACAGCCCCTTGGAGGAACCACAAAGCCTGTGGCTCCTCCTGAGAAGGTAGGTGTCCCATACCACATGAACTATCCTACCCCTGCCTAACCGTTCAACACCCAGTCCTCCCACCTCAACATCAGCCCCCAGACAAACAATTTTTAGATGTGTCTAAGGCCTCTGAGATGGTTTGGCATAGACCTTCTGTGCAAATAGGAATATCATCAGGTCAAGCTGACACGAGCTCTGCAAAATTTGACATGAAACTGACATACTGTGAATAAGTTGAAGCTTTGCATTATTAGAAAAGGTGAGCAAGCAGTTATGAACAAGCAGAAGCCATAGTAAGCTGAAATCAAAGGCATTCACAGAAGAGTTGAGAAATTGGTGAGTAGAAATAGAAAGGGAGCAGAGCAGATGGAGGGCTGCTGAGTCACAGCAATTATGGAATCCCTGAAGTCGCCAAGATGAGTCAGGTCAGTGACTCTTCCCTGGAAGCCTCTGGTGCCTGAATGACTGCCAATGTCCATGAGGCCTAAACCCATAGCTTTCCCCTGAATTCCCAGGAGGTTCTTCAAGCCCTTATTTCTCACAATACCCCTGCTTCTATCACCCAAATGAACCATTGTTTTTTGTCGTGTCAGGATATTGACAACCATCTCAAAAAATACTGGCTAACATTTATTTATTTATTTATTAAAAAAAAATTTTTTTTTAAAGATTACCTTTTTTTTTTTTTTTAACATTTATTTATTTTTGAGACAGAGCATGAACAGGGGAGGGTTAGAGAGAGGGAGACACAGAATCGGAAGCAGGCTCCAGGCTCCGAGCTGTCAGCACAGAGCCCAACGCGGGGCTCGAACCCACGGACCGTGAGATCATGACCTGAGCCGAAGTCGGCCGCTCAACCGACTGAGCCACCCAGGCGTCCCAACATTTATTTTTTTTATGTTTATTTATTTTGAGAGAGAGAGAGAGAGAGAGAGAGAGAGAGAGAATCCCAAGCAGGCCCTGCACTGTCAGCACAGAGCCCAACATGGGGTTCAAACTCATGAACTGTGCGATCATGACCTGAGTCAAAATCAAGAGTCAGAGGCTGAACTGACTGAGCCATGTAGGTGCCCTTTGGCTAACATTTATTTAACATGTATCATGTAACAAGCATTGGCTGTTAACTTTATATGTTCTAGCTTATTTAATTTTCTCAACAATCTATGAAGCACTATTATTATTCTCACCAATTTATATATGGAGAAACTTAATTTAGAGAGGTTACCTCACTTGCCCAAGATCACACTGTGTTTTTGAGGCAAAGCTCGTTCTGAATCCAGACCTGTACAATTTCAGAACCCAAACATAACTATACTTAATTCCTGTCAAGTAACTCTTTCCTTATTCCTTTAGGGTCATTTTGGGAGTAGAGAGTGGGAGTCAACTACTCCAAGTCATAAAATTTTAAATGTAGTGATCAAAACTAATAGAGAAAGGACTCATCATGAATATTATGTGCTATAAAATAAAATAGTCATGCATCTTGCTGAAATGTCATAAAAGAGAAGTTCTGAAAAGTTCCCCCAAAGCAAGAAATGGTTAAGAGAAATCAATTACTAAGTTCAGATGCATAATATACGCTAGATATATAGTTTTATTTTAATAAATGTTTAAGGAAAGTGTGTATTTTTTTCCTAGTTCAATTATGACCTTGATTTCCTTAAACTAGTTTTCCTCACAAAGCTTTATGCTTCTGAACAATGGGTTCTCTACAAAGTGGTTTTTAGAAACCAAACTTGGATGTACAAGAGATACTACTTTGCATTAACAAAAGGGAAATGAAACCATAGAGTTTAAATTTTTTGTATGCAAGAAAAAGAGGCTGTGAAATATAAGACTAACTCTTTTAATAATACTGGAATAATAGCTAAGATTTATTTCTCAAAAATTGGGAACTCTAGCAGAAGTAAAAGGAGAATATATCTATTTGAAAATGAATAATAATGTTGAATATGTGTTAGCCCCATGAGGGCATAGATATTTTTGTTTCCTTCACTGCTGACTTTTCAGAAGCTACAATAGCTTCTGGCATATAGTAAGTGTCCAATAAAAACTTGTTAAATAAAATGAATAAATGATTCAAATTCAAGACACAGATTACTCTCTGAATTCTGTCTTTAAATGATACATGCATTGAACAAGTCATTTAGTATCTTTGATTGCTATGTTTATTTATTTACTTATGAGATGTCTATCTATCTATCTATCTATCTATCTATCTATCTACCTATCTATCTATCTATCTATTTAAAAGACAGGGTGCCTGGGTGGCTCAGTCCATCAAACATCTGACTCTTAATTTTGTCTTGGGTCATGATCTCACAGTCATGAGTTTGAGCCCCACATCTGGCTCTGTGCAGCACAGATTCTCACTCTCTCCCTCTCTCTCTGCACCCCCCAAAATAAATAAATAAAATTTAAATGATATTGTAAGAAGATAGGATTTGTTCTACCAAATTTCAAAATTAACAGCATGCTAGTGGTTTAAGAATAGGCAATAAATCAGTGGAATAGACTAGAAAATGTCGAGACAGACTCGAGTGTGTGTGTTTATCTCAATTTAGTCCGTGTATACTGTGTGTATATACTTCATATTCCATAAAGGGGGAATACAAATTCAGTACATAAAGTAAATTGAATTGGTTTGGGACACCTGATCACTCTTTAGGACAACGAATTACATTTATTTTCTCTCATATCACATACTAAATTCCAGCTAGATTAAGGACCAGGATATTTTTTAATAAAAAATATTTTTTAATAAAAAAGAAAATTATAAAACTTCTAAAAAGAAAATTCACAGAAATGTTTTTTATAACCGTAAGGTGGGAAAATCATTTTTTAGAGTAATACTAAACCCATAACTATAAGGAAAACAGGGTAAATTGTGAACAATTTACATACTTTTTAAATGTTTTATTTATTTTTGAGACAGTGATGGAGAGAAAGAGAGAGAGACAGAGAGAGAGAGAGAGAGAGAAGTGGGGGAGGGGCAGAGAGAGAGTGAGACACAGAATCTGAAGCAGGCTTCAAGCTCTGAGCTCTTAGGCTGGAACTCACGGACCGTGAGATCATGACCTGAGCCAAAATCAGATGCTTAACTGACTGAGCCACCTGGGAGCCCCCATATTTTATAATTTATATTTAAAACTACCATAAACAAAGTTGTGAGATGAATGGCAATCTAGAAAATCATATTTTTAAAATAGAAAATAAAGAATCCTTAGCCACGATGCACAGAGTGAGTGCTACAAATCCACAGGGAGTATAAATAATATATAACACGGTAGGAGAACAAGAAAAGGGAATAAGCAGGAAATTCAGAGAAGAAATTACACAAATGGCTAATGTACATTGGAAAATCTAATGGTAAACATATAAGTGGCCAATAAACATGAAAATTCACGAAACATTAGTATAAGTTGGTATAACCTTTGAAGGCCATCTTGGCAATGCCACAGTGGAATTGACATAAGCAAACATGAAGGTGTAGAGGAAGAGAGTGCTGGCTTTGGAGTTAGACAGAACTGGGTCTGATACTTGCCTCTGCTGTTTACCGACTGTATGACCTTGAGCAAATTGCTTAACTGATCTGAGTCAGAGTCTGCATTGCAAAGAAGAGGGTAACAGTGCCTCCTCGGTTTGAGGGAGTATTGAGAAAATGCATGTACAGAGCGTCGCACATGGAGGGGGCCCAGGGAATATCAGCTTCTCCTCCTCTTTCTCTCCTTGTTGTCCTTTTCCTCCAGATTGCCTGCCAGCTTTGATTGGACTGAGGAATGATTCAAGGCAGGAAAGTCCAGCTTTTCTTTCACAAAGTCACAGTGTGTTTAAAGCATTTTTATGTATTTCAAGGAGAGCTCTCAAGAAAAGCAGGAAAAAGTGTTTTAGTGAGTGAAGAAAACAAAGCAGAAAAAAACAAATTACAAGAAAAGATTTGGCAGCATCAAGGTGATGAAAAGAAAAAAAAAGTCAAACAAGAATGAGAGTAATACCAAATCCCAAACCAAAAAAAAAACAGATTAAAATGCAAATAATGAGGGGTGCCTGGGTGACTCAGTTGGTTAAACGTCTGACTATTGATTTTGGCTCAGGTCATGATCTCAGCCCTGTTGGGCTCTGTGCTTAAGATTCTCTCTCTCTCTCTCTCTCTCTCTCTCTCTCTCTCTCTCTCTCTCTCTGTGTTCCTCCCCTGCTCCTGAGTGTGCGCACTCTCTCTCTCTCTCTCTCAAATAAATAAATAAATAAATAATAAAACGCAAATAATTATGCACATACGAGAACATGAGAAAATAAAAAGCACTGTGGAATTAGGAGAAAGAGACACATGATGATGATGCTGCACACTGAAGCTAATGATGTTACTTTGAAATATTTCTGAAATTATGAAGGCGACATCACATTACTAAAGCCTTTAGAGAAGGAAAAGATAGAAAAACACTCCCCAAATATAACATAAGAATTATCGTTTTTGTTTATTCTCTGCTAGTACTTCTTCATAGGCATATTTTTTTATTGTTAAGATATATTTCATGTCCCATAAAATCTACTCCTGTAAAGTGTGCAATTCAGTCCTTTTAGTATATTCACAAAGATGTGAACCATCACCACTGCAAACATCGCCACCCTTTAAGTCTGAAATATTTTCATCACCCACCCTCCTGAAAAGCCCATTAGCGGTTACTCTCTATCTTAATGCCTCCAGCCTTGGGCTCTGCTTTCTACCTCTTCATGTTTGTCGTCTGTCCTAGGCATGTTTTGAGCCAGTTGAATGGGAGGAACCTTGCTTGTTTCACTTAATAATCTATCAGAAACAAGTTTTCCATAAATGGATAAATAGTTTTTAAATTTTTATATAGAAAAGCCATTTCTAAAATGTTTGCAGAGGGTAAAAATTAAAAGAGAGAACAGAAACAGAGAAAGAAAAACAAAGGATCATTTTAGGATACCAATCAAAGGGTGAAGATGTAAAGATGTAAATAATTTATTAGCAAGAAGAAGTGAAAACTAACTTGACCAAATGACTGAAGGGAGGGACGTTTTCTTGGGTTTGATGGTCTGTCTGTCTTTCAAGTCCAAGCAGTACGTGTGCACCTTTACAAAAAATCAATGGTGTTGACGAGCTCATTGCAAAAGATCAGATGACTTTGCTCCCACATCCCAGCTCTACCCACCCCTTTGCTTTCCACCCAAACTCTAGACCTACACTTGAGAAGCAACCAAGTTTAACTTTTTAACAGATTTCTTAATTTTTCTGAGTGCTTACTTCCCTATCTCTCAGTAATACAGTCAAATTGTCACTTCTTCATTTACCAGACAGACTCTATCTGTGGATTTCCTTCCCATTCAGACAGATGAGTGCTTAGTGCACTTACACTCTCCCCCCTCTCAGTATGAATGTCTCATTATTTTTAATTCCTCTAGTGTAATTGTATATAATGCACTTACTTTACTTCCTCTTTGTACCTTTCTTAACATACTTACCTTTGTTTCCTGTTCCATTAACTATAATCTACATCTCTCAACTCTCTATTTTGTATGGATCCTCTACCCTTCCAAAATTCTCTCACTGGTATTTTCTGTAACATGTCAATAAAGAAATTTAAATGACCAGCACAATGGAATAAAAAGTTTAATAATGACACTGTTTTGTGAAATAGTCCATGCACACAGGCAATGATAGACTAACAGAGGAACACACCTGTAGATACAGAGAATATAGATCTACTGCTCAGCTTCATCAGATATTAATATTGTAATATAGTTTCTTCCTCCTTTAAAAAAAGAAAGCATTACCAATCCATCGAGGGCCCCTACACTAATGACAGACCCTGTTTTCTCTTCTACCTCAGTGTTTATCATTATATCAAAATCTCTCTCACCAACTCAATGTTTATCATTCTAACACTTTGACATCCATATATATATATATATATATATATAATGTACACACACAGATTATATATTAACAATGACATTTGTAAAAGTAACATGGAAGCTATTGGGAATTGGGGAGCACTAATAATTCTAAATTCTCAGATTTTTGATAAAATCTTACTGATAAGCAAGCGAAATCTCCAGGAGCATGACTCACAAGGCACAAAGTTTACCATAAAAGGTTAGAAATTAATAGCTTGCTGGCTTGAGAGGGATTATGGGATACACCAAAGGAGAGAATTAGGAATGTGATTTTTAATTTCACACCAATGCAGGTTTAAGATTGGGCCATCCATGTGACAAATGAAGAACTGAAATTGAGAGGACATTCTCTAGCAGAGTCTCCTCACGGCACACACAGGGTGGGTGGCAAGGGAGTATTGGGGAACATGACAAAAGGCTGATTTTGATGGTGCTTAACAGTGCAGGTCACACTTCAGAGAAATTAAATTTAAGGAAAGGACAGGTATCTGTCCCCATGGGGTACTGACCCCATTTTCAGCTTATGAAAGAAATCATCCTATATAGATAGAATGTGTAACAGATGAAGCATACCATCTAACATTTAAAATGAATGAGCACATACCAGGGGAGCAAAAGCAACAGTCACAAAAGAAAGTACAAAGTTAAAAGAATGGGAGTCAAAGGAAAAACTCAATAGCATAAAGGACATTCATTTTTCTTTACTACTAAATAGACTTACATTTTTTATAAGGGATTTTTATAAAGCCACCCATAATTCCCATATTACTGTATAGAAATCTTCTCTTTCTTCACATTGCTTATCAATTTTATTACCCCCCTCTACACACACATACACACACACACACACACACACACACACACACAGTATGTATATAATATTTACTTGGTTTTAATCATAGTATAATATATATTTCAGTATGCTATTAAAATTTCATGTTTACATTAACACAATTTTAGTTATTAGACTTACTCTTCTTTTTTAACCTTTATTTATTTATTTATTTATTTTTAAGTAGGCTGTAGGCTCAATGTGGGGCTTGAACTCATGACACTGAGAGTCGCATGGTCCACTGACTAAGCCATCCATGTGCCCCAACTTACTCTTCCTTTTTTTTTAATTTTTTAATGTTTATTTATTTTTGAGAGAGAGAGAGAGAGAGCATGAGTAGGGGAAAGGCAGAGAGAGACACACACAGAGTCTGAAGCAGGCTCCAGCCTCTGAGTTGTCAGCACAAAGCGCCACGCGGAGGTCGAACCCACAAACTGTGAGATCATGACCTGAGCCAAAGTCGGATGCTTAATTGAGCCACCCAGGTGCCCTAGCCACTTACTCTAATGTCAGCATCTAGTACCTATTATTTCCAGTTGCCTTTTATAAAAATACTCCTATAAGCACAGCAGGTATTGTCAGCATAAACAGGGGAGGAGATACTATGAAAAATTAGGAAATGAACTTTTTAAAAAGACAACAGGTAAATGTGGGACAGTTAGAAGTTAGCGTCAGAATCCAGTTGATTCAGCAGAATTGGGTCCCTGCTTCTTGGACGTTACATGTGTATGTTTTAGCATGTATGCAGTTCTGCTCAGGGGGATTTTTAATTTTTTAATTTGAAGACATTGGTACATGCAGAAAACAACACAGATGATATAAAAATACAATGTATCCAGAATGAATCAATGTTCATCATATTTTTTTAATAAAGGGATATTCCTGAAAAGTTGAAGTCTTCTTTGGACCCTCTGCATTCACATGGGCAGCCTCTTAATGACTCCAAGGGACAATAAGGCAACTCAGTCCCAAAGCAGTTCACATAAATGGTGATAAAGGAATAAGGGGTGGGTATGCTCTTTCTCACATGATTGCACTAATACCCTATGTTTGGGTAATGCATTAGAGTTTGCAAAGTGCTTTTGTGGCCTACAGAGTAGAGGGGTGTGAGGTAAGCTTCAAGCAAGGTTGCCCCACTCCCCAAGAGTGGGTATGGAATGATGAAGTAGCAGCCGCTAGGGAGGGTGCTTCCTGAACTGCACAGAAAGTAGAGTCTTTGGTCCAGTTAAGGAATATTTATGAGGTTACACTACTTTAAAGCTCTCTTCCTAGTAAAACGTGAACAGGATAAATCCCTTCACCCTAGATCAGTGTGACTCAAGAGCTCAAGGAGGAATAGCTTTTGATAGGGTGATACTGAGAGCTGCAGCAAATAGACTATTAACAGAAGACACTCTTAAGAGCTATCAAGAGAGCAGTACAGGACATAGGGCTTCTCCTTACAACAAAGACAGCAGCACTTTCCACAGTGCACACCTATGTGGAAGTTGCAGAATCGTGTGGAGTTGTGAAAGCAGGAACAGGGGCTGTATGTCAAGACCACAATACTGAGCCTCTCCAGGTATTTCTTGTTTCTTGTTTGTTTGTTTTGTTTTGTGATACACACACACACACACATACACACACGAATCTGGAGCAGGCTCCAGGCTGTCAGCACAGAGCCTGACTCGGGCCTTGAACCCACAGACCATAGGATCATGACCTGAGCCAAGGTTGGATGCTCAACCGACTGAGCCACCCAGGTGCCCCTCCAGGTGTTTCCTTTAAGGCATCCTGAGACATATTGATGAGTTACAGGCTGTATGATGCTGATGACAAACATGGTGAGGAAATCAACAGGGCAGAAAATAAAGATGCAAATTTTAGAAAGAAAAAAAAGAAAGTTTTGGGGGGATTAATGTCAGTAGGGGTATATACACATATACATGCATATTGATTCCAATTTCAACTTATTTAGAAGAAATCACCATTAACATCTACAAGGGAGAAGCATAGCTTCAGGCATATTTAAATATGTTTCACATATGCTAGAGAAATAGAAGCAAGAGTCATACAAGAAAGCACAATATTTCTAATATATACGTACAAACACACATATACATACACAAACATGCACATACACATACTGCACACACAAACACATATATACATTTGTAAAATACAAATTTATGGATAAATTGAAAAGATCATTAAGAACAAATTATAAGGATTAGGACAGACCAGAAATGTCAATGAACTCTGTAATTTATTTCATTTTCGGGGCACCCGGGTGGCTCAGTTGTTTAAGCGCCTGACTCTTGATTTCGGCTCAGGTCATGACCTCACGGTTCTTGAGCTGGAGCTCCTAATGGGGCTTGGGATTCTCGGTCTCTCTCGCTCTCTGCCCCTCCCCCACTCACTCTCTATCTCTCTCTCTCAAAAATAGATAAACATTTAAAAAAATATTTATTTCGTTTTCACAAAAATAACTGCTAGCTAGAACCAACATGGAGATCCTAATTAGTATCAGTATTACCCCTTGTATGAGGGCTCTGCTCCTCCCTCTTCCTCTCCCCACCAGCACAGTTGATTACCCTCCTCTATGACCCCAGAACACTTTCACCTTGAGTCTTTTCTAGCATCAGTCGCAATCATGATGTGTCGTACCATGTGCTTCATTGGTCCTTCCCTACCAGGCTTTGAAGTCCTTAGGATAAGGACGGAGTTCCACTCATCTTCCTATCTCCGGCAGCTAATGCAGTATTTGGCCGCTCTAACATACTCAGGGTATCCTCATGGAAACCGAGATACTGTCTGTCTCAGAGATCAGTTGTCTTGCTGAAGCAACTTCTTCCTACCTTCCAGTCCAGTTCTCCCAGCTTTGATCTTGCCTTTTTGCAGAGAATCCACATCTGTTCTCTTATGTTCACAGGGGCTTTCTTTTACTTTCTTGCATAGAGGAACAAAGGCCACGTCTTTCTCACAAAGGCTGACACTAATTTTTCTTATGTGCTGTTTAAGAAAAAATAAGACTATTAGAGACCTAAGGGTAAGTGCTGAAGTGGCAAAGCAGGGAAACTGACCTAGACCTACACAGAGGCAGAGGTCTAGGAGCCCTTCATGGATGAGATTTAGGAAAGGAGAAAGGGGGTAAATCCTTCAAAGCCTAAACACTTAAACAGTTTCTGTCCCATATTAATAAAGTAAAATGTCTGAGCGATGTTTGCCTGGTGAGATCTGCATTTGTTGTTGTGTAACTCCAGGGCTAATCACGATGGTCTTCTTTGAAATCATGGTATGCATTTGGGCTATTTTGGGATTATGGTATGCAGGTGCCTCATGACCTGCCTGAGGGGGATTATGTCATCCAGCTGGGTGTCAGTAGATGCCCTGGTTTCCACAGGCATGGTGGGCTGGTCAGAGTTCAGCAGTGCACACAATTACCCTAGAGTTTGATGGTAGAGTTTCCACCTCTACTTCTGTGAAGAAAATCACACCCCAGCCCTTGTCACATAAACTGTATGTGACTTCGCTCTTTAACAGTCCTATGAGGTAAGGGAAAGGAGTGAATATTCATTCAATGTCTGCTGTGTGGCAGGGACTATACTGCACTTAGAAACTTTACAAATGATATCCACCACTTTATGGAGGATGCCATATAGCTACTGGATGGTAAATCCAGGGATCAAAGCCAGGTCTAAACTGGCCTTAAAACTTTGGTTGATAGCCACTGAGACCCTTTGATGACTTCAAAAGGCCACAGTGGCTCTCACAGTACCAATGAACGCCTGGCAGTTGGCTATGATATTAGGGGGGCAGCTATATCCCCCTGTGAACTTTTTCTAGGTTTTCTAGATTTTGTGTGACTTTGCCAAGTGTAAGACTAGAAATTTGGAATGTCAACAGAACTGACCCCCAGCATAAAAAGCTCTCTAGTCAGAAGGAAAGAAAAAGGAAAACCTAAGTGAAAACAATGAGAGGTTGAGGATTTATGGTATAAGAAACTAATGAATTAACCAGGTCTCATGTTTTATTGGTTCTGATAGTGGAAAAGCAACATGTAAAAACATATGATATAGGGGAGCCTGGGTGGCTCAGTCAGTTAAGCGTCCAACTTGGGCTCAGGTCATGATATCATGGTTCTTGAATTTGAGCCCTGCATCGGGCTCTCCAATGTCAGTGCAGAGCCTGCTTTGGATCCTCAGCCTACCACCCTCCACCCCTCCCCTACTCTCTCTCTTATAAAAACAAAAACAAAAAACAAAAAACCATGATATAGAAAATATTCATGATAGAATTTACTGAAATTCAAATGAAGTAAGTCATCTGAACGTGCTTTGAAAGCATAAAGGATGGCCACAATTGTAAGAAGTCATTTGTGCAAGAAGAAACCTTCAAGAGAAACTTGAAACATTGGTATGTTTGCCTCTCCTTCAAAACTAGAGCAGTTTTAACAGTTGCTCCTTGGTGAAGAAACAACTCATGTTTCTTCCCTCAGTTTGGCAGGTAGAGAACAAAATTAGCCTTCAGGAGAAGCTCTCTGGGACTGTAGAAGGCTCCATAACTCTACTGTGGACTGTGGCCAGGAAGGTTGGTTAGCACATTTTAAACTATTTTTAGACAAATACATAGCAAGTGTGATAAAGTTGTATAATCTAAATTAAACATTAATGGCATGCCTAGGGACTTTGTACAGTGAAATATTTTTACTTAAATCAATTTTTATTTTATCCCTTGTAAATATTCAATCTTCTTCCGTTTCAGTTCTTAACACCTGTCAAACCCTCCCCCACCACTTCTCATTCTTTTCCTCTCCAACTGTAACATCTCCCGTTGTATTTAAGAGATTTTTTTTTTTTTACTGTTCCTTCCCTGATTCTTCAAGAAGTCTGATCAAATACTTTTCCTATGAGTCTGAGGGCACATTGTGCCTTCTCCCTTCTATTCTACCCTTCTCCTAGTTTCCTTATTCCTATCCCTACCTCCTTAGAACTCCAAGTTCCCACTACAATTTCAAATTAGTACATTTTGCTGTTCCTCCTACAGGAGAGTTTAAATGCCTCTAATTACACTGTTTCCTCCATTCTTCCTCTGTTTTGCAATTTAGATGCAGCGAAGCAGCACAGTTAGCTTGACTCTCCTCTCTGATTTGTCACACCATGTTGATTGATTTCATTTTACGTAACCTTTGCTTAAATAATGGCCCAGCACCCCATCTGTGTCTTAAAGAACTGCTTCACAGGCAGAGAAAAAGGGCCACAGAGTTGCAGTCACAGTGGGCTTCCCTATTCAACCCATTCAAAATAAGTTGAAAAATAAGTTTCAGTTTTACTTGCCCTGAGAAAATCCCTTCTATTTAGTCAGACTGGCAAGCTTTTATGTGACTCTGGACATGCTCACAAGTGAAAATTACTATAGCCATATGGGTTAACCCATTTCCATGGGTCCCCACTACTATTCTTCAAATAAAGCAGGGTCTGTGCGACCTCCTTGGACATGTTGTGGGCACCCTCATGCGTGCGAAGTGCCTGAGAAGTTGTGTTGAGAGAAGAACCACACACATGTGTGGCAAAGCATTTTGAACATCAACTTCTGTTTTCCTCTTTTCCCATCTGTTCTTTCCTGTTATCATGATCCCTTCCCTCACACTCATCCTTCAGACTACTAATTATTTTGCCTTTATTGCCTCAAGAAAAGAATGAAAGAAAACAGATTCCTTTTTTTTTTTTTTTTTTTACTAAGAAAAGTAGACTTTGAAACTATAAGCAGGAAAGAGTTTTAGAGAAGAGTCTGTGGAAGGCAGAACCTTAAGCTTTTGACATTTCAAAGCCAATGCCTTATTAAAGGACTCAAGGCTTGGACTCTGCACAGTATGTCAGAGCCAGACTTTTCTGCCTCTTGAGACTAGTAAGAGTCTGGATCCAGGAGAGCCAGTGAGGAAGCCAGTGGTGATGTCAGAGAAAGTGGTGTGTGAGGTATACTTCCTGCCTGACAGCAGAAGGGACATGTGCCCCCCAGGCTGAGGGCAAGGCAGTGAGATCCCTTCTCCCACCAATACGGAGCAGAAAGCAGAAGGAATGACTGGGAGAGAACCAGAGCCCCTGAGCCTGGGGCACCTCCCTGGCACAATTCTAGGGAATGGGTGGGAAGTGGTGAGAAGAGAAAATTCTGACTTTAATGATGTCACATCTCTACACTTGGTGGCATTTAAGGTGGCACATAGGAAAAGAAAGTTAAAAAGTTCTTGTACATTTATTTGTATGGCCTGAAATTCATACCCACTTCTCAGTGGAAACAGATCTCGGTTCAGGTCAGGACCCTTTTAAAGCTGTGTGTGCCACTGGGCAGCTACTCAGCTTTTTGGGAACCTTGGGTTCCTCATCATTAAAATGAGGATGTTAATATTAGGTTGAAGGTAAGCAATGGACATTTTTGTAAGTTAAAATTGTTCAAAATTGGCAATTTGGTGTGATTCAACCTAATAACTATTTCACAGGCATAAGGAAAAAAATTAAATAATGTCCTAGTACTGTCCCTGGGGTTCAGTAAGTGCTCAACAAGCACATGATTTATAAAAAGATATACAAATAAAACCCTGTGGTCTAATGGTCATAGTGTGATCTGAGCTTAAAATATCTGCCCCCTACTATGCAGAACAGGAAATGCCTATTAGGAGTTCTCTTTCTCCTCTCTTCCTCCTCCTCCTCCTTCTTGTTCTCCTTCTACTTCTTCTCCTCCTCTTCCTCCTTTTTCCTTTCCTTTTTAAAGTCTAATTCTTATTCTCTACTTTATACAGTTTAATATTTTATTTCTTAATCTATTTTACTTTTAGTTTTTAAAGTTTATTTTGAGAGAGAGAGAGCACACAAGCAGGGTAGGGAAAGGGAGAGGGGGAAAGAGAGAGAGAGAAAGAGAGAGAAAGAGAGAGAGAGAGAGAGAGAGAGAGAGAGAGAGAGAGAGAGAGAATGCCAAGCAGGCTCCATGTCAGCACGGAGCTTGTTGTGGGGCTTGAACCCACGAACCATGAGATCATGACCTGAGCCAAAATCAAGAGTCCAGCCCTAAGACTGAGCCACCAAGGCACCCCAGTTTAATTTTTTAAATAGTTAATATGTTTTCATGTCAAACACCAAAATAAACACAGTGAAACATCTTCCATCACATCACTGTCCTCCATGTGTCTAAGGTACTATTTCTTATATGTTTTCCTGATGCTAAACACATTTAAATGTGGGCATTGTTGTGTGTATTAGAATGCTAAGGTATCTTTATAAGTATCTGTATTTATATGTATATGGACATATATTTGTATGTCTATGCACACACAAAAACAGTACACATCAGCTGCAGTCTAAACCTATCATTTAATGAATAAGAAGCAGATGCCCAGAGAAACCCAGCTTTTTTGCCCAAGGTCACTCAGAGAATTAGTAGCAGGGCTTCAATATTAATTATAGTTATCTACTACTCTACAAGGTCTCTTGTTCCAAATATGAACCTCAAATGTAAATTACCTATTTTGTTAGATAAATAGAGTATTGGGGTTTTGTTGTTGTTGTTTTTGACTAATGGGTAATGGGAACCAGATTAAAGTACCTGACTATTCATGCCTTCATATTTGGGAATTCTCCTACTCACTAAAAAGTTTTTTATAACCCTAAAATCAATACCCATGACACTTTCATGGTTATTCCCAGACATGAACAGAGTGGCAAAAAATTTGAGTTGCTGATTGTACATGTTCCCAGCTAAGGTCCAACAAGGCGATGTTTTGCCTTCTTATTTTGATTCTGATACTGTAAACAAATATCCCTTTTGCAGTTTATTTAGTGCTACATCTTTCACATTTTTATGCTTTTTGTTGTTGATTTTGCGCTTTAAAATGGTCCCAAGCATAGTGCTGAAGTGCTGTCTACTGTTCCTAAGCACAAGAAGGCTGTAATGTGCCTGAAGGAGAAAATACAGTTAGCTAAGCTTCATTTAGGCATGAGTTATAGAGGAGTTGGTCATGAGTTCAATAGTAATGAATCAACAATGTATATTAAATAATGTGCCTTTAAACAGAAACACACATAAAACAAGAATATGTATTTGGTTGACATAAATGTTGTGACTGGAGCCTCAAAGGAACCTAACCCTGTATTTCCCTTAGGGGCAATGGCTCAGTACTTGCTAATTCCATGTTGGCAGAGACTATAGAATATAGCTCCTGTGAATATTAAGAACCAGCTGTATTTTAGAGCACAACACATAAAGTTTTCCTATCTTACTTTTTAGTTCTTAATGTCAATTTAAGCTTTTCTTAAATGTGATAGCTGTGCCATCATATCCCACATTTTTGAGCTTAAAAAAATAAATCTTTCATTGGTTGCAAACATGGCTTTTAAACGCTATGGGTGGAGACATTACTGGAACACACAGACTTAAAGGAAAGCCAGTGTTGGCTTGAGTGGTTCAAATATCTTACCAATTTCCTAGATTTTGTGCCACTTAAGAAACATATTGTGGCAGTAGCTACCAAGTTTGCAGTTCCTTCAGTGGTGTTTATATTTGTTACTAGTGTTAAAAATATTTACAGTAATCTTCAGTAAGGAATTATGAGTGCCTATCACTGTATCAACAACATGGAATTCAATCTTATTTTGCCATCAATAGAAAATGCAGTTTATATGTTAATTATAGTGAAAACCAAGGGCTCCTTAGCAAGTTTTAGCTTACAACCCCCAGTGTTGCTGCCATTCACCTAACAGTGAGGAATGAGTATAATTCCTTGTGATTTGATAAAATGTACACATTTCCAGGAAGGATAATATATTAAACTTCATTGGTTTCTTATTGCTGCTCTGTATCCTTTTGGACTGTTACACTTTATAAATAGACCAGGACAATGTTAGTGAATTACGCTTCAGTGTGAATGAATTTACCAAATGGGCTCCTGCCCACTAAGTTCTGCCAGAGGCTGTGGTGGAGAAAAATGGGTAGGTGGGTGTGGGAAGACGAGTTCAGCAAGGGACAGTGAACTCATCTGTGTAAGTAGCCAGTTAGGGGGTGGATTGTGTTCTTCTCAACAAGATTTGTGGAAGTCCTAACCCCTGGTATCTCAGAATGGGACTTTATTAATGGATAGGGTCTGTGCAGAGGAAATCAAGTTTGAATGAGACCTTTGGGGTAAGCACCAATCCAAAATGCCTCATGTTCCTAAGAGAGGGAAATTTGGGTAGAGACAGATGTGCACACACAGAAAGAATGCTGTGAAGAGGAAGGAAGAGATCAGGATGATGCTTCTGCCAGCCAAGGAATACCGAAGATCGCCAGCAAACCACCAGAAGTGAGGAGGGAGGTCTAGAGCACATTCTCCCCTACAGCCCCCAGAAGGGAGGGACCCTGCCAACAGCTTGGTCTCGGACTTTCAGCCTCCAGAACTGTGAGACAGTAAGTTTCTGTTGTTTAAGGCCCTGGTTTGGGTACTTGGTTACGGCAGCCTCAGGAAACTAGCACATGGCCCATCACTGGTTGGAGAATAAAACTAGTTCCTTTTGCAGCTTCCATTTAGGCTCCATCTCAACAAAACCAGAAATGGATTTATTTGCTTGGAAGGTAGACATGAGGAAATGAATCCTGTCCAAGATGATGAAACCATAGCCTCAACCTTGCACAGAGTACAAAATCTGATTTCAAAACCTATATCAAAGGATGGGTCACCCCCAGGCCATTTAGGTCACTGACAACTGTCCTAGACTCTCCCATCCAATTAAGCTTGATTGCTTTTGTGCCATGGGAAGGTCGAATTAGTGCAGAGAGAGAAAGAGTATCCAGGAGACAGAGCAGCAGGAGACTTCAGAGAGGTCTTCATTGTTATTTAACAGTAACATTGTTAAATGTGTCTTGTTACCTATCCTGGGTGCTGATTACACCTTTCTTTCTTTTGTGTAGGCAAAGCTACTTGGAACTATTTTGGGCTGAGTGTGGGCATGATTCTTTGTTCACTCTGCTCCATTCCCCATGGTTTTCCTATTGATGGGAGATTACTAGTGAATGGAGATAAGAACTAAGTGAAAGTAGTTTTAAAAAAAATTAAATAACTGTTTCTATTGTATTATATATTTTCTGCAACATGTTTATGACTTATTTTATATCTCTGCTGGACATTTTGGGATGTCCTTGCAGTACCTATCCTCACAATACCTACCCATATTCTCCTGCAACGATAATCATTTTATTCCTTGCCTAACCATTTTCCAGGTATTATGGCCCCAGTGTCTGAGATGGGGTCTAACCAGAAATCAGACCCCGAATGAGGTAGTTCAGATGAGGAGGTTTAATACCAGGAACTAGTTACAAAGGTGTTGGAAGAACTGGAAAGCCAAACTGGGGAAGGAGGGGCACCCTACCAAGTAGCAATAGCAGGAAGCCTCTCCTTTCCACCTCTAGGGTTAACAGAGCCCTGGAGCATTAATCCTGGCCAGACAAGGAATGGGAATCATAGAGAAGCAGCCACTGTGGAGAAGCTCCCTGAATCAGGGAGGAGAAATGCCTTGGTTTCTCCCCTTCTTCTGCCAGTGCTCCTACTATGTCTTCTTATCTTTCAGTGCCCTAATTCCTTTGGGACATAGGCAAGTGAGTCTGGCAAATGGAGATGGCAGGAATCAGCTTCTTCTTTATTTTTTTCTTTTTTTTAAAATAATTTTTGAGAAAGAGAGAGAGAAAATGTGCACGTGCAAGCGCGTGCGCACATGTGTGTGAACAGGGAGGAGGGGCAGAGAGAGAGGGGGACAGAGGATCCAAAGCAGGCTCTGCACAGACAGCAGCAGTGAGCTCTATGCAGGATTCAAAGTCTTGAACGGTGAGATCATGACCTAAGCCGAAGGCAGATGCTTAGCTGACTGAGTCACCTAGGTGCCCCCTTCTTAAAAATTTATTTATTTTTTAGGAATCAGCTTTTTTCAACACAGAAGGAAAGGGCAGGGAACTAGCACACACGTATCATAAATTATAAGCTGAGAAGCATAAAACAGCCTTCTGGAGATCAGGGGTAACAGGAAGTTATATATTTTCATGATAATCAGGCTCTATCAGGAACATTCACACACACTGGGAAGTCAATTTGGGGTCAAATAGGCTTAGAGAGGTACAATTCGGTATCTATATGTAAGAATTTAGTTTGAAGATGTATGCATTAAAATGCAAACAGTACTTTTCTTAGTTTTTGCCAACATGTTTGCTATTTTACAATTTCTGGTTATCCAAAGTTAATTCCCACATCTGCTTGGAAATTGTACTGTGAAATTGCTGATACTAGCTTGCTTACTTGTCATTGACTTTTCTTATGAGAGCAGATTATAAAGAAAAGTTGTAACTATTTGAGTTTTCTTGTTGATGTGAAACTGTAAGAAGGATGTTCCTGTTCAGTACTCAGAGGGCACTTACCTGCAATAAGGAAGGCAACAATAGTGGGGAATAAACAAAAAAGGAATTATCTAATGAATGAACAGAATGAAGCATATACTTTCAAGTTAGCCTTATGTTTTTTGTCCTTCTATTGTTATTTTGCATGGCAGTGACTCCTTGGGGCTTGAGTAAAGCCTTTCTTCTTTGTTCCAATAAGCACCATATGAGAAAAAGATCAGTACTTTAATCATTCCACTCTACTTAAAAATAATCTCTGCAGATCCATATACACTTATTTGGATGATTGAATTGAAAATTACTCCTTGTCTTTGATTAGCTCAAAAGTTGTGAAAATAATTTTTTATTAATCAAGCTCTTTCTGGTGGAATTTAAATTAATATCTCTGGCAAATGCCTAGTTCACTAATTACACGTGCATCTTGCAGTAACTAATGTTTGGAAGAAAGCAGTGTATCTGGCATACTCTTACTCATGATAAAAATGTGTGTTTTGGTAAGTAATAAAAGAAGCATGTAGATTTATAGAAATACAAGTTTATATAACCACACACACATGTACACACACACATACATGAGGCCCTAAGCCTATACAGATATAGTGAGGCTGCTATAGCTGTAATTCTTTAGGTAATTAATAAAATTCATTTACCTAGAAATGTGAGCATTAAGCATGTGCAGGCACTAGGTTCGGCTCTGAGAACACAGTCACACAATCCCTGGCTTCAGAAAGTTTACAAGTGAGAGAGAAGGCCTAAGAAGCTACTAGAGGGGCTGTGAGAGATGACTGCTGGGAGAAACCCCCTGTGGCACAAAGAAAGGAGGTGTCCCCAGGTAAAGATCGGCAGCAAGTTTTCAAACTCAGATCTGAGACTCTGGATCTCGAATAGCCCAGTCCCCAGCCTTGGCCTCCTGCCCATGGCAAGCTCCAGCTTTGTCTCCCACCTTGAGCTAATATCACACTACAGTACACACAGCCACACCTCCTGCTTCCCTCTTAACTCCAAGTTCTCAAGGGCACCCTTATAAACTAGATTCCACCCCCCAGCCACCCGCCCACACACACCACTTCCCACATCAAACAGATCATTTCGTCCTGTGGGTTCCATTTCTCAGAAATCTCTCTGAACCTTCACGTCCTCTGCACCCCGCTGTCTCTGCTACAGTGCAGGTGCTGGCCATTTCTTAATTTGTTTTATCACAACGGTCTCCTATCAGGTCTCTCCATCTCCTATGTTTGACCTGCTCTGCTGAAACTTTCCCCTGGCAAAGAGCTATCTTTCCAAAACATGTTATTCTCTTTCCCAGTACCCTCTGAAGGAGCCCTGTGTTTTATACACAGTGGTTCTCAAACTTGGATGTGTTCCAGAATCACACAGGGAGCTTTCTTAAAACACAGACTCCCCATTGACCCAAATTTCCAGAAGTGGTGCCTGGGTAGTCTATACTTTTGACAAGCTCTATAGATGGCTCTTTGCTGTCACCTTGGTCCTAGTTGGGGAACCAGGGTTTTGGGACTGCAGGGTCAAGTCCAAACTTAGCACACAAAGTCATCTACATTGATCTTACCCTGTATACAGGCTATACCACAGCCACTGTTGTATCCTGCTTCTGAAACTCCCATAGTTAAGTTTTTCTGTCACTGCACATGACATTTTCTCCAGAATTGCCTGTCACCTGCTTTACCCTGGAAAGCATGCCCTAAGCCTTCTTTTCTGAAGTCTTGCTTGATACCTCAACTGTGTGAGTTATGTGTCTTCCTCTGCTTCTAAAGTCCTGTGCAAATCCCTTCTCATGGTATACTTTAACTTTTATCTGTTTCCCTTATTGCACTTTGACTTCTTCCAGGGGTGAGGCTGCAAATTACTCCTCTCTTTAATCTTAGTGTCCAACCTTGTTCCTGGTTCATAATTGGCACATAAGCAAATGAATGAATGGATAAATGAATAAGCAGAGTTCTAGTTACACTATGATAAAAATTAGCTATGTATGAGGCCATTACTCTTTATGAACTGAATAATTATATACTTTCCGATGGAATACTATTAAGTGAAGCTAGCACAAGCTCATCGGCATTAAAGATGAAATGGAAACCAAAATAAACAAATGCTACTGCAAAAACATAATGAGTGCTTTCCAGTGCAGGATCGAGGGAATAATTAAGCACTTAAATCAATGTAATGTTTGGTAGAGGTCCTACATTTTAATTTTTCATTTGCCTTTGTGTTCATTTATGGACTGACACTATAAATATATATATATGCCACGCATCTTTTTGTTTTGGCAAGCTCAACAATATTTTTCAGTATATTTCTATTTTTTCTGTTTTCATAGTATCTTCTTCTAGAGGATTGGTAGTATTTTTTTTTTTTTTTAATGAAAATGCTACCAGCCCCTAACCACTAAGCAAGAAATTAACACTTAACTGTATCAGTTTATAAGTCAATGTAAATTTAATGGACTTTGTTTTTGCTCTCCTTACATTCATTACTTCCCTTTGAGTAATGAACACTTTTTTCCCTTGTGTGACTACCCCTCCTCCATTTGTTTTCCAGATGCTTCCTTTTGGTGGGATTGGTAGGGAGGAGGCAGAGCATGTGACCTAGGCTTGGCCAAGTAGCCACAGTGAAGTGCCCAGGAAGGACACACAATCCAAACCAGCCAATGAGGGTTACTCCCCGTTCCTTTGTTGAGGCCATTAAGAAAGATATAGGTGAACTGTTAGAACAGAAGCCATTTTTGCCGCCGTGTGAGTAAAGCTGCCTGAGAATGAAGCCAATACAGTTTCAGGCAAAGCCAAAAGAGAAAGAGAGCCAGATTCTGACATTTTTGAGCTTTCCATCCAGCCTCAACCTATTTACCTCTTGGAATTTACACTTATTTGAAATCCACTCATTCAAAAGAAAATATTCCTTTTTATTTTTGAGCTGATTTGAGTTTGGTTTCTCTTAGTTACCACCACAAAGTGTCTTGACCCACTGGAAATTATGCCAAGGTTTTATAGCATCATCAAATTTACACAAGAATTGTGCAGATTGTCAATATAGCTTTCATCATCTATGCATTTCCAGAGATATATTTTAGTGGAAGTACTCTACTAGTTTGTTGTGAGATCTTAAATAAGTCACTTAATTCTGTGCTCCAGTTTTCTCATTTGCTAAACTGGGGAGGTATACTAAGCCTCTCCCATAAAGTTGTCATTCTCTGAAAAAAACACTGACTCAATGCTAACTGACTAGTAGGCATAGAGGCTGCAATGGCACATGGTGTGCGTCAGGGTGGGTTGGGGTCAGGGTAGAAAGCAGGAAGAGAAAGTTTGATAACTTCACTTTGGATAAACCCCAGTTCAAAATCTATTATTTATCATAGTGTAATTATTAGGTTCTTCCATAATTGGTGGACTTGTTCCAGAAATGTGAGGACTGTCACTGGTAGTCAAATTAACCAAAAGATGAAAATAAATGTGTCTGAAAAAAAAATGTATTCGCAATTTAGTTTCTTCTCATCAAACTGGAACCAAATGCAGTGTTAGATTGGAATGAGAAGCCTGAACATTTTTCAGATATGTGTTTTGAAGAGCATTGTAATGCCTGAGAGGTAAGCAGAAAAAAAGCAATAAATATTTAAAAATCTGAGCTGCTCTAAGACTAGAACTGGTTTTAATAAAACAGCATAATGTGTTAAACTAAATGCTATGTATGCTTTGGGCCACATTGTAATTTTAAAGAACTAAGCATGCACTTCTTTTTAATCTTTTATTTAAAAATAATCAAGGTACCATTTTCTGGAACATCTTTTTCTCCAGTTGGCAAGTGTGTATGTTTATATGTGACTTCCAGTTCATCCACACCTAACAAAAGTCACTGTACCCTACAGTGTGTGAATGTTTTCCCTTTCAAAGCTGTATTTTCTAGTTTCAGGTGTTAATACTTAAATTAATGACTTGCTCCTAAGACAAATTGAAATTCCTCTGGCTGGATTATCCTAAAAGCTTGCTATGATTATGTTGTGGCATTTGCATTGGAGTTTCAGTCTGAGTAACCTCAGCAATTTTCCTCCTATCTTATTAGACTTTTTAAAATGACAAAAATCATTGTAACAAGACAGAAATACAGAGTTATAAGGAAAAGTTAACAATCTCTCTGTTCAATCTCATCCCTTCTAGGGTTTCCATCGTTTTGTGTGCAACCTTCAATATCGTCTCTATCTTTATAACACATATAAATGTGTGCAGTTGCCCACCTCTGTCACCCCCATCCTCGGTGATACGTTCCAAGACCCCCGTGGATTCCTGAAACCATGGATAGTACTGAATCCTGTATACGCTCTGTTTGCTCTATATGTACATGCCTATGATAAAGTTTAATTTATAAATTAGGCACAGAGGTTAATAAAATAAAACAATTATAACAATGTACTATAATAAAAGTTATGTGAATGTGGTCTCTTTCTCTCAAAATATCTTCTTGTCCTGTTAATCACCCTTCTTGTGATGACATAAGATGATAAAATGCTTACGTGATGAGATGATGTAGGTGAATGACACAGGTGTTGTGACATAGCATTAGGCTGTTAACCTTTGATGCTACGTCAGGAGTTTCATCAGCTTGCAGACTGGGACTGACCCTGGGTAACTGAAACCGTGGAAAGCAAAACCATGGAAAAGGGGGGACTACTGTACATATATAGTGATGAGGGAAGAACTCCCTAAAGGGAAACCATATTAGATTTCTAAGAAAACATGACTGTAGATGAACTTTGTTCAAACCAAAAACCTGATTTATGGCTCTCCATGCATGCGTTATATATCTGCTTTACGAATGCCTAACAGAAAATTATCTCTTTTGTTTTGTATTTTAGAAAGAGAGAGAGAGAGAGAGAGAGAGAGAGAGAGAGAGAGAGAGATTAAGAGAGTCCAAGCAGGCTCCATGCTCAGCTCGACGCAGGGCTCAGTCCCATGACCTGAGCTGAAATCAGGAGTCAGATGCTCAACCAACTGAGCCACCCTGGCACCCCAACAGAAAACCATCTTGTCCTTGAAATATGGATCGAAGCACCCACTACCTGCATTCCTTCACAGCAAAACTCATGATCCCTGCCTATATGCAAATCTATAATCTGTTGAGCATTTACAAAATGTCAAAAACATATAACCCTGTTAAAAACTGTTCATTCTCCGGAGCACTTTCTTCCCTGAGGAGAGTGTTTCCAGGGAAGCCCTCCTAACCTGGGCTTGAATTAAACTCTCTCTCTCTCAGAGATTCTAAAAGGTTTGTTTGTTTTGTGTTGACAATAGGGCCTTCTTTCCTTTCCTCTTCTCTTATTTCTCCCTTTTGTGTATTTTTCCACATATTAGACCACACTACAAATCAAAGGTCACAAAATGGTGGCCTGCAGTCTAGATACAGCAAAGAAAATGTTTTGTTTGCACAACATTGGAGAAAGATTAATATGAAAAACTGGAAGATATGGATCTCCATGCCTGCATGGCAATAATATTATTGATGCTGCATGGACTTTCCAATTTAACGTGGTCCTCCCCATCCCCTATTATTTATACTTTCACTAGTCCACCTTCTTTTCATTACCTGCTAATCACCTATAAGTGATTTTCACAGAGGCACTTGAAGAATGCATTTCTAAATCTTCGAATTTTAAAATAATTCTTCATGATCATAATCTTCTCTTCCTCCTAGATCAGTACTTTAATTTTTTAAGGATTCACCAACATGGGATTCCAAAACTAATATATGCAAATGTATAGAAATAAATGAATTGATATTGATGGTTAACTTTGTAGGAAGTTGTAGCAATTCACCTTCTTGGGAACAGTGTTTAGTGCACGAACATTTTCCTATATTCTTATCAGCACTGGATATTTTTTCTCCTTTTAAATGTTGTTAATGATGGGTTAAAAATGGTATCATTGTTTAATTTGTATTTCCTTTACTAGCAGCAATGAAAAGCCTCTTTCTCTATGTTAATTGTCCATTTTAATTGTCCTACTGCTCTGTAGGGAGTTTGTGTTAACGGCCTTTGCCAATGTTTCTGTTGGATTATTTGCATTTTCTTATCATTTTTAATTATTCGAGTGTTAACATTTGTCATATGGATATAAATATTTTCTTTTAGCCTATAATTTCTAGAAAAACCTTCAGCCAATGGAAATTTAATTATGTAACCAATTCTTTCCATTAATGGCTATGGGTTTCTACTTAAGAAAGTCTCCCCCCCCCCACTTTGAGATTATATAAATATTTTCCTAAATTTTCTTCTAGTATATTTATAGTTTTATTTTTATTATTCAATTCATTCATTTAAGTGATATTTGTTGTGCACCTTATTATGAGCCGGGTTCTTTTCAAATTCTAGTAGGCATTTGGGAGAGATGGATAATAAGCAAATGAATCAATCAATAAATGAGGCATTTCACTATATTATTAAAATATGGTGACATGGTGGAGTGAACCAGACTCCTTCAGAATAGGTGATCAGGAAAGGCTGTCCTGAGCAAGTGAGATTTAAACTGATTGTGGAATAACTAATGATTAGGGGGTAAGTCCAGGGAAAAGACACAGGTAGAAATGGCCTTGGTGTGTGTGAAGAAGAGCAAGAAAGCTGATGTGGCTAACCCATCAGGGACAAACGAAGTTGAAAAGCGAGGCAGGCACTACACCACATAAGCCTTAGCTGGTCACAATGAAGAATATGGATTTTACTCTATATTGAAGATTTGTAGTCCATCTGGAACATGTCTTTATATGTAATGTGTGTGTGGGGTGGGAGGGTGTGTGGGGTGGGAGGGTGGGTGGGGAGTGTGCTTGTATTTTCTTTCCAATTGAGTTACATTTTATTTATTTTTTTAAAAATATTTATTATTTATTTTGAGAGAGAGAGAAAGTGAGGGGAGGGGCAGAGAGAGATGGAGAGAGAGAATCTCAACCAGGTTCTGCACTGACAGTGCAGACTCGGGATGCAGGGCTCACACTCACAATGAGATCATGACCTGAGCCGAAACAGAAAGTCAGACACTTAACCCACTGACCCACCCAAGTGCCCCATTATATTTTAAACACATAATTCATTTTTGCACCAGTGAGGGAGACTAGGGTGATATCCCACAGAATCTCACCTTATTTCAAACACTGTACAGATATTATTACTATATGAAATATACTTTCTTTTTTTTTCTAAGTTTATTTATTTTGAGAGAGAGAAGGAGAAAGAATCCTAAGCAGACTCCATGCTGTCAGTGGGTCTTGATCCCATGAACCATGAGATTATGACCTGAGCTGAAACCAAGAGCTGGACGCTTAACTGACTGAGCCACCCAGGTGCCCCTGAAATAGATTTTCAATTGGAATAAAACATATGATGAGTACAACATTTTTATCCCAAGGATGTGTCCATTGCATAAAATCTTTCTAGAACTTCTTTTTAACGATTTATTTTTGAGACAGAGAGAGACAGAGCATGAACGGGGGAGGGGCAGAGAGAGAGGGAGACACAGAATCGGAAGCAGGCTCCAGGCTCTGAGCCATCAGCCCAGAGCCCGACGCGGGGCTCGAACTCACGGACTGTGAGATCGTGACCTGAGCTGAAGTCGGACGCTTAACTGACTGAGCCACCCAGGCGCCCCTAGAACTTCTTTTTAGAAGTGCATAGACAGCAGCAGTTAAGTCCCCTTTAAAACCAGTTTTATTACTTTATAGTCCCACAAAGCCGATGATCAGAAAACATAGCTCTAGTTGATCAGCCATTTATTCCCTGGACTTGGCTCTGAAAAAAAAGACTTTTGGCAAATTCCAAAAATCAAATCTACCCACAAGAAGTCAAGATTTGCCGCCAGTGGAGATATTTAAAAGGATGTGCCATGGGATCTGAAGGCAAGTCTGTAGGAGACCTTCTAAAAATACTCTGTATGATAGTAGCATTAAGAGTACACAGGCCCCAAGATAACTTCTGTGATGAGGAGGATACAAAAGACTGTATGTTTAGGTAGGAAGTAAAAGAGTCATTACTTTATAATTAAACTATAGTCCTCCTGATCTGTCCATAATATCATCCCATAATTTATAATATGCTTCCTTAAAATTCAAACTTTACAACAATCCTATAGGTTAGTTATTTCTGCAAATGCATAGATAAAAACAGATTAAAGAATTAACACTCAAGTCTCTTAATTCCAAGTTCAGGGCTCTCTCTACATACTAAGCTGTCTAAGATCACACAACTGGAGTAGGGAGAAGCCAAGATTTACAAACTCCCTCTGACCACTCAGCTGCATGGATATCTTGGCCATTTATCTCATTGCCTTTAATCAATACTCTGGCTTTGAGTGGATTTGATTGGTCTGCCAGTTTGCAAATAGTCATCCTCACAGCAAGTACTTATGTTCATTCAAAACCATAACAACATTTCCTATATTAAAAAAATGGAGATTGAGTCACATGTGAATTCTGTGAATTTTTTGGACATTTTAAGATCCAGAGAGAGTGAGAGTGGGGGAGGGGCAGAGCGAGAGGGAGGAGAGTATCCCAAGTAGGCTCCTTCCTATCAGTGGGAAGCCCGATGCAGGGCTAGAACTCACAAATCCGTGAGGTCATGCCCTGAGCCAAAGTCAAGAGCCAGGTGCTCAACAGACTGACAACTCAGGCGCCCCCAGAGACATTTGTTAAGTTGGCCTTAAATTACAAATAACTTAGGAAATCACACAGCATATCAGTCAAAATTAAACAGCGTTGTGGCATTTGAACTAGAGAGTGGTGAAAAGAGCCAGGCTTTGGTCTGGGTCCTGGTCCCTAGTTTCTCTAAGATACTGGGAAAATCACTTATATTGTCTGGTTTCTATGTAACTTAGCAAGTAATGAAAACTGATTACTACTAATTTAAGCAAATGGGGATTTCTTGAAAGGATTATTACAAGACTCACAAGTGCTTGAAATGTTGGGGACCAGGCTTAGAAAGTGACAAGCACTTGGTTGATCTGAACTAAAAAGAATTCAGGGTGTTATTAAAGAATGGATATAAGGCGGTCACACAAACCCCACCGATCCACCACCGCTTTCCTTTTCATGTCTAAGCACGATCATCTCTGTGAGGTCTTTTAGCTCTGACATCCTCTGCTTCTCTGTATTGGGAGCAGGAAGGGTATATATGCAAACAGGGTTGTCAGAAATGTTCTGGCTGGATGTACTTCTGAACGCTGTGTGCAGCTGAGGAAGGCTTAACCACAGCAAGAGCACAGAGGTTGACCAATTTTGGCATGTAGCAAGTAGGAAGTAGGAGGGGTCTTATACAAGCAAATGTTTGGGGAGACAAATTATGAGGAACAAGCACAAATGATACTTCCAACAAGTGTTGGAAGCTTCCAAATGCTTCTAACAGTCACAGCCTTTACAGACAAAGGTCAGACTTGACTACATGAAGGAGACTATCTGTAGGTTTCCTCATACCTATGAAATACAGTACACAGCACTGACATGAGCTGTATATTTGAATCCAATATACAAGTAAACTGTTAAACAGCTTCTCAAATCAAAAGTTGAAAACTGGTAGCCCATAGGTCAGATACAGCCTGCAGAGAATTAGTTACCAACAGACAAAAATACAGATTTCCAACTTTTCTGGAACAATTAGAGGCTCTGGCAATCCTGGGTCTACATTTCTGCATAGCAATAGTTTTCTACCGCCTTTGGTGGGGATGTGGACTCTCCCTATTGTCAAACCTCCTCATGGTCCTTTTCAGTCATAAGGTCACCTGTTGTGCCCTGGAAACATTCCAGTTTCTGACCCTTAATGTAACTACTTTTGTGACAGCCCACACAAGGCCAGTGTGGGAGGCCATCCTGATGATCCACCAGTGTGGGTCTCATTGAGTGATCTGTTCAAGTGCCTAACCTCTGTTCTTAGGACCTTCTGGTAAGATCCTTTCACTCCTGACTTGCTACCAGTAATTCTGGAAACAACTGTTTACCCCAACCAACCCACATGTCCCTTTTCTGTCACAGTTTATCTTCAAGCATCTATCCTTCCAAATGACCTTAAATATCTGATGGTGGAAAAGGCAGCAAAGAATCTGTTTTGTGTCTTCTAAAATGTAGGGGAAAAAAACCCAACTATGATCTGAACAGAGAACCACTTCTGTTTGATTTCTTGGAAGACAATTGCTGAAGTAAGCCGCCCAGGAGGATTATTTATCTACTTTCTGTGAGTAGCTGTGGGTGTGCTGGGCATTAGCTGGTGATGATGATTCCCCTTGTCTCCTCTGCACATGTCTGATCCCAACTGGATGTTACTGCTCACATAATTCTATCTCTGATTTACAGCACACAATGTATTATAAGACCACCCACTCATTTCACTCTTTGTGGGGTCCATTCCCTACAAAGCAGCCACATTTACTTGCTTCAATCTCTCTGATGTCTTCCAGGTTGCTTTTAGGCTAAAGATTCGTGGAGAAGTCTACAAATACTTACAGTTTGATTCTTCCTTATTTCTCAGGCTTCACCTCCCATCTTCCCTGGCTCACTTCACTTTGACCATTTGGGTCTTCTTTGAATTTGTGGAACAATCCAAGCTCTTTTCCACCTCAGGTCCTTGACTCTTGCTGTTCCGTTATGGTAAGCTCTCCTCACCCTTTCCACTATCTCCTACCTAACCTTTGAAATGTCACTTTGTCAGAAAAGCTATATTCCACTTTCCTCCTATTCTTCCACCCTTCATCCCCATTTCTCACAGGACCCTGTTCTCTGCTATTGCTTTTAACAAAATGTATGTTTTCCCACTACACTGTGAACTATGACTAGAGACCTTATCTATTTTTGTGCCCAATGACTATTCAGGGGCAGCACAGTCCCTGCCACAATTGAGTAGGTGAGCAATACCTATCTGTTAAATGAATGAAAAACCCACCTTACATTCCTCAGGCTGGTCTGACACCATACTGTTATCGCCCGGAGTGATTAAGACACCTTTCTTAGGGAAAATATTTTTTATTTCCAACATATAAGCAAATTGATGATTTATCAGAAGATAAGCCTGGTGGAAAGCTCTTAAACTTCTAGGTTCCCCCCAGATGGGGTCCCAGACCATCACCTGGCCCTTCTTCAGACTAGGCAGAAAACTCCGGGGGTGTGGCCCTGAAATCTGTTTTAACAAATCTTCCAGGTAATTCTGATGCACATTTAAGTTTGAAAACCATTGTTCTGGGCTCTCCAGTTTTTATGCTTTTTTTCCTAATTAATTTTTTGGTCCTTACTCCTTGGTATAATCCTGCTAGTAAAATAGTACAATCTTAAACTACTACGAGGGAATCTTTGCCATCAACCAAAAGCCTTGATTAACGGACTATTTGTCCTCGAGGGTACAGGCCTGCCCCTGGGGGTGGGGAGCCTACAAATCTAGACAATGTTGTAACAATGCACAGGTGTAAATGACTAAAAACTCGGCACAAAGGCAGAAGAGCCACGATGCAAGCCTTTGTTCACCTATCCCTCCCGACTGCTCACCCTCCGTCTGATAATCGCTTTTCTACCCAGAAAAGCAGACTCTCCAAGTTACAAGAATGTTGTGTGCCGCTGAGAACGTTTTCTGTTAGGCCGGTTTTCCCCGGGGCACTGGAGAAGATACTCGCGGCTGCCGGATGCGGTTCCATTCCTCCCTCAACCTACCACACAAGTAATTGAAACTAAAAAGCCCTTCCAGCTTCAGAAGGAGATCTGGAAGCTGAGGCCGACTTCCCCGCCCCTACCCTCGGGAAAACCCGAAGTGGACTTCATTAACAGCCGGACGCGAGCGGAGGCCGGCGGCAGCACGTCATTTGCGCATGCTCTTTCGCCCCTCCCGCTCGGAGCCGGAAGCGGGAGTGCTCGCGGCCTGGGCCTGGCCTGGCCGGGGCGGCGGCACCGGCGGCCATCTTGGCTTCCCGGGGCAAGGCGGCGTGGGGGGAAGAAGTTGTAGGGTGGGGGCAGGAGGGAGGAGGAGGGGAGAGAGAGAGGGGGAGGAGGCCGCGGCGGGGCAGGGCGGGGACTGCCTGCCCGCCTGGGTTGCGGAAGTGGTAGCCGCTGACCGAGCCTGCTGCTTTCTCGCTACTGCTCCGGCTTCCCGGCTCCCCCCCGGACGGAGAGGGCGGCCCGGCTGTGGATGGTCAGATAGCTCCGATCTCCCGCCGCCAATCCCTGGCCCCAATCAGCACGGAGCAGACGGCGGCAGCGGCAGCAGCAGGCGAGGAGGAAGATGGCGGGACGGCTGCCGGCCTGTGTGGTGGACTGTGGCACGGGGTAAGGGGGCTGACGGGCGGGGGGTGGGGAAACTGAGGCGGAGGGGGGTAAATGGCGGGGGACCGTGGGGGTCGGGAGATGTGTGTTGCGGCAAGGTGCTGCCGCCGGCCGTGTCAGCCCTAGCCCCGCTGTGTTGCGAGGGGTGGGGCCCGGAGCCAGGGCCTCCCTTGTCGCCTCGCTTCACCCTCTGGGACCCGGGCGGGCGTGCGGGGCCGAGAAACCCCCTGGGAGCGGCTTGCTCCGCGGGACCCCTCCCGGCCCTTCCCCCATCGCGGTGGGCAGCGTTGCCCAAGGAGACTTGGGGTCGGTCGTCCCTCCGGGGCCCGCGGTGCGGTCGGGGTGGTCGCCACCCGGCGCACCCGGCTCTCCTTTTCCTCCGCGTCTCTTCCTGCCTGTGGGTTTGGGACCGAGTGGATCGAGCGCGGGGACAGCTTGGCAGAGGAGCTAGAAGAGAGAAGCACTCCTTGTAGGTTTTGCAAGATTGCTGTGACAACACTGCCCAGGGTGTGGGTGGGGAAAGGGAAGAATCGGACTCTGAAAATGGGAACCTAGGTCGGGGCTTTCATTTGACCACCCACCTCCTCTTCCTTTCCGACTCGCGGTCTTTTCCATCTCCCACTGCGCTTTTACCGGTGAACCAAGTCACATTTTAATTTGAGAGAGAAAGATGTCATGTGTTACTTCTCTTGCCTCAAAAAAGTCCCCCAGTGAGCAAGCGCGCTGCAACTTCCTTAGTTTTGTCAAAGCCGCTTCCTGCTTTCTGTCTTTTATATCCTTATAAGGTAGTTTTTCGTTTCCAACCTGAACACATCTTATTAGAACTTTCAAGATTAAGCATATTTCAAATCGACTGAGTTACTGGTGCTAGTTATCAATTTATGTGAACTCAAAAAGATATATATTCGTGTTTCACGAGGGAGGAGGAGGGGAAGCACCCAGGAAAATAATGGAAGTTTTGTGCATTCATTCTGTGAAGGTATCTCAAGTCGGGAAGGAAGGTGGTATTGAGTTATAAAGGGATGTGCTTGCTTTTCAAAGAGTCACCAGATCTGTAAGGTAGTTTAATATGTAGAATGGCGTTAAAGTAAATAAATAGGCATCTTAAGAGTTTTTGGTGCACTTGTATTTTCATAGAAAATATTGTCTATATTTTAATGTGGAATGACTGCTTTAAGTTACAGTGCAGGGAGTGTGTGTGTGTGTGTGTGTGTGTGTGTCCTCTTCTGATACATTGTCACATTTCTAATTCCCCAAATAATCCAGTGGGAGGAGGCGGGCTATGAGAGGTAGGGTGTCAGCCTCCCTCCTTTAATTAATCAGTAAACTTTTGTTGCTTGAAGGATTGTGTATGTTCCTCACTCCATTTGCTCTCCGTAAAACAGCTCTAATCTTCATGCTCATAACTTTGTTAGTCTGACAGTTCTAAAATCCCAGCCGTGCATGTGGAAGCAACCGATTCATTAATATTTTCCTTTGGGAAACACCACCCACTTTAGCCTTGGAACTTCTAAATGCATTTTTCTGACGGACAGCTTATTAAAGTTATTATTTTTTATCCAGTCTAATTTTCTCAACTCAGTATTTTATTATTATTTTTTTTCTCAGTCTAATTGGCCACTAGTTTCGTGCTTAGGGTCAGTTCTAAAATTAGATTTGGCCTGAGTGAGAAGGAATTTTCAAGTGTGTTTTGTTAAAGTGAAAAATACTGCTACATAATTAATATTTTATGCTTTAGAAATTATGGGGCTGTTAACAAAATTAGTGTAGATAATTGTAACCCTAATAACTAACATGGTTAACATCTTAAGTAGGATGTTACTTTTTCTCACTCTGTTTTTCCCCTTTTGAAATACAGTTCAGGTTATTTTTGAGTTAGTGTATTAGGTATTTCATTGAGGTTGACTGTCCTTAAATGACCTCCTTCTGATAGGGCAACCCTGAATTTAAAACACATACTGAGTGACCAGAAGGTGGTGCAGGAGGGGTTCGATCTATCATAGGGATTATTTTTATTTTAAAATTTCAGTTATTATTACATTACACTTTATTACGTTAGTTTTACCTCACAAGGTGAGGTAGTTAACTGGACACTCATGATTTGAATGGAACTAAGATTCCCCATTCCCTCTCACCTTTCTTACCATCTGTCAGAACTTCATTTATTTTGGTCTTCAAAAGGTTTTTTGGTCTTCTGTGTTGCCTATTAATGCAACTCCAGAAGAGTCACACCTTCAGGTTTATTAGCACAGAGAGGATAGCTCATTGAGATGGGGCCTGCGATAAACGTATCTTAGTAAGGCCTTAATAGGGAGTTTTATGTTTCAGAATACCGTGGTCCCCAGATGCAGATTGTGCACCTATAATTTGTGTATTCCTTTGTGCTTTAGAGAATACATTCATCTGTTTGGTCTATAATTACAATTACCTACTTAACGTAAGTGAAAAGTTATAACCTGAATCTGGTTGCTCATTCCATTTCATTATGTAAGTTAGGAAAAAGATGACTGAAAAAGTGACCACCTATGAAACTTGATGTTCTCAGATAAGAAAAGCTATGAGTTAGGAAACATGAACCTTAATACCCCAGACTTAAAATTAGAGATCCTCTAGCAAAGATCCTTTATGTCAACATAAGATAAAGAATCACATGGGGCGCCTGGGTGGCTCAGTCGGTTAAGCGTCCGACTTCGGCTCAGGTCACGATCTCGCGGTCCGAGAGTTCGAGCCCCGCGTCAGGCTCTGGGCAGATGGCTCAGAGCCTGGAGCCTGTTTCCGATTCTGTGTCTCCCTCTCTCTCTGCCCCTCCCCCGTCCATGCTCTGTCTCTCTCTGTCGCAAAAATAAAAAAACGTTAAAAAAAAAAAAAAAGAATCAGCTCAGATCATAAAAGAAAATAACTCCTTTTGAAAAGAATTTAGAAATAATACTTTCATATTAATATCTATGCTTTTTTTTGTCTGCACTGGGATAGTACTGTAGATTAAATTTTGGGTAGAGATTCTCATCAATTGAGCTGGTTGTTTAATATTACAATTACAAAACTCAAACCTGCTATGTGTGATGAGGGAAACATTTTTTTTTAATGCTTACTTTTGATAGAGCCTGAACAGGGGAGGTGCACAGAGAAAGGGGGACGGAGGATCTGACGCAGGCTCAGCACAGACAGCAGAGAGCATATGCAGGACTCAAACTCAGGACCTGTGAGTTCATGACCTGAGCTGAAGCCAAACTCTCAACTGGCTGAGCAACCTAGGTGCTCCAAGGGAAACATTTTTTTAAAAAGCATTTTTATAACAATGTAACACTTGCAAAGTTAAGAAGATCCTAAATTATATTTTGCATGTTTTCATTCATTTCATTTATTCTTTTCTTCAACACTCAAGCCAAGTGAAGGAACTCCTTATATAATTTTCTATGCTACAGCTTGATTATAGAACTTTGCATTGTGAAATTTTCTTTTCCCCCGTTCTTTCATTTTTCCCTGATAAATACTGTGTTGGTAAATTATCTTCATTATGACAGCAGGGATTAATATAGCCTTGTTGTAGAGTTATATATTGGTATCTAGATATATTCAGATTTAGAATGAATTCAGGAATTTCCATAATTGACTTAAGCTTCCTAGAAATTTTAATATAAGCATAAATATATTGTTGGAGTCCGTGGATAAGCAGCTTATATAATTCATACTGTGGCTACATTCTTGCAATTAGTACAGATAGGGTGATTTTCTTTGAGAGCCAATGGGGAAGAGCTGAGTGGGTGGGGAAAAACATAAGTGGGAAGTTCAAGTTTCATATGTGAATTCTGTACATAGTATTTAATAATTTTTTCTCCAGCCATCTCCAAGGGCAGAAGCATTCACAGTATCTTGTTACCAAAAAACATTGAAATTCTTATTCCTTCATGGGTCATGTTTTGCGTGCTCTTTGAAGTATAACAGGCACCTGTTGAGAAGTTGGATTCTTACTTAGACTTCCTACAATCTTTCTCCTCTCCCTTCCCACCAATCTCTTTTCCTGCATGCAAATTTTGTGTGGTGAAGTATGGGCTTTGGGTTGTATATTCATTGTATGTGATGAACCTTCCAGCCTAATTGTAAAACACTGTTCAGAAATTTATTTTTAAGCACAGAATGGAAAACTCCACTAGTGGAGGATCTTCTGGCCAGGATTTTTATTTACTTTATTTAGTTTTGTGACAGCTGTTTTTAACCTCATTTTACAAGGGAGAAAACAGGATTAGACAAATTTAAATTACTTTTTTAATGGCATGTAGTGAGCAGGTGGTAAGAGTTGCTATTTTGACTTAAGCCTTTCTGTACTGAAGCCCTGTGTTCTTTCTGTTACACTGTGGGGACTCCTGAGCCCCTTATCAGAACTATGCACATTGCTTTATTTTTGTTAGTAAGGTTAATTCTATTCTTCTTTAAAATATGATTATAAATCCTAGACTTACACATTTGATTTAATGAATTAGAGAAACCATTCTTGTGCAGATTTTTCTGATTTGATTGATATATATATATATATTAGATACATGAATTCCTAGCTTATTTTCTTGTCACTTTGCTTAAATTTAACTTCTGGAAAAAAAATTTACTGTCTAGATTTTATCAAAAAATACTAACAGCTAATATTTATGAAGAATTACATATCAGGCCTAGTGCTAAATGCTTTACCTCATTTACTTTTCACGTCACTCTGAGAATTATCTCTATTTTATAGACAGAAAAATTTAGGGTTTAGTGAAATTAAACTATTTAAGCCAGTTATTATAGCAAATAAGTGTGGGAGAGTCCCTATACCATATGATATGCTTCTTACATTGAGGATGAATCTTTGGTAGTTTTCAATCGTTTTTGTATATTTTTGACAATTCATTTTTGATGTTATAAAGGCAGAAAGTTACGTTAGTAACTTAAGGATCACTCTTACAGGTAGAAAAAGTGGTATTGCCAAATCAAAGCTAACTATATACTTGACAGAAGGTTGGACACTCTTGGAATTATAATGAAAATGTATAATACAATCTGCTCTCAAGAATCTTAATGAGATAAGAGCTGAAAATTATTTTAAAAAATTAGGATGGTAAAAGACCACTTAATCAAATGTTACAGTCTTTACTTTTCTGACAGTAATAGCTGTTCATTAGGTTGTAAGGAAAGAGATTATTGTGGTCAAGAAGAATCCAAGCAGTATTAGTGAAGGTAGGATGCACACTCTCCTTTGAAGGGTTTGGATATACACAGGGGAAGGAAAAGCATATGCAGCAGAAAGGAGAGAGTAGCTGCTTCTTGTGTTTAGCCCTGTTAGCCTATGTTGTGCCTCTCCTTTCCCTTACAAATTGAGGACCGTGTAATAACATAATGCAAATCTATTTTCATAAGGTGAAAAAGAACTAACATTTATGGAGCGCTTACTTTACCTCATGTTCATTTTATGTCAGGAAAGCTTTGATTCAAAATATTTATTTGGTAGGGAATCAAAATCCTTTAGGAGAAGAGTTAAATGTTGTAAATAGGGCTTTTAGAATATTTGCAGAATGGAATGTGGTTGGATCAGATGTAGAGGAGGTATTTGGGATGAAGTTATGGGACTTGACACATAGAATATGAACTCACATCTTTGTTCAATGAATGAGCTAATGAAAGGCTGAACAAGAATTAGGGGTATGGTTTAAAAAAAAACAAAAACTACTTGGGAGACACCCCATACCCAGTGACTCAGAATCTCAAGGGTTGGGCCCAGGAATATTCATTTAATTGGTCTGTCTGGATGATTTTTAAGCAACCCTCCCAGCACCAGCTTTGCACAAGTTCTGAAATAGGGTATTGGCAGTAGGAACAGGGCCGCTTCTTTTTTGTTTGTACTTTGAAGCAATTATTCTTTGTATTGTTTATGGTTAGCAAGGACTTTGTAGTCATAGCTGCTTTTAAGTTCAGAGTTTTTCTAGCTGTATGACTTTGTGTACTTCAAACTCTTCACATCATATTTTCCCCATGTGTAATTTGGAGATCATAGTATCTACCGTATGGGTGGGTTTTTTTGTGTTGCTTTTTGAGATAATGCATGAAAATGACTAGGCGCAGTGCTTGATGTATAGTAATAACTTGATACGTTGTAATTATTACAATTATCAGCTACTGTTTTTATTGAATTGAAGTTTTTAAGGAAAGGAACACAGTGTCTTATGCTTATTTATTTTTTTCTCCTGCAGTGCTTGGCTTAACACACTTCTTTGCACAGTCAGAATGTTTTTGCTGATTTGAGAGATGGAGGTATAGCTAGGGCTTGGCATTTGCTTGTGGTGGATTGTGAATAGTCATCAATGACGATTTAAAGATTTTGAGTTTGAGTGGGACAGTAAGGGAGTTGGTTTTTAGCAGCTGAGTAAGTTCATTATTTGAATTTGTTATTGAATTTGGATGATGATCATAATTGGAAATATTTGAGAAGTTAAAAATATGGGGACTTTAGCAATGAAGGTGGAGATGTGGCAATCATCATTACAATTTATAAATTGAAGCTAATGAAATGATAAAGAGAAACAAAGATTGAATATTTATGTTCCTTCTTTTAGAAATCTTGGATATGTAATCTGGCTTCTTGAGCTTCACAGTAAGAATGAGTGAGCAGTTGTGGCTTAAAGTGAAGTCAGCCATGCTGACAACCAGTCATCTGTTTCCTCTCACATTTTAAGAGGAGGAATCCTTAGGAGAGTTTAGCTCACCATACAGCTCAATTTCCCTCCACAGTGGTCTTCCTTGTCCAGTGTGCTCCCTCTCTAAAGAGTGAAAACAGGTAAATGATTGGAATAGGGGCAGAAGTGTGGAATGGTTAAAAGGTAGCTTCAAGTAATGCTTTCTGAAACAAAATTCTCCTATAAGAAAAGCATTTGAATGCTCCTCTGTAATTCTGTTGGAGCTTGTAGGCTCTTTAATGACATTACTGATCTGTAATAACCAGTAGCTTAGAGAGGTAAGAGCAAGACAGTTAAGTAATAATAACGCTCCATTAACATGGTTTATAGTTTCTTATAAATTCATATATTATTAAGTGACAGTGCAAGATAAGGTGATGTTATTGGATTAATGTTTTAAATTTGATTCTTCAAAATAGGATAGTGACAAACATTACTTCGTTTACTAGTGGTTTTATATCTTTATGTGAGCCTTTATGCCATACAATATATAAATGAGATACCTCCATAATTGATTGTACCGGAACAAAAAGACAAATACCTTAATTTTTCTAAAGAACCATTTTGTGTAATTTTACTAATTTTCTTCCAGGATTTTTTAAAAAAGCTTTCCAAACTGTTGACTTTTTTATTTAATTTTTTTAAATGTTTGTTTATCTCTGAGAGAGAGGGAGACACAGAATACAAAGCAGGCTCCAGGCTTCCAGCTTTCAGCCCACAGCCCAGGGTGGGGCTTGAACTCAGTAACCACCTGGAGATCAGGACCTGAGCCCAAGTCAGACGCTTAACGCTTAACGCACTGAGTCACCCAGGTGCCCCGAAACTGTTGACTTTTAAACTCAAGTCATTCTTACATACTCCTTATAACCAGGAAAGGAACAGCCTTCAATTTGTGTGGTCTGATATATTTGTCTTTCTAACTTCTCTCTACGCCTAACACATACCTCACAAGAGTGTTTTTTCTTTGTCTGTTCTGATGTTCAACATTAATCTTTAAATATTCTCTTAAGTTTTCTTGCCCATTGTGAAAATGCAATTCTCATGGGAAGGGTGTTGAAGACATTTTCAGTTACAGTATTTAGTGTGCATGAAGGGTTACAAGAAAGGGATTGGAAGTCTTAAAATGGGGAATTAGGGTGTAAAATGTCTTACAGTTTAAGGTTGATTTTGGAACTGTATAAAAATATATACTAAATTTTTAGTATTGGTCTATGATAAACTTCAGTTGTTTGCTTAAAGTCTTAGAACTTAGTAAATTAAATATGGTGCATTTTTCTTCTTCTATAAGCATTTTTAAGTTCAGTTACTTTGAGACCACAAAAATAGCATTTAATGTGTATTTGTGAAACTTACGTGAATTAAGGGAAGTGCCTCATGACTTACATAGAATTATGGAGCTGAAAAAGACTTTAAGAATAATTTAATCCACTCTTACTTAAAAATGAAACAGAGATCCAGAGTTGAAAAATACCTTTCGGGAGTGTTCTAACTATCAGTTGATAGCATTGTTGAGTTCTTTAAAGTTTTCTTAGGAGTTCACATTTATGAGTTATATTAGTTAAAGTTTCTTATTACTAGTTGAAGTGATACAAAATATGTTAGAGTGGTTTTGGTTGAGGCATGGTGCAGTGCATGAAATCTTTAGGGTTTTTGTGCTGATACAAATACATACTGGATGGCACAAATGAAAAACTAATTTTGTTTCCCATCATAACATTTGAAACCAAGTTCAGAAATTACTATTTTGAAGTGATGCTTTTTTTAAGGAAATATGCTTTTTTATTGGTTAAGTCATTTAAATCTTAAAAATATTTTTATTTTTGGATTTCAGTTATTTAAAGACATAATGTGGGATGTGTACAAGTCAGTCTTTCAGAGCCCTTTAAGAGTTAGGTTTTTGAGATAATTATTTATAACCTTTTCAGAAATCCTATGAGGTATAGGTACTATGATATAATTACTATTTTAAGATGAGGAAACTGAGGTATAGAGAACTGAAGTAACCTGCTCTAATAAAAGAGTGGCTACAGTTACATAGATCTAGACTCTGAGCCCTCAGGCAATCTGACACCAGAGCTCATTGCCCTCAGTTGGGATATATTCCATAAGAGCGGTTAAAGTGTTAGCTGAGTTTTTGAAGAGTATTCAAATTTAAATATACATTAAAAAAATATTTTTTTAGAACTGCCAATTTTTAGTACAAATATGAGATATATAGGGTAGTCTTAGTGACCAATTCATTGATTTGATTAACCTGAAACATAAGCAAGTTAATTGACATCGAACTATTTATTAACTTTGAATATTGCAAGGACAGGAATTATATCAAACATGGTAAAACTGACAATTGCTTGTTCATTCAGGACAACTCAATTAAGCAAATGATGTTTAATTACATATAACTTCAGAATGAGGGTATATTTCTGAAGCCGCAGTTTGAAAATGAATAATTAGTGCATTACAAAAGTCATCTCTCATTGACTGCATAAAACACAAAAATGAAATAGTTGAACTTAAGAATAAGAACTTAAGAGTATGGAGTTGTAAATAAGAATTTTTTTTTTATTAGACTCATAGGACTTAATGTTTGCTATTTGAATTGGAATATAGTGAATATATAGATTAAGAGAAACATGGGTTACCAGAAAGCAGTTTTTTTCCCTAAAATGTAATTTATTTATTTTAAAATGTTTATTTTTCAGAGAGAGAGAGTGTGTGTGTGCGTGTGCAGGGGAGGGATAGAGAGAGGGTGACAGAGGCTTTGAAGTGGGCTCTGTGCCGACAGCAGAGAGCCCAAAGCAGGGCTCCCAACTCGCGAACCCGTGAGATCACGACCTGATCGGAAGTCAGACACCTAACTGAGCCACCCAGGTGCCCTGTCTAAAGTAGAATTTAAAGAGATTGTTATCTCAGGTATAGGATGAATTTTGGTGCATTTTATCTGGAAAGTACACAGTTTTGGGAGAAACTTGTGTTTCCTGTTTGAAAATATTTATTTAAAAATTTTGTTTCATACTAATCAAAAAAGGTAGAGGTAACAGTGAAGGAAAGAGACCTTTTTGAGCTTTTTTTCCCCTTGGTTAATTTGTTTTTTGTATAATACACTAGTTGAGAATTTTATTGCTTCTAAAATGCATTTCATAGGGGCCTGCCTTGTTTCAAGTTGCCTTCCTGTCAGGAAAATTATTTAGAAAGCACAACAAGGGGTGCCTGGGTGGTTCAATTGGTTAGACATCGGACTCTTGATTTTGGCTCAGACTCTCAGGGTTCATGGGATTGAGCCCTGCATCGGGCTCCATGCTGGCAGCACAGAACCTGCTTGCGATTCTCTCTCTCCTTCTCTCTCTGCCCTTCCCCTGCTCTCTCTCTCTCTCTCACGTGCATGCACATGCTCACTCTATCAAAATAAACATTTTTTATAAAAAGCAAAACAAAACTTTGGTTTAAAAAAACCCAGTGAAATAGGATTCAAATTGATAAGACTCCATGAGAAGTAGAAATGAGAGAAATGTAACTTGTGGAGATCTTGGATGCAAACAACAGAATAACTAGCTTATATAAGGCGAAAAAGGAATGAGTTATGGAAAGGGTATGGTATACAGCACAAAATTGATGGGAAGGCTGGAGAACTGGGCTCAGAAAAGCAGAGGAAGGGAGAGGCCAGGTAGTGAGAGTCTGCTGTCAAAGTCATGCTGCATGAAGCTGCAAGATGCTGCAACTAGATAGATACTGGCAATATGAATTCTAAAACATCTCTGGGATGTTCAGTGTTCTTACCTAAGCTCAGATTGATTAGGCATAGATCATGTGATGTGTAGTAGCTGACAGGAGTGGAATGGGTCCCTCGTCCTGTAAAGGGATGCCAGCTTTTCATCTTGCAAAAAGATTTAATCCTTGGTGGGTTTGTCAGAATAGGAGTGGGGATTTGATGCTGGCAGAAGTGACTGCTGTCCAGAGAAAGATGAGGATGGGGAAGTAATGTTGCCCGGTTTTCTTTATGTTACCTTAAATTCCTATTTCATTTTGATAACTGCTTGATCCTTTACTACCCAGCAGTTTGAATTAACACATTTTTTTTCCAAAAGTGCAAAAACTCTTGTGAGTTTCACGCAGTGTTCAATTTAAATGTATGAAGGAGCAGGTTTTTTTGTTTTTTGCTTTTTTTTTTTTTGAAAGCAATAATTAATGATGGTGTGAATAATATGGGATTTTTCATTAGAACAGAGTTATAACAGTCTAGTTATTCTGGGAGTATGGAATATTTTGGAAAGTAGGACCTGCTTGATAAATGCAGTAATATGACAGGTTATTTCTTTAAGCTTTATAATTAAAAAAAATTTTTTTTTAACGTTTATTTATTTTTGAGACAGAGAAAGACAGAGCATGAACGGGGGAGGGTCAGAGAAAGGGAGACACAGAATCTGAAACAGGCTCCAGACTCTGAGCTGTCAGCACAGAGCCCGACGCGGGGCTCGAACTCACGGACCTGAGCCAAAGTCGGCCGCTTAACAGACTGAGCCACCCAGGCGCCCCTAATTTTTTAAATAGTAAACCAGAATTATAATTGAGAGAATTTGAGCTGTACTCTTTTTTTTTTTCTTTTTCAGAAGATAGTGGGATTATTATCTTTATAAACAAAAGTAGGAAATAGGAAGTAGCTTTTGCGTCTGTTTTGTTTATGGTTGGGAAAGTTGTTTTTCAGTAGCTCTAGTAAGTGTCTGCAAATGTGTACTTTTGCAATACTTTTGTTGTGAGGAATATAAAGATGATTACGAAATGGTGCCTGCCTTTAGGAAGCTTACGTGTATGTAATTATAACAATATGATAAATATTCTGGCAGGTATGAATGAAACTTTTTGGAATCATAGGTGAAGGAAAATGTACTTTTTCCAGGGACGATGAAAAAAAGGCTTCCTGGTAGAAATGATAACTAAAGTAGGCCTTTAAGGATGAATAAAGCGTTAATAGGCAGAAATAAGACTAGTGTACCAGGTGAGACAACAGTGGAAGAAAACAAAGTGAGGTGAGAAAAGTATAGGTTGAATTTGGGTATGTTAGGTTTGATATGGTACGAGGCAGTAGTGATGTTTAATATGGTACAGAGAGATGGTACAAGAAAGTACTGAAAGTGTCTGATGTATGATAGGTGCTCAGTAAGTGCTTCTTGAGTTGAATTAAAAAGATCCATGTTGAGCTGGATTATGGAGGTTTGAATGTCCTTGAATTCTGCACTACTTTGATATTTATGTTGTAGATAGTATGAAGCCATAATGTATGAAAGTTTATGAAAGTAGGCACATTTGATTACTTCATTATGGTGATTTATCACAATAAAAATAACAGCCAACAGTTATATAGTGCATACTGTGTGCCAGGCACTGTTCTAATTGCTTTACAAATATTAATTCATTTGATACCTAATCCTATGAGGTAGGTAGTTATTCTCTTTCACAGATGAAACTGACAGAGTGTAAATTGCTTGCCAAAGATCTCATAGCTAGCATACTATATATACTATACTGTTATTTCTTTCTCTGGTTTTACTTTGGAAGTAACCACTCATGTTTAAAAGGAGATAGTACAAAAGACATTGACTTTGGAGGCTGATAGATACTTGATTTCGTATCTAGCTTTTGTGTTTCTTTGAAGTGATTTTTTTGGTGAGCTGCAGTTTCCCAATATTTAAACAGATCCATTTTGCATGCTTTTGATAACTGTTAGGGATAATATAAAGAACATAGCAAAATAATTGACATACAGTAACAACTTTGGCTATAGTTAAAATTATTATAAAAAGTAATCAACTACTTATTTCACTGTTGGACTTCTCAGTTCTGTGTTGAATACTGTGGTATGTCCAGAAAGCTATAGCATGATTTTATTCTTTAAAAAACTTACAATTTAGTTTCAGAGATGAAACTAATGTATGTGAAATAATTAAAGATGGCATATTAGTATTTAATTGGGGACATTACTAAGGGCTGTCGTATTTGGAGGATGGTTTATGAAGGAGCTGAACTTGCTCATATTCTTGGAAAAGCATGAGTAGGATATGGTAGATGGAAAGGAAAGAAAACCTTGTTAATGTAAGCTAAATTGGAAGCTTTATGATGGTAGGATGTCTTTTTTGTTCACTAAGTTACTGCCTTGTGCGTAGTATTTAATAGTGCTCAGTAATATTTTATTGATGAAGGGAAGTCAGGAGTTTCAAAATATTTGAGGGAGGGATCAATTAGGAGATTGCCCTACCTGGAATTCACCCTATTTGGAGCTGTGTGACAGAAAGTAGCTAATTTTATTCATTTATATATCCTGCCATATTTCAGAAGGATTTTAAATGGGAAACAATGGGTTGGAATTGGTTTGCTTGGCAATAGATTGTGTAGTTCATTAAGCAGAAGATTGGTAAAAGTTAAACTTAATGCAGTATTAGACTGACTCTAGTATTTTATTCTATTTTAAACAGCTCTATTGAGATACGATTTACAAACCCAGTAAATTAACCACTGCATGCTGTGCTGTGCTATGCTATTCATTTTGAGAGAGAACAAGAGCACATACCTGAGGGGTGGGGAGAGAAGGAAGAGGGAGAAGAGAGAGAGAGACAACCCCTGTCAGCACAGAGCCCAGTGTAGGACTAGAACTCATGAACCATGAGATCATGACCTGAGCTGAAAGCAAGAGTTAGACGTTTAACTAACTGAGCCACCCAGGCTCCCCACGACTACATTCTTGTTGTAAAAGTTCCTAACACTAGAAGCACAAAGAAAACTATAGCTAAGCTGAGAATTGAGAAATTATAGAAGTTAAGCATTGGAATTCATTTGTAGACCTCCATTTTCACTTACAATTTGATAATTATGCTTAATATATACTTTGTTTTTATGATATGGTAAAGATGTAAGCTGCTCATATTGAGGTAGAATTCTTTCAGCTTTAAATTAGTAGTTGTCAGTACAAAGAAATTTTGGAAATTGTGGGTTGCACTAGATCATGAAGGTTCTGTACATCCTAAAGTGTGGGAGTCTTATATTCATTTTGTTATGTGGTTTAAGATTGTTCAAACATGGAAAGTTAAAATTCTATCTACTTCCTACCTACTAGGCTGTAGGTACATATACTGTATTTAGGGTAATAACGTCAATACATATTTGTTCTTTTCTGGAATGATTTTTTTGTTGTAGCTTTTTATTCCAGTTCATTTTTGAACTTTATTTATTTATTTTCTTAAGTTTCTGTTCCCATTAGTGGTTTAGTATCAGTAAAGTATTGGAATCTTCAAGTAACTTTTTGCTGTGAGATGATTTTCAAAGCAAAAAGAAATAGGAATCATGTGTAAAGTAAAAGTACTCATTGTCAACTATATGCCTTTAATAAGTAAAATTTGAATTTGCAGAATAAGAATAACTTTTTTTTTTTTTTTTTTTTTTGAGAGAGAGCTCGCGCACACATGTGCTCAAGTAGGGGAGGGGCAGAGAGAGGGAGGGACAGAGGGACTGAAGCCAGCTCTGTGCTGACAGCAGAGAACTGGATGCAGGGCTTGAACTGTGAGATCATGACCTGAGCTGATGTTGGGCGCTTAACTGACTGAGCCACCCAGGCGTCCCCAGAATTAAAAATACTATCCAACATAAGGGATGCTAATGTTTTACATTACAAGCATAACTGGTTTTATTATTTAAAAATATTCTTTCTTTAAGTGAATTTTTTCTTTTAGAAAAGTATAATGAATAACATAACAGATACTCTTATTTATCACAATTATTGCCTGCTAACATTTTATCATGTTTGTTTCATTTCTTTTTAAGAGAGCACATTATTGATGACTACTCCTGAATCCATTTTTCCCTGCCCCAGAGGCAGTTAGGACCATGATAGACCAACCATTTCTTACATAAAACTCATTCGCTTTTTGCCATTCATTTCTCCCAGTGCAGGAAATCCCTTTCTTCTAACTTTATTATATTTTCACTATTTTTCTAGTCACCAAGTCTTCAAAGATGGTTTTGAATTCTCTACTATCGTCCCTTCTGTAAGCCGTTTCCAATTCCATACTCCTCCTGGCTGGCCAAAATCAACATCAGAAATTTTTTTTCATTGCTGTGTAGCTCAGGGAGAGTTTCTGTAAATCTAGCCTGCTTTCTCGGGCCATAAAGGAAAATTTTGGTTTAGTTTTCCAAAATACTGTATTGTGCTTACAAGTTTCATAAACATTAGGTAAGATAGCTTTGCCTTTTTCATTATGTTCTCTTTTTAAAAACCATTTAGAAAATGACACATTTTAAATATAGGAAAGTATAAAGAAGTAAAGCGGATTCATAATTTGACTTCCTGTATAACCCAATGACATAAATTAAAGTAATATATGTACATGTCTATGCATGAATTTTTTCCAGGATATGTAAATAATTACTCTTGGGATGGCAACTAGGTGGCTAGGGGATAGGCATGGTAGGGAAACTTACATTAGTACTTTTCTAGTGTTACTATTTATTAAAATTTTTTCATGGGCTAATGTTATCATTTCAAAAGTTCTTTTAATTAAAAAAGTAATGTGACACTGTTATGTGTTAAATGTATATGGTTAGATCATTTAAGACATAACATTGTAAATTTAGAAAACAGAATTCTCCTTTTTCTCCATTCTGCTATCTGGAGACAATGACAATTTTTCCCCCCTCCCTCCCTCCCTCTGTTCCTTCCTTCCTTCCTTCCTTCCTTTCTTTCTTTCTTTCTCTCTCTCTCTCTCTCTCCCTCTCGCCTTCCTATCTTCCTTCCTTCCTTCCTTCCTTCCTTCCTTCCTTCCTTCCTTCCTTCCTTCCTTCCTTCCTTCCTTCCTGTCTTTCGTCTTTCTTTTTTACTTTTGAGACAGACACAGAATCTGAAGCAGGCTTCAGGCTCTGAGCTCTCAGCACAGAGCCCGATGTGGGGCTCGAAGTCCGGAACTGTGAGATCATGACCTGAGCTGAAGTCGGAAGCTTAACTGACTGAGGCACCCTGGTGCCTCACAATTTTCTGTTTCTTTTGTAGACTTCCAGAATAAAAAAACATATGCATTTTGTAATAGAATTTTTCTTGATGTGTAATTTTATTTCTACTCTGCATTTAAATGTAGATTTCCACTTACAATTGACATCAAAAAAGAAAGGACATTCACAAAATGTAATTTTCCTGCTTAGAATTCAGATTAAAAAAGGACTAGGTTTGAAAGGTTTTTTTAAGATATTTCAAGGTAACAAAATGCACTTAAACAGTATTAAAAGTACACATACATGAACATACATACTTGTACACCACGTATTAAAGAATAGCAAATTGAAAGGCATTAGGACTCTACTAATTTTGCTTAGGAATCATACTATGAAAATCAAATGTGTCCAAAAGGAATGATAAAAATGGAAGATTTGGAAAGGGTCTATAAGGAAACAAAGGATTTGGGTGAAATAAAACAAAGAAGGAAAGAAGGATAAGCATTTATGTTCTGTAAGTGCTCGGATTTGTGTGTTCTGTTCCTAACTATGTTTATTAAAGCTTTATAAGAGTAATTCTATTTTAGATTAAAAAAAATGTGTTTTGTAGGGTTTGAGGATTATGCAAGTGAAGTGAGTATTTGGATGAGTCTGGGGAAGTAAGCAGGCATCAGACCCCATAGCATGTTGAGTAGTGAAATTAATTGAGGTGTTCTGAAAAAGCAGAGGCTTGATTTTTCAACTGTTAAACCAAGCTTGGATTCTTGGGCTAAGCCTCACTTAGTTATGATATATACCCTTTTTGCATGTTGTTCTATTTGTTTTGTTAAGGATTTTTTTCATCTGTATTCATGATGGATGTTGGCCTGCCATTTTCTTCATTTGAAATGTCTTTATCTGGTTTTGGTATTAGAATTATGCTGTCCTCACGAAAGGGTTTGGGGTAAGCTCTTCCCTCTTTTCTGAAAGGGCTTATGTAGAATTATTTTTATTTCTTCCTTAAATGAGTGATAGAATTTACCAGTCAAACTTGGGCCTGGAGTTTGCTTTTTGGAAGGGTTACTGATAATTTCTTTAATAGCTTTGGGGTTATTCAAAATAGATTTTTTGTTTCATCTTGTATTGATTTTGGTAAATTCTGTCTTTGAAGGTATTTGTCCCTTACATCTTAATATGATGGCTATGGTTTATAGTATTCTCTTTTTTATCATTTTCTCCTCTATATCATTGGTAGCGTTAATCAGCTTTTCATCCCTTATGTTGGCAATTTCTGTACTATTCTCGATCAGCCTATCTTTCCATAGTTCCATTTTTTTCTGTTAATATTCTGTTTCTATTAACCTGATTTCTGCCTTTCTGTTTACTGTTTATTTCTATTTATTTTGAGTTTGCTTTCTTCTTCTTTTTATAATATTTATTTTTATTTTTGAGAGAGAGGGAGAGGGGGAGAGACAGTGTGAGCAGGGCAGGGGCAGAGAGAGAGAGACAGAATCAGAAACAGGCTCCAGGCTCTGAGCTGTCAGCATAGGGCCCGACCTGGGGCTCAAACTCATGAACTGGGAGAACACGTCCTGGACTGGAGTCTGACGCGACTGAGCCACCCTGGCATCCCTCCTTTTTGTACCTTAAGGTGGAATCTTAGGTCACTGATTATGGACATTTCTATTTTTTCTGACATAAGCACTGTAGGAATTTTCCCTTTAAGCTTTGCTTTAGGTGCATCCCACACATGTTGATGTTTTTTATTTTAACTGTTAATCAACTTGAAGTAATTTTCCTTGCAATTTTTTCTTTGATTCACGGATTATAGGTAGAAGTGTGTTTAATTTCCAAATGTTTGGGGTTTATTTAGATATCTTATTGCTGTCGGTTTCTAATTTAATTCTTTTTTAGTCAGAGAACATGTATTTATGATTTTAATCTTTTACATTTATTGAGATTTGTTTTTTATGGCTTAGCATCTGGTCTGTGTCAGGGATTGGCACACTTCTATAAAAGACCAAATAGTAAATATTTTAGCCTTTGTGGGCCACATATGGTCTTTGTTTTAGGCTTTGTGGGTCAGGCATGGTCCTTGCTGCTGCTTTCCTCTCCTCCCTTTTCACTTCCCTTCCTCCTCCTAAAATGTAAAAAAATAAAAGAAAATTTAAAAAATTTAAATATAAAAAGAATTTTAAACTCACAAGTGATACCAAAACATCAATAGTCTGAATTTTGTTTTGGGGCCATAGTTTGCCCATCCGTGGTCAAAATGAATGCATCATGTGTACTTAGAATTCATATTCTGCACTTCTTGAGTATATCAATTAGATCAAAATGGTTATTAACGTTGATCCTGTATGCCTTTACTGAGTTTTTGGTGTGTGTGTGTGTGTGTGTGTGTGTGTGTGTGTGTGTGTGTGTGTGATTTTATCCATTACTGAGAGGTGACAAAATTTCCTGCTGTAAGAGTTGAATAGTCTCAGCATTTAATTATGACACATTTCAAGCATGTTGAAACTGTTAATAGGCACATACACATTTAAGACTGTTAGGTCTTGATGAATTTACCCTTTATATTATTATAAAATTACTCTCTCATATTACTCTTTTTTAAAAAAAAATTTTTAAATTTATTTTTGAGAGTGAGTGAATCGGGGAGGGGCAGAGAAAGAGAGAGAGGGGGAGACCAAGAATCCCAAGTAGACTCTGTGCTGTCAGTGCAGAGTCTGACCTGAAGCTCTGACTCATAAACTTGAGATCATGACCTGAGCCAAGATCAAGAGTTATAGACGCTTAATCGACTGAGCCACCCAGGCACCCCTCATATTACTCTTTTTCTTAAAGAACGGTTTTATCGCATATGAATATAGCCACTCCAGCCTTCTTATACTTGCTTTTTGCTTTCCATCCATTTTTTTTCATTCTGTCTTTATAAAGTGCATATCATGCAGACAACATATAGTTTGGGCTTGCATTTTTATTTTAAAAAAATTTTTAATCTGTCCCTCTTAATTGGAGAGTTTTGTCTGTTAACATTTAATGTAATAATGGATATGGTTGGATTTAGGTATACTGTTTTATTTATTTATTAAAAAAAATTTGTTCCTGTTGTGCTTTCCTCTTTTCTGTCTTTCAAATTATTTGAATATTGTTTGGAATTCCATTTTAATTTACCTTTGGCTTTTTAACTATACTCTTGGCATTTTTTTTAACAGTTGCTTTAAGGATTACAATATGTGTCTAAGAAAACTCACTACTCACTGTTTCTTTAGAGTTAATTAAAACTTCACGTAAGGAGTAGAGATCTTGCATTTCAGGAGATCTGTTAAGTCTTGCCTGCTGCTCCCCTTACTTCACTGTCCTTTTATGCTAAAGTTGTCATAGGTATTACATCTATGTACTGTATAACTGCACAAGATAATCAGATTTTTGCTTTAGTTATAAGTGTGTTCAAAAACTAGGTATAAAAAATAGTCTTTTATATTTACCTGTTTATAATTTCTGATTTTCTTTATTATATTTCACTACCCCCTCTAGTTTCCCGTTTCCTTTGGATTGAAGAACTTTCTTTAGCCCATGTTTGATGGCAGTGAGTTTCTTCTATTTGAAAAATGTTTTCATTTCACTTTCATTGTCGAAGGGTATTTTTGTTCCTGTACATTCCTGGGCTGACTGTTTTCCCATTCTCTCCAGACTTTAAAAATGTTGTTTACTGTCTTCTAGCCTTCATCACTCCTCATAAGAAGGTGGTAGTAATTTGAATTTTGTTTCCGGTTAATGGGTATTTTTCCTCTGGCTGCTTTCAGTATTTTTTTCTTTATCTTTGATTTTTAGTTTGATTGTAATGTGACTAAGTATGGTTTCTTTCTATTTATTCTGCTTGGGTTTTCTTGAGCCCTTCACATCTATGTGTTGCTGTCTTTCACTAAATTGCTAAAGTTTTCAGTCATTACTCCTTCAAAAAGTATTTTACTATCCGGTGTGTTCTCCATCTGAGACTTCAGTATATGACCTTTTTCGTATTTTCTCCCAAGTTTCTTAGACTCTATTCTTTTTTCTTCAGGTCTCTTCTTAATGTCCCCCCTCCCCCAATTTCAGATTAGGTAATTTCTACTCATCTGCCTTCAGGTTCACTGATTATTACCTCTGTTACCTGTTTTCTGTTTTTTAGCTCATCCGTGATTTTTTTTTTTTTTTTTTTTAATATCTGGTATTGCTTTGTTCAATTCTAGAATTTCCATTTGTTTTTTTATATAGTTTTAGAGTTGCTGGTGATATTTGTTATTCGTCATTATAAGTGCACTTTTGTGTATTTAATTGTGATAGTCATAGCTGTTTTCCCGTCTTTATCTGATAATTCCAATATTTGGGTCATTTTGTCTTCTGTTGAACACTTTTCCTTGGAGAGTGGGTTACACTTTTAAATTCTTTATGTGTGGAGTAATTTTGGTTTGTATAATTATATTGTCCTTGTTTATTTTCTTGTTGATGAACATATGTTTTGCTTCCAGTTTGGGGACACTGAATAATGCTGTTTTGAACGAATGTGGACACATGTTTTTATTTTTCTTGGGTGTGTACGTAGAAGTAGAATTGCTGGGTCATATGGTAAGTGAATGTTTAAGTGTTTTTAAAAAAAAATTTTTTTTTTTAACGTTTATTTATTTTTGAGACAGAGAGAGACAGAGCATGAACGGGGGAGAGTCAGGGAGAGGGAGACACAGAATCTGAAACAGGCTCCAGGCTCCGAGCTGTCAGCACAGAGCCTGACGCGGGGCTCGAACTCATGACCGTGAGATCATGACCTGAGCTGAAGTCGGCCGCTTAACCGACTGAGCCATCCAGGCGCCCCGAATGTTTAAGTGTTTTTAAAATAACTGTATCATTTTGGATTCCAACTGTGAGTGTGTGAGCATTATCTCAGTGTACTTTTAATCTGCTTGTTTTTTAACTTCAAGGAGTTGAGCACCTTTCTGTTTATAGCTATTTCTATTTCTTCTTTTGCCCTTCCTTCTTCCTTTTTTTTTTTTTTTTCCTTCTTCCTTTCTTTGCTCTTTTCCTCTTTATTTCCCTCCCTCCCTCATCATCACCTTGTAGGTATCTTGTATGTTTCAAGGAGATTGTCTTCGAGTGCAATTTTTCTCTGTTAGTAATTTTTCTTGTGGCTACTTTTGATACGTTTTTTTGGAGAAGTTTTTAATTTTACATAGTTGAAATATTAATTTTTTTTTTAGTGTCTAGATATTAAATTATAGTTAGAAAACCGCTTCTACTCCATGGTTATAAAGAAATTGTCCTGCTTTCTTTTAAAACTTATATCTTAATTTTTCTTCTCTTTTAATCTTTGATGCATTTAGATTTATATTTAACATATACGGTATGTATCCAATTTGAATTTTTTTTCTGGGCAGCTACAAAATTTAGTTTTTTTTTTAAGTTGTGGTAAAATATACACAACATAAATACCTTGTTAAGTGTAAAGTCTAGTGGCATTAAGTATATTCACATTGTTGTGCAGCTATCACTACCATCCATCTTCAGAACTTACTCATCTTCCCAAACTGGAACTCTATACCCATAAAACAATAACAGCCCCTACCCTACCTGCATTACTGGCATGTCCTACTTTCTGTCTGTAAATTTGACTCTTCTAGGTACCTCATATAAGTGGAATCGTACAATATTTGATCTTTTGTGATTGGCTTATTTCACTATGCATGATCTCTAGGTTCTTCCATATTGTATCATGTGTCAGAATATTCTTTCTTTTTAAGGCTAATATTCTGTGGTGTGTATATACATTTTGTTTACCCTTTCACAGTGGACAGTTAAGTTGATTCCACCTTTTAGCTTATATGCATAATGTTGCTCTCAACATGGGTCTGCAGGCCCTTGCTTTTTCTTTTGGGTGTATACCCAGAAATGGCATTGCAGGATCACATGGTAATTCTCTGTTTAATTTTTTGAAGAATTGTCATATTGTTTTCTGTAGCACCTGTACCATTTATATTACTACCAGTACAAGGTTCCAGTGTCTGCACTTTGTCACTAACATTTGTCATTTTCTTTTTGTTTTCTGGTAATAGCCAATGTAATGGGTATGAAGTGGCATCTCATTTTGATTTACATGTCCTTCGTTATTAATGATGTTGAACATCTTTTCACGTGCTTATTGGTCTTTTGTACATTTTTTTTAAGAGAAATGTCTATTACGTGTTTTAGTTTTAATTGTATTGTTTGTTTTGTTGTTGAGTTCTTCACTCTCTCTCTCTATATATATGTATATATAGTGTATATATATCCAGAATATATGTGTACATATGTAGTGTATAATATCCAGAATATATATATCCATAGAAAATACATATATGTATATGTGTGTGTATGTACACACACACACACACACACACACACACATATATGTACATTCTGGATGATAAAGATCTTCCTCCACTTAACATTGAGCTTACGTCTGGATAAACCCATCATTAGTTGAAAATATCCTAAGTCACAAAGGTATTTAATACATCTAACGTACCAAACATCATAGCTTAGCCTAGCCTACTTTAAATGTGCTTGGAAAGTTTACATTAGCCTACATTTGGGCAAAATCATATAATAAAATGCCTGTAGTATGTAATATATTGACTGTAGTACTACAAGTAAAAAACAATGGTTGTATGGGTACAGAGTAATTGTAAGTGTATTGGTTGTTAGCCCTTGTGATCACATTGGCTTACTGGGAGCTGAGGCTCACTGCTGTTGCCCAGCATGACCAGAGGTATTATACAGCATATCGCTAGTCCAGGAAAAGATCAAAATTCAAAGTACTGTTTTACTGAATGCATTATCACTTTTGCACCATTGTAAAGTCAGAAAATTGTGAGTCGAATTGGGCACTATGTGTATATGATTTGCAGCTGTTTTCTCCCATTTCATGGGTACCTTTGTCCTGAACTGATAGTGCCCTTTGGTGCCAAAAAGTTGCTAATTTTGATGATGTCTGATTTATTTCCTTGTTGTTACCGGTGCTTTTAGCATCACATCCAATAAGTCATTGCTAAATCCAATGCCATGAAGCTTTTCCGCTGTGTTTTTCTCTAAGAGTTTTAGTATATGTGCTGCTGAAGAGAGCACTTCCTCTAAGAGTTTTGTAGTTTTAGCTCTTACATGTAGGTCTTTGATCCATTTTTTTAAATGTTTGCTTTTCAGAGAGAGAGAGAGAGAGGGAGAGAGAGAGAGAGAGGGGCAGAGAGAAAGGGAGACACTATCTGAAGCAGGCTCCAGGTTCTGAGCTGTCAGCACAGAGCCTGATGAGCCTCAAACCCATGAATGGAATCCTGAGATCATGACCTGTGCTGAAGTCAGAAACTCAGCATACCGAGCCACCCAGGTGTTCGTTTTTGATCCTTTTTAAGTTAAATTTTGCATATGGTATAAGATAAAGCTCTAACTTGATTCATTTACATGTAGATAGATATCCACTTTTCCCAGCACCATTTGTTGAAAAGACTATCCTCTCCCCAATTGAATGGTTATGGCACCCTTTTCAAAAAACATTTGACCTTTTTTGGGAGGTTTTATTTCTGAGTTCTGTTCTATTCCATTAGTCTATATAGTTTGTGTGTACCTCACCGCCTCATTGTTTTGGTTACTTTAGCTTTGTAGTAAAGCTTTGAAATCGGGAAGTGTTGAGATCTCCAACTTTGTTCTTTTTCAGGATTGTTGATGGTCCCTTGAGATTCCATGTGAATTTAGGATTTTTTTCTATTAATGCAAAAACAAAAAAAATTCTTGAGATTTTGATAAGGATTGCATGAATCTGTAGATTGATTTGAATAAATGCCTTGCAAATATAAAGATTTGTCCCAGGTCTGAATCTTACATTAAGTGATGTTCTCCAACTGGCAAATTTAAGAGAAAGCCAAGCTGTTTAATCCCATGTTTAAAACTTAAAGGGAGGAAATGTTAGCAAAGTGTCTACTAGCTGTCTGAAGGAAGAGTTTCTGCTTCAAGGCAACTTAGATTTTGGTGTGTGTGTGTGCGTGCGCACTTCTTTATAGATTTATTGTATAGTCTGGTTAAGTATTGTGTTCCTGAGTTGCTTAATTATATAAAACACTTTTTTGAACACCCAAAGGAACTTAATAGAAAATTGCAAGGGCTGTGGAAAAATAAAGTATACCGACAGAATCTATGAATTTAAAACAAAAATTCATTTTGGAAGAGTGAAGCTAAAAATGTTTCACTGTGATCTTTGGTTAGTATTTTAATAATAAAAAAGAACATTGTTGTAACAAGGAGAGGAACATGTATGCATGGTTTGAGAAAGTCTTAATATGAAAAAGTTTGATTTGAAATCTATTTGCTTTATTACACAAAATTTGAATTTTGCATGTGTCAATGAAAGCAAAGAACTTTTAGTTTAAATACAGTGAACACATCCTTAAATTATAATTTAAAGAGTTCGAGTTAACAAATGCCATTAATTGTGAGAAAGGAGTTTCTTTTAGAGAAAAAGTAAGAAAAACTTTTCTGTCATTTACTTGTACAGTTTCTTCTCTGTGGTGACTATCAAGAATTTTGAGAGGTCATCATAAAAATGTCTTAATCAAATCAGCCATTTCAAGTATAAAAGCTGATAAATTAAGTTAGGTTAATCGAGGCTACTTTATATTTGAAAAGCTTTAATTTGAAACATAAATTTAGTACTTAATATCTGTACTAATAATTTATATTCTTTTCGTTATATTTATGTTGAGAAAGTTTAAATGAATGTTAAAAACAAATCTCTTATAGCTATACCCAAATGCCCTCCAATTCATTGCAGTATACTCTTCAAATATTAGCATATTTTGTGTGCATTGATATGTACTGTTGTAAGTCATCCTTTAAGACTCAGCTGACCAGTTCTTTCAGATCTTCCTAGACTCTTTCCCTCTCCTCTCTCCTGCTTTCCCTATTTAAATGCTTCTCTGCTCATATAAGAACATTAAAATGTCTTTTTGGGCGGATCTGGGTGGCTCAGTCAGTTAAACATCCGGCTCTTGATTTCGGCTCAGGTCATGATCTCTAGTTTGTGAGTTTGAGCCCAGTGTTGTGGGGTCTGCTTGGCATTCATTCATATATATTCTCTCTCTCTCTCTGTCTCTCCCCCCCACCCCTTCCTCTCTCTCTGCTCCTCCCTTGCTTGTGTAAAATAAATAAAAGTAAATAAATAAACTTAAATAAATGGACTTTTGTGGATTTTCTGAGCAGTTTCAAAGCTGTTTTAAAAAACAACTTTTAAAGTTTGCTAATAGTATGGGAGAGTCATATTGTTTGTTATCTAGCACTTTGCTCTCTCTCCAGTAGAGAAAATGTGACTTCAACCTAACTCAGTAACTCTTTTCTAGAGTTTAGGATAAGACTTTTTCAGTTTTTTTAGATTGTATTCTGTGCCACAAACATTTTTCTTTAAGCTACAAGCCAAATTAATTTTTAGAGGTAAGCACATTTTAAGGTTAAAAGTAAACTAGGAGATTTCCCTTTATATTTCTTAAAAATTGGTGAAAATTGAGATATTTTTTGATGCCATTTTAGTATTTGAGATACTTGAGATATTTGAGTACCTTTGATATACTGTTTAACTTTAAATCCAGAGCAGTAGAGCATTGGTAGATGTATTTGGCTATTCTACAAAAACTTAGAAAATTATTTGGCTGTGGTGTTATAAGTATAGTAGAAATGATTAAATGTTATGGTGTATCCATATAGCTAATATGCTAGGTAGTTATTTTTGTGTTTGGGGGAGAGCACATTTGTTTTGATTATGTATTGACTGTTTTGTATTAGTCTGGTAAAGACTGGTTGATTAGATTCTTCTTTTGGTGTTTTCTCTGAAACTAATTTATTGCTGAATATGTTCAACTTAGGCTGTTGGATTTTGACCAGGGATGGAGTATTGATTAATCTGGTGAACTTGACAAATGGAAGTTTTCTTAAGGGAGTTTTTACTGTAATGGTTTCTACTTCAAATATCTTACTACTTTATTTGGGAGTTGGTATTTACACACAGGAAAATAACAGTTTGGCTTGTGTAACGAGTGATTGTTGAGATTGAATTTATTGAGGGAAAGGATGACTGATAATTAAAATGATCAGGAAAACTTCATGGAGGAGTCCTAAGTTGTGAGAGCTTTCTGAGAGGGTGCCATGTAAACACGGATAATGTGATGGGGAAATAGCAAGTCATTGTGGAGGAAAATGAGTAACAAGTGCAGTGTGCTTTGAGCTGGGTTCATGGAAGCAAATGATGGGAGACACTTAAAATGTTTAATTGGGACTTATTGTGAAGTTCCTTAATATTCAGCTGAAGGAATCAGAATCATACATCTTTTTTTTTTTTTTATCTGAAAGGGACTTTAGGAATACTTAATAATCATTTTACAGAAACAAGAAGAAGTTTGTACTTAATATTGTAAGCAGTAGAGCCTCATTTGAAGATATGTGAGTTAGGCAGTGATTTTTAGGGAGATGATTATTCTTTGTAGGGGTAATAGAATTGGAAGTAAGACATTCTGTTCTATTAGGGTATTATTTATAATGACTTAAATTGCTTTGGTGACTAATGGTAAAAAAAAAGGTAGAGGGATTAGATCTCACACTAAGTATTGTATAGTAAACTTCTAGGATGTTGTGGCTCAGACAGTTTTAGACTGTCATGTTTTGTAAGTCTTTATTGTAATAAAACATAAGTCAGCTCCATTTGTCCACTGTGGGGACAAAGTATACTGTTTGAAGGTTAGAAAAGTTTTTGTTTCGAGGCAGTGATACTTAATTTGCTGTTTGCAGGATGGGTTAGAGTTTAGCAGTTGCATTCAGCATTGAAAAGAGAGCATCTCCTGTAGTTGGAAGTGTTAACAGTGGCTCCGTGGCATGAAATGAGTTGTTCTGTCCAGAAAACGTTAGCAGTTTTATGGCTAGGGAGCCTGGTATAGTATGTCAGCGCTGTTGGGAAAGGTGGTCAGGAGCCAAATATTAGAGCTCTTTTGTATGCCTTGCAAAGAAGTTTTGTTTACTTTTTAAACATGGACAGTGGGGAATCTTGGAAGAGGTTTTAGTCAGAGCATTATCACATTTGGAAGAGTTTATGTTTTCTCCTTACTTTTAACGAGTTAGCCTATTTGGCACTCTTAGTTCTTGAACTAAGTTTTGAACCATGTTCTCCCCAAAGAGAGCTTTTTTCCTTCTTCTTATATTAGGAAAGAAAAAAAAAAAAGTTCTGCAGATATTATTAGAAGCCAGGAATCTCACAGCAATTTATCTGCCTACTATTTAGCAGTGAGTTTGAATATGAGTAGTATAAAATGTTGTTACTTTGTCTTTAAAGCCTGCTCATAGTTAATAGGTTTTCATATTTAGCCAGGTATCTCCTATGTAGCCCATAACGCGCAGCTTATCAAAGCTCAGCTTTTAGTTCCTAATCATCATTGTTGTCGTTATTTTGTTATTGTAAGAATATAGGCTGAATCCACTGTGGCAAGGCATTTAAAAATTAGTTATTTTGAATAGTAATGTATTCAAATGGTATGAAAAAATAGGCAATAAAAAATCTCCTCCTCAATTCTGCCCATCACCTACCCAATTCCGTTTTCTGGAGACAACCACAATTATTGATTTCTTTATATTCTTCCAGAGATACTCTGTGTGTCTATACAATCAAGTACATTTTATGTGTTCTTACTCCTCTCCCTTACTTTATACAAATACTGTATAGTGTATGTGAAACATTGTTCTGTACCTTGCTTTTTGTTCATTTAACAGTACATTTTGGAGGTTGTTCCATATCAGTCCATAAAGAGCCTCTTCGATCTCTTTTTTAATAGCTGCATAATATAACATAGGATGAAGTTAGCATATTTAACTAGTTTCTCATTTCATGTTTATTTAGGTTATTTTCAGACTCTTGCTGTTATAAGCAAGATTGTGGCAAATGGCCTTGATACATGTTATTTCACATGTGTAGGATATTCCTGTAGGATCAGTTTCTAGAAGTGGAATTTCTTGTTAAAAGTTGTGGGTATTTATAATTTTGGTATAATTTTGGAAAATAGGGATATTTACATGCATTGAAGCTATGGGATTTTGTAAATTTACCCACAATGGAATCTCACTTCATAACCAATGGAGATCTGAGAAATAAATTCATAATTGCTATGATACTAGTGAAATCCTTAAAATTTTATTTTTTATTTTGCAGGTATACAAAACTAGGATATGCTGGAAACACAGAACCACAGTTTATCATCCCTTCCTGTAAGTATTCTTTTAAGCCACAAGCTGATTTAAAGATCTTTTTCTTAATCGTTAAAGTAAAAGATAATTATTTCTGGCACTGTGTAAGATTTTAGTCCTTTAAAAACAGTTTGCTAAGTGTGACCTCATTTGCACACCTCTCACCATTCATTTTAGCTGTTTAGTTCTTCATTTGCCAGATCTACCAAATGTCTCTTTTTAAAGACAAAAATGAATGAACTGAAAAATCACACAATTTTCTGCTTTGAGGATATTTCTGTTAACAGTTTCTGGGTGTAACTGTTCAGTAGTGGATCCTCTGTTGCACACCTATGAAGACTATTCTTTGGTGTGTGGACGTGATTGTTGTTTGCCAGACTTGTGTTTATTGACGTCCCTGCTGAAAGCCCATGTTTCAAAATAAGGATGGCATCTCATTTTTAGAAATGTTGACTTGAGCTGTTTTCTAATATTTTATAGCCATACTTACATTGTTTTTGTTCTATCCTCTGTTAACTTCACTTTAGCCTGACCATCAACTTTCAGTAGTTTGTCTTTCAGTATTTATTTATTTATTTATTAAAAAAAATTTTTTTTAATGTTTATTTTTGACAGAGAGAGGGAGAGAGAGAGAGAGAGAGAGAGACAGGGCATGAGTGGGGGAGGGGCAGAGAGAGGGAGACACAGAATCAAAAGCAGGCTCCAGGCTCCGACCCGTCAGCACAGAGCCCGACGTGGGGCTCAATCCACGTGGGATCTCGACCCCGAGATCATGACCTGAGCCAAAGTCGGACGCTCAACTAACTGAGCCACCTAGGCACCCCAACTTTCAGTAGTTTTTTAAAAAATACTCTTCACACTTGGTTTGTTAACACTCTTACTTGTTAGCATTGGATTATGCATCTGGTTTTGAATGGACATGCTTTTGTACTTTTGACTTTCAAACATATAAAGTACCCTGATCTACTTGTCCTACTGCCAAATCAAAACTTTAACAATATCAGGTGAAAAATCTTTTGAGCCATTGCTTGGTGGTGCTAACTCCTGGAGTGTCACTCGTCTTGCAAAGTAGTATTTGTGTGACTGTTTGAATATTTTTGTGTAGTATATTCTTACTTATGAAAATAAGGAATTGGGAAAATAAACATGCAGGAGACTAATGAAACAGCTTAGGTTTCAGATCAGTGAAGTTGAGAACATGGTAGAAATTGCCAAAAATGCAGATCTTTAGTCTCTAGTCGGCACTCATTGGTCATGAATAGGTCAGTGGTTTTGTAATTAATATGGCAAGAACAAAATTCAATGTGAAATATGAGAAGTACATTGTTAAAATTGTAGTTAAGAGGGGAGCTTTTATATTTATATGTATACATATGTACACATACATTCATATAAATACATATATGTATCTTATTTTTTAGCTCTCCACTGACAAACCTGTTTGACTTTGTACTTGTGATACACTTTTGGTATACTTAGCTATGAATTGATTATGTAAGAACTTAGGCTTACTACCAAGAGGTACAAACTTCCAGTTATAAAATAAGTAGGTCATGGAGATGAAAACTACAGCATAGGGAATATAGTCCATAATATTCTAAATAGCATTGTATGGTCACAGATGGTCACCACTTAGCCTGGTGAGCACTAAGTAAGGTGTAGAGTTGTTGAATGAGTATGTTACATGCCTGAAACTAGTAAACATTTTATGTTAATTATACTTCAATTAAAAGGGGAAAAAAAGAATTTAGGCTACTACCTAAATCTAATTTTTTAATACATACAATGGATTTTAGGTGACACTGATGAAATCACTCATTCATGTGACTATAGTGATCTTAGTTTGGTGGTACTATTGTCTTTTCCTTATGTTTTATTCATGCATGTTTGTTGTCTACACTGAAGGACAAGTTTGCTTTTTTTTACTCTTTCCTCGCATTTATGTATCAATATACTGATTGTTGTTTATTTCAAGAATTTGGTAACAAATATTGGCTTTATTGCCCGCTAATATGGATAATACTTTTGTGGTCTAGTACCTGACTTAGTTATATTTGAGTTTAGTGTTAGACCCTTTCGTATTTTTATATCAGTGTCCTAAGGCTGCCATAACAAAGTTCCAAAAACTGGGTGGCTTAAAACATCAGAAATTTATAGTTTTGGAGGCTAGAATTCCAAAATCAGGTTGTCAGTAGGGCCATGATCTTGCTGACAGCTCTAGGAGAAGAACCCTCTTAGCTGCTGCTTCTAGCTTCTGACGTTTGCTGACAGTGCTTGTACATGCATCACTCCAGTCACATGGCTGTCTTCTCCCGATGTGTCTTCACATTGTCTTCGCTCTGGCTGTGTCCAAATTTCCTTTTTTATAAGGACACCCGCCAGTCATGTTGGATTAGGGCCCACCCCAATAATCTCTTTTCAACTCAAAAGACCCTCTTTCTAAATAAGGTCACATTCTGAGGTACTGGGGATTAAGACTTCAACATACTTTGGGGAAGATACTCAACCCATAAAATGCTGATTTTGTTATTTCATAATTTATAATCTTTTATAAGGTATTGTGATTAAGCATTTATTTCATGAGATTACTGATTTTCTTTTCCTTTTTTTTTTTTTTTTTTTCTATAAATCTTAAGTGGACGTGTTGTCTTTGTTGGAGACCCATCTTTGGAACCTTAGGATCCCATCACCATTGTACCCATTCTCTATTTTGTCTCTTTGCCAAAATATGCAATTTTAGTTTTCGTTGTCTTTCTTACGAGAAGTTGTAGCGTGTTAAAAATCCATTTCTGTACTGAAAGAAGATTTTTGATTTTGGAGTTTTTTACATCCAGTTTTAATGCTGCAAGTCCAGTTTTTATAATCAGATACAGCCAGTTGCCACTGATGAGCATGGATATTTGATTTGGAAAGCCTGTAGATTTGGTTCATAGTTATTTGCATATATCTTTGTTTTTCAGGAAACTTGTAGTGAGCCATCTGGATGTCTATGGACATTATAAATAAATTACTAGAGAAGCTTTCTAACATTTTGAAGGAGTAGACTGGATTTAGAATATCTTTCCTTCAGTATTTTCTACCCATCTTATTAAGAATATAATTGTTATTAAATGAAAGTATAACAGTTGAATGCTAGATCATTTTAAGTACATGCAGATAATTATTTTGAATGAATGCTTAACTTGAAGGATTCAGAAATTTATATGTTAATTAAGAAATATATAGGTTTTAGGTCAAGAACCGTGGCTGGGTTTCTGGAATTATTTAAGGGGAATGTTGTGGATTTTACTTAAATGATTTGAAATTTCCCTTTGTGGGATTAAAGTTTAACAGAACCCTGTGCCAGTGTTATATTTATATTTTTTTTATTTTTTATTTTTGAGAGAGCGCAAGCCAGGGAGGGGCAGAGAGAGAGAGGGACAGAGGATCTGAAGCGGGCTCTGCACTGACAGCAGCTAGCCTCATGTGGGACTTGAACTCACGAACTGTGAGATCACGACCTGAGCCGAAGTTGGACTCTGAACCAACTGAGCCACCCAGATGCCCCCAGTGTTATATTTAAATTGCCAGTCCATAATAGTGCAAATAGGAAGAAAGCTTTTGAAAAAAAATTCCCCTTTTGTTTTCCTGTTTTCATTTGTTAGTGTTTTTCATTTTTTTTCTTTCTGATTATCCATTAAGCATATGTTGACTTGGTGGGATTATAATCTTGCTCAAATCAGAATAGATTCTACATAGTTTTAAAAAATATAACTGAAACATTCCCACAACAGTACTTCTACTTGTGGCTTTTACACTTGAGGCCTTGTCTCTGGATGGAAGTTGAGATTTCATTGTGTTAAATTAATTTTGTCATTGATTTCTTAAATGACCTTTGTACTCTGCTTTGACAATTTAAGTATGTTAGGTCATGTTGTGTTTAATAATACTTTATAATGGAAGAAATATAAGTTAATATGTCTCATTTGAGAAAAGCAAATTTTCACATGTATAAATAACTTTTATTTTTAAGGTATTGCTATTAAGGAGTCAGCAAAAGTGGGTGATCAAGCTCAGAGGAGGGTGATGAAAGGTGTTGATGACCTAGACTTCTTTATTGGTGATGAAGCAATAGAAAAACCTACATATGCAACAAAGGTATATTTTTATGATTTCTATAAATAAATAATACATTTTTTAAAAATGAGTTTGCTCAGTGATTGTGCCATCTAGAATTTTACTCAATTATAGGCCTAATACCCTCAACCACTTTAGTGTAGAAATTTCTTCTTCCTTGAGGCTCCTCCCAACCTTGCTTTGTTCTTTCCTCCTGAGAGGAAAATTTTTACCCATTCAAATGAGCAATATTTACTTTTCCGTGCCACTAGACCTCAGAGCCATCAATGTGAGTGGCTTTCTCTTACTTCCAAAGTGCTGCATCTAGAGACATGTCTTTCCCATCTTCAGACTCACACTATTTCTCTCTTGAAGCTTATGTCACCTGGAAATGCCTCTCTCTTTTCCTCTTGTTCTTTTTCCTTTTCTCGTTCCTGACCCTTCTTTCTTTCCCTTTTAATTGAGGTATAATTTCTATATAGTAAAATAGGTAAGTTTTCATTTTGTAGTCTAAAAATATTTGTTATCATAATCCTAAAAGTTCAGTGTATAGAGCAAATAAATCTAGTGACCCACCTGCTTTCCTTGTACTTACTCCACACTGTTACCACCCCTGCCCACACTGAAAGGCAAACACCATTGTGACCTTAATTTTCTTATTTTTAGATGCTGACTTTGCCTTATTTGCACATTTTTTTGCACATTTCTTCTGTACCTTTTATTCCCTTCTGATAATTTATTCACTAATGAACAATGAACAACTACTGTGTGTAAAAAAAAAACCCTAAGTGCTAAGAGTACAATGGTAAATAAGAAAAATGGCTTCCCTGTCTTCAAGGCTAGTATAATGTGGTGGAATGGAAGACATTGAAGAAATAATTACAAGTGTTATGAAGGTTAGAAAAAGGAAAATACAGGATGCTTTGGGAATATACATCGGGAGTAGCTTACCTGGTTTGTGGATTTTGGAAAGTCTTTGAAGAATATATCTTTTCAGCTGAGGCTTGAAGAATAAAACGAGTTAGATGAATGAATTGTGTAGCAAGATTGTTTTAGGCAGAGACTATAATATTCAGGAAGGCTTGGAAGTATGAGGGAGCTTGGAATTGAACAACCAGTGTGCCTGAAGCATAGAGAATAAGGTGGAAAGAAGTGAGGAGGCTGGTTATGGTTGGAAGTATTGTTAGGCCAGACACGTTAAAGGATTTAAACTCTGTCCCATGGACAACATTAATGGGTTTCAGTAGAGGAATAATGTTAGTGACTAAAAGTACAAATATTGAAGTCTCTATGCTTACGCTGGAAATCTATGCTACTTTCTTGGTTTGTGGTATCATTCAGTAACTTAAGCTTTCTGAGTTTCAGTTTCTTGATTTATAAAATGGGAATATTTTTGGTACTTCAGGATTGTTGGAAGGTTTGATGAGATAATGCATATAAAGCAGTTGTTAACAGGGTGGTGCTTTGTTCCTAATGAATGAGCACTATGTGTTAGCTGTTTTTATTATTTGGGAACACAGCATGATTCTGGGAAGGCCATACTGTAGATGAGACAAGGAATATTAGTGATTGGATTACATTTGATGGCAGTGGGGATAGACAGAAACAGATTATGTGTGTGTGTCTCTCACACACATACTTAACTTCTGTTATGGAAAACTTCATATGTATAAAAGGAATAGAAAGGAATATAATGAACCCCCACATACCAGCTACACAAGTTTGGCAGTTATCAACCCATCACCAACCTTGTTTGATCTGTATCTTCCCCCTCCCTCCGATTATTTTAAGGTAAATCTCACATATTGTTTCACCTACAAATACTTCTCTCTTACAGACTTTTAAAAATATAAATATCACACCTAAATACAGTGTGCACTTTGTTAATATCTGAAATCTAATAAGTACATTTCCCTGATTATTTCTTATCTTGGTTAATCTGTTTGAATCAAGTTTTAAACAAGGTCTACTCCTTTGATTTGGTTGACAGGTTGCTTAGGTCTGGGGTTCTTTTCTGTGTGTGTGTGTGAGAGAGAGAGAGAGAGAGAGAGAGCGAGAGAGAGAGAGAGAGAGAGAGAGAGCGAGAGAGAGAGAGAGAGAAAGTGAGTTCTTCTTTCCTTTATGGAAAAATTTTGGTTATTTGTCTTGTTAAATGTCCCACTTTGTGGATTCTGATGATTACATTCTTCTGTCACTTAACATGATCCTCTGTTTTCTATGTTTACTTCTTTGTTGTAAAGTATTAAATATAGAAGTCTGATTAGATGTGTGTAAGTTATGTGGTTGTGTGTGTGTGTGTGTGTGTTTGGTTTTTTGTTTTGTTTTTTTGCCAAGAATAAAAACGTGGATACCTAAGGAGTAGTAGGGAATGATTAACAAGATATTGGTGGTAAACAGTACTTGAGGATAGTTCCCAGCTCCTGGATAGTCTTCGTGCCCTTTATTTCTTGAGATTGAGACTATTTGAGGAGAAACACTTTGGACTGGGGTGGTTTAGGGAGGAGAGGGTAAGTTTAGTTTTGCATGTGTTGTGTTTGAGGTGCCTGAGAAACATCTTATACATTGTTAGGCAGTCAGGTACTTGGCTTTTGGAGCTCAAAAACATGATAGCTAGAGACAGATGTTTGGAAAGTATCTACTTTAGAAAGGATGAGATTACTTAGGGGAGTGTACTTGGGAAGAGGCCCAGGATGTACCGTTTAGATTTGTATAGAAGAGGGAAAGCCTACAAAGGAGACCGAGAAGCTGTGGTTCGAGAGACTGGGCTAGATAGGAAGGAATATAAACAGTGTGGAATGCTGCCAAGGTATCAAATAAGCTAGAGCCCATATATTATTTACTGTCGTTAGCTACAGGGATGTCATTTGTAACTTTAAGAATAGTTTTAGAAGAGTGAGAACCCAGTGAGGCTGGGTTCAGGTAGGTTGGATTGTGAATATTAGGCCAGGAAAAAATGACAGTAATAATTCGTTGGGGTTTGTCTGTGATTGGGAGCCAGAGATAGATGAATAGACAAGTTGTGGGACTAAGAAGAGATGTTTAAATGCTAATGTGAAAGAGCCATTAGAAAAAGGTGTAAGTAACAGGAAAGATGTAGTCTAATCCAGGTGACTAAGAAAGATAGGGATGGCATCCAGAGCACAGATGATGTAATTGATATGGGTGGGTTTTTTTTGGGGGGGGGGGGAGTCTCTTCACTTACAAAAAAGTGAAAGAGAAACAAGGGTCAGTATGGAATCAGTTTTATAGATTTGGTGAAAGGAGGTTGGATTCCTGACTTGGCTTCTGCCTTCTCTGTGAATGAAGTACATGGTGACATCATCTCTGCTGCCCAGGGAGTTGGGGAAGAATACATGAGTGATAGATAGGGAGAACATTTAAAATTATCATTGTGAAGAGTGAAGATGAACAGAGTAGGGAAACAAAGGCTTGCCAGGCAAAGTTAGGTATAGAATTGAGAATGTAATTATGAATACTTAGTTTTATCCACCTAGTTATGTATGTGTCTTCAGTATAGTCAGCATTCTGGGTATAGGCACATTTAGCAAAGAGTTATGCTAGGTTAGGTTTTGATAGATGGAATGACAAAAGGAAATATGAGTAGTCAAAGTGATGGGGCATAAAATCTAAACCGTGTGTGTGTGTGTGTGTGTGTGTGTATTTGGGGAGGTTTGATAACTAGGGAATAATTACCAGAGCCAGTGAACTACAAGTCTTATTGTGATGAGCAATATAGTGGGGCTACTGGAGTATTCCAGAAGAGGTTATGATCAGAGAGGGATATACTTGGATTCCAGGAATTTAGAGATGATAGTGATACCAAGATCTAAACTGCAGCCAGAATGGAAAATAAATCTTTGAAGGTGATGAAGTCAGTGAGCTAAGAGGCCAGAGTTTCTCTGCACTGATTTTGTTCTCTTAAACACATTTTCAACACATTATCTTAAACACATTTTCAAATGCTACAAACAAACCAAAACAATAAAACTTCTCTCAGTCTTTATTCCTACTCCTTTTCCTCAGCCTTTTAGAGCTATCATTTTCCTCATTTTCCTCTTTCCTTTTAAAACCAAACTTCTTATTTAGTCTCATTATTTGAATGCAGATTATTTTTAAACTGTTAATCCATTAGTATATAATAATCTTTATTCTTCTTAGTTTGTCTGTCAACAGGATAGCTCTGATAATTCTCTTCCTAATATAGACTTTTCTATTTTATTCTTACTTCCCCCGCCTTTGCCTCTAATCAGATGTGTTATTTCCCATGTGCTTTCCCTGATTCTTATCTATCTATCTGTCTATCTATCTATCTATTTAAAAATATTTGTTTTTGAGAGAGGGACAGAGTATGAGCGGGGGAGGGGCAGAGAAAGAGGGAGACACAGAATCCGAAGCAGATTCTAGGCTCTGAGCTGTCAGCACAGAGTCTCCGACATGTGGGGCCCCAACCCATGGACTGCAAGACCATGACCTGAGCTGAAGTTGGAAGCTTATCTGACTGAGCCACCCAAGCTCCCCTCTTATCTAGGTGATCTCATGCACTTCATTCCCTACGACTACAGCCCAGATCTCTCCTTCAATTCCTTGACCGTTACATTTCCAACTACCTGGCTCTCAAGTTTAATATATCCAAAACAAAATTCATTACATATATATTCTACCCTTGCTTATTCCAAGACAATACAGAACACAATTTTTGTATCTTGATTAATAGACCCTCTCCAATCTGACTTCAGAACGGAAACTTGTTGATACATTTGAGTTTGTTCTCATTCTTATTGACAGAAATCTTCAGTATGGCCTAACATCATCCATACCACAATTGGGGCTCTTATTCTTTCTTGCTTGATTCTTTTAAGATGAATTTCAGCTTTCCCAATGCTGCACTAATGATGTTTCTGAAAATCAAAGCTGTTCTTGTCATTGCGCTGCTTAAAAATTGCCACTGATGAGCTATTTCTTATAGAATAAAACACAAATACATGGTAAGTAAATGCAGTTTTTGAGAATCTGGTATCCTTCATCTAGAACTGATTTATCTCTTTATACTTCCTCTCCCCAAGCCTTTTGATAACTGCAGTGTTTGTATATTATGTAGTGTTTGTATATATTTTTTCTATTCTGTCTACATGTTTTCCCTCTGCCCCCCAAAAAACAGTATTGACAAGGTTGCTCCTTTAAGACCCAGCTTAGATTATGACTTCAGTCATAAAGGAATAGGAGGAGCCTTTCTGTTTTCCTTCAGAAGCCAAGTTGGTCATCTTGTCCTAGATACTTTATTTCTTTAAGATCTTACAGTGTATTATTTGTATCTGTTTCTTGCATTAGGCTGAACTTGTGGGCAGGATGGTCATGTCCTTAGCATTTTTGCCAGTGGTTCACATTAGGTGCACAATAATACTTGACTAATAAATGAATAAGCTCTTAGAACATTGAAATATGTAAACTTCCAGTAATGTTATAAGATGAATGGTGTAGTACATTCATTTCCCTTCCCTAAAGCAAACTGAAGAGTATTTCTTTTATTTCAAATATTAATTTAAATTCTAGTAGAAGTCATTTTATAAGTATAATGACTAAAAAAGTATCTAAAGTGCTGGAGTGAGATGTGAACATTAGGGATTAATAGATAAGAGGTTTAATGATTAAGTAAATAACTATGGGATGTTTACTTGTTCATTCAATAGTTCAGCCTTAGGTATTGAGTGCGTACTGTGTACATGGAACTATTTATTTTTTTGTTTGTTTCCTTTCTGTTATGTGTATTTTTAAAGTTTTTTGCCTAAAATTTTAATTTGCTTAAGAAATTCCTTATATATTTATAACACTAATCTTTTGTTATATATGTTGTGGAAGTATTATTGCAGAGGTTCACAAACTTTCTTGGTGCTCTCAGTGTCTCAGTAAGATTTTTTACTGTGCCACCCACCACCTAGACAAAAAGAAATACCCAGCAGTTGTGTTTATTAAGTAGCTAGTGATAAGCAGCTAGTAGCCATTTGAAAAAAATAAGACACTATTCAAAAGGAAAATATTTTTATTTAATTGTCAGATAATCACAGTTAACTGTTACGATGCATGTGCTTGTTAGGCACGTCACAACTTTTCATTGCCACCCTCATTTCTTATTTGGGGGGAGGTACTTGGTTTTTATAATAGCAACTGCTGGCAACCCAGCTTCTCAAAGAAGTGATGTTACTGAAAGGAGTATAGAATGATCTAATGTTGAAACTGAACTACCTTGAACTAGTAGATATGCAGTGTCAAACTGATTTTGAGTATCACTGTATTTCCCTGAAAAATTTTAAATATGTTGTGGTGTCTTTGTGAATTTGCAGCAGTACCCTCGGACTCTGTTTTAAAGCATGGTTCTGTACAAATATCTATAACTTTTTAAATAAAATTTAACATGCTTCATTTATGATTATGCTGGCTTTATACATACCAGCTGTGTTATATATATTAGGCACAAAACAAATATTTGTGAAAGAGCTAACAAATTATAAATTAAGGAAACTTTAATCAACTATACTATTCATAGACTTTAGTTTTAATGGGTTATTTTCCCATTATTACAAGATTTTCAGAAATCGAGAAAGACCAGTACGGTGAACTTTTATCTAGATGTAAGAGTTTTTAGCATTTGACATATTTGCGTTATTTATTTTAATTGAACCATCTAAAAATAGGTTGTAGCAATAATTTCATTGATCTCTAAATAGTTAAGTTTGTGTCTCCTAAGCATGATCTACATACACTCATTAAATCACACCTAAAAATTTCTGTCCTGATTTAATATTACCTTTTTTGGGTAGTTATATTTACTTTTGATATTAATACGATTTCATTTGTTTTGTGTTTCGTTTTAATAGTGGCCAATTCGCCATGGTATAGTTGAAGATTGGGACTTGATGGAAAGGTTTATGGAACAGGTGATCTTTAAATATTTAAGGGCAGAACCAGAAGACCATTATTTTCTTTTGGTAAGTACAAATTATAATTTCATCAGGGATATTTTTGAAAAATGCTGAGAATGTTTTCATCACATCTGTACTCAGTAGGGCATAGTTTCTTATTACATTGCCATATACCTAAGAGACTTTGTTATAAAGTTGTATTGTCTTTAAGATTATCTAATTCTGAGTTCCACTAGAGTTGTAATATGTTGAGACACCAAGGGTTAGGTGCTTTACAAAGTTTTCATAATTAATATTTAATTCTTACAGTAGGAACTGTAAGTAAGGTTCAAAACAAATTAGAAATAAGGCACTTTGCTTTTGTTCTTTTCTTTTTAGAGTGTTTGTGCGTGTGCAAGCAGGGGAAGAGGGTTGGGGGCGGGGGAGAGAATCTTGAGAATCTTAAGCAGGTTCGACATGGGGGCTCCAGTCCATGACCTGAGCCGAGGTAAAGAGTCAGACGCTTAACCACTGAGCCACCCAGGCACCTCACTTTGTGTTTTTAAGTAACTAGTCTGATTATTATTTATTAATAATTCTTGACAACAGAAATACAATATAATTTACTTTTAAACTTTTTTCTTATTTTTATCAGTGCAACACATGTTTTTAGCTTAAAAAATCAAGTGGTATAAGATTTAAAATAAAAAGATAGTATTCTCCTTCCTCACCTTTCCCAGTCTTTGATTCATGTTCTCTTGAGACAAACACTTTAAATTTTTAAGAGTTTTTTTGTGTGTGTGCTAGTTATCACATAAATTTAAACATGTTTTCTATTTCTTGTTTATTTGAATATTAGACACTACCTACTAACTACCTAGTAGGAAAGATGAGGCTTTTATTCTTTTCCTCTTATCCCCCTTCTGTTAACACAAAGTCCCTATCTTTTCCTCCCTGCAGTGTGGTTATATCATAATTTTTGGTAAATCAGTATTCTGTATTTTACTATGGTAGTTTGTGAATATTGTTTATGGCTAGACCATAAACAAAGTTGAAAGAGCTTTACAATAAATATCCACATGTACACAACCTAGACTCAAATATTAATTTTTTTATAATTGCTTTATGATAGCTATTAGGTTATCCATCATTCCATCTTATTATTTATTTATTTATTAAAGTTTATTTATTTTGAGAGAGAGTGAGCATGTGTGTGGATGCAGAGAGAAAGGAAGAGAGAGGAAATTCCAAGAAGGCTCCGCACCATCAGCACAGAGCCCAGTGTGGGGATCCAACCCATGAACTGTGAGATCATGACCTGAGCCGAAATCAAGAGTTGGATGCTTAACTGACTGAACCACTCAAGCGCCCCAATCTTATATTTGTAATTACTTCACAATGAGTTGTAGATGGGGTAATTTCACCCCTAAGTACATTAGCATGCATATCATCAAATACAGTTCATTATTTGTTTACAGTTCTTTTATATAACATTCACATGCTATCAAATGCACAAATCTTAATTCTACCATTCAGTGTATATTGACCAGGCATTGGCAGACTTTCTCTGAAGAACCAGATAGCAAACATTTTTGGCTTTGAGTGCTATGTGGTCTCTTGCAGCTACTCAGCTCTGCTGTTGTAGCAGGAAAGCAGTGTCAGAAAATACTTATATGAATGGGTATGGCTGTGTTCCAGTAAAATTGAATTTACAGAAACAAGTGGTGGGATGGATTTGTTTTACAGGATACATGATGTAGTTTACCCATTGTCTGGTTTTGACAGATGCATACATCTGTGTAACCTAAACCCTTACCAAGATATGGAACATTACTATCAGCCTGGAAAGTTTTCTGATGCCCTTTCCTGATTATTTCCTGCCCCTCTTCCCTAGAGGCAACCACTGTTCTGATTTTTTCCAGCGCAGATTGGTTTCGCTTATATTTGAGTTTTGTATAAATGGAATTGTACAAGATGTGCTCTTTGGTTAAGACTTAATTCAGCATAATCATTTTTTTTAAGCTAATTGATTATTTTTTTTTTTACATTTTATTTATTTTTGATAGAGACAGAGCACAAGTCGGGGAGGGGCAGGCAGAGAGGGAGACACAGGATACGAAGGAGGCTCCAGGCTCCAAGCCATCAGCACAGAGCCTGATGTGGAGCTCTAACTCACAAACCGCCAGATCATGACCTGATCCGAAGTTGGACATTTAACTGACTTAGCCACCCAGGCGCCCCCAGCATAATCTTTGAGATTTATCCACATTGTTGTAAATACCAGTAGTTTGTTGCTGGATCATATTCTATTGTATGAATGTGCCTCACTATCCATTTTCTTATTGATGATTACCTGGGCTGTTTCCAATTTTTGATTATTATGCATATTTTGGTTATTGCGAACTTTCTTTTTAAGTGTGTATTTTGAGAAAGAGAGTGAGCGTGTGTGAAAGAGCAGGGGAGGAGCAGAGAGAGAGGGAGAGAGAGAATCCCAAGCAGGATCTGTGCTCAGCAGAGCTGGACATGAGTTTATGACCTGAGCTGAAATCAAAAGTCAGAAGCTCAACCTACTGAACCACCCAACTGTCGCTGCGAACATTCTTATACAAGTCTTTTTGTGGACATGTTTTCATTTGTCTTGTGCAAATACCTAGATATGGAATTGCTGTGTCATGGGGGTACATGCATGATTGGTTTTATAGGAAACTTTCAGAACTTTTTCCAAGGGGTTCTACCTTTTTGCACACCCACCAGCAATGTGTTAGCAATCTGGTTGTTCTACATTCTATCCAACATTTGGTGTCAGTCTTTTTAATTTTAGCCATTCTGGTGGGTGTGTAAGAGTTCTCATTTTGGTTTTAATTTGCATTTTCTGATGACTATAATGATGTTGAGTACTTTTTCATGTGCTTATTAGCTATTTGTATATTTTCCTTGGGAGATCTTCTGATTATATCTTATTTTATATAGAACTTCTGTTTTTCTTGGAGTTTATAATTTAACTGCCTTGGTTTTTTTTGGGGGGGGGCTTAATTTTCTATGTACCTGTCTCTAAATTATCTCCAAATCCTTGAACATGTTCCAAAACTCCTCTAAATAAGTTTAATCATATCAAGTAGTTTAGCTATTAAAGGGTTTACATGTGTAAAAAGTCTACTCCTAGTCGACCTTTTTCTTTAAAAACTCTATAGTGTTTTTTTTAAAATTAACAAAAAGATTTAATTTGCAATGAATTTGAATTTTATCCATCTTTCTCTTTGTAATATGTGTTCTTGAAATTTAAGGAATCATTCTTACCTCAAGATCAAAAAGATAATTCTTTTGTACTTCTGAAGTTTAAAAGTTTTGCCTTTCAGTTTCAATATTTGAGATAACAAAAAGAATTGTCAAATCACATTCAGAAGAATTAGAGGTCTTGCCCAGTTTCAAGCTTTAATAATGTAAATGATTTAAGTAGTCATGAGGCATAGGTGAAACATGAAGTCCAGGAATGCAGGTAACTGTTTTCCTCAGTCCACTCTTGACTTAGGATGTGTTCTGGCCAAGACTTAATCTGCAGGTTTCTAAATGATGTATGTGGTCACAAAAATGGAAGAGAATACTGTAAACATCGCCATTTTATTTAAAAAAAAAAAAAAAAATTTTAACATTCGTTTATTTTTGAGATAGACACAGAGCACAAGCGGGAGACAGGCAGAGAGAGAGGGGAGACACAGAATCCGAAGCAGGCTCCAGGCTCCGAGCTGACAGCACAGAGCCCAATGCTAAACTCATGAACCGTGAGATCATGACCTGAGCTGAAGTCAGAGTCTTAACTCACTGAGCCACCCAGGCACCCCTACACATCTCCATTTTAATACTCTTAACAGTTTTATGACTTCTATAACATTTTCCAAGAAGCCATGCCATAAATTTGTAGAATCTTGGCTTATTTATTATAGTTGTAAATAGACCAGGTACATCCTGCTGAAAACATTACATGGGTGAGAGTTCTTCCACCAGCAGATAGGATTGGTATGTCTCCCTGGAGGTCTGTCTTTACCCTTTCACAAGATGATTTGACTGGGTCTCCTTTCTCTCTCATTCCTTTTATCAGTGCTTAATGGTGTGACATAAGGAGTCAGTTTCTTGTGTGAATAACTATTGTTTTCATATATGCCTAGATCTGCTTGAAATCTTTATATAGTTTTTCTTTTGTCTGTATGTCTATCTTTGTACCTGCAAGTTTAATTAAAAGACTTTTAAATAAAATGACAAATTATTTCTTATTTAAAAATTGTCTATAAAGTTATGAAAATAATCTGATCTTGTCTATTTAAAATGTTTAACATTCAATTTAATAGACTGAACCTCCACTGAATACTCCAGAAAACAGGGAATATACTGCTGAAATAATGTTTGAGTCCTTCAATGTTCCAGGCTTGTACATTGCTGTGCAGGTAAGCAAGTTCATAAGTCAAGATAAGCTTGTCTCTTAAATTTTAATCTAAGGTTTAATTCACTGTTAAAAAATACATATTTTTCATAACCTCAAAGCATGCCATAGTTCTTTCCTGAATCAGTAATTTAGAAATCATAGGAAATAGAGTTAATCAGCAAAAGAGAAATGTTGAAGGAAGTAAGTTGATGAACTTTAGATAATTCAAAGCTTTCATGGGTCAGAAATAAGGGAACTAATATTTATTGTTTGCTCCAGGTCAGGAACTTTATATACATATTCATTTATCCTTGAAACAGTTGTTGTGTCCTTTTTTCATAGTTTGTTTTGATTGACTTACTGCTAGGTATATTGGACCATCTTCTTTGTGCCCTTCTGTTTTCCATGTATCAGAAATCCCTGTAGTATTTTATTGAACTTACTTTGTAAGTGTATCTTCATGGAATGGCTTCTCTCCTACCCTTCAGGATCACAGCTCACCTCTTACTTGTTTTTTAACCCTGTAGTGAATGTGATGCCTAGCATATCATAAATGTTTAATAAGTATGTAAACTATTGTGTAGTTCTCTTAGGTCATGATGATTATGGTGTGTGATCCTGTGCTAAAATAGGAGGATGGCCTAGATAACTTTCTAGGTCCCTTTCAGCTATTATATTGCAAGTAGGTAAAATAAAGCCAGTTTAGCTCTCTTTTTAATTATTGGCTGTGTATCTTGTTTGAAGCTTGGATTGTATGAAATTGAGTTTTTAAACAATGAACTAGCTGTGTTAGTTTCTTTATTTGTAAACTTAAAAAAAAAAAAAATTGTATCTTATTGCCCATGCTAGTATTTTGCATTGAAAAATGCAGTCCCCTCAACTTTGTTTCCTGATTAAATCATAATATTAAGAAGAGTATAATGGCTTTTTCTATGGGTAAATAACTTGTTACATATTTCTAAATGCACGCAGCACTTAGAAAATTTGGAGCTAATCTTATGATAGAGGTACTTGTTTATAGCCATCTGTGTATGGAATAACGAGTGATTGGGTGTTTGTGTATTTCTTTACCTTCCTTACACTTTGTGGTTTGTGTATAGGCTAGCTCATATAAACATAGTTTAAGTCCTTGCATTCTTAGTACTGTGATATCTCATGTTAGTCTTCCCATTTTGCGGGGTTTAGGAGAAAAATGTCTCTTGTTAAAACATGGAATATTTATGAACATGCCCCTGAAAGTAAATATAAGCCTGTAAACTAGTAGGATGTGAATAATTTTATTGCATAATGTAAATTAATTTTGTGTATTTTCTTTCCAAAGATACTGTAGTTGACCATTCAATAGCACAGGTTTGAACTGCATGGGTCCACTAATCTGTGGAGTTTTTTTGATAAATCTAGTAGAGTACTGTAAATGTATTTTCTCTTCCTTACAATTTTCTTACATTTTCTTTTCTCTAGCTTCCTTTATTATAAGAACACAGTATACAATATAACACACAAAATCTGTGTTAATCAACTCTTTAGGTTATTGGTAAGGCTTCTGGTCAACAGTAGGCTATTAGTAGTTCATTTTGGGGGGAGTTAGAAGTTATATTTGTATTTTCAGCTGCTTGTGTTGGAATGGTCAGTGTCCCTAACCTTGGTGTTGTTCAAGAGTCAGTTGTACATTTAAAATTGTAGTACTCCATTGAAATAGTTTTCTTTCTGTTAACTCTTTGCCCTTGTTTCTATTTTTTTGTCTGTCATAATTTGTGTGTGTGTGTGTGTGTCTAAGGCTGTTCTTGCCTTAGCTGCATCTTGGACCTCAAGACAAGTAGGAGAACGGACATTGACCGGTACAGTAATAGACAGTGGAGACGGTGTCACTCATGTCATTCCTGTGGTAAGAATATTTTACAGTTACCAAATCGGACATCAGATAACACATCTGGCAGAAATAAATTATATGAATTAATACCACTTTTAAAAAATTCTAAATGTTGCACTTTAAAAATTTGGTCATTTGTTCAGCTATAGCTATATTTTGCTCAAATTAATATTTAAATTCTGTAAACAAATTGTAAAGTCTTTTTTGCTATAGGTTTGTACTATAATTAGAAAATGATTTTAAAGATATTAGAAATTATTTCTAATTCATAATTAGCAAATGTTGGAGTAACTGGAATGGAAATATATTATACCTTTCTTTTCTTAGACACGGAATTCTGTTTTCTGGTTTGGATATGTCTGTGTGTGTGTGTTAGCTACTTGATAATCTCTCTTATCCTTGATTAACAGACTTGAGCTGGGTGCGTAGGTTAACTAAATAGTTTATAAGCTCATGGCTGTTAATAATTTTGGGAAATTATTCATTTATTTTTTAAAATTAAATTCTACACCCAGTGGTGGGTCTTGAACACATGACTCCGAGATCAGGAGTCACATGTTCTACTGACTGAGCCAGCTAAGTGTCCCAGAAAGTTATTTTATTTTTTGAATAAAAAGCTCAAGTTATGATTGTACTTTGTGGTTTGGATTTAGTAAGGCATATTAAGAAAAATACATCAGATTGTATTGTTTGTCAGAGATAGCATTTTTTCTGCCAAGGCCTTTGTGCTTCCAATTCTTAATGACAAATTCGGGTTTTTATTGTGCCTAATATATTGAAAATGACTACTTGAATTCATACTTGATAATATTAGATGGGTATACATAGAAAACAGTTTTTCAAATAATGTTTATATTATATTAAATATCCTGTTTGGGATGAAATTATTTCGGGACTTTTATGTCTTCATTATTCTCATTCCTATTTTTAATGGATCAGGCATCCTCTGATGAGGATAACATCCTTGGGTTGACTTAGATTAGATGTTATAATCCATTCTCCCAATGTCATAATAGTTTTAGTAATAATTGTCCCTTTTTTAGTATCACCTTTCTTGAGATATAATTTATACACCATACAGTTCACCCATTTCAAATGTATAATTCAGTGGTTTTTTGTATATTCAGAGTGCATCCATCACCGCAGTCAATTTTAGAACACTTTTATGACTCTGAAAAGAAATGCTCTGTCCATTAGCAGACTCTCTCCCTGATAACCTTAGCCACTGGCAATCACTCACATACTTTCTGTCTCAATTGATTTGCCTGTTCTGGACATTTCACATAAATGGAGTCATAAACTTTGTGGTCTTTTGTGACTGGCTTCTTTCATGAAGCCTTAGGTTTTCAAGATTCAAGATAGTACTTCATTTATTATTATCGCCAAATAAGATTTCGTTATATGGCTACACCATATAATATTTCATTGTATGGCTATATCACATTTTTTTTTTTTTTTTTGCCATTGGGGATATGTTAATATCTTGGATATTGGAATGTGTCCAATATTTCTTTTTTTTTTTTTTTTTTATAGTTGGTGTCATAGTTTTCTTTCTTAGTGGTACATAGAGCTTCTTAAGATTTTCATTTTAAATTCTCGTTTGAACCTCAAAATCTATAATGTAGGTTATATTACCTTTTGAGGGCCTCAGTTTACCCATTAAAAAATGAAAATAAGTGAATTGCCTAAGATCACCAAATAGTAGGCTGTGGAACTAGTAGGTGAACTGGTTCTGATTCACCCAAATCTGAAGATCTATGAAATTAATCAGTAATGTCAGTATCTTGATAATTAATATTCAAATAGAAGTTATGAACATGAATAAGAGTGAATTTTTATAAGGATATTAAGAATTGGATGTTCCTGTTTTTGTACTCTTTTCCTTCTTTTGAATTAATGGAGTATTTTTTTTAAATCTATTTTGTTTTCTTTATTGACTTATTAGCTATGTTCTACTTCTTTGTCATTGTCATTTGCTTGTTTTTGGCAGTGGTTGCTCTTGAGTTTATAATAAACATCTTTAACTTATAATCTAAGTACAAATAATGTTCTGATGTTTTATAAGTAGGTACTGTGTACAACAGTGTACTTCCCTTTGGAATTATAATTGTCACTTATTTTACTTCTACCTGTTATAAATTTTCACTATGTTATTAATTTGTTTCATTGTAAATAGTATATTAGTTTTGTTAGGGCTGCTGTAACAAAGTACCAGACTGAGTGGCTCAAACAGTAGAAAATTAATATTTGCCCAGATGGAGGTAATAAAGTCTGAGATCAAGATGTTGGCAGGGTTGATTTCTTCCGAGGCTTCTGTGTCTTCTATCAAGATGGCCTAATTCTCTCCATTTATCTGTACATGGTCTTCCCTGTGTGTCTGTGTCCTAATCTCTTCTTTTAAGAACATAAGTCATATTAGATTAGGGCCAACTCTAATCATCTTACTTTAACTTAATTACCTCTTTAAAGTCCCTGTCTCCAAATACAATCACACTGTGAGGTATTAGGGGTTAGCACTTCAACGTAAGAATTTTGGGAGAGGCGGGACATGTCAGCCCATAACAAGTTGTCATCTTTAAAAGAGATCTTGAAAAAGGTAAGTTTCTTTTATATTTATGCACTTACCATTCCAGTGCTGGTTTCCTTTGTGAAGGTCCATATTTTCGTCTAGCCTAATTTTTTTTCTGCCAGAATGATGGCGATGGCCTTTAGCATTTCTTAAAAGTGCTGGTCTACTGACTATGAACTCTTTCAACTTATATACATCCTTTGAAAAAGTAGTTTGCCTTCATCTTTGAAAGATACTACTTGGTATAGAGTTTTAGGTTGATAGCTTTTTACTTTTAGTATTTTAAAGATGTAATTCTACTGTCTTTTGGCTTACATTGTTTGTGAGTATAAGTCTGCTGTTATTCCTAAGCTTGTTTCTTTGTAATGTTTCTTATTTGTCCAGCTGCCTTCAAGATTTTCTCATAATATATTCCTGGTTCACTAGTTTTTAGTAGTTTGTGATGTACCTAAATGTATTCTTTTATTTTATTTTTTCCATTTCTTCTCCTTGAGGTTTTTAGAGAGAGAGTGAGAGAGCAAGCGAGCATGAAGGGCAGACAGAATTCCAGGCAGGCTGTGCCATGGGCACAGAAACAGATGTGGGGCTGGAACTCATGAATTGAATGGTTCATTCTTGTCCTCATGTTCACTTTTTTTATTATTAGAGCAGATAATTTAATTTGCTCTAATCACATTTAGCATATATATATTTTTAATGCTGTTCTTTTTTAAATGTTTATTTTTGAGAGAGAGAGAGAGAGAAAGAGAGAAGCATGAGAGAGAGAGAGAGCATGAGCAGGGGAGGGGGAGAGAGAGACACACACACACACACACACACACACACACACACACACACACACAGAATCCGAAGCAGGATCCAGGCTCTGAGCTGTTAGGAAAGAGCCTGATGTGGGGCTCATGCTCACCAACCATGAGATCATTACCTAAGCTGAAGTAGGATGCTTAACCAACTTGAGCCACCCAGGTGCCCCTAGAATATTTTTTATTTCAGATATTTTATTTTTCATCATAGAAGTTCTCTTTGGGTCTTTTTTATCTTCCCTTTCTCTCTCACTCATATTTCCATTGATCTTCTTGTTCATGTGGAATATATAGTTGTTTCATTGTTTTTGTCTATCAATGCTATTATCTTTTGTATTTCTGTTGCTTTCTCTTTTGATGATTCTCCCAGTCAGGGTTGTATTTTCCTCTTTCCTTGCTTGATTATAATTTTTCATTAGGTACCGTATATTTACATTGTTGTGTCCTGGGTTTTGGGGGCTTTTTAAAATATTTTGAGATTTCTTTCCTGGAACCCAATTAGGTTACTAGGAATCATTTTGATCCTTTTAGGAGCTCCTTTTAAGTGTTATTGAGCAAGTCCAGAACAGTCTTTTGTCTGGTTCTACTCTATCCTCACTCTTGAAGAAATACCCTTCTGTGGACTCTACTCAATGCCCTGTGTTTGAGATCTTTAAACTCTGATTAATGGGAATGTAGACTATTCCCAGTTATGCAAGAGCTTTGGGGATTATTTTGTCCCCTCCTTTCTAGAGGTTCTTTCTTTGGTCTTGATGGTTTCCTAACATGAATGTGGTGATTATTAGTCAGCTTACGTGTTACTTTTCACATCTCCAAAGTTGTGTCAGTGCAGCTCTTTCCACTTCAATAGTTTAACTTGCAAACTGTAGCCGTCTTGACCTTCCTGAAATCGAAATTCCGTATCCTCAACTTAATGAGACTCTGGCTCTGCTTGGGTTCTCCCTCCTGTTACTGCTGTGTGGGCACTTTTCTAGGCAATGAGATGGGATGTTCATAGCATTCATCTTGTTTGTTTTCTCTTCTCATGGGGAACACTGCCCTACTCTGCCTGTTGTTCATTCACTGTCTGTAAACCTTTATTTCATATAATTTGTCCTGTTCTTTCTTTAAGGTGAGAGGATAAATCCAATCACTAATACTCTGCCGTGCCCAGATGAGGACATCCCTAATATTCTTTGTTAATTAAATTTAATATTGCTACATTATTCTTTGTACCTCTGACTCCTATCAGAAAATTTGGATTCATTGTATGGAACTTAATTATTTGGCATTATGATGATGCATAGAATGCCTCAGCCTTGTGAAATTGGTACCTACTTCAGTAGGAAAAAAGATAGTTTGTAGACTATAAATTTCCTACAATGTTGTCTAAACTGTTCACTGATAATATAAAAGGTTTTAAAAATAATTTTCTATCTGGTCTAATATCAAAACATTTAATACTTCTGAAATTCGTTGTTTGTGCTGTTCAGTCATTTCAGTCTTGGTTATAAACTCTTACCAAGAGTTCTTAAAAGAACAGTTCTGAGTTGCTGACCATTCTTGTTCATAATATCTGTATAGTACTATAAATTATGTAATATAGTATTGTGAGGAATAAACTTGAGGAATAAAGACTAGAAGAATTCTCCTGGGATAAAGTAGTACTTGAGAATATAAATACACTAACTTGAGAACCTAGTCTTATTATAATGGTTATTTGTGTTATATTAATCTTGAAATCATTGAAAGTAAACTTGAGACTTTTTTTTTCATCTAGGCCGAAGGGTATGTGATTGGCAGCTGTATTAAGCACATTCCAATCGCAGGACGAGATATAACATATTTTATTCAGCAGTTGCTGAGAGACCGAGAAGTAGGAATCCCTCCAGAACAATCCTTGGAAACTGCTAAGGCAGTAAAGGTACAAAATAATGAGGAGTGTGTAATTCATTTAAAAATTAAAGTCAAATTTACAGTGTTAACATGAGAAACTATTAGATGAAGAATAGTACTTAAAAAACCCTTTGCAAATCATTACTCTTAATTATGTATATGTTTTCTCTGTATTTCTTGTAAGGAAATTTTGGGGAATTATCAGCCTTGTGCCTGTTGTCTCCACATTTCACATTTGAGTCAAGAACATTTGACTTTAGCATGCATTTTGTGATTATTCCCCATAGTAAAACTCATTAGTTCACTTCAGAGTCCTCGTATCTTAGTTTTTTCACTGAATTCTTTATTTTAATCCTAAGAGTTTTCTGTTGCAAAAATTTTTTTTTAATGTAATTGTTTCATTTGTCTATAGAATATAAGTTTGGCTCCAGTGATATGGCAAATAGAAACGTGTAAAGGCTATGTAAGGTGTTATAATATGTATCTTACATAAGTCTATCAGTGCTTTATGTAAACCATCAAAATATTTAGCATTGCTTTTTAAATTTCTCACTTGCCAGCATACCTAAACAAATTTCCATGGATTTCTCCTATGTTTTCAGTATGTGAAAGTAAAACTGCCCCAGCAGAAATAACTATTTATTGCCTATCTGCATGATTATAGGGTTTCTGCCACTCGTCAAAGGTCAGGAATGAAAATGAATTTACTGTTCCTAATTACTAAATGGCTAAAATTACTAAATTACTAAATGGCTTCCAAAAGACGCCAATGGTGGCATCGAAATTAAATGTGTAAAAAATTAATATGAACATTACTGCTATAGCATCTTCGGGAAGTCTTTGGAATTTAAAAAAATGATAAGAGCACCAATGATTTAAATCTAGAGAATACTAATGCTCAGTGTGAATGTCTTTTAAAACTTATTATTTCCATGTAATTTCTACTTCCAAGGTTTGGAGAAAGAAGACCTACGGTAACATAATCAAATTGTCCTTTGTTTTTCAGTACTTTTTCCTTTTATGTCTTTTGGTTATTAGTAATAATAGTTGTAGCTATTGCAGATTAGGATTCTTGATGTGCAAAACTATATGAAATGTGTGGCTTTTTTGTTTTGTTTTAATCCTTTTTTTTTTTTTTTTTTTTTGAGAGAGAGAGAGAGAGAGAGAGAGAGAGAGAACACACGCATGAGTGGGGATGAACAGAGACAGAGGGAGACAGAGTCTCCCAACCAGGTTCCATGCTGTCAGCACAGAGCCTGATGTGAGGCTCGAACTCAGGATTTGTGAGATCATGACCTGAGCTGAAATCAAGAGTCGGATACATAACTGCCTGAGCCACCCAAGGCACCCCTGTGTGTTTTTCTTAAAAAAAAAACAAAAAACAAACAAACAAAAAACAAAAACAAAAACAAAAAAACCCTGAGACTTGGATTCAGGAACCCATAAGTTGCAAACAGAATGTTATAACCCATAACATTTTTGAATTGCAGTTTTGATAAAAACTTTTACTTAGGGCATATAATCAGATATGCAACAATTTAGCATTGTAGGTGATATAGTAAAAAAGAATAGTTTTTATTTTCAGTCATTTTTCTTTTGCTCATTTGCTTAGACCATGTTCAGTTTTCTTTCAGATAGGTATTAAGGATTAAGTATCTATATTAATTTGTGTGGTTATTTCAACTATTATTTATTCTCTGGTTATTATGTATTTTATGTTTTCTTCTCTCTTGAATGTAAACTCCATTAATTACTGAAGCAGTATAAAATGTTGAATGACAGAAATGAATATTTTCATGAAATAACATTAAAATAATAGAGATTGTCTCTTTAGTTGGTCAGATCTTACTCAATTTATATATGAAGCCAGGAGTTATGTGTAGGAGATGAGAGATGAGCTTTTTATTTGTACTAGACATCAGACAATACTGTAACATGAAATTTTCCTCAGCTTAATTTCTTTATTTTCTGAAGGTATTGGTTCATTTGATTCTTGTTTACTGAAAATATGGCATCTTTTTTTACCGTTACTAAAATGAGGAAATAATTACTCAATTCTTTGTTTTTCTAGGAGCGCTATAGTTATGTCTGCCCAGATTTAGTAAAAGAATTTAACAAGTATGACACAGATGGATCAAAGTGGATTAAGCAATATACTGGAATCAATGCTATCTCAAAAAAAGAATTTTCTATTGATGTTGGTTATGAGAGATTCTTGGGACCTGAAATCTTTTTTCATCCAGAGGTAAGTTTTGTTTTTTTTTTTTTTTTAGATGGAATTGTTTTGAAAAATTTGGCAGAGATTATCAATGAACTATAAGATATTCAGGAAAGAGTTAATCTCAGGAACTTTCTTTTGTATACTAAAATGCTATAGGGAATTAATCATTTTCAAGAGGAAAAATTGTCTATGTTGAAATAGGCTAAACAAGTTACTGTTTTCATGCATTTAGAAAACTGAAACTTGTCTTTTTAAAATTTGGCTTATGTGGGGTCATGCAAAGACGAGAGCCCTTAAAATTTATGACCATTTAAATAAAATATTTGGGGATAAGTTCTAGAACTGCCACTGTCCTCATATAAAGTGGCCATTAGACAAAGAACCTTTAAGTATCGTAACAAAATATTATTAACAAAGTAGTTTTCTATCTCTGTGAAATGTTAGTAATGTACAGGTTTTATTAAATTAATGAAATGGTGTGTTTTTAATAATGAAAAACTCTTCTAATAACTTAGTATGAGAAACTTATTAAAAATTTTTTTTTTTTTATTTTTGAGAGAGAGAGACAGAGCATGAACAGGGGAAGGGTAGAGAGAGAGAGACACACACACACACAAAATCTGAAGCAGGCTCCAGGCTCTGAGCTGTCACGTCAGCACAGAGCCTGACATGGGGCTCGAACTCATGAACTGTGAGATCATGACTTGAGCTGAAGTTGGATGCTTAACCGACTGAGCCACCCAGGTGCCTCTATAAAAAACTTGTTAATAGAATTACATTAAATGTTTTTTGTGCGTATTTGACATTAAGAACAGTTGTTTTTGAATATTGTTTATTCTCTTAGCAAATAGTAAGTGAATACAGTTTTCATGGTCTCAGTTTAAGTACGGAATATTCAAAGATGAAAAATTATTTTATATTGGTTTTACTGAGCTCAGAGAATAAGGGAGATGAATAGCTAAACAGGTAAAGTTGCTTTAATAAATGCATGGATCTTGGTAGGGGATAGGAACAAAGAACATCTAAGTCTGCTTGGGCGAACTACGGAAACTTCTTAGGTGAGGTAACAGTTGAACTGAGACTTCAAGGATGAATAGGTATTTGTCAGGCAGGTATGTTAGGGGAGTATGTTTCTGGCAAAGGGGATAGACTGGGTAGAAGTCTGGGAGAGGAGAGAGCTAAATAATAGAAGTATAAAGGAAGGGAGTTAGGAGATGGGTCCAGATGGGTGTTCATGAGGGATTAATATGCTACAGAATGGAGTTTACTGGATTCTGGAGTTGTGCAGAAATCTTCAGTGCAAATGACACAGATTTATGAACGGTGTTAGAAAGGTCACTCTGGCTGCACTGTGTGGGATGAATTAGAACAGAGGTGTTGGAAACAGGTTAGTTTATTGCAGTTTTCCAGATGAAGGAGGGACTGAGAAGAGCCCAGTTGTAAGAATAAGGCTGAGGTTGTTTTGTCTTTAAGAGGGATTACCCCAGTGGTAGAGGTAAAGAGTTATGTATGGGTACAGGAAAATGTGAAGCTGGGAAGAGTGGATAGAGGAGTAGGCAGGTAGCTTAGGAAGTTCATTGTCACAGTGCATAGTTTTATTTTTCATGAAGGGGAGTCAAGCTATTGTGTTGGGAGAAGGGAATGGACATAAAGTTGAGGGCTAGGAGACAACAGTAACTTGTATAATCATTAGTGAGAAGAATTGAGAGGGTGACTATATTAATAGTAGGGGGGTGGCACTACAAAAGTTAGAGACTGAGAACTTTGAGTCATAGAGCAGTGTTTTCCCTCCCAGGCAGTTGTGGAAAAGGAACAAAGTGTTTTGACAAGGCAGAGGTCAGAGTTTTGTGGAGTGTAAGAGCCTGAATCCGAAAGGCCTGACTTACTTAGGGATAATGAGGGGTATGGCCAGGGATTGGAGATCATGATGAATTGCAGATAACTGTAAATTGGGAGCAAAGGAGTGAGCCCCTGAAGGATAAGGCATTGTGGTCAGACTAGTATTTGGGTGTTGTAAGGTTTTAGACAGCCCTTCCATTTCAGTGCTAACACATAACAGCCAGTTCTTTGGAGGGGGGGTGGGCTGGTGATAGAAACAGCCCTATTCTTGGCTTTCCCTACTGATGACTTACTAAGTGTTTTGGAGGGAATGTATGGTCTTGTCCATCTGCCTTCCAGATTCTAGTTTGCCAAATTTTGTTGCTGTTTCTTCCTGTTCTCTTCTCTACATACATTTGGGATTATGCCTTTTTGATAATTTTTCTTTATTAGTGCTTTTAGTAGAGAGAAGAAGATATGTGTGTACAGTTCATCATGTTTTTCCAGAATAGACCCCCACCCCTTTTTTTGGTATCATATGAACTGTGTCACTTCCCAAGTGAATTTTAAGATTCTGTCTTATGTAGTTCTAGATTTTTCTGTGTCACAGTTCCTCTTGTCATCTGAAGAATTCACTCTGGTTTTTGTTTTGGCTAGATAAAAGTGTAGGTACCTGAATTTGAACACTGATGATAAACTTTATGAAAGAGTAAGGATATTTATTTTTCGAATTGCTGAATTCTTCACAAATACCTGAGCTGTTTTTAGAAGGAACGGGTTTGGCACTTTGATTTTTTTTTTTAAAGGAAATTAAATTTTTTTGACAAAGCTATTTTGACTGCTTTGTCTACTTTGAGTGTATTTTCTGTAAATTTCTCAGAAGAGAGAAAAGATACTCCTCTCTTGTTAGCCACTTGTAGCAGTATTAAGACACGATCAGAAAACAGAGGCAGGACTAATCCTTTTGCTGAAAGGGAAAGCAAAGGCCTAAAAATATGCTTAGTAGGGACCCTAGGTTGAGCCTGTTAGTATTAAAGTATTAAATAATCTGCAACAATTTATTGTTAATTCTTAACTCTTTTCCTTCATTTATTTATTACTAAGTATTCATTGCTTGCTGCTTCACTCGTTACATTCTACACATTCTCTCCTGGGATTCTATAAAGCACAATAGTCCCCAAGCTTTTTGTAAAGATGTATTCAAATCAGACTTCATTTCTTTCTAAATCAGAATATCTATGGGTGAGTCCAGGGTATGTGAATATTGAAAGGTTGTATAAATTCTATCTTTTGTATGTTCCTGATTAAAAATTGCTATGAGAAGGGCATGGCACAGGAATGAATGACCCTATCCCTGCCTTTTTCTGATCTTGTTATAGCAGGTGAACTGTCTTAAAGGTTTGGGAAAGAATTACGGAAAGGTTAATCTCTTGAGTGCGTGCTCCTTTGTGTGTGTGTGTGTGTGTGTGTGTGTGTGTGTGTGTGTGTGTGTTGTTTAGGTAAGTACTAAGGAGTATGGCTAACAAAAGACAATGTATAGAATTTTTAAGTTCTGTATTAGTAAATTGATGAGATATTATAGACCATATTTTCTTTTTCTTTTTTTTTTTAATTTTTTTTTTAACGTTTATTTATTTTTGAGACAGAGAGAGACAGAGCATGAACGGGGGAGGGTCAGAGAGAGGGAGACACAGAATCTGAAACAGGCTCCAGGCTCTGAGCTGTCAGCACAGAGCCTGACGCGGGGCTCGAACTCACGGACTGCGAGATCATGACCTGAGCCGAAGTCGGCCACTTAACTGACTGAGCCACCCAGGCGCCCCTATAGACCATATTTTCTATCGGATTGTTAATGTTCTCCACATTTTGAGGATTAAATCTCATGACAGGTTCTCAGGTTGAAGGTATCATTATGGGATCATAAAAGTGTGTTTTGAGAATTGAAGTTTCCTTAGAGATTTCATAGTCTAAAGCTTAGAGAGTGGTTATACACATCACAAAATGAAATTTTCAGGATTCCAATTCTGTTACTCATTCCAGTTAATTGTGAACTGAGCCATTCCTTGCCCATAAACTAAGATTGACTGTAAATGGCATACAGAGCCAGCTGAGTGGAGTTATATTCTCCCATTTTCCCACAGGATGCAATATGGACTACCTCTAACAGATGGAACAAATAGTCTGTAGTTTGGGTTTTCAAGCCTCAGTATGAGCCCCATTTCTCTACCCACTTGTAGCTATTCATTATTCCTAGGAATTCTATACCCCTGTTAGGGTATGCTTTAAATAGATAGATGTTGACTACCATTTGTTTTTTTACTATGATAATAGAAGTCAGTAGAATCTTTGCTAGTGATATTTTACTTTATCTAAAGTAAAATATTTTGTATCATTATGCTTCATCATTTAAGTAACGTTAAATCTCTTTTCATTATATGCCCAAACTCTCAATAACTTAAAAGTAAATTTAAAAACTGGAAAAAATTGACAAATGCATAAGAGTTATCAGTCAAGTTCTAGAATCAGTTTATTGAACAAAGGAATGTTGTCTCTCCCATTAGACAACCTAATGTGAAAAATGAGAGGCCGAGAAACGTGGTTGGCAACTCATTTTCTGGACAGTACTTTAAATTTTATTCATTTTAGTGAAATATACTTGTTTATTTTGACAAATTAGGCTAACTTTTGACCTTTTATTTTTAACTAGGAAAAACCCCATCTAGCATTTCCTCTCCAATTTTAAAGAATGGCCACATACATATATTTTTGAAAAGTTTTAGTAAAATGAGGTCTTTGTTTCAAAATACAAGTTGAATTCTGAGATCTAGTATTCAAAAACTATTTTATGGGTGCTAGGGTGGTTCAGATGGTTGAGCATCCGTCTCTTGATTTTGGCTTAGGTAATGATCCCAAGATCATGAGATTGAGGCCCGCATGTAGCTCAGCGCTGAACATAGAGACTGCTTAAGATTCTCCCTCCCCCTCCCTCCCCCCTCTCCCCTCTGTCCCTCCGCCTTCTCCCCCTCACTTCCTCCAGCTTTCTCCCGTTTTCTCTTTCTCTCAAAATCTTAAAAAAAAACAAAAAAAAAAACTTATGTTTTGTAGTTCCTCTGAGGAAATCTAGAAATATACATACAGCTACAGCATGTTTTGGAGGGCCACAGGCATGCATATAAAAATACATGATGGGGAAGAAAGCCTTCCCTAATACTATTTCTCCTTGTATAAGGCCTGCTGTATATAAAAATTAAGTTTTTAAAAATTTACTATTTTTAATCTCCTTCTTATTTCCATGATGATTTAAATTGTTAGGCTGCTTTCCATCTCAAACCTACCAATCTAACCGATCTGTTAAAAAAATTTTGAAAAGTGTTGCCTAATACATGTACCTTCCATTCTAAATAAATACATACTAATACTCATATTTATCATACTGAGATTTTAAGAAATAAAGTATTACAAAAAGAGTACCTTCCCTTCCTCAGACCTTTTCCTTTCTCTGTTTGGTTTCCATCCTTGCTTTTTCTCCTGAGGGTGGTTGTCATAAATTTAGTGTATATCCAGTTCATGTTTTTTAACTGTGCATGTATTCACAAAAACATATATTAAAAAAAATTTTTTTTTTATGTTTATTTTTGAGAGAGAGAGCATGAGCAGGGGAGGGGCAGAGAGATGGGGAGAGAGAGAATCCCAAGCAGGCTCTGTGCTCTCAATCCAGAGCCCAATGTGGGGCTCGAATTCAGGAACTGTGAGATCATGACCTGAGCTGAAGTTGGTTGCTCAACTGACTGAGCCACTCGGGCACCCCAAAAATAAACATTTTTAAAAGATTTACATATATGTAATCATTCAGATTTTTTTGAAGTTAGCTTCTTAAAAATTGAGTTTTGCTTTTGAGTGTCAGCTATTTGGAAATAGTTTGTGGTATATCATCATATAAATACACAGTTTATTCTCATTATTCACAGTAGATGCTCTATAAAGTTGCTGTGAACATCGAATTAGTGAAAACTAAAATCATTGTTCGTAGGGGAAATACAAGGTTAGGTCCTGTGAGCTTTAGGTTACATTTTTTGTCAACTGAACATATAACCTTGTTTTATTTGTGTTTCTGTTTAAAGGCACACGAGTATATATTTTCCATCATTAGCATTGAGCCCACGGCCAACAGCCCTGTAACTCATGCTTGAATGAAGCTTACCAACACTGTATTTTCTCCATAACACACGTCACAGCCTTCTCAAGCTTAGGAATAGTAGATAGCACTTTGGCACTACTGTGGTTGGAGACCCTTTTAAACAGCAAAATCACCCACAAAACTGTGGAAACTGTGACACTACATATATCGTGAAAAGGCCACTTATAGTATAAAAGGTGAAATGAGAAGACTGAGCATTTCCTTGTTTGCCTTCAACTATAAATGTGTCATTCAATTCAGATTTTTGCAGCTCTGCTCATGTGCGTGTCCACAGATTTTTATCAGTTCATAGTGTATGTGCAGCTTTACATTTTTACTGTTCTGATGGTTGTGAAATGGTGTATATCATCATTATTACAATTTGACTTCTGAAATCTCTGATTTCAGTGTCTTTAGTTTTGAATTAGAGACCAGAATTCATGATTTATAAAAATTCTTTTGTTTTTGAACTGAAAACATGCTTTTTTATTGTGATATTTAAGTCAGTACTAACCTAATCTCTATCGTATATCCACCTTTACTTTTCAGTTTGCTAATCCAGACTTTACTCAACCTATCTCAGAAGTTGTAGATGAAGTAATTCAGAATTGCCCTATTGATGTCAGACGTCCTCTCTACAAGGTCAGTATTTACAGCAAAATTACTGTTCAAGGCCATACTTTTAAAAACTTATTAAATTTCTGGTCTGTTCTTGAATATTAAATTGAAAAACCTCTCTTCAAAAGGCTCTGATAGGATTTTAGTATTGTTTCTTATGTCTTTAAAAATGTTCTTTTTCCTTTTAAATAAAAGTCAATACTTATTTATTTTTCTCCACCAATGTAGAATATTGTCCTCTCTGGAGGTTCAACCATGTTCAGGGACTTTGGACGTCGCTTACAAAGAGATTTGAAAAGAACTGTAGATGCCAGACTGAAACTAAGTGAGGAATTGAGTGGTGGCAGATTGAAGGTTGGTTTTCTCAGTTATTGGTGGGAGGGTAGGGGCTTTCTTGATTCTTATAATGGTGATGGGAAATGTCTGCCAATTTTTGCTTTAATTTAGGAAAATAAGAGGCCTCTATCAGGCATTCTAATGGAAAGTGGTTAATATTACACATTCATGTCCATGATATTCTTGGTCATTTTTATTCCTCTAGGATATCACCTACATTTCTGGAAAGTATTCTTAGTCTGTGTAAGCAACATTTTTTCATACCTCTCTCACGGATAACATATTATATAGAACAGATATCTTGCATACTCCAGGGATAATATTCCTTAGGGAATCTACACAATTTTAAATTCTCCAATAGTAGTACAATAAAGCTGAGATGAGAGAGAAGCTGATGTTGTGGGGTCAAGCCTGCTTATACAGACTGACCCTACCCACCCCTATCCCCCATAGCAGCTCATAGTGTAAAATCACACTGGTGGCAGAAATAACTTTTCTTTTTCATGTCCTGGATTTTGGGTTCACTGTCAAAATCAAAATTAATTTTAAATTTTCAGATGTCGGCTTTCTATATTCATGAGACAGATTTTCAGTAAATGTTATGTTTCATCCTTATTCATTGTAGACTATTGATACAAAACATTGATTTAGAGGATATGTTGCTAAATAAAAATACATTTTATTCAACTTGGAAAATTATTAAGAATGAGGGCTTCATCTGAGACTACTAATCATTTAAAATTACTTAAAAGTAAAACACAATCCTCTAGAGTTTGGCACTACTGTGGTTGGAGACCCTTTTAAACAGCAAAATCACCCACTAAATTTTGGTTATCTTAGACCTGTCCCTTGGACTGCAGAATAAAATATGTTTAAGTAGTTGTTTAGTTTGTAATGACTCAGAGACATGAAATGAAAGTAGAAATGCTATTTTTGAGTGTAGTATTTTAATAAAGTAAAAATTTAACATTTTTAGGTTGCTCGTACATTCAAAATAAGAAATGAGAGATTTTTTCCCCTCAGTGATGTCACCTGTATTGACACTAATGATACAGGAAAAATAATGTTTACTGGAGGACTCTGCCTCTCTTTTTCTTTTATATGATATTTTTATGGACTTTCATAACATTTTTATATATCTATATCTAAATCTGGCTTTATTCCCTTTCAATCTGTAATTTTTAATGGCAACTAAAATAGTTTTAACAGCAACAAAATAAGCCATTTTTTATGACCTGTAAGTTTGTAAATTTTTTATTTTGAAATAATTTCATACTTAGAGAAAAGTTACAAAACTTAGTGGAAGGAATTCCGATAAATCGTTCACCTAGATTCCCCAAATGTTAGCATTTTATATTTGCTTTATTCTATATCTATAAATATATGTACATATGCATATATACACACATTTTTCTGAATTGAGAGTGAGTTGGAAATATAATGGTCCATCACCCCTAAATGTTTTAGTGTATGTCCCCAAACAATACATTACAGTTGTAAAAATCACACAAGTAAGCTTGATATAATATATAATTTATAGACCCGATTCAGGTTTCAACAGTTCTTCCATTATTGTCCTTTATAGCAAAAGAAAAAACTTCTGGTCTAGAACCCAATCCAGAATCACATGTTTGAAATAATTATTATGTCCTTTCAATCTGGAACAAGTACTCAGTCTTATTTGTCTTTTTTAACCTTAACGTTTTTGAAGAATACATACAGGCCATTTATTTTGCAGGATGTTTCTCAATTTGGGATTGTCAATTGGGGATATTTCCTCATGATAAGTTAGGTTCAGATCAGGTACTTTGGCAGTAATACCACAGAAATGATGTTGTATCCTTTTTAGTGCATTGTATCACTGAACACATGGTATAAGTTGTCCCAGATGTTAATTTTGATCAGTTGGTTAATAAAGTTGTGTTTGTTAGGTTTCTCTGTGAAGTTATTTTTCTTTATATTTAATAAGAATATTATGGAAAGATAGTTTCAGACTATGCAGCTATCCTGGTTTTTATCAAACTTTCAGCCCTGGTTTTAACATCCATTTTTCTTTTCTGAAATAGTTATCGTTGTGGTAGTTGCCAGCTGGTATTCTGTACATTCCAGTCATTCCATCTGTGTTTTTTAAGTCTCATTTTACTGTAAGGAAGAGTTTTTCCTTCTCATTCATTTATTCATTCTTTCATTCATTCATTCATTCATTCATTCAGTAATACCTCTGTGAAAACCTGATTTCTCATATTATATAATTTAATATCATTGTGATATAATATCAACATATCATTATTACTATTAATATCTTTAATTTTGATGCTCAGATTTCTCAGATTTGGCCAGTAGGAGCCCTTAAAGATGGCTTTTTGTCCTTTTGATGCATCTCTAGTATTCTTTCGGTGCTTTGTTACTCCTTGACACAGCAGAATAATTCAGGTTCTTCTCTTCCTTTCTGTTCCTTTTTGTGCAAAATGCTATTAAGCAACCAAGTTGTGGATACTAGTTATGTTTATTGTTACTGAGGGTCACCACTTCAGGCCTTGGTGTACAGAACTAGGATGTGTTTGTGTGTACGTGCGTGTGTTCGCTTGCGCGCGCGCGCACACACACACAATCTATATCTAGTTTTGTATCTATATAAATTTAAAACTCTGAATGCATACCGATACTTCCAGTTCCAGAATACCAGAAGTTCAATCTAGCCTTCTTCTCTTCCATATTTGTAATGTTGTGTTTTCTGACAGTGAGAATCTTGGCTTCCGTTATCTACAATATATTTATGTTTTTGCTCGAATCTGGAATATGTATATAGTACTTTCAGTTAATCCATACTATTGTGAGAAATATATTAACTGGAATTCATCAGTTAATTTTTATCTTAAGCCAGAAGGCACAGTCATAATACTGTGTTCACAATTGGGTTAGTCGCTTTCGCCACTTCAGAGTGGTTGGTTTTTTTTTCTTTTAAAAATTAGCTTAATTTGTTTCTGTCGTGTTTTGTTTTGCTTTATGTGCGTCCTCTTAGAGTTTTATTATTTTTGAATATCTGAAACATTATATTTTAGTCTATATACATTTAAAGTTACATAATACAGAAATCGTTACTTGAATTTATTTCTCGAACTGCTCTTGCTGTTTCATTTTTAGCCAAAACCTATTGATGTACAAGTCATTACACACCACATGCAGCGATACGCAGTTTGGTTTGGAGGATCGATGCTGGCTTCCACGGTGAGATAAAGCTTACATTTAAAATGTGATTTTTCAGATGGGAGAATTCACCAGTACTGACATAATTAAAAATATTTTCTAACGTTTATTATTTATTTTGAGAGATTGAGAGTGTGTGTGCAAGTGGAGGAGGGGCAGACAGGCAGAGAAGGAGAGAGAGAGAATCCCACATAGCCTCCCTGCTGTCAGCGCAGGGCTGGACACAGGTCTCCATCTCACAGACCATGAGCCAGTATCAAGAGTCAGATGCTTAACCGACTGAGCCACACAAGCACCCCAGGACTTACACAGTTCAGAAGAACGAAGGAAATTTCTTTAAATTGTATTTGTATATTGCATGAGCAGGTTTTAAAATCGGATGTCTCTCTCTATATAGACATACTATATATATATATACACACATACGTACATATATATATATATAGTATTTTAAAAAGTAGAAGTCCTTTGGATTTTATTTTTTGCTCGCTAGACATTTTTTTAGAATAAGCATTTATGGTGTTAAAATTTATCTGTAGGGAAAATTCTTTTAACCTTGTGATAATATAGATATCAGAAGGTCATTGTTTTTTCTGTGTAGATATTTAAAAGCATTAAGATCATTGCATAGGAAATATGACGTTCAAAACTTAGTGGAAGGAATTGTTCTAAGAGCTCTCTCCCCAAACCAAAACATCTTAAAATCCCTTCAAAAGATAATTTAACATCATTAGTCTATTAAATATTGGTGCTTTATCCTGTAGCACAGAGTATTAAATAAAATGAAGAAGCTTTAATCTGAATTACTGAATGTCATACATGCTTGGATTTTTAAAACCATTTAAAATGAAGAGGTACATATTATTCCTTAATTTTAGTCATCTTCATTTGTGCCATATAACCTATTTGAGTTTGTAAGTGTGCCCTTTGAGAAAGGAGTTAACAGAGAGAGAGAGAGAGAGAGAGAGAGAGAGAGAGACTCTGTCCATACCTTGAGTAAGGAAAGCAAGTTGATCTAGAAGTTTTTGTATATGACTACTAGGAGTTTACCTATATTTTAGATTTAATGCTGCTCTTTTAGATTACAATGGGGGGAAGCCTCAGCAGAATAGTCTGGGCTTTTGAGAATCCACCTTCCAGTCTTCAGAATTTCAAAATCATGCTAAGGTAGGGGGAGATGTGTGTTAGGACATGTGTTGTTTAATGCTACTTTTCATTTCTGATAAAGAATTACAACTGATGTTGTCACAGTTGCTAGAAATTTTAAGCTTTGTACACATATGGAGGTGGGCTAATAAAAATTTTAGATTTAGCAAGTCTATTTTATTAAAAAATTTTTTTCAATGTTTATTTTTGAGAGAGAGCTTGAGCATGGGCAGGGGAGGGGCAGAGAGAGAGGGAGACCCAGAATCTGAAACAGGCTCCAGGCTGTCAGCACAGAGCCTGACACGGGACTTGAACTGACGGACAGCGAGATCATGACCTGAGCCAAAGTCGGACACATAACCCAAGGCACCACACAGATCTCTTTTAAGCATATTGAAAGGTGGTACGTTTTTGACCTTTGTAAAATACATGTTTTTGTTTTCAGCCTGAGTTCTACCAAGTGTGCCACACCAAAAAGGATTACGAAGAAATTGGACCTAGCATTTGTCGTCACAATCCAGTGTTTGGAGTCATGTCGTAAAATTGATTTCATAATTATTGGGGTTAGGGAGGTGGGGAAGAAATAATCTTTCTGATTACCTGTTTTGTCTGGATGGCTGGTTTTGAGGTTTTAAACCTGACTTGGAGTAAGAAGACCAAACATAATTATACAGGATATTTTAATAAGTATATCAACATGCGAATGTAGAGGAGAGCCAAAATGATTATGTGTTTTTCTTTAGACTGAATATTTGAATCTTATGTGTAACAAAAAGAAGTGGGTTTTAGTTCTTTCTGTGCCCTGATATTTTGTATATTATTGAATTATCCAAGATTCGATGGGATTTATCGGTATGTAGATAGCTCTATAATGCTTGAGTTGTGCACTTCTAAGTGTGCAATGCAAGAGCTTGTTTATATTTCATACTTTTTATACTTTGAGGAAAAAAAAGTCAAAGAAAAACTAGTATTTGAGGAAAAACAAGTGACCAAGTAAAGGATAAATTAAAAAAGCCTCATGAGACTTGGCGCACACACACACTCATGGGATTCCAGTTATTACAAATGGCTTCCACCCCCCTGTACCCCCACAGTGGTTTTCTTTGCAAGTGCTTTTGGAACTAAGAAGCTAGTATCTTGGATTAACTGATGCCTGCTAGTGCTTTCTGATTACTCGAATTCTGTTTCTTGCTTTAAAGGAAAAGTAAAGACAAGATTGTTGGACCAGTAATGCAGTTCTGTAGTGTCATTTCTTATTAAAAATGAATAATTTGATTACCAAAATTGGTATATTTAAAGCCTAACACCATTCTAATAAAGGCACAGATTTCTTTTTAATACTTGTTTCAAGCTCTTTAATCTCTTTATAAGTTAACTAATCTATTTTCTTCAAACCTCTGCAATAGTTCTTTAAAATCACAACAGTTGGTTAGCAAGCTGACTTTTTTATGTGCTCTGAACAAATAATTGTGAAATTTTAATATGTTGAGTGCTTTCATTTTGATAACTGGATCTCCATTTGATATTTTCATTTGTATAACTCATTTGCAGTCTGAAAATTTTTTTAGTGCCAGTCCCTGACATATCATGGAAAGTTAATTTTCTTTGCATTTTAAAATATCTGGATCATGAAGAAAAAGTGATAAAATAAATTAAAACTGAATTACCTTTTCTAATGTTTTTTTTTTTTTTTTTTTTAGGAACAGTGTCATTCTACTTTGTGTTTATGTATTTTATATGATTTCTGTTTCTGTTGGAATAGTGGGATTCATTGAAATCTCTCTAATGTGTATGGCAGAAAATATCTTGTGAACTTGAAATTTTACCAGTTATTTATAGAAGAATAAAATGGAAAATGTTTTATAGGCTTTTTAAAACGTCAGCATCAATGTCAGTGAACACTTAGAGTTCATTATCCATGAGAATAACACATAGGATTAGTATACTTCTGTCTAAAAGTTAAAGAGCAGTTAAAGTGTCTTTGTTGTTTGTATTTACTATAAAGATAGAATTGGGGAGTAAACTTTAGGTTTTATTTACAGTGAAGCTGGATACTTAAATTAATCATTTTATATGAATCTTTGAATATGGGAGTAAAGAACAAAATGTTTGCCCTCCAGTAGTAATAATATGAGTATCAAAGATCTTTTTGAAAGTAGTCCATGAACATGTAAAAAAAAAACTATTCAAACAGTACCAAAGAGTAGATAGTGGAAGTACATTTATTTTCCACCACAGCTTTTCTGACTTTTTCATTACAGTTAGAAATGTCTTTATGTCCTTGCAATTTTCTGCATATAGAAAGGAGTATAGCTCCCTTATGTTAACACAAATAGGAGTTTGCTACATACACTATTCTTCGTTTGCTTTTTCAAAGATCTTTTGATACAGAGCTAAAATGGTAAACATCAAAAGATTTCATCTTCCTGATCCATTAGCATTGCTTTAAATATCTTTTCCACCCTAGTATTGTTGAAGAGTGAATGAGTAAGCTCAAATCACATTTATAAAGCCACAGATTACAGTCTCACTCATATAAATATGTCAACGGTTTGATACAAAAATGTGAAGGTCAAGAATTTTTCTTTAAACTTACATGTATTTAGGCACACAAGAAGACTCAAACCTTTCTTATGTTTCCTGATATCCCCTTTGCACTGCTTTTATAGGACTGAGCTATGTTATGATAGCTTATTTCTTTACATCTTATTTCTTTACATCTGTCCTATCACTGTGTATCATTTTTCAGTTTATAGCATGTTTGGTTGTATATGTGTAGAGGCTGGCCAAGATGAATTCACATCTGTGACACTGATTTGATGTCAGCTACATGAGCATGGTACATTGGAAAAACACCAGACTAAGGCCAGTGACTGAAATTTTTATTCTGGTTCTACAAATTGATGATACAACTCCTTCGACTTTGATTTTTTGTTGTTATTGTTAAAACATAGAAGATATATTTGTGTAATCTTAGATAAATTCCTTGAACTTTCTGGACCTTAAGTTACATATGAGGGTGGTGTGGTATCTGGATTAACAGTGCAGTTTTTATGAGTTGTGAGAATTGGTTTATTTGTGTTAGTAAGGGTGTCTTCTAATGTCTCCTTTTTAGTAGGCAGGGCTTTGATCGATTGGGAAATATTAATGGACAGAAATAAAATAGATGACAGTTATCTAACTTGCCTACTCTTCAGGAAGCCGGGTTTTTCAGCCTGATCCTTACACATTAGTACATGGCATATACTACAAGTAACCACCTTCTTCTGATTGTCTTGCTTTTTGATAGCAGATACAGCAGTTGTCTATCAAGTCCACCAGTAGTTTGCTTTCAAAGCTACTTGAACAAGTGGATATAACTGTCCTTGCAGTTATTTGTAGAAATATCTTCAGAAATAATAATATATATAGGGATAATAAGCTATTATGTTATTTATTCTCTACTTAATTTCTGCAGAGAAGTCCTAGAAGATATATCTATATAAAATAGAAACCTTCTTCATTCAGATAACCATAAAGATGGTACCAGAGTACTTTGTAATATTATTGATGAAATTATTTGTAGTATCAAAAGGTATTTGTGGTATTGCAAAGAGTGTTGTTGTTCCACTAAATATCGGACTAATCTGTCAGTGATCAAGTCCCATGTATTTCTGCTTTTCCTACCAGCACTGCTTTGACTCCTCTGCCCCTCTAACTGCCAGATGTAATTCATCAGCACCATGCCTGAGTGCCTCTGAGAGCCCTCTGCAGTCTCTTTAGCTGTTAGCACCTAGATTCCCAATATAGCTTAATGTCCCTAAATGTATTACCTAAAATACATGCAAACCAAATATGTAAAAACTCTTGGGGTAAAACCTTTTACTCTGTGCTGTAGAACATATTCACTGTAGTAGCACGTAGCCAGTATACATGGTCACAGGCAGAGTTGTCAACGAGAAGTTCTGGTGAACTTTCCACAGCAAATCCTGAAAATAAATACTTTGTTTTTGTAATTAGGTCCGTATCATATCTAAGCTTATCTTAAGAATTTTAGATCTGCTGGAGGGTCTGAAGACTTGAGTGAAAAGGGATTTCTAGTCACTGTTGATGACTCTTTTTTTTTTTTTTTTTTTTTTTTTTTTTTTTTTTTTTTTTAATTTTTTTTTCAACGTTTTTTATTTTATTTTTGGGACAGAGAGAGACAGAGCATGAACGGGGGAGGGGCAGAGAGAGAGGGAGACACAGAATCGGAAACAGGCTCCAGGCTCCGAGCCATCAGCCCAGAGCCTGACGCGGGGCTCGAACTCACAGACCGCGAGATCGTGGCCTGGCTGAAGTCGGACGCTTAACCGATTGCGCCACCCAGGCGCCCCTGTTGATGACTCTTCAATACTGCTCATCCCTCTTTAGTATTTGTTTTTCAGCATACCAGAACCTTCATTACAATGTGCTTGGTCTTGATAGAATCTTAACAAAAATAAATTAAAATCTGTGGTTGTTCCTGGTAATTTCTATGCCATAACCCGGTGTAACTGATGTATTTAGAAGTTGGAAGCTGAAATTCAGTAACACCTATTCGAATTCAGAATTGTATTAACATTGCTCCCATGTATGCAGCAGCAGTAAAAAGAAAAAAAGAAGGTACAAAAATAGAGATGAATGCATGACTTAGAAAAAAATGGCAACTGGAAAAAAAACCTGAAAGAAAAAACTGAGAAAATTAAAAATTAGAAAAGTTTTGTTTTGTTATTTTGATTTTGCAAATGATTTATCCTTATTGCTTTCTAGTGGTCTGTCACTTTTGGTGACTTTTATACATTACACTAAAACTAAGGTGCTGAATTGAAATGGTTTCACTATTATTCAAACACTACAACTCATTTATACTGCCCGTGTCGTATGAAGGCATCAAGTTTTGGGCCTTCAATCCCAGAGGTATTTCTTGAGTATATACCATGATTCAGTCACTGTGCTTGATGATGAATAAAACATTCTGTTCTGAGCTCAAAAGCTAGTGTAGTGAACCCATTCACAGAGGAGTGAGGTTTCAAAAATGTCTTATGAAGCTCAGAATTCTTCTTCGCATAGATGATGGTGGTTGTGGTGGTTGTTTTGAGGGAAAAAAACTCTGCTAAGTACAGAGTTACAACTCTGTAACTAAGTTATGTTACAACGTGTGTCTATGGTTTAAAATTAGTCTTTTATGTGTGCCTAAAATTCTTACTCAAAATAATGAAAAATGTTACATCCAACAATAGTTGAAGAAAGTAATTACACAATAAGATCAGTCATATTCATTTGGTATTTCTAGTGCCTTACATATTACCTGGCACATAGTAGTAGTTCAGTAAATGTGTTTGATAGATGGCTAGATGCATGAATAAAATCCATTTTTCATTTTGAAATGAAAGCTTTGAATTACTTGTGTACACAATTTTTGGTCCTTTAAAAATATCCAGATTTATCAATAAAGTAAAACAATAATTACATTTTTCTTTTCCACTAGTTTTTATCTTAAACTGTGATAATTCTATGTAAAACAGTGGAGGATTAATTAAATGATCATAAATTTTCTGAAGTGAATCTTCAGTAGTTCTTTAACTAGGTTTTTTGTAATTTTTAGATCTCCATAGTGTAAATGATTGTACACTCTAAATCTGAGCATTGTACAATGCTAAACGAAATGCCTTGAAATGTTTTGTGCCATTGAACATCAGCACTAGAAACCCTACTAATTTCTCGCTGTGGCTTTTGTTGATCAGTTTTGATTCCCTCTGATCCAAATCCCATTCTGAGACAGTTTAGAGAAGATGACTTAAAATCTCCTCCATTTTCAATGAATAAGAATCATTGGTACAGTAGACTGTTAATCTTTCTTGCAGGCTTATTAGAAAGTTGATACTGGAATTGGGAGTACATCCTTTCTTTTATTGAGAGTACATGGTGTCTTTCACAAACAAATTCTTAAGAATCCACTGTTCAGAGGGTGGGGCAATAAGAAAATATGAGATGTATGTTTTGGTGCAATAATGCTTAGTTGGGATATCATGTACCTTTACAAGGTGACTACAGAGCAGTTCTATTAGAATAGACTGATTTCTCTTTCCCAAGACCTTGAATGATGAGGAAGATTTTGGTAGATAGAGTAGGTAGGGAAAATATTTTAGGTATGGAAGAAAGGGCCTGAGTAACAATTAGTGATTGTGGGGAGGGGTGAATGTGTTGTGGCTGTAAGCAAATTGGAAATAGTGGATAAAAGTATTGGAGGATGTGTGCTGTCCTCACACATGGACTGAAAAACTTAAAAATGGATGCAGTTAAGGTTGAGATCACATATGCAAACAACTAACATCAGTAACGTGGAATTTTCAGAGTTTGGTCTAGTCCAAATCACATTTTACCATTGTAAGTGACTTGGCAAAGACCACATAGTTAGGGACAGAATAGGACTTCTAATGATTCTTTTTCTGTTATATTTATACCAAATAGCATATTGTTTATTAAATATTCACAAGATTTATTTGGCAATATTGCTTAGCCTCTGTGACCCATTTAATTGAGAGAGGTGATACCTTTTCGTGCTAGATGCTGCTCATGAGAGGGAGATATCAAATGACCTTAAATACGTCTACCAAGTCATGCATGATGTCCTTAGTTACCAGGCTGAAGTGCTCAGTTAATAACAAGAGCCTAAAACTCAGCAAGTCTGTTGGAGACTGAATTGGATGTTATGAGGAAATGAACTCTTTAAAAAGAGAACGAAAAGAAAGAGACCTCTCTGTATGTAGAACAACCATTGGGACATTAAGCTGTCCCAGTCTAGGCGTGTTTAAGCTCTTGCACATTTTGGCACTGTCTCTCCAAATTGGCTAAATTTATGTACCTATTTGCAGATCTCATACTGAAAGTGAAACTTGCCAGTGACATAATTGGATTTTTATGAATTAGAAAGTACCTGAACTGGTTTTAAAGACTGGTAAAGCATTTTTAGTCTACAAATAAAAGTGAACTTTGTGATAGTGTTATGAAATACATTCTTGGCATGTGGCAAGTGCTCAAATATTTGTTGAATAAAGTTATCTGGATTGAAAAAGATTTGTGGAAATGGTGTTTCTGATCCTACCACGGTTTTGGCCCAGTAATTAAGAATACTTAGGATACAGGCGGGATGATAACCTATTTTTGTTGTTGTTGTTATTGTTTATTTATTTTGAGAGAGTGCGCACATGCATGAGCCAGGGAAGGGCAAGGAGAGAGGGAGAGAGAGAATCCCAAGCAGGCTATGCACTGTCAGTGCAGAGGCCAACACAGGGCTCTAACACATAAACTGAGAGATCATGACCTGAGCCGAAATCAAGAGATGGACTTGGAAATGACTGAGCCACGCAGGTGCTCCAATACCTGTTTTTAAAATAGATCACTTTTGGAAGAAATTAAAATTCTACATATCCATTTATAGCTACATATAGTCTTTTAAAAATTCATCCTTTTCAAGGTGGTCCATTGAAAAGTGGTTCTGCCCTTATATGTATATTATGTTTTCATAAACCTAAGATCAAGGATCTGCTAATGATTTCACATTTGGGTACATTTAAATTGTATGTTTGTGGATTCACCTGCCACTAATATATCTCAAAAGTTACTTGATCTGAACAGTACGTTATTTTTCTACCTGTTTCTCCTTCTTCACCTTTATAAATGGAAAGTTACAACTTTATGGACATTATTCTTTAGGGCACTTGAAGCATGAATAAAATGGTTTTAAGTACCCCCCCCCCCACCCCCACCCAAGGATAAGGAAGTGACTTCTTAAACTCCCAAGTAGAAGACTTTTTATTCAGGCATTAGCATTTCAGTATTCTTGAAATTGAAGTGACTACTTGTCTTTGACCTCTGACAAAGAAGACAACTTATTTTTTTTCAGGGACTTCTAACAAAAGATGGAGAGAGAGGCAGATGTGGTTTTTGAATTTTGAGTCTCAGTCCATCCACTAGATGTCTCTTTTCTCCTATCATCCATAAAGAATATGTTTCAGTTAAATTTGCTGCTGTCAAAAGCAAGTTGGATCTGAGTTATGGAAATAATACATCTCATGTTCCCATTTAAAGTATGCTATTTTCAGCAACATAGCCATGCCTTCAATAAAAACAAAGAGGCAACTTAGGCTGTGACAGTAATTCACAGTGGAATTTATTTATTGAGTATCAATTCAGAACTTCCTATATGCTAAAAAATGTTGAAGATATGGGGATATAATAGCAAAACAGACAGGGTTTTTGCCTCTTGGAACTTTAAAAGAATGTTCAAGCCACAGCAACATATTAAAATTTCAATATGAGAACCATCATTTATGTTCTTGTGTTAAGGAAAGCCAGAAAAAGTAGAGGATTGGGTAACATTTTAAGCTTTTTTTCATGCTTAAAGTTCAGTGTTTAATACTACTTGCTAGTTAGTGTTCTTCATGTTTCTTTAAGGTTAGACTTTGTGCAGTTTCTCTCTAGTGATATGGGTTATTGAAAAAATGTAAAGGTTGATTGCAGAGTCAGCAAAGAAATGTTCCTTTACTATTAAGGTACATGGACATAATTGCCTTTAATTCATCATGCAGATTTTAGATGCCCATCAACTAAATGTCCTACACTTTCCTATTACTATACAGTGTAAATGAAAATTCTTATCTGGAAAAAAAAGCTCAAAAACAACCTTTTGCAACATGTGATCTAGAACTCCACCAGTGGTGTGTTTTACATGTATCAAACTGAACCTTAGGTAATATAGTAGCATAGATTGGCTTAGCTGCTTGCTCTTCCTATTTTAGCATAGAACTAACCATAGGCAACCTGATCCTGAAATACTTGAACTTGAGCATGGGAGAGGATTGTGATTTTGCTTTTGTATTCCAAAATACATTAACTAAGAATATTCCTTCCTCTGTTCTACATTCTAATAACATATTGCTTATTTCCTATAGAAAATCTCAATGACTTTTTTTTTTCCCTAACTAATGAACATCTTAACATTTACAACAAGAACTGAGGATTTATGGTATTCTGTGACCCAGTAATTGTGTACTCAGGGTTTCCTGTGTTCTTGGCAAGATCATGGCTCATTCCCAAGACACTTTTCCTGCTTAAGCCCATTTTGGTGTCAAAAATGAGCAACATAACAATAGCAGAAGGAAGTGATTAAAGTTTAAGTGGATGCAGGACATTTTAGCCTAAGTAGTAAAGAAATAAACTGAAGTTCTACTTTGTCAAACAAGCAGGCATTTTTCTTTTCTCTCTGTGCTAATATGTTCTCCTAGAGCCTCCTCATAAACCTCAAAATGGACTCAGCACAAGCCTAAAGCTAACTCTGAAAGAATCTCCCCCCCCCCCCCCCCCCCCGCCCCAAGGCTTTTGTAAGTTTGGGGGATGGTGCTTCAGACTGAGATCAGAGCTGCCTTAGGTTAAATACAAGTGTTTTGAAAAAGGGAATAAATGTCCATGTCCATGTACTGTTTGACAGTGCATAAGTATTTTAAATCGCCTTGAGTTACTTTGGAGTGCAGGAGCTTTCAGATTACACCTGGCAGGGGACCCCTGGCCCTAAGACAGAGCTGTGGTAATACATGTGTCATGTTGCTCCTTGTCTCAAAAGGAATGAAAACAAAGCAGTCTTTTATAGGGAGGGGCATTGCTGACATTTGTCACCCCTGCTGCCTCTGAACGTGTGTCTTACGTGTCCACTCTGAGCTGAACGTCTTTTCTCCCAGATAGGGCTGATCACCAGGACGTGGAAGAACACTCAGTAAGGAATACTTTTTAAGAATGGTTTCCTTTTGGTAATCTCAATGTTGACTGATGAACTCTTGCTTTCCATTTAGTGCAAAGCAGAACTGCTTTATCAGATGGGAATGAATTCTTGTGTTCACCAAATCCTAGTTAAGTTTACCCTAAAATTACTAAGTGCACAGAGAGATTCCAGTGCCATTTCTTTAGGTCTCGTGAACAACAGCTTTTTGTACTGGTTGCTCTCTGGTTTTCACGCGCCAGCCAGTTTACAAACAACTTGCAGTGTGTTAGCATTTCATGGTGAGAGGAAGTGGGAAGTGTTCCTATGACACAAAAGCCCTTTACTTGAGGGATACTTTGGGGTTAAGAACAGTTTTCCACTCCAAATGGTTCCATTATGTTCTCTATAATGGGTGTGATTGTTTAATGATGACATATTTGAACTGAGATGATTGAACAGACATTACTTGAGCAAATAAAAACTTGACAGGCTATGCCTTTTTAAGCAATTTTGTAGGCCTAGGGCAGGATAAGATGGAAAAGGCTGATTACCACCGCCGTTCATAAAAAGAGCAAAATCTGAAAGATGCAGATTTGAAAGTATACAGTTCATGTAGCAGAAGGCTAACCCTGTGCCTGGCTGATTTCTTTTGCAAGTTCCCTTTGTAGGTGCAACTTTGCTGAATGTGTTCCTATTGAAATCTTGTTAAAATAAATGTTTCTTCCAGCTGAGGAATGATGGTCTGCCTTCAGTTTTGCAAGTGGGAAGATCTTTTTGTTGTAGAAGAGCTTCCTAATCTGCCACTTGACCTGGCCTGATCTTAGTTTTGCTTGGACCTGATGTGCCCTCATTGATGAAGTTGAAATATTGCTCTTGCTGCTATTGATAATCAAATTAAGTCCAGAAAATATTTTTGAGCACTCACCGCATAAGAGACACTGCTAGACCTTGATGTATTTATAGTCTAGCTTGGAGAAAGCTCTGAACGTAAGTAACCAAAATGCAGGACAGTGTGTTTCGAGTTGTCGTGGAGGTGAGAAAGTAGAAATTAGATCAGACTAAGAAAATATAAATCTGCCCTGCCCTTCCTTCATCAGACACAGTTAAAGCCAGCTGCAGTGAACAGGAAAAAATATTTCACCCAAGGACATTCTGCAGCTGTAACGTGTCAGAACAACTCCTTTGCAGTGACTACTGCTTTCTTAACCCAGAGGAACTTTGTTCTCTAAAATCAGACCATCAGAAATTTTGCTATTTGACATAATTTACTTTGACCCAGAGTGGTTGCCTCAATTTCCATGAGGTGCAGAGCTTCAGACAAGGGGTTTTGGGAGACAGCATTCCACATCTAAACTTTAGTTTCCAAGGGTATAGGACCCTGGGTCCACTTTGCAGTCCAGACCTGATACTCAGCCCTCTACACACAGCCCTGCTTTGCTCTGAACCTATTGCCATGCTAATTTATTTGAATTTCACCATACCCCAAATCTTGTAAGTTCCACCTTTCCTCCAGACTATTGATTTGCTCCTGAGGTCGTAGGCTGATTGAGCTAAGCTAGGACAGAAGCACATTCAAAGTAAAGCACAATAGAACCCAGAAATTTACATACTTTTTTTTTTTTTTTTAATCTTAGCATGGGAGAGGGGTAGAGAATCTCAAGCAGGCTCCACGCTCACCTGGAAGCCTGACATGGGACTCAGTCCCACAACTGTGAGATCATGACTTGAGCCAAAATCAAGAGTAGGATGCTAAACTGAGCCATTCAGGTGCCCCCAGAACCTGATTTTAACTGAGTGTTCAGGAACACTTAGAAGGCAGTTGCATTAATGATTTATTAGGTGTCACTAACAGTTTATTTGATATTACAGATACGGGGGGCCACGTCAACTTCTTTCTGACATTTCCATTTTTTTTTTTCATTTTGGCAACTCAATCTAGCATTAAATACATGTATGTGTGTGTGTAATATATTTACATAATATATACATACATTCCTGTGACCTTTTCACATTTATGGTTTTGTATGTAGATTCTTCCACAAAAGTGGTATCTCTTGTTGGCAGGTGGAGTCTGGCAGCTTAAAATTTCTTCCGTGTTTTCTTAATGCCTTGGCTGTTGTGCGTCCAGTAGATGTTCAATAAATACTTTCCACAGTGAATCAAGGTAGCTTTGTGTCTTCGCTCTTTCTTTGATACTTTCCCTAAGTTTGAAACCAGCATAATGTGGTATCTTCCTCATCACAATTCCACCTCTGCCTTATAAAGTACAAATTACCCTCAGGCAATGAGGCGCTGAGCAATTGAAGGTTTTTATAGCTCCATTTGTCTGCAGTCCCCAAATGCCAATGGATAGATGTGTTTGTCAGAGTGCGTGGTAAGTGCAAGTAAGCCCCCCATTAGCAGCATCATTAGAGATGAAATAGATGCACGGGAACTCAGAGGTGATACGTCGTCAGACACTGCTCTGAGGAAGTACAGACTATCATTTGCAGAAGGAAATGCACAATTCCTCATCTCAACTTGATTTCTTTTTCAATCCTTTGTGTATTTACCTGTGTTCATCCACCACTTCAGTTGAGGCAGAATGAAATAAACCATTAATTAATAATAGCTCAGGAAAACAGTGAAGACATTAATAGTTCTAAATATACCAGCCTCGAGAGAGCAATCTCAATTTACCAAAGTGCCTTCACCGTGGGCCTTGCCCTTCATGTAGAGGATGGATGGAGAAAGTGGTGTCTCCCAGTGGCTGAAAAGGGGCCTGTGTTTTTGATCAACCTATTCCTGTACTCGGAGCATTTTTGCCCATCTTTCTGCTGTGTCCTGGGGTGTGGAGACCCTGTCCTCAGGTGGTCTCTTGTGGGTGACAGATAATGTAGCATTTTCAGGCTTCATATCCAGACAGTCAAATCCAGCAACAGAAGAGACCTGTCTTCCTGGGTGGTCATTTTTAAGAGAAAGGAAAGTTTCCTGCAAGCCTTACAGAAGAGCTTTCCTTAGGTCTCTGTCATCAGAATTCCAACATGTGTCCATCCTAAGTAGAATGGATTTCAATGACTGGCTTAGTGGGGGACAGAGTGGAGGAGTGTGACTTACTGAAACAACAAATCCAGCTCTTTGGAAGGAGGCTGTGTGTGTCCGTGCTGGATTGTTGGATACACAACCAACCATGTCTGCTACAGTCAGAGCAGAGCAGGGATTCAAACCCAGTCTGTCTCATCCCAAAGGCTGCATTTGTGTGTTAGTCCCCAAACACACGTGCACGAGGGTTTCCTGTTTGTGGCTATTAGGAAAAACATGACTGGAACAAATCTCAGTTTTTGAGAGATTTGTGCTTATAATTATATTTGGGTTGCATAAATATTAAAATGTGTTCACTTGCTCTGAACATTAGCCAAGTAGTGTGTGGAACTGCTGTGGTCTGGAGTGTGGCCTCCTCCTAGCAACAGGACAACAGCCTTTAAAACAATTCCTCTGACTGGTGTTAGTCTTACAGTGTCCCTCTTACTTTCTCCTTACCAAGAAGTGGTGGCTACAGAGTCTCGGAAGAAAGATTAAGGAGGCCCTTGAATTTCAGGCTAAGGGATATACACTGTTTTTTGTTTTTTTTTTTTTTTTCCCCTCCAAGGAATATAGATAGAATCATGGAAGACTTTAGCCAGGAGAAGACATGACCCTGACTGTGATTTAGGAAGATTAATCTGTCAGAGTGAATAAGAAGAATTGAGAGAAATAGCATAGGTCTTTACATTTGCAGGAGGTCTGACCCTCAATCCACCAAGTCTGGTGTGCTGGAAATGCCCATTTGTTTATTTTCTTCAGGTTGAATTTCCAGTTTTGTTCTGCTGGGTTGATAGGAAATACAGTATGAGCTATTTCCTGCCTTCTCAAGGATGCGCCAGAATCTGGGAAGATTACTATGTACCTGGTAAGCTTGGGAAGGACCCCGGATCTCCATTCCATTATGGTCTCACTGACATCTTTGAAGACTGGTAGCCTTCTCTGGCTTAAGAGCATGCAAAGCTTTGTTAAATCTGGGACCCTTGTCGCCCAAGGTCTAGGTTCCCCAAAGACACCAGATAGTGATCTGTAAGTGGTGTTTCCTCTGCAGGGTGCTGCCATCAGTACTGCTCCCATCACTGTCTGACCTCTTTTTTAAAAGTTGGCATTCAGTGAAATTTGTAGACCTTATGTGTAGAGCTTGATGTGTTTGGTTAATTGGAATACCCATATAACCACATCCCATTGAAGATCTAGGACTTTTCTGTCACACCAGAAAGTTCCCTCATGTCCCCTTCCAAGCAACCTTCTCCTTACCCCGAGGCACCTACTCTGCTGAGTTCTACCCCCATAGATTAGTGTGCCTGTTCTAGAACTTCACATAAATAGAATCCTACTGCAGCTTTTTTCACTCAACATTTTATCTGTGAGACTCATCATGTTGTGTATGTCAATTTTCATTCCTTTTTTGTTGCGGAAGAGTATTTCACTTTTTTTTTAATATAAAATTTATTGTCAAATTGATTTCCATACAACACCCAGTGCTCATCCCAAAAGATGCCCTCCTCAATACCCATCACCCACCACCCCGCCCTCCTACCCCCCATCAACCCTCAGTTTGTTCTCAGTTTTTAAGAGTCTCTTACGCTTTGGCTGTCTCCCTCTCTAACCTTTTTTCTTTTTTTTCTTCCCCTCCCCCCATGGACTTCTCTTAAGTTTCTCAGGATCCACATAAGAGTGATAACATATGGTATCTGTCTTTGTATGACTTATTTCACTTAACACTCCAGTTCCATCCATGTTGCTACAAAAGGCCATATTTCATTCATTCTCATTGCCACGTAGTATTCCATTGCGTATATAAACCACAATTTCTTTATCCATTCATCAGTTGATGGACATTTAGGCTCTTTCCATAATTTGGCTATTGTTGAGAGTGCTGCTATAAACATTGAAGTACAAGTGCCCCTATGCATCAGCACTCCTGTATCCCTTGGGTAAATTCCTAGCAGTGCTACTGCTGGGTCATAGGGTAGGTCTATTTTTAATTTTTTGAGGAACCTCCACACTTTTCCAGAGTGGCTGCACCAGTTTGCATTCCCACCAACAGTGCAAGAGGGTTCCCGTTTCTCCACATCCTCTCCAGCATCTATAGTCTCCTGTTTTGTTCATTTTGGCCACTCTGGCGTGAGGTGATATCTGAGTGTGGTTTTGATTTGTGTTTCCCTGATGAGGAGCAATGTTGAGCATCTTTTCACGTGCCTGTTGGCCATCTGGATGTCTTCTTTAGAGAAATGTCTGTTCATGTTTTCTGCCCATTTCTTCACTGGATTATTTGTTTTTCAGGTGTGGAGTTTGGTGAGCTCTTTACAGATTTTGGATACTAGCCCTTTGTCCGATATGTCATTTGCAAATATCTTTTCCCATTTCGTCAATTGCCTTTTAGTTTTGTTGATTGTTTCCTTTGCTGTGCAGAAGTTTTCTTATCTTCATGAGGTCCCAATAGTTCATTTTTGCTTTTAATTCCCTTGCCCTTGGGGATATGTCAAGTAAGAAATTGCTGCAGCTGAGGTCAGAGAGGTTTTTTCCTACTTTCTCCTCTAGGGTTTTGATGGTTTCCTGTCTCACATTCAGGTCCTTTATCCATTTTGAGTTTGTTTTTGTGAATGGTGTAAGAAAGTGGTCTAGTTTTATCCTTCTGCATGTTGCTGTCCAGTTCTCCCAGCACCATTTGTTAAAGAGACTGTCTTTTTTCCATTGGATATTCTTTCCTGCTTTGTCAAAGATTAGTTGGCCATACGTTTGTGTGTCTAGTTCTGGGGTTTCTATTCGATTCCATTGGTCTATGTGTCTGTTTTTGTGCCAATACCATGCTGTCTTGATGATTACAGCTTTGTAGTAGAGGCTAAAGTCTGGGATTTGATGCCTCCTGCTTTGGTCTTCTTCAAAATTACTTTGGCTATTCGGGGCCTTTTGTGGTTCCATATGAATTTTAGGATTGCTTGTTCTAGCTTCGAGAAGAATGCTGGTGCAGTTTTGATTGGGATTGCATTGAATGTGTACATTGCTTTGGGTATTATTGACATTTTAACAGTATTTATTCTTCCAATCCATGAGCACAGAATGTTTTTCCATTTCTTTATATCTTCTTCGGTTTCCTTCATAAGCTTTCTATAGTTTTCAGCATACAGATCTTTTACATCTTTGGTTAAGTTTATTCTTAGGTATTTTATGGTTCTTGGTGCAATTGTGAATGGGATCAGTTTCTTTATTTGTCTTTCTGTTGCTTCATTATTAGTGTATAAGAATGCAACTGAATTCTGTACATTGATTTTGTATCCTGTGACTTTGCTGAATTCATGTATCAGTTCTAGCAGACTTTTGGTGGAGTCTATTGGATTTTCCATGTATAATATGTCATCTGCAAAAAGTGAAAGCTTAACTTCTAAATATTTTACTTCTTTTATTTGTTTATTTTTTAAGTCTTTCCCTGTCTCTCCTCTTTCTTTAAAAGCATCTCCTCCTTCCCCATGTTGCTTTCAAGGGCATTACGAGTTTTCTCCAATAAAAGCCAGATAATCTCTCACTAGAGGCAAGAATGCACCAAGTATTCAGTGATGAATCTTCATGGGATAGAGGACAGAAAGGCAACACAAAAACACATAGGTTAATATTCCAACAAATTAGCCTGCCACCTAGTCATCCCCAGAAGATGTGATGAGGGTCTGAGTTTGAGCGGAACATGGAAACAGGATGGAGAAAGCTGGTGTGGAGGCAGCATCCATGGAGATTGGTACCTCATGAGACCTGGAAGGACAGGGCTGAGCAGTTTAGCCTGGGTGACCAACATGACCGGTTTGAGGATAAGGATGGGTGTTGGTGCCAATAGCAGAGATAGGAGTAGAACAGGTCTAGGATGGAAAATGGTGAGTTAGTTTGGTATCTGTTGATTTTGAAGAGGATATGGAAGATAACAATGGAACTGCCTAGGAGGTGGGTGAAAGTAGAGATCTCTAGCTCAATAGCACCTTCAGGACTGAGGGTGAATGAAGATCAAGGAGGTGAGTGTTGAAATCTGAACCAGGAAAGTTTAAGGAGATAAATAGCAAGAACAGAGCTTTAGAGGATGCCATGCAGAGGGCTCAAGGAAGAGGAGTCAAAGGGAGAAGGAGTCATGGCAAAGGTATTAGGGCGAGAATGTAGGGAAATGGAGGGTCTTGGGAACTAGGAGAACAAAGGAGAGGGAAATAGCTGGCAGAAATGCCAAAGCTGTAGATAGCTGACCAATATGAAGACGGCATTATTGGTCATTAAATTTCCCGACTGGAAGCTCACTGCTGGCTTTTGAAGGGCCACCTTAAGAAGAAAAATGGCCACGGGTGGGGCGCCTGGCTGGCTCAATCAGTTAAGTGTCTGACTTAGGCTCAGGTCGTGATCTCACTCTTCATGAGTTTGAGCCCCATGTTGGGCTCACTGCTGTAAGTGAAGAGCCTGCTTCAGATCCTCTGTTTCCCGCTCCCTCTGCCCCTACACCACCACCCCCCCATATCAAAAGTAAACATTTCTAAAAAGAGAAATGGGGGTTGAAGCAGGTTGCAAGGATCTGTGGAGTAAGAGTGGGTACTGAGAGAGACAATAATTATAAATAGCTTTTTTCAAGAAATGTGTACTCAGAAGAGTAACAAGGAGCTCAGAGGTAGGAGGGGGCTGGGAGTAAAGGCTGGAAGACAGGACACATGGTTTATTTCTCTGGGAAGCATTGAGCATGCCCATGGCCTGGGCAAAGGAGGCAGGAGAGAGTGTGTCTAACTTAGCTTCCTGGAAGAGGTAAGAGACGGTGGGGTGGGAAGTGCCAAGGAGCGGGTGAGCTGTGAAGAGTGATGGGTCAGTCGTCTTTCCCAAAAGCAGTAGAGGAGAGGATGGGTGAGGCCTTCCTGGGTGAGGATGGGGCATCCCAGCTGTGGTGGCTTCTCAGCATGGCATGCTCTTTAAGAGATTTTCTGTTCTATTTACTCTCCGTAAGTGAAGTTTATAAAATGTCTTCTTTGGGGTTCAGGAGGTTGGATTTCAAAGCAGTGCATATAGAGGAGACCTCTTCCTTCCAACTGTTCAAGGCTAGATGGTAGAGATCACTCTCCCAAGAGACAATCTGTAGTCTGTATTGTATTGTGGCAGGTGGTAGCAAACTCTAGGTTAGGAACCCAACTGTGATGTATTAGCAAGAGACACTGGGCACACGTCCTCCAATCAGATTAATCAGGTATGGAACTACCCAGCATAAACAGTTGAGAGTAGCATTGGCTGGGAGGCTGGCAAGGCAAACCTGGGACATACTCAGAAACACTGCTTACTTGCCTTCCTAGAATCCTATCTGCAGCACAACAGGGGCTCCCAGAAGATTGGATGAACTTCACTGTGAGTATACATTTTGTTGATACTTGTGAGCATACAGTTTGTTCAGGCTAGGATGACTCTGTAACTCCTTGAGTGCACATCAGGTGGGGGTACAGCGAGACCTTTATACTTGAGTGCCAGGATCCTGGTTGCATGCTGGAGGGTTGAAGTTGCTAGAAACCTGGCTATGTCTCTAAAAGGATGCTATGTTTTTTGAAACCCCTAGCAAGTGTTCTCAGTATGGGTACTATAAAAGGCCCAAAGATACACAGGTTGAAATACATAAATATGTTTGTTGATCTTCTCGGTGGAGGACACTGGTACAAGTTGCTGCACTCATTCATATTGTACTGGCTTCTTTATCTGGGATCACAGATTTATCACTGATCCCTCAAGAAGAAAAAAAAAAAAAAGGCACCTCCCACCTCCCTTCCCACACCTGTGGATCCTAAGACTTTTTTCAGTTCCTTCTCTTACTGTGGCCTAAGCTCAAACTACTTGTGGTTGGTGTTATAGGTGTTAACAGACAAAACAATAAACAACGTATGTAGGAGGCTATCTTTCTGGAAGATTTCTGTCTTCAAGGACACTAATTTTTCTAAATGTTTGGAAATCAATTCCTAAATTCTATCAGTGCACAGTGAGTGAGGGTAGTTCGGAAAGTGGAGGCCATATACAGTTCGACTCTTTCCAGCTCCCACCTTCCTTCTCCCCTCCCCCGGCCCCGCCCCCCAACCACGCCCCTGGGCTTCTTTGCATGTAAACTCTGTCTGCCTGGAGATGGATGTGGCACAGAGCTAAGCCCCTGGAAGATGTGCTCCAGGCCTCGGGAAACACATACTCTATGACAGATGGCGGCAAATTAAGCTGGCAATTGAAAAAGCCAGAGCGTTTCCAGGACCTCTGTTAGAGGAGTGATTCCAGAGGGGGAGAGGCAGAGAAGACAAATTGCTGGAAAGTGGCCAGAACCATTTGGTGCTCGACATTAATTTGGTCAGTAAACAATTCCGGAACACCTAGATAGAAGAAGCTATTCTGGATTCCATAGGCACACACGAAGATCGGAGAGACCAACATTTCGTCCTGTATTTGGGAAGATGGACAGCACACGGAGAGGTGCATGGACAATTCTAGGCTGGCAGAAGTCTGAACAAGGGCTTGTGTAAGGGTGAGCTGAACATTATAGCCACCACACAATCATATGCTATTGCATGTTGTTAAGTCAGGCCTGGATGCTGTGAAGAGGGTGGGAGAAACGAAATTCTGGCGCTGGAAGGGACACCAGGCCCTCAATTTAAAGATGGCAAAACTGGGGCGCCTGGGTGGCTCAGTCAGTTAAGCGTCCAGCTTCGGCTCAGGTCATGATTGCATGGTCTGTGGGTTTGATCCCCGCACTGGGCTCTGTGCTGACAGCTCACAGCCTGGATCCTGCTTCGAGTCTGCGTCTCCCTCTCTCTCTGCCCGTCCCCCACTCAAGCTCTGTCTCTCTCTCTCAAAATAAACATGAAAAAAAAAAAAATTAAAGATGATAAAACTGAAGCTCCTCTGCAAGATGAAGTGGTTTATTCAAGGTCGGGGTCACTCATTTGGAACTCAGTGATTAATAGTACTACTCTTAGTGGTACTAGTTAATATAACTAACAATAGTACTAATACTGTTAGGTACTAATGATAGTACTGACATGGTTATTATGTGCCAGCCACTAATCTAGGCGCTTCAGGTGTATTAACTAATCTAACACAGCAGGCTATGCTATTTTCACGTCCTAAATAGTATCTTCATATATAGAAAAACTGAGGCAGAAGGGTACAGGTACCTTGCCCGAAGTCCAGCCAGTAAGTGATGGAACTGAGACTCACACCCTGCAGTCAGGCTCCAGTTCTTGTGCTCTTAGTTGCTGAGATCCTCATGGCCCCTCAGGTCTGTGACTCCTGGTCCAGCGCTCCTTGTCCTTGGACTGGGCATGTCAGTGAGGTGAGGTGACACTGAATGAGGGAGTGACATGACAAAAGTGATGTTTAAGGATGACCAGTGTGGCTTCAATAGCCAGGGTAGACTAGAGAAGAAATAGAGAAGAGAGAGCAGGTAGAAGATTGTCTAAATACAGTTGTGATGAATGTTTGGATCATGACAGGAATAGAGAAGCTTACATTAGACAGGAATGATTGGCTAGCAGTCATTTACCCCATAGTATAAATCAGTCTGTCCTGTTTCTTACCCTAGAAAACAAAACTCTGACTGCAGAAGAAAGGAATAGAGAGAGGCTACAGTGAAGGGAAGGGGCAAAGGAACAAAAGTGGAAATAGAACAGATACTGATGACTTCACAGTATTCCTCACAGAGGTCCTGGCCTTTGGAGATGGTTTTAACTTACTTCAGGTAACTGCCAATGTCCATTGCTTCTAAATGTTAAGAATGAAGACAACAAGAATGATGCCATCTCTTAGTGGGAATGAGACTTTAACAAGTAGGTAAAGATTGTATTAGGAGCCCAGCCTATTTTTACAGATTGGGGGCTCCCTTAGGGAAAGACTTGTCTCACCACTGCTAGGGGGCTGGTCAGCAGACATTTTTCAGCTGTAGAGAGCCTCCTTGTCCAAGGCCCTGGCCTTTGTTAGGCAACCCACGTCCAGTGACTGACCAATGCAAGGATATAAAGACCAGGACAGAATCTCAGAGGAAGGGGCCATAAGAAGCTGGGGAGAGGACCCCATAAAGGATCACTGACTGTGTGAATGTGTTCATGGAATGAGGTATGACTAGATTTCTCAAGGTACAGCCCTCATAGATAAATTTCCACGATAAAGGGAAGCAAGAACTATACTTTGAGAAGAAGAGAACAGAAGATAAATAGCTGTTTGGATTAATGGTAAACTGGACGGAGAAGGCCGGAAAACAGAGGAGACTCTTCTAGATGCTTCTGATTGGTTCTAAGAATACTGTGTGTATGTGGAGTCAAACGTTTAGGGAACCGGCCCATATTTGAATGTGAAGGTCTCATTCCATCTCGGAGTAATATTGCCATTGGCATGCTCCACACAAGCTGCCCTCAGATGCTCCTTTTCAAACGCAGGACGTGAGCAGTTTCCCAAATATCCACCAGATGGTACCTTCCTACCAGAAATTAGGTTGCAGGTTGTGGAAATCCGCGTTGTTTTTCCACCCCGCCGACAAGCCGCAGAATCAGATGCCTGCCCCTGGCTGCCACGAGAGGAACAGAAGCTGATAGGAACAAATCTCGGGGTGGGAGCCGTAAAGGGTGGGGGTGGGGGTGGTTACTTTGTTCTTATTTTCAAGAATATGGGGCAGAACTCGAGGCGTCCTTTTTGATGGTGGGGAGAGCCACGTGCAGGTATGTGGAATCAAGTCGTAGAGAAGTCTCTGAGGGAGCAAAGGACTGTGAGTTTAGCCCCTGAGTGGGCCTGGTCGTAAAAGTCCTCAAAGATGCCTTTGTGCCGTCACTCTGGAGTCAAAGCGCTGCTGGTGCTTTGAAATGGTAACCAGTTGCCCGGAAAAGAAAGCCTTTGTTGGAGAGACTTCCTTATCGTTCAACAGTTTGGGTTCCAAGGCCTGAGCCGTGGTCTCCCCAGGTTGCTCAGCGTCCTTGGACGGAGAAGGCACCTGATGTTTACTGCGGAGCCACCACTGTCTCCTGGGTTCTCTGGTACTTTCCTGCTCTTAGCACTGAAAGTAAGGCGTACTGGGGTTGGGGATCCTGGCTGACTGGACTGCACACACCAGAGGGCGAGGCCAGACCTTTATACACTCAGTGAGCTGGGTGCCTCGGGGAAGTGCAGTTCTATTTTCAAATAATGAATCATTTTGTTGCTGATGTTTTCTTACCAGATTCCCTTGTCCCTTTAGCCAGTGAGACTTACATCAGCAAAGGCAAAGTTCTGTTAGAAAGGGGTCTTCTCTTGGTTTCTGAGGAGCTTGGGAAGTTTAGGCCTTAGCCAATAGATTTGGGAGAAGATGTGGTAAGTAAGTACAGTTTCCCAGGTTGTGGAGAGAGGAGACAGTGGCTGCGGTGACGAGAGATTGGGCCTCTGAGCAGGGAGACACATTTACTCTCATCTCCCTTCTGCCAAACTCCCCAAGGGTAAGGAGGGCTTGTGTGCGCTCAGGGTGAGGGCCCTGAGGCCCCTTGGCTGGGGTAGAGCACAGGGGGGGTGTAAAGACCTCAGGGAAGAGAGGGTTGTATCCTGGCCCCAGAGCAGAGGGCCAGAGAGTTCCGGGGGCCTCGGAGAGGCACAGGGCCAGCAGGGGAAATCCGTGGGCTTGCAGTCACCTTTCAGGGAGTGCACGGAGGTGTCTCAGCGACAAAGAGGCATGGAAGGATTCTGTCCTAGAGCCTCAGGAAGGAGTCTGGCCCAGCTGACACCTCAGTTTCAGACCTGCGGCCTCCACAACTGTGTCAGGATAAACATCTGTCATTTTAAGCCCCCCAGTTTGTAGCGCTTTGCTTTGGCAGCCCCAGCCAGCTATCCCGAAGGCAGCAAGGATGAAGGAGAGGCAGTTAGCGTGGTCCCCCCTGCCGAGCAGGGAAGGGGAGAGGTGCTGTAGATGCTGGGCACAGAAACTGCCGCTGAGTGCTAGTGGGCCCGCCGGGGCCTGGACATGTAGAGTGGGAGCCCAGACTGCGGGAGATGACATTTCCAACATCAGGAAAAATGAGGCTTGCGACAGAAACTGGGTAAGGTAAAAGTAACCATTACTATTAAACTTTCCTTACTGCTTGGCTTTGTGTGCTAAAATTGGCTGCTCAAGTCACTGAGTCCCAAGGCCACAGAGGGGTCAGTTGTGGCCATGGGGTTGAAGCCACCCTGCCTGCCTAAGCCTTCCTGTCATTCATTAGCGTTCGTTTTCCCTGGCTCACATTATGGCCAAACTGGACCGGGCCCCGTGCTCCAAGCACAGCCCTGTACTTCCTACCCGGGCCCTTGGATCACTCTGTGCCTTTGCTGTTTCCCGTCTAAGTTGTACCTGTTATTTCAGGCCCAGTGCAGGAAGGCTTTCCTAGTCTCCCAAACACGTCCTCATCTCCTTATCAACTCTGGCATTTGTTTTGAAGTATTCTTTTTACAGTTAATTTACTTATTTTGAGAGAGAGAGAAAGAGCGTGAGTGGGGAAGGAGCAGAGAAGGAGAGAGAGAGAGATAGAGAGAGAGCCCCAAGAAGTCTCCATGCTGTCAGCCCAGAGCCTGACCCCAGGCTCAAACCCACAAACTGTGAGATCACGACCTGAGTGGAGATCAAGAGTTGGATGCTTTACCGACTAAGCCACCCAGGCGCCGCTGTTTTGTTCTTTCTGATGTGTCTCACACTCATTGTGTCTCATACTTCATTGTATCCCCATAACACGAGCATAATCAGCCCCTGCCGTGGCAGGTCTCAGCGCAGGCTCGCTGGTTTGTTTGGTACAATCATTGCTAAAAATGCTACTGTATCCCACAATGCACTATGGGCAGTACATCTTGGTTTGTGACTGAAGCGCCCTTTATGAGTTGGGGCATTGTCTCTTGCCTGGGCTGCACTGGTCCAACGGACAGAGGGCTCTGTCATCAGGACCGTTAGTGCTTACTTATGGGTGTGACTGAAACGATTTTCCAAAAAGGTGAAGGAAGAATAAGCACTGGGGCCACTCTGTCCGAGGAACTGGTCTACCTGCATTGGGGTGGCTCTTGTAGCCGCTCCAATAAAGCAGAGTGGGATCTGCAAGTCCCTTGGGTGGCCTGATTTTTATCACCACGCTGACTGCCTTTCCCTCTTCTCGTATCTCCCCCTGCAGCCAAAAACACCTGCGTTCTGGAATCAGAGATAAGACATGTGAGGCAAGTTTTCTGGGAGGGAAAAGGAGTGATTTAAATTCTCACTGATGTCTAAGCTGCTGATAGATTCTGTCCCCAAAACAGGTTTCAACTTAGAGGAGGAGGCTGGACAGGGAGAGAGCAGGAGGGCGCTGAGCTGGCCCATTGACCACAAAGGAAAGAGCAATGGGTGGCAGGAAAGAAGGCCTGGGGGACCCAAAGGTGCAGTTTATCTGCTGCTCCCCTATTTTTGTCATGGGCCCCATCTGATTCTGACATTCAACACTAAGGGTTCTCCTAATCGTTGATTGCACAAACCTAAACAGTCATTTACTGCAAGCATTCTGGAACACCAGAAGGTTGCTGTTATTTATTTGGTTAAATAAGAATGTAAAACATAAGCAAATAGAACAAAAATCCTACCACATAAAAGAAAGGATGTTTTAATGGTAAAAAATTGGGAAAGAAAATCTCAGATAAAGGACAGCATTTTAAGTGGATGAATATAGATTTATAGGAAAAAATGTCTATTTCCTTTTTCTGTGGGCCCAAGAAAGTGCTGGCAGAGCCTGGGCTCTCCCCTACCACCTGGTTTATGGGAATCACATCCACCCGGATTCTGAACTCCCACCACAGTTTCTAGTTCATGACCCTGTACTGCCCCCTGGTGGCCAAAAGGAGTTGCTGTAGCGGCTAAAGAGGGTCTCAAAATATTGGGCCTCCTAGCATCTATGTTTATTTAACACCCACCATGTGCTAAGGGTGAGGACACATAGAAATGAGGGATCCCTTGCTATCAAGGAGCTTTCCTATAACACTGATGTGTCAAACAAAAGTTAGCAAACATGTTTCGGTTTTGGCTTTGCAATCAACTCGCAACCACCATTCCCCTGCCTGTCAGAGGCCCAGGCGGGCCACTGACATCAGCATCATGGAATGCAAGTAGTCTCTCAGCGTTAGAGCAGGCCTGTGACTTGGGTCCAGGTGCCACCTAGAGCTTTATCTCCAGCCTTGCCCTGAGCCGGGGCTTGTGGGGACTGATGAAGCTGGTAGGTGGTGGCATAGAGCAGACCTGGCCCTACCGATTCCCCACAGGGTGTTTCTGCTCTCAGCTCTTCCTACTTACTTGGCCACCCCTAGGTCAGGCAGGCCCGCTTTTGCATGAAGTCCTTCCATGCCTACCCTAAATCCACAATGACCTCTATGACCTCAAGACTACTGTCTACCATCATTTCCTCTTACTTTATTTTTCAAGTAGGTAAGAAATTCCCTGATGGTTGAGGCTCTGTTTTAACAGTTTTCTATCCATCTCCCCTTCTCATATTACCTCCAGAAGCTCTCAGTTTTCTCTCTTATTATGCAGAGAAGCTGCCTACTCCTTTCACATATTAGGGCTATGCTTAGGCCTCATCAAAATATTTTCTTATCAAAAATGGGAAGTAGTTAAGTCAGTTTAGGCTAAGTTATTTGGCTGTAACAAACAAGCTGCAAGTCCACATGGCCTAGAATAACAAAGGTTTAATTCTTCCTAATGCTACATGGCCCATGGGGATCGCTTTGGGGGTGGGGTTGCCAGAATTAGGAAGGAAAAATACAAGACACCCTCAAATACTCAATAATTTTATTTTTAGCATACATATGCCCCCCAAAATGCATACTAAAATTATTATTATTATTATTTTCTGAACTTCAAATTTAATTGGAAATCCTATAATTTATCTGGCATCTCTGCTTTACAACCTCATTCTGGACCCAGATTAATGGTGCCTCTACTATCTAAACATCACAGAAAGAAAGGGGACGTGGCCATTTACACACTGGCTCTCAAAGTTTTCTTTTGGAATATACAAACATTTCCAATGACATTATTATTATTATTATTATTATTATTATTATTGGTCAAAGTGAGTCATTTTGTCTTTCCTAACCTCAAAGGGGTGAAGAAGTGCAATCCTGTTATGTGCACAGAATGAGAGAACTCCAGGCTATTTGTGAAAAGTTCAAATCCCTGCCCTAGTTACGTATTCTGGTAAGAGCTACTAAGAAAATACTACATTCTCCGTCTCATTATGATAAATTATATCAACTGTAATATTTATCCTTGTGATTTCTATCTAATGGCTTCCTATTGATTTCTAGTAAGCAGAGAAAGCTTTTCTTACCCATTTAAATATGGGGAGATAACTAAATGCTCCCTGTCAACTTTTCTTCTCTGCATTAAACACCTTCCCATGCACCCCCTCCCCTACTTTCTTCCTATGATGTAACTTCCAGCCCTTTACCATCTGGTCACTATCTACTTGGTTATATCTGACTGTTATGTGAATGTGATGGGAAAAAAAATAGAAAAGGGGGTTTCTTTTAGGGATAAGTCAAAGATGACTGTTTGTGTAACCCTTTATTTTTGTTCACTGGCACCACCTACAAAAGATCAGCAGTTTTTCAACTCTCGGCAACAACAGAAATCACCTGCAGAAACAAAGTGGTGAGGTCCAGGCTTCTCCACCAGCGACTCTGATTCAACTGGCCTTGCCTGGGCCTGGGTATCTGTACTTTTTTGCAGTTTTGTTATCTATAGCTACATAACAAACCAACCCCAAACTGAGGAGCTTAAAGCAAAAATAGTCATTTTACTATTATCTTTCCTGGTCCTGGAGGCCGACTAGAATCAAATATATAAGAAACAAATGAGCATTTTAAGAGAATTTTATGGGCAAACAAAAGCCACCAGCTTGGAGTAAAAGAGACTGCACCCATTTGGTATTTAAAGCAAACTTTGGCTCCCCCAATATTTTATAGGTAGGGGGGAGGCTGAGGGCTCTGCTTAGCACCCAAGCAGACCATATTCCTTTTTAGATTAGGCAAAGGAGGATTGTGAAAAAGTGGACCTCTCAGTGGGCAGAACCAAGGACCACGGAGAAGAGTGGACTGGGGAGTTTCTGTTGGGGAAAAGAATCGGGGTGCTAAATGTGCCCCACCCTTAGGACAAGGGGCTGCTCACCATACCTGCCCAGTGGGACTTTAGACTTACTGGGGGGGGGGGGGGGAGGTCAGTGACTAGTAAATGACTTCCCATGCATCCACTTCCCAATGGGAGTGTTTATTGTGTCCCTGTCCCTAACTGCATATTGAGTTTGTGTGTGGGAGCAAGTGACTTAATTTTTCAGGTGTCCCCCATCTAAAGGAGGCAGGCACATCCAAACCTTCTATAGCGGTGCTTGTGCCTTATGCACAAGTCCTGGACTTTGAGCTCAGAGCAGCACCTGCAGAGGAATTGGGGGTTGTCTCCCTTGGGGAGGGATAAGCGTCCTCTTAGATGGGCAGGGGAAGGAAATGCGTGTTTTGTGTGCAGAGTACAGACTATGGTGGATTATGTTAATATTTACCAAATATTGTGGCACCTTTCTCTGCAGGGCCTCTCCTTGCGGTGGGAGGGCTCTACCTCCTGGTCCTTTTGTGTTCAGTGTTACATTTGACTTGCTTTGACCAATGACATGTGAGTGTCAGAGGTGACAGGAGCCACTTTTGAGCAGAAGGGTTAAGAATCATGGTGTTCACCTTTCCCTCTGCTATGACACCTGACAATGTTCCAGATAGAAGCTGCTTTCCCATTCGCTGTGCTGGAATAAAGATGGCACAGAACAAAGCCACAGCCAGCCCATAATGAATGCAGCATATGAAAAATTAAACTTATGTTGTAAGACCCTGGATGATAATATTAATGGAGAGGGCTTGGGCACCCTGACAGCCCTGAGGAGCCTTGGGTCCCTCTTGCATGATGGCTACCAGCAGCAAAGGGACATAGCCTTTCAACTGCCCAATTTTCTTGTCCTCTCTGAGGAACTCATTCCCTTCACATTGATGCCTGCCATCAACAGTAGGTGATAGAGAGCCTCCTGGAGAGTGCCAGTCTCCAGAGAGCCTCCTGTTGACAGTTTTCATCTCTGTAGAGCAGAGAATGTGGGAAGATCTTTGGTATTCTAGGTTCTGGGCTAATGAAAGCTTGCTGGACATAGTCAGGTATTTCAAGATGGTGGCCATTCAGAGGGTCCTTTGGTCTTTACTTGCTGGGGTTTTCTGTTGCCCTGGTGACATCTCAGTCTTGGCTTTCTCATTACATGATGAAGACATTGGTGGTGACAATGGAAAGGATGAGAAGATGAAAGAGGTCATACCATACCTGGTTCTATGCAGCAGAACTGAGGCTCAAGTATTGAGGTAAATTCAAGGTACTTGTCTCCTGAAATCTGGACCAGCCTTAGTCATCCAATAGAACCAGCAGACCAATAGAATGTGGCCAAAACAACAGTGCCTGCCTTTCAAAGCTATGTCAGAAGAAGCCTTGCAGCTCCTGCCTTGGTCTCTTAGAAAACTCCCTCAAGACTCCAACTTACTGTGTAAGAATTTTGGTTACCCTGAGACCACCATGCTGTCATAGTTGCATTCAAGTGCTCCAGTTGATAGTCCAGTTGAGCTGAGCCTTCCAGCCATTCTTGCCAAGGCCCCAAAAATATGAATGAAACTGTCTTAGACTCTCAGTCCAGTCTCCTCACCATCCAAATATCACAGATTGACTTCAGTTAATGCCATGTGGAACTGAAAGGTCCTCCAGCTAAATTTGGCCTGAATTCCAGACCCACAAAGTCATGAGATATAATAAAATGGTGTTATCTTAAGACATGAAAATAATGGAACATGTACATATGCACTTAATACTCAGTCCTGGGTGCCTGGTTTTCCTTTTCTCTGAACATGGCTCCTTCTTATTGCATGCCTGGCTGCTCTAACCAGATTTCATGAGTTGGGAGGTATTAGCCTGGGATCTCCACCTTCAACAAGGATGGTCCAGATAAACTCTTCATTCAAATAGGGTTTGGGATATGCTGAGGGTCCAATTTTGTTCTCAGCTCAAGTCCAGCAAGTAATCAATTTAGTGCTTAGTGAGGACCTCCATAGGGAAAGAACTATGCTGGATGGTTAGGTAAGAGGTCTTGCTACATAAGGTAAAACAGCTCACTACGGTTTAACACTCACATGCTTAATTAATTGTGTTTCTTACAGTTAACATTGTGAGGTAGGCATTATTTTATAACATAAACAAGTGAATTGAGGTCAGGACGTACAACAGTAAACTCCAGAAATGAGTTTTGGACACCTAGCAGGCTTATCCACCAACCAGGCTACCTTGGATGTTAAAGCCTTAAGAGACAGATGCAAACCTTCATTTTACAAATGAGAAGCTTGAGGACCAGGAAGATGGAGTAGTGTTGCAGCTGTGTTCTATCACTAACGGGGAATTCTCTAGCCAATACAACTCCATCCTGGCCCTAAAGGGTCTCTAGAGTATAGGCCAAAACCATGTTGAGTAAGTGTCTTTAGAACTGTTGCTTTAGGGAGGGAGGTAGAGGAGATGATGTCTGTACTGCCCTGTCTTATATATTCCCAGAGAATGCAAGCCTCTGGTTAGCCTCCTGTTTAGCTCCTGGCTGAGATGTGGGGGCTTTAAGGTGCCTGATGAACAGTTTGCAAGCCCAAAGCATTGGATTCGTAGTATGAGCTTTTCTCTGGAGAAAGCATCCCCGCATGAAACCATCCATCCCTGTGGTCTGGGATAAGTCACAGACATAGTTACATTTTTGCTTTAGAGCATGGAAAAACCAAGAAATAATAAGTCAGTGGGGCTGTTTGTGAATTGGAAGTTACTCAAAAGACCATTCCTGGCTTGTCCTGGATCTCTTGGTTTGCTGGGATGGCAAGATCCAAGCCAGTATCCATCAGCCACAGTGGGAACTGTGAAGAGGCTAGTGGGGCACACGAAATTTTTACAAAGAGAACAGGGACCCAGAGTAACTTGGATAAGGAGAAGTCCACAAATGGGGTGCGTAACTCTAAGTTGAAGTCTCTCTGGAGATTAAGTATTTATGAAGGACTTTGTACCCACAAAGTGAATTTCAATAATTTATTATCTAAATTCACAATATCACAATAACATGTAAGTATTTGTATTATGGCTAATGACCCTAACTTGAACTATTGCCTGTAAGACAGGGAATATTTTCATGCACTTGGGACCTGTTTTTAATGCCATTGTGAAGCAAGATCAGGAATTTTTGAACTCATACCTGAGTCTTGATCCAGACCCGTCATTACCATGCAAGCCTATAATTCTCACCCATGGCACTTCTGTGCTGGCTCCCCTGTTGTCAGTCAGCAGCGAAAGGTGAATTTTTTCATATGAATCCCTGACAACTCTTTCCTCTTTATTCCACAGCGCTGTGATTTGCCTTTGTGCAGCCCTTTGTGTTGTGAGATGACCAGATGACATATTCGTATGTTGATGATTTTGAATGTGTGCATGGCCGAGAAGATCATACCAATTAATTTTCATGCAGAAGTCAAGGTGAGAACTGCTTTGGATTGTGGCAGTTGAAACTGAAAAACTAGGGGCTGATTATGGCTTTTTCTGAAATCACCAAGAAGCCTCCAAGAAGCAATAGTTATACCTTATTTCTCATCTGACTCTTCAAATGACCCCATTCACAAAAGGGCTTCTCGACTTAATCTACCCTATCTCTCCAATTGTCTAAAATCCTACTTCACTTTTTAGCTAGAATTATGGGCCACAGGCTCTAAAAGGAATTTTATAGATCATTTGGTCCATCTTATTTTACTGATGAGGAAAAACCAAGATTCTAGGACGAAGACTAGCATCCATGTATTCCAAGTCTGCTTTCCATACCCTGTTTCAGAATCATGTGATGTCTGATGTTGCTAAATGGAATGCTTTTTACCTTGAACTTTTCTATATCTCCCAGCATGCCTTGCACAGGGCTCATCCATAGCCAATCAGCCGTTGACTCTTAATGGCCACCTGGAGTGCTGTGCTGAGGATCAGATCTTCTCATGGCTGGCCCTGTCTCATTGGTCAAGTTTCTCCCAAATGGTGACTGCTACAGAGAGGACATTAACCACCCTAGCTAAAGTGACATCCCTCCCCCACACTCTAGGCCGTACTCTAGCTCCTTTCCTTGCTTAACTGTCTTTCTAGCATCTCTCATTATCTGAAATGATCTTTCTTTCCTGTGTGTTGTCTCTTCTTCTAGAATGTGAGCTCCAAGAGGACAAGGACTTTGTCTCTCTTGTCCACTACGATGTCTCTGTGCTTATTAGAGAGCTGACATGTAGGAAAAAACTCAGTAAATAAATAAATAAAAATGTGGAATTGATGGCCCCGTGCTGTAACTGTTAAGTGATATCTGCCCTGGCCAATGGATAGACAAGTCACTATGCCAGTGCCAAGCTTTTGTCAACATAGGGTTGGTTGCCAGTGGCCAACCAGTCCTGGATGAAAAACTAGTTCCCTCCTGACATTTTCCGCTTGATTCAGCTTGACTAGTCATTAGGTATTCTAGAAACAGGAATTTCCCTTAATCACCAATTAAGAACTTAAAAGGAAAAAGACACGTTTTTCTGCTGTTATCTCCTTTCCTCAAAACTATTATATAGTATCTTGGTGCCTGGGTGGCTCAGTCAGTTAAGTGTCCAATTTTGGCTCAGGTCGTGATCTCATGGTTCATGAGTTCAAGCCCCACATCGGGCTCTCTGCTGTCAGCAGAGCCTGCTTTGGATCCTCTGTCCCCTCTCTCTCTGCCCCTTCCCCTCTTGTGCTGACATGCTCTCTCTCAAAAATAAATAAATATTTTAAAAAAGTCTTCTAGTGTCTTATTCATCACAGAACTTCTACGATATTATACAATTCTTTCCACAGGAAATATTTATTCACTAAGCACTTGTGTTTTTCTGTACCATTTTAAAAGGATTTTGACTTTCCTACGAATCTTGAAAAGCTGCACCACAGTGCACAGTGCACACTGGTGTGACCGATTAAGACTGAAATGTACAAAGCCATGAGCAAAGTTCAGGTAAATACGCAAATTAAACTGTTCTAAAGTAAGGTGAGCAGTATCCATTACCTTAGCCTTGCATATTGGCTGTTCTTATCCATCCTTTCCTGGAAGTCAATATTTGAAATAGGCTAGTAGTGTAAGGCAGAGGAGGCTTGAGAAAGATAAAAAAACGCAAAGAGGGATTTAGTGCTTAAATACAGTTACAAATTCATCTCGATTTCTTTTTATCTCTTTTTAAAGAATTGTGGTATATATGGAAACATTTGTAGCAGGTAGAGGTTTTTGGAAATTGGCTCATTTTTAACGCAATCGATACTGTTATTTCATGTCAAAAGCAGATATGTTTCAGTGCTCTGGTAAATCTTATCTGATTTAATATTCCCTAGGACTCTGGGGTTGTATACCATCTCTACTCTCCTAAATTTGATGGTGTCAATATGACCTGACATTTAATTATTTGCATAGCCTATTTAAAATTAAAATAGCAACAGGCACTGAGTTCTTTTCAAGTTTTAATACACTCTCCCTTTAAAAATATATTTTTCATAAATTACTCTGCTGTCTGGGAGGCCATCACATTCTTCAGTTCCTGTAATAAAAGGGGAATGGTGCTATGTGGGTGTGAAATGTGAAACGTGGAGGAGAACACCATGGTTAAACAAGAGCGGATACTGATCAAGTCCATTAATCAAAGTGCCTTTTAAATCTCTGCAAGTTGAGAACTGTAGCATCCAGGGATTTGATTAAAGAGGAAATATAAAATGGCAGACGAGGTCCAGGAGCTGCCTGGGCAGGTCACATCTCAGAGCCCCTGATTAACAGGATGTTGTTTCCAGTGGGATTTTTTTTCCCAGGGCCATTTTTTGGAGTTTATTTGCTAAGGCAAGGTGGGTTTATTTGCTAAGGAAATGTGGGTTTATTTGCTAAGGAAATGTAGGTTTACTTGCTAAGAAAAACTCCAATGTTTCCTTCTCTTGGTTATTGGAAAATCACCAAATCCATGATACAGGAGCTTGCAAATCTCCTCAGGCCAGTATCTTATGTCTCTCCATCTTTGGATTACCCCGACTCTCCAGATTTCCATGTATCACAAAAAGATTCCTTACCTTTTTTAAAAAAAATTAATTTTAGAGAGAGAGAGAGAGGGAGAGAAAAAGAAGTGCATGCCAGTGTGTGTGCAAGCTGTCGGGAGGGGAAGAGGGAGAGAGAGAGAATCTTAAGGAGGCTCCACGCTCAGTGAGGAATCCGACTCAGGGTTCGATCCCATGACCTGAGCTGAAATCAGGAGTCAGATACTCAACTGACTGAGCCACCCAGGTACCCCCAATTCCCTAACCTTTTTATTCCCCCAAGTCCAATGTTCCATATCCATGGCCGCAAGGATTCCCAAGCACTTTTGAAGCATATTTTAACCCTACAGGTAATGTTTATTATCATTGGTGCCATCTAGTCATTCTTTGATTTGTTTCTAATTTTGTTAGTCAACTCATTCAAAAATATTTATTGAACATTTATGTCTAAGTTCGAAACTACAAGTGTGAAGAAGTCTCTGGGGGTGGTGTGGGGAAGGGACTTTCTTAGGAGGGAAAGGACCTGGGAGGCTGGGAATGGGGAGACCCAGTGGGAATGAAGGCATGTGCAAGGATTGGAGGAGACACAGGAAACATGGCTTGCTCCGGAATGGCAAATTTGGCAAGAGTGAGCAAGAATGAGGTGTGGAGGCGTTGGCAGACAAGCAGGAACCAGGTGATAAAGGATCCCTTTCCTAGGGGATAATGGAAGCCACCCCAGGTTGTTCAATGGGTGAAGTGTGTTAGATTTACATGTTGGAAAGACCCGTTCCTGGGGCAACATAGACAATAGTTTTGAGTCAGGAGAGATTTGAGTAAGAGAGAAACTAGGAGCTAAGCTTTGATCTGTATGTGAAATGTCTGGAGAAGGAGGGGAGAGGAATGGGAAGACATGCTCTAGAAACCTGCAGGACCAATGTCAGTTAGGACAAATCTTGTGAGAAGGAAGACTTCAACTCAGTCCAAGGCTGCTTTTACCTTGTTTGCTCACCAAACCTTAAGTAAGCAGATGATATGCCATTTATGATATACTAGGAAGGTCTTCTTGTGCTTCCCTTGCTTCTACAGGGGTCCTGTATTTTGGAGGTTTTGCCAGTCCACTTCAGTTAGATGTCCACCAGGTCAGGGAGGCCAAGGGCTGTGGCTTTCATGGCCAGCCACATCAGCACCTCGAGCCACTGATAGTTCCACAAAAGATAGGTCACACCTATCATGTTAGGCTCTGAATTTTGAGTCTTGAGATTCTGGATTGAGCAATTTCCCATTTTCTCTGCCAGTGCTTCAGGGCCTGAACACCTCTTGTGTACTTTATGTCTTTCTATGGGCAGGGGCCACCAAGGCTTATGATACAAAAGAGTGCTTAGCCACTGTGGATGAAAGGAGGAGTCTAGACCATGTGCTAGTCTTTCAGTGCAGGTAAATGGGTGGAGGGTCTTGCCATACATCTACCACAGGGGTGAACATGGTAGAAGAAGCAGGATTGGAAAATGATAGACACTTCAGGGCATGTGAGTTTGAACCATTTGTTGGACTCAGAGGAGACTGAGGTCTGGAATTAGAGTTTGGGTCTCTTGGGACATATTTGAGATTAAAAAAAAAAAAAGAAACCATCAATGTGTGTGAATGATGGAGAATGTGTAAGGCATCAGGACAGAGCCCTGGAAAACATCCATATATAATTAGGAGAAGAAGAGTGTTATGGATTGACTGTTGTACCCCACCACCCCTCGCATTCATATTTTGAAGGCCTAACCCCAAAAGTGATGGTATTTGAAGATGGAGCCTTTGGGTGGTAATTAGTATTATATAAGGTCAGATGAGTGGGGCTTTATTATTAGTGGCTTTAGAAGAAGAGGAAGAAAGAGACCTGTTTCCCTGCTTACATGCATTGAGGAGGGGCCATGTGAGGACAGAAGAAGGTGCAAATCAGGCAGAGAGCTCTCACCAGGAACTGAATTAGCCAGCACTTTGAATTTGGACTTTTACCTCCAGAACCGTGAGAAAGAAAGGTCTGTTGTTTAAGCCACCCAGTCTATGGTGTTTTGTTATGGCAGTCCGAGCTGACTGAGACAGGAACCTCTGGAAAAGAAAGCAAGGACTGATGGGATGCTAGAGGGAGAGATGCGGAGAGGGCTTTGTGGGGTGAGCATCAGACAGGGAGAAGCAAGGGCTGGGAAACACCGGCATTGGAGGTGTCTGGTAGACTCTGTCAATTTATTTTGGGCTTAAATGTTGCTGTCATCCATGTGTGTATGGTTTATGGCACTTGCAGGTGGAATAAACCTATTAAGAAACACTAAAGAGTGTTTCTTACTTGATTGTGCTCATTCTGATTATCAACAAAATGTTGATTTTAATCTTACAGCTTTTTTTTCAAACTGCGGTGTTAACAACTATTTATTATAAAAAAAAGAATTTAGATTAGGATAAAGAAAAAAACACATAAAGAAATTTGTATAAAATTTCTATCTAGAGAAACTTCTTTAAAATCTCAGTTTAGTGTATGTCCTTCCTTGCCCCTTTACTCATTTTTTTTTCACTCTCTCTTTCTTAAGTTGTATTATATAATATTGTAAAATATAATGGGATCATATTGCTTTGTAACCTGCCTTTTTCAACCTAATGAACTCACTACTTGCCAATAAATATTTATCCATGGAATAATTTTGTAAATGGCTGTAATCAATCTCTTATTGTTGGATATTTAGATTGCTATTATCAAAGGATAGTGTAATCACTATCCTTATAGCCAAAAATTAATTCACATTCTTAATCATTTTCTTTGGTCAACTTCTTTAAAGTGGAATTATAGGGCCAAAAAGTGTTCAGATTTTTAAGAAATTACAGCAGTGTCCACCTGTTTGTGTGCTGTATGTATGAAATATTGAAAGAATTTCTTTAAGCCAGAATGTGTGTTGAGAGTGGCTAATCTATCACCATTTTATTATATAGTTCACCTTGCATGTTTATATAACTTGAAAACTAAAATACTTACAGTAAATTGTGGTGGAAAATTTTAATTCTTTCACACTAAGAAAATGGCCAGAATCCCTCATCAGAGGGGCCAAGAGGGCAATCCCTCTTTTAGACTCTTTTGGATATTGCAATATTGCACTTATTGTTGTGAAATTCTTATTATTTACTTGTGTACTTGTCCAAAGTTCCATCTTAAGGTACTGAATTTATCATAACTATTTTATTTGAAAGACTTTACTGCTTGCTATTTGCTTGCTTTCCTACTGATGAGAAATGGTTGTAAGATGGGTCTCCTGCCTTTCTAGGTAAACGTTCTGTGTTCTGTGAGGTGCTGAGTAGTTCTAGGACCCATGGTGGTCAAGGGAATTTAAAATTTGTTCTGTTAGGAAGATTTCCTTCTGGGTGATAGTCTGAGCTGAAAATAGATCCTTCATTGAACTGTACTGAAATGATTTCTCATGGAGGGCTTAGCACAGGTCTGTGTATACATTTCACTCCTTTAAGCAGTGGACACTTATCAAGGATCTGCTGCACGTCAGGCACCATTTGATGACACTTGTGAGCAAAAACAGACAACACCATGGAAGTACCATGGAAGCACCATGGAAGCACCACTCCATGTGGGGCTTCCATTCTTGTGGGGAAATTCAGACAGAGTAAGTGAAAAATAATCAGGATAATATCACATAATTTTAAATGTCATAGTGACAGCTGAAGAGATTGACACAGTGAGTGTGGCTGGGATAATGGTGATGGGGCTGCGTGACTGGATTGGGTGAGGATGTGAAGTTTGAGCTGAGAATTGAATAATGAGAAGGAGCCAGCCTCTGGAAGGTCTGAGGGAAGAGTGCTTAGGGGAGAACATAAGTGCAAAAATCTCCCTGGGGACCAGGTTGGTATGTTTGAGCCACAGAAAGAAGGCAAGGGTGTCTGGGGCAGAGTGAGTATACAGAAGATGGTTAGAGATGACTGGAGGAGCAGGCAAGGAGAGGTGATGTGGAGCCTTGTGGGTCATGGTAAGGAAACCAGATACTTCCTTAGTGTGTTGAAAAGCTTTCATGCATTTTAAGCAGGAGAATGACATGTCTGTTTTACATTTACAAAAAATTGTAGAAAATGGATTGCAAGGTAGCAGAGAGATCTCTTGCTCTGGAGTAAATAAGGAGTTTCTGGAAAGAAGTAATATTAAACTGTGTTCAATTCTTCTGAGAGGCTGAGATGAGGACAGAAAAATATCTTTTGGACTTAGTAAGATGGCCGCTAGTAAGGACTTAGATAAGAGACTCTTCACTGCAGAGATTTGTATGGAAAACTGACAGAATGAGTTGAAGAAAGATGCCCTGGTGAGAGAATGGGAGAGAGAAGATCTGGGCTTTGGCGTGGCCACACAGAAGTAAGGGGATCAAGGGAAATTCTACATACCGGGTGGAGTAACCTCCATACCCTTGCCTTTCTCAGTGACCAGAAACCTGGCATTCATAACTAAATGTTGAAGGCCAGGAGGTGGAAGGACATCTACCTGGATAAACTGTCTAGTGTCACATACTGACATCTAGGAAGCACAGCAAAGGAGTCAGATACCCACTCCCTCACTGCTCAGTGAGCTCACCAATGAGCACGCTGTGCTCTGACACACTTAGCTTCTAGTCATGTTTTAGTGCCTTGTTTTTAAACATGAACAGAAAGTCAATAAAGAGTATATATTTAGAAGAATCTTTTATGATGAAACACAGAACAAAACAAAGAAACAGGAAAAAAAAAAAAGGACATACAGAAGTCAGACAATAAGGAGATCAGACAAAAACTTCCAAAACCTGTAATCAATACTTTCAGTGACATAAGAGATTTTACATTCATGAAAAATGATAGGGTACTCTAATAAAGGAATATTCAGAAGAAAAGGTAGAAGTTTGGAAATGTAAAATATGCTAAGAGAATTGGTGTAATAAATTTAAGGAAATCTTTCAGAAAAAACATAATAAAAAGATGGGGAAAAAAGCTAAAAAAAATTGATACTACTATGATAAAATCAAAACTGAAAAAAAAAATAGCCGTTTGACAAACCCAAGATTTTAAGCTGTAATGAAACAAAATTTTCAGTGCTAGATATTAAATGAAATGAAAATGAGACATATTTATTGACATAAATAGTTATAATTAAATGGAAAATTCATATTAAAGAATATTTGTTTTTAAAACTATATTCATACAAAACACAAGACACAGAGCACGAACAGGGGAGGGACAGAGAGAGAGGGAGACACAGAATCTGAAGCAGGCTCCAGTCTCTGAGCAGTCAGCACAAAACTTGATGTGGGGCTTGAACTCACAAAGCGCAAGATCATGACCTGAGCTGAAGCCGGATGCTTAACTGACTGAACAATCCAGGTGCCTCAGGGTGAACATATATTTTAATTTACCTTGGATATATATCTAGAAGTGAAATTGGTTGGTCATATTGGTCACTCTATATCTGATTGTTTGAGAAATTGCCAGATTGTTTTCTAAAGTGGATGTATCATTTTGAATTCCCACCAGCTGTGTATGAACATTTTATTTTCCATACCCTGACCAATTTGTTCATTTTTTCTCTTATTGCTTGTGCGTTTGTTGTCACATGTAAGAGTACTTTGCCAATTACCAGGTCTTGAAGATTTCCTTCTATCTTTTCTCCTGAGAGTCTTATAGTTTTAGCTCTTACATTAAGGTCTTTGATTCATTTTGTATTTATTTTTGTATATGGTGTGAGGTAAAGGTTCAGTTCCATTCTTTTGCATGTTGCTGTCCAGTTGTCCTGGTGCCATTTGTTGAAAAGACTATTCTTTTTCCTTTGAATGGTCTTGGAACTCTTGTGGAAAATAGCCATTTACGTATGGGTTTATTTCTGGACTCTCAATTCTATTCCATTGATGTACATGTCTAATCTTGTGCTGGTACCAATCTGTCTTGATTACCATTGCTTTATGGTCAGTTTCAAAATTGGGAAGTATAATGCCTCTTACCTGTTCTCCTTTTTCTGGATTTTACTAGCTATTCTGGGTTCCTTGCAATTCCATATGAATTTAGAATTGGCTTGTCAATTTCTACAATTTGTATAATTTCAGCTGGGGTTCCAACAGATACTGCCTTGAATCTGTAGATTGGTTTGGGGATGATTGCTATCTTTTAAAATTTAATTTAATTTAATAATTTTTTGTTTTTTATTTAAGTATGGTCAGCACACAATGTTACATGGGATGATTTCCATCTTGATAATATTGATTGATTTTTATGTATTGATCTTGTATCCTACAACTTTGCCAAATTCATGTCTAACTTTTAATAGTTTCTTATTGGATTCATTAGGGTTTTCTATGTACAAGATTGTGTCATCTGTGAATAGAGATAGTTTTACTTCTTTTCCAATATGATTTCTTTTTATTTATTTTTCTTCACTAAGTGCTGTTATTGTTTGTATCTCCCTCAAGTTTATATGTTTACATTTTAAACCCCAGTGTGATGGTATTAGGAGGTGGGGTCTGGGTTAGGTGGTCAAATCATGAAAGACACTCTAGAGAACTCCCTTGTTCTTTTTGCCAAATGAGGATACAGTGAGAAGACTGGTCATTCAACCAAGAAGCTTGTTCTCACCAGACACAGAATCTTCTATTTTCCAGCTTCCAGAACTGTGAGAAATATTTGTTGTTTAAGCCACTAAGTCCACGGCAACCCAGATGGGCTAATTGCTCTCGCTAGAACATCTGGGATGTGAATGGAAGTGGCAAGAATGGACATCTTTGTCTTGTTCCTGACCTTAGGGGAAAAGCCTTCAATTTTTCACCAGTAAGTAGGATGTTAACTCTAGGCTTTTCATGGATGCTTTTATCAGGATGAGGACATTTCTTCTATTCTTAGTTTGTTGAGTGGTTTTTATCCTGAAAGAAGGTTGGATTTTGTGAAATGTTTTTGTTGTGTTTATTGAGATGATCATGTAAATTTTGGTTTTGTGTTATTGATGTAATGTGTTACATTAATTGAGTTTCCAGTGTTGAATCAACCTTGAATCTCTTGGATAAATCCCACTTGGTCATAGTGTATAACTTTCTTCATATGTTGCTGGATATGGTTTGCTAGGATTTTGTTGAAGATTTTTACATCCATATTCATAAGAAATATTGGTCTGTAGTTTTCTTTTCTTGTGGTATCTGCCTGGTTCTGGTATCAAGATAATACTGGCCTCATAAAATGAGTTGCAAGTTGTTCTTTCCTCTTCTATTGTTTTGAAGAATTTGTGAAGAATTAATTTTAATTCTAATTTAAATTATTGGTAGGGTTCAGTGATGAAGACATCAAGGCCTGGGTTTTTCTTTGTGGGTAGTTTTTTTGATTACTAATTTAATCTCTTCACTTGTTTTAGGTCTATTTAGATTATCTATTTGTTCTTAAGTCAGTTTAGGTAGTTGTATCTTTCTAGGAATGTGTCCATTTCATCTAAATTATCTAATTTATTAGCATACATTGCTCATAGTATTCCCTTTTAATCCTTTTTATTTCTGTAGGGTTGGTAATAATGTTCTGTGTGTCATGTCTGATTCTAGTCATTTGATTCTTGTCTTTTTTCAGTTATTGTACTTTTCAGCTCCAGAATTTCCACTTTCAGATAATTTCCATTTCTTTATTAAAATTATATATCTGATGCTAAATTGTTACTATACCTTCTTTTACCTCTTTAATCATGCTTTCCTATGGTTCTGTGAACTTTCTTAAAATGGCTACCTTGAAACCTTTTTTCTGTTAAATCTGTTGTCTATTCTCTCTGATAGGCAGTTTCTATTGCCTGTTATTGGTCATACTTTCCCATTTCTTTGCATTCCTTGTCATTTTTTTATAGGAAACTGACATATTAGATAATATATTGCAGCAACGCTGGGTATTGGTCTTCTTCCCCTCAACACTGGGTAGGCTTATTTGCTTATTTTTTTGGTGACTGGCTGGGTTGTTTTAGCCAAATCTGTTCCCTGACTTTTTCCACAATGTTAATCCTCTGAAGTTGCTCCAGATCCTAGGATGACACCTTATGGCAGTGATACTGATAAAGCTTTCTTCTACTCTTTTCACACAAAGCTGTTAAGCTCCACTAATAGCCAGCTGATTGCTCTAGGGTTTCAACAATGCTTTGGAGTATATATCCCTCTGTACACTAATCCAATTAAATTGTGGCTCCTTGTAGGAATGGTTTTGGTGGTTAGTGTCTGATATTTGTCCTGATCCCTGGAAGGCTTGTCCCAGCTGGGTTTTTTCTCATTTCTCTCCTTCAGTAGCCAGCCTACAGTCTAGAGTGTATCTTCATTGATCCATGAATCTCCTTCCAATTGTCTTTCACTATAGTCCTCATTGTTCTTGAGAGCACTTTTAGACTTGAACTTCTATATGCTTTGTTGCAAATGAAGTCAGTTATTTTGGGAAGAGAGATTAGGAGCTATCTGTTTTATGACCTGCTTCTTCCCTTAAGCAATAATCTCTGAGGCAGGTCTCTGGGGCTGAGAGTAGAGATAATGGCAAGCTTCTTTGAAGGATACCCTCACTCTAGGAGCTGAGCACTTGTTAGGAGGCAGCAGCCTGGGCTCCTCTCAGCTTGCTTCTCCTGGTGGGGAACCACTGATTCATGAGTCAAGGAAAGAATCATAAGGGCCCCAGAGTTCTCAATGTGCCACCTCTATGGTAGAGCCTCCATTCCATGAGTGGGAATTGGGTGGAAAAAGGGAATCTCTACCTTCTTGATCATACTTGCCCAAAAACTTAGCTTTGGCAATAAGGCACTGAGGACTGAATAAGAAACACTGATGTCCTGCTCCCAAGTAGGAGCCTTGGGCTCTTAGCTGTAGTAGTCTGGGTTTGAGTTTCCAACTACCGAGCTGGAGGAAAGGAGAAGAAAGGAGCAGTGTTGGCTCAGATACCACAGACTCATTTTTCTTCCTGAATTTTCATAGATTTTCTTGAATAGATGCTTTTTTCATTTGCTTTCTATCTTTAGGACCATTACCAAAGGCTCTGAATAATTGTTTTTTAAAACATAATTTTCACCACATAAGCCCCTCTTTGGGTAAAAACACAAGCCCCCCTTCAGGTAAGCCCGCTTTTCTCTTGATACCACCCCTCCCTCTGCCCCTTCTGGGATTCTCTCTCTTTCTCTGCCCCTCACTCACTTGTGCATGTGTGCTCACTATCTCTCTTTATCTCAAAAAAATAATTTTCACCAGTTTCACCAGGAAGTAAGTCAGTAGCATTAAAAATTTTTTTAATGTTCATTTATTTTGAGAGAGAGAGAGAGAGAGGGAATCCTAAGCAGGTGCTGCACCATCAGCCCAGAGCCCAACGTGGGATTTGAATTCACGAACCATGAGAACCACTGAACCACTGAGAATGTAAGTGTTCACCTGAACTGCAAGGGAGGCTGGGAAATGTAGTTTACCCTGTGCTTAGCAGTTTCCGTACATAAATACTTTGAATTTTCTCATAGTTTATCTGTATTTTCTAATTTTCCACAACTAATTTATATTTAGTGCAATGTAAATATAAATTTAATTAAAAATAGAGAATAGACAGAGAAAAACTAGAGATAGGGACTATATTAACAATTCTTTCTGATAATTTTTGCTTGTGTCATTTCTGGAGTGGGGAACTAGGTTAAGAGAAGGTGATTAAATGTGGAGATTCTAGCATATTATTGTAAGCTAAGAATTATCCAAAAGAGAGGAAATAATGATAATGAATGCTTGAGTTGGCTATCCTTAAAGACTATATAGAATCTATTTTTCACTTGAGAGAGGAGAGGAAAGAAAAGAGAAAAATGTTTAAAAATGATTGCCCATGCTATTTTCAGTAAAAATAGGGGAAGTTTCAGGATTTCAAAGCTTTCCCTGGAACTCTTGTAAACAGAAAAAAAAAAAAAAAAAAACCCAAATAAACCAGTGTTTATTGAGCTTGACAAAGTTAACAAATTGTGAAAATTTCCAAAGCTAATGGTTGTTTGTCTAAAAAATTCCTTTGATATGCTGAGAGTTTTAATTAGGGCCATTAAATACAGAAATTCTTAGGTTGCAAAGAATATCAGAACCACCCACTGATGTGCTGATGTGCTGTGCCTTAACCATATCATGCAAAATGAGACCATCATGCAGTGGGGTTTGTTTCACAAACTGTCATGGAACCTACTACAATATGAGTCAATCTTTTGAAAAATGTTAAGAGCCATAAAAAGGAAGTACCGTGGGCATATATAAAGGGAGGGGTTAATTTTCATTGAGAGAATTGGGATCAGCTTCAGAGAGAAAATTCTGGAAGGGCAGGATTTTTTGGACAAAGTCCTTGAAAGAAGGCATAGTGGGTTGAAAGTGACAATATGGCTGGAAAACAGAGCACAGGATACAGGAAGAGCTAGAAATTAGCTTGACTGTGGCCTCTGAACATGAAGGGAGTTTCAGTGGAAGGTCAGTCCAGGGAGGGAGGTGACAGTCAGCATGAAGGATCATAAATGCCGGCTTCAGGAGTTGTGATTTCTGATCAGTATTTAGAAAAACTTACCTACTAACACTGTGGAGGGAGGAATGAGGAGGGGAGAAGAACTGGAGCGGATTAGAAGGAGGTGACTGTCATGGTGTTTTTAAGAGGGGAGATGGTGACTACAGCCAGCACAGAGAGATGTGTGGGAGATATTAAGACACCTCTAGAGTGTGGAGAGGAGTTTTGACAACTTCCAGAGGGAACAAAGTGGTGATCACAGGTCTGTAGGTCTCTTTGACCCTTTCCCAGGTGTGGGACAGAGAAAGTTTGAGGTAGATGCCATTTTTGGAAACAACATATGGATTCTCTCTCTCTCTCTCTCTCTCTCTCTGTAGAACATTCTTGCAAACTCTCAAGGGAAACCAATTCTTCATGTTAAAGTTTTACAAGTTGTGGCATAAATTGTTTTTCAAGTGCCAAATGTTCCCACTGACAAATCACTAAGGATTCTCTGAGATTGTCAAATGTGGCATTATTGATTTTGAACCTAGCTTTGGTATAAAACCGAGTCGAGTCTCCTCTATGGCTGCAGCCCTGCCCCATCAATTCATCTCTCTGGCATCTGGAAGAGTCCCATTCTTTAGTGAGATTAAGTCACAAAGTTCCTCATAGGCGAACACTCTGGGTGTACCCCAGAGAACTGTCCCACCTGCTCTGGCTGATGCTTGACATTTTGCCCCAGGAGCTTCTGTCTGTAAATCTGTCATTGGCATCCTCACTTTTCCAGTGAGGGAAAGGAAGGGTTCTTCCTTTATTCATCAGCTCATATTCATGTAGTAAGACATCGCTGTGTGCTGATAGGCTGTCTGCCTCACTGGGGGATCAGTCCAGCAGTGGTGCCCACAGGCCTGGTGGAGAAGACTTGGAATTGTAAAAGTCCCTGATGAGTGCTCTCGGAGGGGGATTCACAGGGTACTAAGGGAACACCCAGGAGACATGTCAGGAGCACTTCAGGAGGGAAGTGGCCAGGTGAGAACTTGAGTCATCTTTGATGAGTTTCTTTCCCTGCCCTCAGTGTCCCCACGTACAATCATCAATACACTCTGCTGAGTTCCCCCTGCAACCTTTGCTGGGTCCATTCTTTCTTTTCCATATCTTCTCATAAAGGAAATTTATGATAGCCTCCCTGGGAGACAGACTCATGTAGATACTAGGCAGGCCTGGGCACACCAGCTCTGTGGCCTCTGGAGCAAGTTGCTAAACCCTTCATGGTCTCAGTCTCTTCAACTAAACAATGGGGATATCAATGCCTTCCCCATAAATCTATGGTAAGGAACAAATAAGATAATATTTTAAAAACAGCCCTAGGCCTGGCAAACTTAAAGACGATCATTCCAGTCTCTTTCCTGTGCCTGCAATTTCTCCCTTTGTTTAATATACTCTGCTCCCAGCCGCCGAATTCATCTTCACAAAACTTTAATCTTATCTCTCCCTGGCTTGAAAATTTTCAGATTCCCATAACCTATGGAATAAAGTTTGTACCAGTAGGAAAGAGGTTTATACTCTAAGGGAGAGTGAAGAAAGTATAAGGAAGAACAGCTTGAGAGCACAGAACAGGGACCCAGGGCATGCAGGCCATTCAGTATCTGGAATATTCCTTAAGGAGGTGATCTTGAGGTAAGATATGAAGGATGGATAGGAGTTTACTACACAAAAGGAAGAATGGAGGGAGGACCATTCCAGATAAGGGCCCTAGAGAGGGAGGAAGAGGAGGAGGGGGTGGAGGAGAAGGAGGAGGAGGGGGAAGCAGCCAGTATGGCTGGAGTTTAGAGAACAGTGAGGAAGGATGAGAAGAGCCAGGGCCATCCAGGTCAGAGCCTTGTAGGCTGTGCTTTTGTGCACTTCTTACAATTTCCATGTATGAAGTAATGGGAGCCATGTGAAGGTTTTAAGCTGTAACTTGTTTTCACATCAGTTTCTCTTGTTAGGAAGGGCCATCCCTGCATTCTTTATAGTAAACTCCATAGGTGCTCAAGGAATTTGACTAATGAAGGGAATGAGATTATACTTGTAAAAATAGAGGAAAAGAATCCTGGTAGTTGAATTTTCAGGTTATTTGGGTGAGAGTGGATGGAGGCTTCACTGCACTTCACCATCCACAGAGTGTCTGGGGACTGCTGCCAACTTAGAGTTTGAATTGATTTGGCTCGCCAGGAACACATAGTCAAGACTGACAAACCCATGTCCCCCCAGAGGAAGAAAACTCACACTACCCCAGAGACCTAGACAAAGGGGAATTAAGCTTGCTTGAACTTGAGCCTGGGGACCAGAGATCTGTTGCTGGCTTGGCAGATTCTTGGGTCTCCATGGAAACGTGAGATTCTGGAAAAGTTTTCTTCTTGAAGGGAAGGGCAGTATTGCCTGCTTCCTTTACTCTTGGATGCCCTCAGCATGCATGATTCATGAAGCAGCTGTCTGTAGATTCGGTCCAGACAGGGGGCCATTTTGCACCATTTCTGACCCCGTCATTCCTGGTTGCTCCTCTTGCAGAGCCTCTCAGGCACTCTTGTACCCAGTGTGCCCAACTCTCCCTCATGCAGTGAGGCTCTGCCATGAGTCACAGAACCCAGAGTCATGCGTCTGGCTCATCCTCGTATCTCAGCGCTTAGGATGGTATCTTACACAAAGTGAAAGCTCAACACATTTTAAGTGTACAAATGTGTGAAGAATAGAAGGGAATGATAGCCAAGTTCCCAGGTGGCCTTCTTCTTTAGAGTTGAGAAAAATGCATAGCTCAGGTTTCTCAAATTTTAAGCACATACAATTAACGAGAGATCTTGTTCTGATTCAATAAGTTTGGGATGCAACTGGATATTCTGCATTTCTAACAAGCTCCTGGGTGAGGCTTGTGCTGCTGGTCCTTGGATCACCCAAGGAGATAAACAGAACAGCTGACTTAAGCCAAATTTTGAGAAAGGGCAATCATCACTTACAAGACCTTATAAATTAGTAGCCTGCCCAGCTCACCTACAAGATAAATGTACAAGCTCAAGTTCACGTGCATAAGGTTCAATGAAGTTTTGGAATATTCATTTCATTTATACCTGTAGGCATAATTGGGCATACATACCAACAATATGTATTGAAAGTCATCTCCACACCAAAGAGATCAGTGGCCATTCAACAGCAATACATAGCATATAATTCCAAGTGATTTTGTAATTATTTCAGAAACATTGAATATTTGTAGGGTTTTGTTTGTATGTTTGGTCATAATTTCATTTATTCAGCAAGCATTTGTGGAATGTTCATTATGGATAGAGCTTCTCTCTGGGAACTAGAGGGCACCCTTCCTTGGGCTCCTAGTCTAGTAGGTAAGACAGAAAGAAAACAAATAATGACAGTATAATATGATGAATTGTCCTCATCAGTGTTGGACAACAGAAATATAACATGAGCCACAAAAGTAATTTAAAATTTTCTAGTAGCCACTTAACAAAAGTACAAACAGTTGTAATCAATTTTAACAGTATATTTTATTGAGCCCAATATATTCAAAACAGTCTTGTTTCAATATGTAATCCATATAAAGATATATTAGATATTTTACTGTTTTTCATATGAATTCATCAAAAGCTGGCCTGCATTTTGCCCTTACAGCACATCTCAAGTTGGACTACCCACATACTTCAAGGCCTCCAAGCCATACTTGACAGTGTAGGTCTCTACAAAGTGTGGAGGCTAGCATTCAGCTGGTTAAGTGTCTGACCTTGGTTCAGGTCGTGATCTCACTGTTCGCAAGTTTGAGGCCTGCATTCAGCTCTCTGCCGTCAGTGCAGAGCCTGCTTCGGATCCTCTCTCCTCCTCTCTTTCTGCCCTTCCACCTGCCCCCCCTCTCAAAAATAAATAAACATAAAAAAAAAAAAAGATGTGGAGGCTAGCAACTTCTCTGCTGTAGAACCTGGGAGGTGGGTCAAGGAAGGAGCTAGTCAACTGCACTGCAGGCTAAGGGTGGCAAGTAATGTCTGGAAAGGCAGAGAGGTGTGGGAAGCTGGCTGTGCCACCTGGCCCCAAGACACAGGTGTGACAGGCGAGCAGCCACCCTGAAAATGGTTGGGAGAGCAGGCATGGTGTTTAGAAAGGGAACTCTGTAACTCTGTGGGCCTGCAGTGCTCAGCTTCTGTTAGGCCACTGGTTGGATCCTCAGACAGTTGCATGAATGAGGGTGTGATGATTTTGGTTTCCTCTGCTATCTGAGTGGATCTTGTTCTGAATGAGTGCAGAGCCTAGCATGGATCTAAGCCTCAGGGTATCTTTTCACAGAACAGTCACTATCTTCTATGCTGCGGGATCTCACTCCTTAGGGGCAGGTTTGGAGGGGCTGTGTCCTGCTGTCTGCCTTTCTCTGGCTCTCCAGAACTCCAGGCCACCCCTTCTCTTCAGATGATGCCTCAGTGGTATATGTGCTGCCGAAGCGAGCACGGGTGATGCCTCAGTGGAACCACTGGCCCTTCATGAAACAAAAGAGCTGCTCTCAGCTAGTTTTTTTCCAACAGGTGCCATTAACCTCCTCACCACCACCCCCTCTCAACTAGAACAGCAGCCATAACCGAGGGTCATTAAATCTGGTTTTGACTCAGGGACAAGATAGACCAGGCACTGGCCTACAAATGTGGACACTAACAGCTCCTGATAGAACCAGGGTGGAAACTGAGGTATGTGTGACTCACTCATACTTTATCCCCAGCACACTGCTCCAAACACAGATATCCCATTACATACAGTCCCCTGGAGATTTGTATTTTCGACTTTATAATTGCTCAGCAAACACTTATTTAATGGGGTAAAAGTGCTATGTTAGGTGTGCAGGGCATGGTTTCCTTCTTATTTGCTTATGCTCTAGGAAGAACAACACACAAAGGCCTATGACAGGTGAACAAACTGTGAGATAGGAAAAAAATAAAAATATTTTCAGGAGTAATTTGTGAGGCTCAACATGTTCAGTGAGGATTTAGAATCATGAAAACTTTCACTGTGGTTAAAGGAATATTGAGTGGCAACGTGGAAGTGGGTGGGACACACTTTGGGTTGGGGACAGGGTAGCCTTTCTAGACTTCTGAAATTACTCTGATAATTTGTCTGAGATTAAAAAGTTTTTGTATTATTTCTTACCCTTTTCAAAAAATTGCATAAGGTGGCAAGAAAGGATGGTGGTGTCCGTAGGCTTCTGGAAGGCATGTTCTCAGCTGCTGATGCAAACACTGGGGTGTCAATGTGTCCATCAGGAGACACCTGGTACAGTGGGAAGAACAAAGAACCTGGAGACTAAAGCACCCAGACTTACATCCCAGCTGAAGGCGTGTGGCTACATTATTCCATGTCTCTGAACTTCGCTTTCCTCCAGGGATGTCTTACAGATTTAAAGAGGTAAGTAACACATAAAGTGTCTATGAACATTTGGGGGATGTTTTAATTTATTTCCCTTTTTCCTATACCTAATGCTCTAACCAATCTTCAGGATGCTCACTAAATAAAAACAACCAGAATTAATTTGAGCAGTTTTGCTACAACCATTCACAAGTAGTTGAAGGGTAGGGATTTGTCATAATGGAGAAGTGTGGGCAGATCCATATGGAAAACAATATTTGCTGATCACTCAAAAGTTATTTCAGAGACAGAATAAAATGTGCGTGTATGTTAGGTAATGCTTTGTAAAAACAGTAAAATAAAATCCAGAAAGGAATGGAGAAAGGGAAGTTGAAATTATGAATAGGGTGGTCGAGGAAGGTCTCACCACAAAGCTGAAATGTGTGCAAAGCCTGAAGGAGGTGAGAGAGCCAGCCGTATCGTGATAGAGGAAGAAAGCATGCTAAACAGAGGGAACAGTAGATGCCAAAGCCCTGATTGGGGGGAGCACTGGCCTTCTAAATATAGTAGGAGCCTGTGTGACTGGCATGGAATGGGCAAGGATTGTGCAGGCAGCGAGGGGATCAGAGAGGACATGAATAGCCAGATCACATGGGCCATCTAAGCCCCTCTGAGAATTTTGGATATGACTCTCAAGTGTACTGGGAATCTATTGGGGCTTGGAACAGAGGGATGCTATTTTTGATTTCTACTTGAAGGTGCTCACTCTGCTTACTATATTGAGAAAGACCAGATTAGGTAAAGGGGAAGAAGGTGGTGACAAACTGGAAGTCAATAAGGTGATATGAGGGTGGTTTGGACCAAGGGTGGCAGTGGAAGTATGTGGACATCAGCTGGAGGCTTCTGACAAAGGTTTTGATTCCCTAATAGGACAGAACATGCTGAAGTGATCCTTCCCTCTTTACTCTTCTTTATGAATTTGATGACCTGACTTGTAGCAGCCATCTTTGGTCAAAAAACATCCCATGATGTTGACCAGGGGCATTGTCTCCCTAACCAAAACTAATGACTGCTCATCTCTAGATTTCTTGTTTTGTGAATAAACAACCCTCTGTTACTTGCAGCTGAATGCATCTTCAGGGACACAGTGCCCTCAATGACACCCTCTGTCTCCTGTACTTCATCAGGACCCCAGTGACCTGAAAAGCCAGGCTCTAAGCTATCCAAGGAATCAAAGAATTCCTGTGTGATTGCAGGAGGAAAAAGAATTTGAAACACATTCTCTCCTAATCCCTCTTCATCTGAGCTAATTTCCAAATGGAAAAAGCAATCAATTGAAGTTATATATATAGCTTATTCAAAGAGCTGAATGAGTGGCTGGAAACAATTCCCCAAACTATGGTTTCCACTGAATAATTGAAATTATGCTGGGGCATGGAAATTTTTCAGCAAATAAAATATGCCTGAAAATCTATTAAAGATATGTCTGCAAAAATCATTTGCAAAAGCCCAACTCAGCAATAAAAAATAAATTACATTTCTGTTCTTGCTGTTGTTCCCTTTGGGAAAGAGCATATTACTACTACTTTGTGGACAAATGGAACCAGTGAATTTTGGAATGAAGAACTCTACAAGTTCTAACCATGAGGTTTAGACATTAGGTGATAATTCTACACTGAAAAGTAAATAGGGAAAAATTTCCCTGATTTAATGTTGCTCAGGTAATATATATGCTGTTTTGTCTTATCCGTGGGGGTTTTTGGAATTAGAGTTTTCCATCTGTGACTTTGAGTGACAGACAACTTTACTCAGAGATTTGGGAGCTCATTTGGGTTATTTGGACAAGACCTATGGGGTTCAAAGAGCTCACTAGAATCCCTAATTTCTATTTTCATCTTATCCTGAGCACAGGGCTCAGAAGAGAAAGTCCCTTCAAAGGGTAAGTTAGAAAGTTGACCAAGGGAATGTAATTTTTGAATTATAAATTGAAAGACCTTCTGAGTAATTTTTTTTCCAGCATGAGGCAGCTCTGCCAGTTGGCTTCAAAAACTGTTTGGGTTTGTGTTTCCATAACCCTCCTATACTCTCTATATTGGTTCAGAGAGCTTGCTGGACACCTCTTTAAATTAAGACTACGTAGCTTAAAGCCACAATCCTTTTGCCTGTTTCTTCTTTCTTATCTCATTATTTTTTGTCACAGCTCAGGGTACTGGCCTGGGGTTTGCTAACTGCCTTGGGCAGGGCGGAATCTGTGATTTCCTCTCTTGAGATGGGCGTTGGCACTCAGGGATTTCACATTTATGCTAGGCTGGGCCAAGCAGATTCATTCCAGGGGAAATTTGGAATGGGAAAGAGACACAACTTCTCACAGAGTCCAGACCTCCTCCTAACTATCATAGCTATGATTCCATTACTTAAAAGAAGCCATTGCCTTTGGCCCCAAATTAAGAAAAAAAAAATCAGCTACCCATTATCAATTAGCTGCTGCAATAGAGGAAGGTCATGGAGGGGCTGAGGGGAGTTGTTGAAACAAAGATAGGATGATGTGACATCACACGCTGCTTCTTCCAAGCACAGAGTGAACTTGAACAATGGTACCAACCTTTGTCCTGTGAGCAAATCAAGTGTGTTTGGGAACAGTGGTGGGGTGGGAAGGGAGGTGATGAACAGTTGTTCATTCCTTTCATGGTGAAAGGAACTTTAGCAGAGGTTAGAAAGAGAGTGCGTTAAAAAGAGAAATTTCTGTAAGATACTGGATGAAGAACTTTGTGTTTTAACTAATTTAATCTTCAAAACAACCCATCGAGGAAGCTACTTTTATCTTCTTCATTTTACAGACAAGGTAAAAGGTGCTTAAAGTTAAGCAATTTGCCTAGGGTCATGGGTAGCAAACAATGTCAAGGCCATTGCTCTTTACCTCTGCACACTGCTTTGAGGGTGGCCCAACTGGCTTCTGCAGAAGCTTAAGGTGTGTAGAATTGAGTTTCTGTTTCATGGTGGTCTGACATCTGCTCTCTCACCCATGTGTGCACACCTGCTCCCTCGATTTCTTTCCCCACCCCCTCCTCCCTGCCTCTTTCCCAGTGGGCCCTCTGCAAGCAATGGCTAAGAGTGTTGGTCTGAAGGGGACAGTTGCCTCAGTAGCCTCTGTTCTATTTGTAGTGGGGTGCTGGCTGGCTGCATGCAACTGAGCCTGGCAGTCGCAGGCCTTGGCATTGTCTGTTGGCCTCACTGGTTTCTCCCACCTCGGAAGCAACCTGAATATGATTTGAAAGGCATCTGACAATTCCAGTGTGTATTGTTTAGTTTTCTGATGTAGCTGGAGGGGATGGCAGTAGAAGCCCAGGTCAAAAATAATACAGGAAGGATGAGAGAACCCAATGGGGAGAATAAAGGAACACCTGCTGATGCCTGCTGCCATGAAACCAGGTTACCCCGGTGGTGGCCTGCTGACTGGAAGGCTAGGTGTGATTGAGATGGTTTCTGGACCCCAGGGAAGCATTCCTTATGTGCCCCCATTCTTTTTTTTAAAGTTTATTATTTTAAAAATATTTTTAATCTTATTTATTTATTTTGAGAGAGAGAGAGAGAGAGAGAGAGAATATCCCAAGCGGGCTCTTCACTGTCAGCACAGAGCCTGATGTGGGGCTTGAACGCAGGAACTGTGAGATCATGACCTGAGCCAAATCCAAGAATTGTATGCTTAACCCAGGCACCCCCACCTGCCCCATTCTTATCTTGTGTTCTGAAATTCCATAATTAGACATTAACTTTAAAGCTCCTTGTCTTATTTTAAAAATCAATGGTGCATTATCTAGTAAAAAGAGAATAGGGAGAAAAATATTGTGCTGGTAGAAAGATCCAGATTCTCAAAATCAGAAAATCTGTAAGAAATTTACTTTAATTATACCATACATATAAACATTTCAAAAACTAAATTTTGTTTTGAATGACCTGTGGGGGTGACTGTATAATGTCAAGAGCTTTTTATTGCCTAGTGCTTTTTTAGTACATTAGGTCTTAATTTGAGCCTAGTTAAAATATAAATACTCTTGGGAAACTATCACTTTGTATTAGTTTTTGATTTTGTTGTAACAAACTACTACACATTTAACAACTTAAAACAACAGCTATGTATTAGCTTCATAATTACGACTTGTCACTTTATTTCTGGGCCTCAAGCTTCCAGTCTGTAACATGCTGCGTGTGAAATGGTTGTGTTTTTAACAGTGTTATTAGTTTAGACTTTCTGAAACTTGGTTCCAAAGTCATACAATGTTCTCTAGTTGTACAGATGCTTGGCATCCCTTATAAGGAGTGATGAAAGAACTGAGGATGGCTCATTAAAATGGAACCCTATTGAATGTGCCCTGCCAACACAGCCCTGCAGGTCGCCATAGTATCTGAAGGGTAGCTTTGAAAAAGTAATTGATGTCAGAGGATGGTCAGGATGAGGGTGGCCAGACTAGTGTTTCACAAGGTAGTTCATTCGAGCTCTCTTACTCCCAAGCATCTGGATAGAACTCCCTGCCATGCTTGAGGCTTTCAGAAATCAAAGTAAAAAGCAAACAATAGTAAGTCTTCTTAATATTTAGGAGCAGAACATGTGTGGAAGATACTATTGCTGCCAACCAATATTTCCTGCTTTCCTACCTTTAGACAACCAGTATGATTTTACTTCCCCAGCCTCTGAAGACGGATGTTCCATGTGATCTTTTTGGTCAATGAAATGTGAGTGGGAGAGGTATGGGTCACTTCTGGAGGGGGGAATGCTTAAGAACTGGTTTGTGACCGTAACGCATGTTGCTGCATATTGCTTATTTACAAGTTGCTAAGGAAGTAAACCTTAAAGGTTCTCATCATAAGAAAAAACAATGTGTAACTACACATGGTGATGGATGTTAACTAGAATTACTGCGATGATCATATCCCGATATACAAGTATCAAGTCATTCTCTTGTACCCCTAAAATTAATATAAAGTTAAATGTCAATTAAATCTCAATTTAGACAAAAGGAAAAAGAGGAAAATAATCCTTGTACTCTAAAGAAGCAAACTAAGAATACCAGAAAATTAAACAACAACAACAACAACAACAACAACAACAACAACAACAACTGGTGTGGTTGTCCATGTTTTCTCTTCCTCTTCTACAGTGACCATACAAGTTGGGATGGTAGGTGATATAACACCCAAGACAGCTACCTGGAAGGTGTCAGAACTTGCATATACTGAGAAGTAAACTATTGTTTTTTAAGCTTTTAAGATTTGGGGGTTGTTAGTTATTGTAGTGCAATCTAGCATAACTTGACTTCTACAGAAAGAAACAGGCCCTAAAATTTGGTCAATGGTAGACATTGTGGTTTAGAGATAAATATCACTTTCCAGACAGAGGACAGAAAAAAGCCCTCATAATCCAGCTTCCTGGATGAACCATTTTGATTTTTCTTTTTATGCTCCCTCCCAGGCTTGAGGGAGTTGGTGAAGTGTTAAAAAGCAGTTAGCAGGGATCTCAAAGAGATGAAGAATTAGTCTGGATTCACAGATCGAACTGCCAACCGCTGGCCGACTGAGAGCTGGTTGGATTTCCAAGCTTGGGTTTCTAAGGAAATACCTTTAACGATATTATCTGAAGTCTTCTAGTTTACTTGTTTCAGCTCTGATAGGCTGTATGCAAGAAAAAGCATTAGAACTGTCTTTCAACTAAATAACTTGGGATCTTTTGAACTCTTGTTATCTTTGGGCTGATGTGTTTTGACCATCTTCTCAAAAAAACTCTCCCTGCTGCTTCTGATTCAGATTTATTTCCTGGAATGGTCTTCTGAGCTCACCCTTTGCTCCCTGTCTTTCTTTTCTTTTTCCAGAAGAGAATCTATTACAAGCCAAACATCAATCCCCGAATCTAAAATTTAGGACTGCACTTTATGGAAATTGAGCCTGTATTGTTCTTCTCAACACCAGCCAAGGTATCCTAGACGATCCTGGGGGATAATGACCAGCTCTACCACAGAGCCCCAGGCACTGCTCTCCTGTGTCTTTTTCACATGTGAGAATAATCAGAAAGTTCAGATAGTTTGTTAACTTGATAAATATTGACAATGCTCACACCTATGTAAAAGCAGTATTAGGTACTTTGGGGATACAAAGATGAGTAAGAACTTCTCTGCTTTCTAAATATTCGCTACTAGTTGTAGCTCACACACTGCAATAATTAAGAGTAAAAAAATGGTATGTTAAAAGAGGTTCTGAGAGCCCTGTTCTCCTGATCACTATTTAGGTGACTTTGATAGAATAATTTGATTATCAATTTAACTTGACTAAATTATAGAATACCTCAAGGCTCAGTTTGGGCGGGTTTGTTATGTTCAAAGGAGCAATATGGTGGCCAAAAGATTATACAAAATATTTCAGTGCTTTACTCAATTTTTTATTGAAATGAGAAAGAGGCTAGTATGTTCTTAATACAAGGCCACACTCTTTAAGATAGTTTTTCTCCCATTGCTGCTCCTTTTAATATCCTTTGCCTTCTGAAAGTCTTTCCCTTCTGCTCTCATTTCCCTGTCCCTGAAAACCATCAACTGGTGGTTGTAAACACAGTTATTCTCTCCATTTTCCCTTTGCCCTTTCCAGAATCTCCACACTGCAGAACAACCCAGGGGCTGATCTGGCTTGCAAGAATTCTTCCTCCTTAGATGCCTGAGTGAGTAGGCACACATACGTTTTTGTCCCTCTATTTGTCCCTCTTATTCCACAATATTACTTTTGTCTCTGTTAAATATTGAGAATATTTGCATTAAATTGAGTTCTGAGGCACCTGGGTGGCTCAGTCAGTTGTGTCCAACTCTTGGTTTTGGCTCAGGTTGTGAGTTTGCGCCCCACATTAGGCTCTGCACTGACAGCACAGAGCCTGCTTGGGGTTCTCTCTCTCTCCCTTTCTCTCTGTCCCTTCCCTATGCTCTCTCTCTCTTTTTCTCAAAGTGGATAAATAAATTAAACAAAAATTGAGTTTCTTAACCTTTGAAAATTTTCATAACATTTGTTCATTGCTATTTTGGGATTGAACATGGTATAAGTTAAAGCATCCTGGTCTGGGAGGTAAGGAACTCTGCCCCCACTGGATTCATCACTTTGGAAAAGTCACTTAACATCAGGGTAATATGGTTGCTTGACTATAAACTAAGAGGAGATGGATCATTTGGATCTCTGATGCTACAATAAGTAGAATCCTGAGTAATTGCCTAGGTGAAGGCAGGCACTGAGTGGAGGAGAGTGCTGGCACCATCTATATTGTCCTAAAGAGACAGCACAGCTAGAGAAAGCTCTCCCTGTTCATATGATTCTCAGTGCAAGTGCAGAATGTTTGGCCCTATGTTGAATCATGAAACATGTCAAGGATGGTTAATTAGTCTATAACAAAGATTAAAATATTTTAACGGTTTAGAAGGAAAGTTCATGCATCCTGCACTCCTTGATTGTCATAGTTCTTAAAAAAAAATCTTCATTTTCTTTTCCTTTTGTTAACCTGTAGGGCAGTTACTGCAATTTGTGATTCCTAACATGGGCGTGGCTTTGCTGTGGCACTCTTTCACTAGCGTGACTAATGGCATGAGCTATTTCTCCAAGCACATGCAATGCTCATGTGTCATCAAGCTACTGCCCGGTGTTAACTTTCCTCTTGTAGCATCACCTTGGGCTATTTATTTGGCAACACCTATATTGAGATATAATTTGCATACTACACAATTCATCCATTTATAGAATGTAATTTAATGTTTTTTAGTATGTTCTCAGAGTTGGGCAACCATCACCACAATCAATTTTTAGAACCCCAAAGAGAACCCCTCTACCCACACCCATCACTCCCCATCCCCCACTTTCCCAGCCCCTGGCAACCACTAATTTATTGTCTCTATGGATTTCCCTATTTTGGGCATTTCACATGAATGGAGTCATATAATATGTGGTCCTTTGTAACTGGCTTCTTTTACTTGGCTTGATGTTTTCAATGTTCATCCATGTTGTAGCATGTATCAGTACTTCATCCTTTTTATGACCAAATGATATTTCACTGTATGGATATATACCACATTTTGGGTACCCATTCAACTGTTTTTTTTAAAAAAAAAATTACATTTATTCATTTTTGAGAGACAGAGAGAGACAGAGCATGAGTGGGGGAGGGGCAGAGAGAGAGAGAGAGAGGGAGACACAGAATCCGAAGCAGGCTCCTGGCTCCGAGCTGTCAGCGCAGAGCCTGGCGTGGAGCTAGAACTCAAAAACCTCGAGATCATGACCTGAGCTGAAGTTGGATGCTTAACCAACTGAGTCATTCAGGCACCCCCCATTCAACTGTTGATGGACCATCACTTCCTTTTTCCCCTTTATTTTTTAAAACTTAGTCTCATAATTTTGCTAAGACATGTTATGAATCCAAAAGCCACTGGAGAAGAAGCCCATAGCTGTTTTCT